>NC_079476.1:28049558-28674558 GCF_026230105.1 Diorhabda sublineata
CACACATTGTTACAACGTTGCATACCTATAGAGTTTATATGTTACGTAGATTATTCTCCAAAAACGAAAGAGATATAAAAACATACCAAATTCACGAATTTTGGGCCAGCCCTTCATCTTGATCAACTTTTAGCATGTATTATCCGAAGCGTACTTAGCTAATGAGGCGTTTAACCTTGTGAGTTTGGACTGTCTGTCCATTCTTCAGACCCTTTCTTATGATTTGATTATTGAGATGAAGCTCTATCCTGTGTCGATTTGAAGATATTTGAAACATCACAAATTCAGGCGCACGAGCCGTCCTTACGTTTCTTGGTAACAATAATAATTACTTCGAAATTCCTTATCCATAGGATGACATTAGCTACACGCACAACTTAATAAGGTAACAACTCGATTTCCTTCTAAAAGTACGTTGAGTGCTAACAACACTTTTTGCAGAATGCCTCAACGGCGAATGTGAAAATATTAGCAGTCTAACGCCCAATATGTCAATTAATTCTATCACTCTTCTCGAACGGTCTGGCGTCTAAATCATCTCATTTCATTGACAAATCCTGTAGGTACACCGTACACCAAGGTAAACATAATATGTTTTCTTTTTTTTTCTAAATTTTCCACGCAACTATGACTCCAAAACAACTTTTTTTCCATTGCAAGTAGATGAAAGATAAAGAATTGGCTATCCGATATTTTATAAAAACCAATTATTTTGAATATTTATTAACTCCCAATTGAAATTATTGATGATCCACCCTGTCGACTAAAAGGATTATACCGTTAGATATTATCAAGATATAATATGGAACGTAGACTTGAACTTAATAACGGGATAAATTATCTTTAAATAGCATTTTTAAGAGTTATTAAAAAAATCAACAAGAAATTAAGAAGCAAAACCAATTACTATGTCGGAGTTGTATGATTGAGTTATTTAAAGTCGCTCTCATAATTTTATCTTGATGAAGATAAATTATCCTCTAATTGACCAAAGGAACTTATTGAATTATCTGGGGGAAATTCCCTATTTTCCCCATTTTAGCTAGTCATTAATGAATTAATAAAGTTATAATTTGTAAAAACTTCGACTAAGGTAAAATCAAATTCCTTGAAAACTAAGTGAAACTTTTACATCGAGAACCAATTTTTCTTCAGTTTCATTTATCCGGAGAGAGGATACACCGGTTTTTTCTATGTTATATTATTCACCAGCAGAATAGGATGGGAAGTTTTCAAATTGCTCCAACCCCAATTTCATAAGCCTTATATAATATCAGGCAGAACAATTGCAAAGCTATTTTTCAGGTAAAATAAATTGACGTTGTGGTCATAGCATGTTAGAGAGATCAATCAATCATTTTGATTAAATTATTTTCTAAAATACAAACAGACTTTCCCAAACATAACATTATCCGAAAGATTCTTATAAGTCTGGTTGTAAACTAAAGTCGACATTCGGTAATTTTTAATGAATCTCTAATAACTGTTTCCATTTTGACGAGTCTTCGATTTTCAACTCTAGCCCAAAATAGAGAATATCATATCTCAGTAGCAAATTGGATTGAGTCGCTCTTAATGCAAATTCATGAAGAATTTTTGGATACATTAGAATAAATGCAGTAGACAGTCATGTACAGACGAACATGTAGGTGGAGCAACAACAATCGCAACCAAACGCAAAAATGTCATGATCTCGAGTTGTAAGGCCGAAGTGAATATAAAAACCCCACCAAACTCTAGGAGTGTATTATACACGTGAAAATAATGTAAAAAAACTCATATGTTCTTATCTGATTTTCATTTGTTTTCAAGTTATGGAGTAATTAATTTGATAATTCTGATATTATTAAACTGAACGTTTAATTTCGAATTTATGTGATTGTTAGTGTTGCAAAATGCCAGATACTTCAGATATGCAAATAAGGTGTTTGTTTATGGTTTCTGTAATGGAAATGCTACAGCTGCTGCTGAAGAATATCGTCAACGTTTTCCACAGCAAAGATATCCTGATAAAAATGTATTTATATGTTTTTAACAAATTGTGCGTGACTGGTAAGCTTCCCAGTGCTAACATATCATCTGAACGCGCTACTCGACAAGGTTTGGTAGAAGTAAAAAATATTCTGCATCTAGTAGAAGAAGATGTAACTACTAGCTTACGGAGAATTGCCACTCAATTGAGAATTCCACACAAAAAGGTGATAAACACACTCCACGAACAAAGCTTATATCCTTATCACGTACAGAGAGTACAGCACCTACAACCAGAGGATTACGCTAACCCTATGAAGTTTTGTCGGTAGATAAATAATAATCATCGTGTTGTATCGAGTATACTCTTTACGGATGAAACTAAATTTATCCGTTATGGTACTTGTAACTATCATATATGGTCGGACGAAAATCCCCACGCAACAGTAGAAAGTAATTTTCAACATCGGTTTCCTGTAAACGTGTGGTGTGGTATGGTTGACAGTTATTTAATTGGCCCTTTCATTTTGGAGAATCGTCTCACAGGAGACAGGGAAAGAAATGAATCAATTGGGAGAGCAACAAACGCTCTTCGTAAACGAAGCAGAAAATGTTTAGAAGTCAATGGATGTATTTTTGAACATTTATTGAAAGACCGCTATGATTAAGAAAATTTTTATGTGATAATTTGTTTATTTGTTAATATGCTATAACTTGAAAACAAATGAAAATCGGATAAGAACATATGAGTTTTTTTACATTATACTCACCCTGTATATAATATATGTATATATATATATATATATATATATATATATATATATATATATATATAAATTTTACGATTATTAATTGTTATAATAAAGAGCTTCGTTACTTTTTTATATATTTAATTTCCAATTATGGGCGCCACTTTTACTGTAATGATTTCCTATTAATTAAATAAATTGGAATAGGTTCCACCACTTATCCCTTCTATATAAAAAAATTATTGATCATTTATAATATAATTGTAACTACGGCATTGAACATTGTAACATTTACTCAGTCGTTAACATGAAAAACAATCGATGTGTTTCATGAATTAACTGGATTTGATTAATACATTCAGATGAGACTTATTAAAATGAAATTTCCTAAATCTTTCAGATTCAGATGTGAAGAGTTACATATTTTACCAATGACTTGACTATATACTTCTAAATTAACAATAATAAATTTTTACATTGAAAAATATATACAGTG
Organism: Diorhabda sublineata; assembly: GCF_026230105.1. Taxonomy (NCBI): domain Eukaryota; kingdom Metazoa; phylum Arthropoda; class Insecta; order Coleoptera; family Chrysomelidae; genus Diorhabda; species Diorhabda sublineata. The sequence continues at coordinate 28,052,775 of NC_079476.1, forward strand.
CGAAATGGTTCAGTCTAATGCAAAACACACAAACTGCGCAAACAACTGCAACGTAGCAGAGCGTCAGAGATAAGAAAGTAAGTGACTAAAAGCGTGAAGAAGCATTTTCCGCTTTTTTTTCGTGTTTAAAGGCTCCTGTCAATCACCCTTTTGTAACTTTCTAATATGTGATAAAAAACATGGAGATTTACACAATCACAAGTTTTTTTGTAAATATGGGTATTTTTGATTCACTGTTTCTTTCAATAATTTGAGTAAAATTTATAGCTCTATTTTGTAAATTCTAATAAATTTAATTGATATATTTGAGATGCGAGAACCAAAGAAAATATTATTTTTCTTATTGGAACAAAGTTCTAAGTTGATTTTATCCTTATTTTGATATTCATGATGAAGGTGATCTATTGATCAATATAAACAAGCAAATTGTCAATTTCAATATAATATTTTGATAAAGACTCAAAGAAAAGTAGAAACGTCAAAATTTATATTTCTTTTAAAAACTAAATTTAAAATCAAGAACATTTAGATGCATTAATATATCTCGAATATCCTTCTCGATACCTTCCCTCCATCTTAATCTTAGTCTTCCTCTTTTCCTCTTTTCCTTTTTCCTCGCGGTGTCCAATTTAAAATTTGTTTGGGTATGCGGTCTTCAGGCATTCTTTGAACATGTCCGTACCATCTTAACTGATTAATCCTAACGTCTTCTGTAATCGTATGTTACATTTTCATGATCTCCCCGATTCTCTCGTTTCTTATTTTTCTGCGTCTTGAGATTCCTGCCGCGCGTCTCCAATAATCCATTTCTGTGGCTTCAAGCATTGTTATTGCTTTTTCTGTTAGAGGCCAGAAGTATAACAACTATATGTTGTTATACTTTTTATTATGTTATTGTATATTCGATATTTGTTTTCCTTGGATATTTGTTTGTCCCACAATATTCTATTTAGCTGTCTTATTGCTTATCTTCCTTGGTTATTTTTTTGTGCTATTGCTTCATCTGATCTTCCATCATTAGTGATAGTCATGCCTAGGTATTTGTATTTCGTACAACAACTGTTGTGTTTCTTCAAGTATTGAATTTTGTTTGTACTCAAATTTATTTCCAGACCTCATTTCCTGTATTCCTCTACTAGCTGTCTTGTCATAAATTCTAAGTCTTCGAATCCTGTGCCAAGATAATTTGGTCGTCTGCAAAACAGAGGGTATATAGTGTGGAATCAATTAGTGGAATGTCCATGTTCTTACATTTTCTTTTCCAGTGTGCTAGTGCGTGTTCTAGGTATATATTGAAAAGTGCGGGCGACAAACAGCATCCTTGTTTTAATCCCTTATTAATGGAAAATCCTTGTGAGACCTTGTTTCCTATTTTTACTTCGGAGCTATTGTTTTCAGTCACTAAAAAATCGAAAATCTCCAGGTCCGGGTCTAATGGCACCAGAGTTAATTAAAAATGGAACTAAAAACTCTTTTTTCATATGCAAATGCTTTTCCAGAAGTGTATAAATGGTGAAGCGCTACCCGAAGAGTGGAAAACATCTTACATGACTACCGTATATAAAAAAGGAGGCAGAGAAAACTGTGGCAACTACCGGGGACTTGCACTGCTGTGTACAATATCTAGAAATTATGGAATAATGAAGTCAGAAATATTTGATTCTAGATTTTAATTTTTCTCAACACAACCTCAAGTTAAAATGTGGAAATTCCCTTGTATAATAAACATTTATTATAATTGAGTTTTTATTCTATTGACAATACTTTCTGTTGATTGCTTGTTAAAGCTATTTTTAAGTACTTGATTTCCCAAACTACTACGTTCCTTTCAACAGACATATATAGTTCTGTTAATCGCAATATTTCCACAGAATTGGTATACGAAATTAGCATTTTTATTAGAGAAACTAAAGTCATTGCATATGTTAGTAAGTATTATTTGAATTTTTTATAAATTGTGGGCATCATGTCCTGATAAATATATTCAATGTTTATTTTCCAAAAATCTTCTCTTCTTCCACTTCTATACGAACCTACAGAAAATAATTATTCTTAAGTAATTTGAAAACAAATTGTGATATAGAACATCTGTTATTTTATTTACTTTGTTTTCTCTATAAATCTAATTTTTCAAATAAAAAAACGTCAAAACAAGTCTTATATCCTCATTCAAGCTTTTATTATTTTTCCATTCGTTTTCAAGTCTGGAATTTTCATTTAAGATAACATTCAGCGAATTCACAAAAGGTATTACTACAACATGTAAGCACCATCAACATTTTTTGAAAAATATGGATTTGGTTAAAAAAAAGTTCTACTTGATTGTAACAATGATTATGTAAATATTTTTTCAATAATGTATTTACGTCTCCCCTTAATACAGAGGAAAGTATGGCACTTAGCTTATGAACTTGTAATGATGTGAAGTCTTCGGCAAAAGAAAATACGAGTGCGTGCCTTGAGTTGTTCAATATAGTAGTTAGGTTATTGTTTTTATGTGTAACCGTAATTTTTTTTTATTCCTATGGTTCAGCACTGGAGATGATAGAGTAAAATAAATATATTTTTTCATGTTTTTATATAGTGTTACGGGACTTGATAATGCCGTGGTATAAAAAAATTTGTCATACGACTTCTAGTTTCTGAGTTATGAGCCTTTAAAGCTGCGAAATCAGAACGTATGTCTATGAAGTGTATTTGACCGAATATCTGCCTAAAGGCCAGGGATGGTTCATGGCCAGTGGTTAACAATCCATAAATTTTACAGGGACAACCTGCCTAAAGATATCAAAAATGGTTTTTTTCAATCGATTTTTCAACAAAAAGATAGTCTTTAATCAACTCGATAAAATTTATATTTTAAGAGATATGTAGATTTTTAAATCGTTGTACATGCCAAGGAAGCCATTCGCCATAAGAGATATTCTGATGAAAATCATCATAAGTTGTAATTATTTATTGAAAATAATAACAGAAGATTTTAGAACACAAACAAGCATTTCTAAACTGACAGTTCTGTTATACTGTCGAACATCATGTTACTTACATAAGGAAAACAATGAAATTTAATTGGTTCACCTGCACTCTCGGGAGTCCTAGGAGGATATTTCTTTGAACTTGAAGAACATTTCAAGATTCTTTCTTATAACGTCACAATGGAAGATTATTCCATCGATAATTTCGTTCCTTATGTTTAGTGGTGTAGCAATAACGTGATGGCTATGGAAATATTCCTCTTCGACCAATCCACCTATTAGGAAAAATGTTATTTAGATTGTTTTAATAATTGAATAAGTGGGAAGGGGTTCCACCCTGCTTGAACCATATGTTTCTCCGAATGTTTAAAGGAATATCTCATAACATGGACAGGAAATCATTTTGGACAGAGTATCGCATACCAAAAAATTATGGACATACTAAATTATTACCCACTATTCCTGTTCTCACATTAATACAAAATAGATATTGATTCTTTGTTTGAAATGTACTGTGAGGAATTTCCTCTGTAATGTAAATTTTGGGAATAAATGGAACTGTCTCGTGTGAAACCAGCATCATTGGTGAACAGTACTTTTCCAAAAAGATTATTAACAACTTGTTGTATATCTAGAAACCAACCACCACCTTAGTAGGCCAGTCTTGCTGGATAATCCTTTTCTTCCATGGCATTGTTGACCATCGCCATTTTTTCCATGGGACACCCTAAAATATCAGTTTATAAACAGTGAAACAGTGATGAAATATAGTTTAACTAATTCATCTTTTTCTCGTTAGCTGCGAATAACCCAAACAAAAGTTCTACAGTCGGGTATAATTTTGTCCTTCTGGCTTTTGACGAGTTATCAGAAGTCAAATGCGTACATCAAATACCTCCGTAACTATTTTCAAAAGATAATTACATGTACCACGCATGGCATGTACAACGATCTAAAAATCTACATAATCTTTTTTTTTTAAATTCATTTTTACTATCTCTAGATTGTACAGGTTTCCCCTTAAATATCCATTCAAAATTCAAAATGTTCGAATGTATAATTTAGAAAATATACTTAAATATAAATTCTGATTTTGCAAAGAGGAGTCGTTTGAGAAATTTTTTTCTTTTCACCCTGTATATACTTTATTCAAGTATATAATACGTACTTCATAAGTACATAAGCGAAGTACATGTTATAGAGGGAAGAAGAATAACTCCTCTTGTCAATGAAGTTCAAATAGTTCAAAACAGCTTAAAATTGTCGCGTTAAAAATTTTGTGAAGCGTTGACACAAATGTGTTTATAATTAGCGCTATTGTAGTGTGTTTTTTCGTGTATTTGTCTCCATTCATCGTAACTAGAAGGATTTTCATCTTTTTCTTCTCCCAAAAGCAGCAAGATTGCAAAACTTCGATTTGACCATGGTGTCGACAACTTTTTTGGTGTGGTATCCAGTGAGACTAGTCACGCCACGTAATATATTGTGGTCAGATGAAAAGTTGAAAGCTAATATGATGTTGTTGAATCAACACTCACTTCATAACTTCCTAATTTGCCACTTTGTGTGAAAGACGGATGTAATCTTCTGCGTCCGTACTATTTCGGATCTTTTGTACCCTTTCGAGGCATATTGCGCACAAATTTTTGATAAATTACAATGACGAAAAACATAAAAAAACTCAGACACTAAGATGTTTCCGCTTTTAATGTCGAAGCCAGATTCAAGTAACCGTTGCAAAATTGATAAAGAAGACAGTAGGGACCCTATTCAAAGGTTTCTAGGCATGAAAAGCTCTGTATACCTGTGTCTGATGTGCTGAGACCTTCAGGAACCCAGGTAGCCGGGCGCTTAGTTGATACGGTCAAAGAGCGCTGACGGTGTCAACTTCAAACTTGTTTAAAATATCCTAAGCGTTCGAAATCCGGGAAACGCTTCGACATTTATTTCTTATATGTAAATTAAGAATCCGTAATAAATGGAATGATTTTTAAAAAATTTCAAGGACAAATTCCCTCTTTAGAGATATATTTAAAATAGTTTTAAGAAAGATTAAAGTTTTGGTTTTAATTCCTGGTTGCTTTAGCTTCTGACAAAATAGGAGCAAACCGTTTTGATCAATTTCGAAAATTAAAAATTTATGAAATATTTGAATTTGGCTCTTCCTAGAAAATAAACAAACACAAAACCAAAGTTTGCGGTTATTTTAATCAATGTAGGAGCAGATTATTTCACTCTGAAACGCCAAGGAGATTAGAAATTCAGCAATGTTGCTTAATCATATATTAATAACTCTATGGTTAACAAATTGAAAATATCGATTTAGTCTGAATACAACAATGCTGTGAAAGCTCAGTACGTTCCACTATCAACCTCAAATTTGTCGCTATTTAATATTTCAATTAACGAGAATATGTTTAAACGATTCGACCTACTAGAAATTGTCAAAATATAACTGTTAATTACACAATTCCATATAATATCTATTAATCACGTTACGTACACGTACACGTACACGTTAAAAATGACATATTTTCTGATTCTCTAAAAAACTCCTGCCCCCGGAAGACACATAACATTTTCCTCACTTTTCAAGCAATATAATATTGTAATTGAATTGAGATAGATCAAGTATGTACAACAAGATCTTTCTAATGAGGAATCATAGATATATTCATCTATTGGTTACTGTAAGTTATATCTATTCGAACCGTTACGATAAGTAATATTATAGATCATATATTTCATCTGTTCTCAGAACTGACAGATAAATTTGTTAGAGTTCATCTGTTAATCAAAATTGAAAAGAGATTAAAGATTGCTCCCATAACTCATGCAACGCCATTTCAAGTTATTGAGTGATACACCTGTGATTTTGAAGATATTTGGTAGGCTTCTTCAGTACAAAATCTAATGTTTTGTTTGAGGTTCGCATTTCACGATAAAACTGCTAACACGTCTTCACAATAGATGTTCAGCTCGAACGCGTTCAAATTTGTTTTCTTAATATATGAAAATATCAATTGCATTGATTATAGAAATTCAGTTAATGTATTTTTTATTATGATATTATGATGTACAATGCTTTATAAAAGCAGTATGCCACTTTTAATCAAATTATAACAATAGGTGTGTTATCGTTGAGAAACATCTCATTATGTATATTCATATATAATAGAAACCCAATTTCTTGAAGCTTATCCCACACTGTTGTTATGTAATGTAAGACTTTGAAATATTTTTGGCATTTTACTGGGATTTCGTACAATAAAATTTCGATTATTTCATTTAGATGTCATTATTAGAAGTTGATACATAAATTTATCGATATATAAATTCATAAATTTATAAAGCAACAGCGGAACGAATAGGTATAATGCTTCAAATATCAAGTATTTATATTGAGAAAAATGAAATAATGCTTGAATGAGAAACGATTCATAATTTATATAGATAATGAAAGCTGTTAGGGGTATTGGTTCTGTTCCGAGAAGAAGAGAAACGCAGCAATAGTCAGGAAAACAAAATTAATTTTCATGTCTTCTCTGTTGATGTATTTTTAGATTAATAGTAAATAATTTACATAATTCTTTGCATAATTGAAAGAATTTCAGTTCTGTTCAAAAAAGTTTGAAGGAAAAAGAGATGAACGTATGTGGTATGGTCGTTCCCCACCGATACTAATCTACCACATAAATATAAAATACATTTTTGGGATACTATTGTTGAAGCCGATTAATGAATTATTTGTTACTTAATATGAAAAAGTAAGTTTTAAGTCAACATACATTTTACTAAAATTATGTGGACTATCTCATTTTATCTTGAATTATCTCTAGGCCGTGAGGAGCCACAAAAAATTCAAATGTTATAAACAAAATAGAAGAAACACCTAATTTTTGTTAATTTAAAATAATTATTATAAACAAAATTTAAATATTCTTAAAACTTTTATGAAATAATAATGATTTGAATATAACCTCAATTTAGAACGATGAAGGAAGTATGAGAAAACTTATCTGATTAACAATCTTCTAGTTTGTTGAAAAACGGGCTTAATGAAAAAATTCTAGCTCTCTCATGTGTTTAAAATATGCCATATTTTTTGTAGATTTTTCGATTTACTTTAAATATTGTATAAATTTTCTAAGTTGCTTCTAAAATGAATGTTCATTTTGCAGTGTAGGCTTGGCTTTCAGACGGTAATATAAATTTTCATTTTATCACACTATACTTTAAAAAAGGTTGCATAAAGGCCCCTTTCATTGAAATGATCTCTATCAAAGCTTTGATTTTAGTGAATATAAGAAAAAAAAATATATGAAACTCCCACTTCTTTTTCCAACGTCAAAAGGACTTAAACAGCATAAGTCCGAAATAACGCCTGACATTATAACCATGCTCACTCTAATGGTGGGGATAATTTTACAGGCTCACCTGTTTCCCCATTAATGGAAACTCTGATACTGGAACTCACTCGGTTTTCACACAATCTGCTGCGATCTTTCGCCGCGCTAGCCCGACATCTGGAAAACGTCCGGACGCGTTTTAATACAAAAAGCTTTCGTCGTCGGAAACGTATTACAAACTTTTCCCAACTTCTAGCGGGTTCTCTTTAGTGTTTTGTGAATTTATGAAATATCTTTAGAGGCGTTGTATAAGCAGGTTAGTTGTGTTTTCAAAAAAGATTTTTTTTTCCTTTCTGGAAAATTTTGTTGTTTGTAAATCATGATTATGAGTATTTTTGTATTTATTTTAAGCCTTGTTTATTAATTATAAATGAACTGGATTCCAAAGAATTCTAACATGACATTTTTTTTATTATGCAGCTTAACATATACATGACATCTGGCCATTAGCACGAGTTACGGTTATTGATAATATAATAATTGATAATAATTATATTATATGAAAGGAAATAGTGAGAAATCTATTAAATGATATTAAAATTGGTAACTTAGATATTAACTATAGATTGTTGCTAGTTTGAACTGCCCGATTTTGCCCATTTGTCTGAAATTACCAAGAGTAATGTTTATTTATAAAGGGGAATTTGTAGTAAAATACCTTTTAAAACTTTTACATCGTCAACAGTGCATTGATAGTTTTTTTTTCGAATGAAATTAACTTAATCTATTTTTTAATATGGATTAAGAAGAAGGGTGATTTGATACATTTTTTGAAAGTGTTATTTGTGGAGGAAAATACCTACATATTTAGATGAACAAAGAATTAATTCTATATCAAACAGAATATCTGTAGATGTAGAAATTTGTTCGTTGTTTGTATATATATAACCTAAAAATCTTACATTCTCAACTTTGTCCTTATAATAATATAATAAGAAGATAAAAACAACAAAAAGAAGATATTGCGAGAGTTTACTTTCAGGGCATGACAAAAAAAAGATATCGTAGAAGAACATAATTAACAAAAGGGGTAATCGTTGGAAAGGACTATAAAAGACGGGGAAAAGAAGGTTTTACTTAGTTACCAAAAGTAAATTCTGAAGTACAAATAGTTAACGGAAACTACTAGTGGAGAGTTACGGATAGTGAATAAAGAAAAAAACTGAAAGAGTATATAGTAATAAAAATATTCTAAACGTTTAATTGGATAAAGGGAAAAAACAATAAAAAATTACTGAACAAAGTCAAATAGATTCCTGAGGAACCGTAAATATAAACATTCGTTATTTCAGTTCATAATAATAAGAATAGACATAGATAGGATATGAATTTTTGATAATCAATTCTACAAATTGTCATTATTTAGTGCAAATCGAATTCTATAACCAATCAAATAATATTCGCATATTTGTGAAAATTTAATTCTATTCTGTCATAAATGATAGAATCCCAACAACGACAGTATAACAAATCCTACCCACAAAGAAAAAGAGTTTCTTCATGTATTGTTCCAAGTACTGCTAATTTGTAGATAATAGATAATAGGTAAATATTATAGAATACAGGGAAAATCAAATTTTTGGAACAATTCAGATATTATAACTACTTTTATCAAATTTGTTTTTTTTATTTATATCGTGTACGATAATACGTCTCGATTGGAGCCCAACGTTTTACTTTTCTTTTCAATCAATCAATAGACGTTAGACATAGTCGAACATAACAAATACATTAGATTCAATTTCTTTGTAAAAAAATCAATTTTAAATAAACAATAAGACAGTTATATGATAAAATAACTAGTTTTAAGGGACAATGTATATAATCAAATATTCACTTTCGAAAGTTTTTTAATGGTAGTGATGTTTTTGTTCAAATAACTTGGGAAATTATATTGTCGTTACTCCTTTTAATGAAAATAAAATTATATACAGTGTACAACAAACTAACGTCAATTGTATATCGTTGTCAGCAAATTAAATTTTTTTTTACTTGATTGGATGATGTGACGACAAAGAGTTTTTACATTTAAACATGCTTTTATCTTTAACTCATGGAATCTTCAAACACGATTTTTTATCACTTCAAAACGTAGGATTAATTTGAAATTTAATTTAATCATGAACCGATTATTTCTCTAAAGCCCCCGAGAAGCCGATCTCCCCACATTTATGACCCCTCCCGCCAATGATATATTTTCCACGTTCGCCAAAACCCCAAAACCCGCCTATAGGTCCCTATAAAATTACAAGGTCCAGGTGACTAGCTCCCCAGTTAGCTAAAGACCAGCAGTGAGTGTGTTAGTGTGATTCGTTGCGTGGAGTAGGCAGTTTGAGATCACGAAATTGGATCACTTCTTACCAATGATGAACGAAACGTCGAGAATTTTCAAAATTCCAATTCCAATATATATATATATATATATATATATATATATATATATATATATATATATGCTATTTTTATTTACAATAAATCTTCTAATATTGTTCTGATTTTATATTTTTACTTATGCGCGTTCCTGCTTTTATAGTAAACAAACAGCAATATTAATTAATATAATTAATTAATCACTAATTATATTCATTTATTGAGAATAAGTTTCAACTTTTGAGTTCGATTATTAAATCATGCTTATTTGTTTATGTCAGCATAATTGAATTATGAATACAATCAAAGGTGGATGCTGTTTAGCAACTTCCTTGTGGCCAATATTCTATAACATGTTTGCTGTTTACATTATCAATTTATGAAACGAGGATTAGAAACTATTTCAAAAAAAATGAGGGATCATTCCTCAAAAACAGCGATTTATTTAAAACGGTCTCCTTTAATTCGAATAATGGACGCAGATGATGGTAAAGCATAAAAATATAATTGGAACATATTGGTACAGCAATTTAAATGAAAGTTCATCATATAGGACCGTTTTAAGAATTAAATTATGGATGGTAGAGGTAAGAAGTATCTCTTATGGATGAAAAGTTAAAAAAGTGTATATATGTAAACAGTGAATTATTGTTCGAATTCTCACCAAAATAGTGCTAGTGTAAGCAAGTAGAAATGATGTGAATTTTTCAGTTACACACAGAGTGAAGTTTGCTGCATATACAGGATTTAAAATCTCAACTTCGTACGTGCTTGCAATCTAAAAAAACGTTGCAAGTGGCTAAAAAGAATAATAAATTATTTTAATAACAATAATTATTAATCTTGAAGTAACCTTTGATACTAAGAATTCAGTAATGGAACTCAATTGAATAAACAAGAAAAATATGGACAATAAAAGAATATTATGTTTTTTTCTACAAAGAAAAAATACTATTTGTACTCATTCAACAGCAATAAAACTTCTCTAATAACTTTTAGCTGTTTTTAAAGTCTTTACACATGCTACTAAAGCGCCACTTAAATACTCTCTTCCAACGGACATTTTTTGATACGTTGAGATGGTTCTCCTCACCTCTATACTCCATAAATTAAATGAAAACCCCACTATTGAATGAAATTATTGGCATGGATACTCACGTATAATGTGATTCATTCAACATTTATGAGAAAATAGATTAAACGTAAGTAAACAAGGAGATACTATACAGTATAAAAGTTTTAAATTTTATCCGGCAACTCCGAACTCAAGCTTTTTTCATTCATTACCTCCATTTTTCGATAAGTTTAACTTTATCACACGGTAATGGAATTATACTTTACTCAATATTTTTAGTATTTAGTATTAAAAAGTGGTAAATTCTGTATAAAAACTTCATTTCACAAAAGCTAGTTATGGAATTTATAAAAAGAAACTGATTAATGTTAAAATAATATAATGGAATAACAATCATTCCAAATATAACATTCTGTTTCCTATAAAAATTAAATTAAGTAATGTTATCCACTCAAGTAAGTTTGAGAAATATCAATTCAACAAGTTGACAAAAAGAAATTTGGTTGGAATATTCTATATACTCAAAAAATAAACAGTCAAATTTACTGAGTAATTTAAATAAAATGTAGTTGACATAATTTGAAATCAATATTAGGATTTGTACAATATAATCAGAATTTAATATTATTATTTGCCATATTTTCTGTTTCTTTGTAACTTTGCTGCCGAATTGGATGCCGCTTTACTAACATCGCTCTGCCGCTTTTAGTTTTTCCCCACTTTAATCACACTTCACACTTTTATTCTTCCTTCTATATAGTCAGTCAGATTGTGATTTCACATGAATTTGTTTCATAGTAGGTATTTTTTTCCTTGTTTCCTTTTAGTTCAATCAATTTAAGATACATAAACCTCACTCTTTACACAAAACTTTATAACTAGTATTTTTGTATGCGTAAATTGTTTATAATTTCAACAAATTCATAATTTTATTTTCCACTTCACTTTAGAAATATCTCAATGGATCACGATTTTATTTTCCACTACATTTTGAAAGACATATTACATACTATTCAAATAAAGCACTAACAACAATAAGTACTAATATTAAGCCTATCTACCTTCGCAGGTATAAGGCGTGTGTGGAATTCAGCTACAATATATAATTTCTCCAGTATCCACCATTCTTTTCCATAAATAACTTTCCCTCTTATCCCACTTCATTTAATGCATCTTTTTTCTGTCCACAACTTCCTTATTATTATATTCCTTAGTTTCCGATTTTGAATTCGTATACTCCTATTTCGTCTTCTTCCATTCTTGTAACAAGTCCAAACCATCTGAGTTCATGTACTTTTTTGTCGTTACTTATAATAATTTTCTTCTCTCCTCATTTATCTTCATTTTGATGTTCTCAAAGCTTGCATTAGATATATCACTATTTAGAGTGAACAATCCGCATAGGCTATTTCCGATACTTCCAAATCTTCCATATTTCAATGTCCCACGTAGTGTGATGCTTTTTTTTGCTTCTTTTATAGCTTCATTAAGAATAACCAAAAGAGCAATCAGACTCCGTGGCTTACTCCTCATGTTGTCTAGAATGTTCTTGATATTTTTTGCTGTTTATCGTACAAAGGTACGTCTCTCGTCATTATCTTTCAGTTTTTTCTCTATTATGAAGTTCACATCTTCTATACCTCTAGTTGATCTAAAGCCGTTTTGAGGAAGTTCTATCATCTCCTTAGTTACTAGTCCCGTTCTTCTTTGCATTACACTTGCATACAATGTATCAATCATGCTTATTGATTCTTGAATATTGGAACAATTGTGCCAGTTTGCCTGTCTTCTGGTACCACCTCGATTCTTAGTATTTCGTTCATCATAGTTTTTATGCAGTCTATTAATAAGCTATTTCCTGCTTTTAAAATGTCTACTTATGTGCAATGTTTTCCTGATGTTCTGCCTTCCGACACTTTTTTAATAGCTTCTCTTATCTTTTCCTCTAACATTACTAATTAATCAACAAAATAGGAAATCACTAAATCTAATAACTAAATCAAATTTAGAAATAAAACTGATGAAAACACAAATGATAAACTGAACCTTGGTTATTCTCGTTTTCAATGTTCTTAATAAGAATCTACAAATTACAATTTTGGTTATGCGTAAGCAACAAGATGCAACAGCGCATTCAAACAGTTAACATTTTTGTTGATAATTCTCCTAATGTTTCAATAAACGAGTGAAATAATCTAAAATAAACAATATGTTACTCGTATAGGATGGATTTACTGATTAGATACCCGGAAAATAAATATACAGATGATAATAAAAATGTGTGCTGATTGATTGTGCTGTGAACTGAAACTATAAGAATGAACTGCGCTAAGCAATCAACATTATTAAGTAGTTAAGTCATTCTACTGATTCTTCAACTTTTGAGTCCTTTTATCCATCTAAATGAAACCGTTGCTAAATTATATATATTAGAATTGTTTTTATTATGAATTTCGGATAATATTGTTATATATATAGGATATTAAATGAGATACATAAAGATATGTAAGCCCTGCTCAAGTTTTTGAGGAACTTTAAACTGACATTTTGGTATAAAAATATTTGGTTATAAAATAAATATATAAAAACTTGATAGATGTACACTTCTAATGAGAATTTGATTAACAATATCGAGCAAGGAAAAAGATATACAGATGTCTCTAACATTTGTGATAATATTTTAATTGAGTTGCGAACTAGTTAAATATTTAATTATAATAGTATGCGGTCTTCTGTTCCGTTTCAATTTACTATGTTGCCTATCTCTGTAGATAATTTTTCTATAGAAGCTGCCTCATAAATAATTTCGGTTTCCAATGTTCATTTTGTTTATCAAATAATAATACAGAAGAAAAGCTTCTATAATTGAAGTATAGCCCATGATGTGTTGTGAACTTAACCCATTGTTCAGCAAGATCTTTGAGACCTTTGCAAAACATTTCGCAGTATGTGGGCTAGAATTGAGGTTTTCGGTTCACTAAATCTGGATATTTTCCGATGAAACCTTATACATTCCTATTAGCTGTAAAATATAAACCTCGGTATTGATAACTCGACCATCTAGGATGGTTTAGAAGTACTCTTAATCCTCAAAATTCCATCAGACACGCAACAAAACTTTCCGCTCGAATCGAACATTTTTTCGACGGATTCTGGTAAATGTCCATTGATTTTCCCATGTTTGAGTTGTTCAGTTAAATCTATATTTCATAGCAAGTAACGATGCGTCTAATAAAATGATGATCTTGCGGCAGGACAAGTATTTACACATCTATATTCGACGTTTAATTAATTCGAGCTTTAATCGCGGTTAATTCGTGTGGTACTATTCTACAATTTTTCCTTCTGTTTTCTCTGTAATCTCAATATCCCACGCAAGTGTACGACCTGAGCGCAAACGATCTTGAAGCATCAAATCTCTACTATTAAAATAAAAAAATTAACGCTGTCACTTATCAACTGTGTCTTCCTCCTCAATTCCACATATTTTCGTTACTGCAATGGCTTGATGTACTAATAAACAAAGAGAGAATTACGTAAAGCAATTGTACGTTTCACAGAATTAGAGACAAGCCTTAACAAGTTACGATATATTTAATTTGAGGTGTAGGTATTTCCACATGAGGAAACCGATATAGCTTATGTATTTTCTCAAAACAATTATTTTTTCAATTTCATTCTCATACTCTATTCGACGTTCAAAAGCAAAATCAAATTAGAAAAGTAATAGTAATAATATCAACAAAGGCTGGAGTACACGACAATTAAGGTCGATTTATATATAACAGTGCCGTATCGCTTCCGGGCAGAAAAAACAAAAACAAATAGTATACATCATTATGAGACTGTTTATACACTGGCGTTTCCCGGCCGGGGCCCGTCAGTGCCCGGACAGAAATTCATCCGAACCGATATTTTCGCTTTGGAATTTTCGTGGAATTTTGTTTCATCGTCCACCAATTCTTTGTATACTCTGATTTCTCCTTCGCTCAATCTCTTTTCCATACGGGACGAACACTCCATCTTCTTTGCTTCACAGTCACTGATAACACACGCTTTGAGACACTGACAACTCGGTTTTTTTATAAATATGCATTAAAAATACCCGGACACGGCACTGACACGGAACGGACACGGCACTGTTATATATAAATCGACCATTAACATAATTTGGAAGTATTGAATAAGGAAATGAATAAAGTCTACCATGTGAAAATGAATGCTAGTGTTTTTAAAAACGGTTCAAAGGAATGATAGATCATCTTCCTCAGAACGGTATAATAGTAATGGATAATTCAAGTTATCACTTTTAGAAAAATTGCCCACAACCAAGTGGATAAGAAAATATTTACAGAATTACGAAAATTCAAAGAACATTAAGTTCCATCCCGGCTCTGTGACAAATAACTGCATTTTTGTTTCCTTCATAGAGAGAAATAAACCAAATATAGAATTGACGAAATTGCAGAAAATCGTGACGTGACAATGTTTAAATCTCTACCATATCATTGCGAAATAAATCCGATTCAATCAGTATGGCCACAGATAAAGGGAGAAGTTTAAAAAGAATTTTTCGAAATCATGAACATTTGATTTTGGAGGCTGTGATTAATGAGAAGCCTGAAGACTGGGAAAATGAAGTTAAACGTACAAGTAAAGAAGAAGAAAAAATGTGGAAGCTGGACAGCGTTACTGATGAAATGACCGAGTCACTCATCGTGAATATTGGCTGCAACAGTTCATCTTCTAATGTGATGCCAAGTTTTTGTGAATGATATTTTGGAGTTTGAAGATTAATATATTTTGCAATATTTTATCGGTAGGATTAAAATGTAAGTAACAGATATATTTAAAATAATTCTCTATATTGATTGATTGATTGAGTGTGTTTTAGATTTCGTTAAAGTATACCAAAAATATTTTTTCTGTGAACAATGACTCAATGTTCTTACAACTATACTACTCTTGAAAATTCTAATATACAACTATACATTTTTACATAACAATTCATAGTCATTACATGAATTCAGCTTTTTCAGTTACAATAATCAGGTAATAATTTAATTTGAAATCTCCCCTTAATAAGAAAAATGAATTGTTTGTTTTCGATCAATCATCTTGTACGTCGCTTGATATTATGTTTGTAAATAATTCAAAGAATCCTTTAGGATTGTTAATATTGAGTTATAGTATCGAGTCATGTTTGTAGAAACAACCAGTTGCTCTAAAGCAGTTGAATAATTTATATATAAATTAATGTCAGGAGAATTATGAATTTTATGATGTTTATTTTTAGATTCAAAATGGGTTGTGAATAAAATTACATTTAACGTGCAAAATAATTAGCTGATCTATAACAAACTTCTACTCTATATCCCTTTGATGTGTTGAGTAATACTTTTCCGGAAAATTGATGTTTGTTGCACATCATAATAACAAACTCAACAACACTGTAGTTCCCGACTTATAGGTATATACAACAACAACAAGTATGGAGAAATTACCTGAGGAGAATTAGAAGATTATTAATCACCTTCCAGCTATTGTGTTATTCGAATCAAGCCTTATTTGATTAGAAACCATAACATAGATATCTTTTTATTAGATAATATATAATAATAGATGAGTAGTCTCTTGTTTTGGAATATTAATTTTACATTTGAAACAAAATAATAAGAAACTGTAAATGTAAGGAGACAAATATTGCGTACGTCTCTTACAAAACACTCCTAATGTCAGAGTGGAATAGAAGATGACTTTAAAGTAAGTTTAGCGCTTTTTAGTTCTATATACTCACCTGTAACACCATTCCCTTAGTTTTTAAATTCAAAATGATTTTTCTGTAATAGTAAAACATAAGATATAATTATAACGAGATACTCTAAACATTTTGGGAGGCATTGACTACTTTCTGTGCTAAGTGAATCTCTTCCTTCGGTTATAATACTAAAATGTTAATTCAAAGACACAAGAACAACCTTGTTTTCGAATTGATATTATGAGATGACGACTCCAGAAATAGCAAATGAAATTCACTTTCAGCAGTACTTGATGTTCGTCAGCTTAGAGTGCACGTGCTATTAGGAAAAAAAGCATGAACAGATGCAGTTTTGACGACAAGACAGATAACAGAAAAATCGATTGAATATGACAGAAGCCTTTGATGTGTGTGAAGTTGAGGGATATCAACCTTCTTTGCAACAAGCAAATCACATATTGAAACCATAAGAAAAATGTATGAACAATATCAGACATAGTTCTGGACAAAATAATGAAAAATAGACGGCCACTGGAAGGAATGAAATACCATTCTTTGTTACGCTGACGACACTGTACTGGTGGTACAGTTGAGGTATTTAGGAATAGATATGTCAAGTTATGGTGACATTCGGAAATAGATAGCGAAGACAACAATAGAAAGAAATAAAAGTTTTCAACTTAAAATAAAATCAATAATCTACATACTTATTGTAAGACCAACTATATCACACACTGAAAAAACTCGACCTTATACAACTCAAAGAAAAATGGGACAACCAAATTGAAAGTAGACCTTTCTAAAGAGTTCAGAGAGAACGGGGAAGGTAGAAAACGTTAATGGCTAGGTGAGGGTAGAAAAAAGGGATTGAACGAGCTTGTCATTAGTATGGACGATAAGTTGGGCCTGCGCGCGAAAAATCACCATGGGGACATCGGATATTAGGACGCTTCTGGAAATGATAAAGTAGTAATTTAGCATTGCTATAGGCAGTATAACAACAATAAAGAAACAGGCGAATTACCTAGATCAAAGAAAGATATTTTTATAAAATTCTTCGATAATAATGTTTTTGAAATATAAAGTTTGTATAAACTATGAAAATATTTATTGACATACCATCGTGGACATATTTATATTAACTAAAAAATATATTTTCAAAAATCCGCTACTTCTTACTCCAACGCTGAGTCACCTGAGACCTTCCAAAGGCTGCCTGTTTATACGTTAATATTACCTTTCCATTAGAAACCTACATTACATATGGAAACTTCACATATTTGTACCTAATACCAAATTTAACAAAATTCTAAAAAAATAAAATTTGTGTGCTGGACGTTTTTAGCATCAGTATAAAAATACTTAAGGGATTGTTCAATCCATATTGTTGGTGATATCTATAATTTCTGTAATAGATTCTCTTTATATAACGTATATCAATGACTATAAAATTATTTTTGAAATTATTTTCATCAAAACAATACTACATATACATAAAATTACTTTACCATCGCTGTGAGAAAGTGCGTGAATGGAAATGAGATCTCAATGTTGACTCAATAAATGATTCATGAAAATACAAAACACAACGATACGGTGGCGTAGATTAAGTTTGTGAGATTTCACTTGTATTATGTCAACTGTAACTTTGAATAATGTGGGTTTGATAATTCTGATAAAGTTGTTTTATAGAAAAGTCTTTCTTGAAGCTCAATATTTAATTTTCTAATAAAAATGTGTGACATTTGATGAGATATTCAGAAAAATTGGTACGGGATGAATTTATTTTACACTTTATTAAAATTTCTATAATATATTATATAGACTAAAATTTTCTTTTGTCTATGGTTTTCTGTCTAGCTCCCAAGCTTGTGTTGCGTAATCAGACTTCTTCTAGTTCAATCGGCAACAGTACACAACAAATATTATATGCCAATGAATATTAGAATAATAAATTGTATTCTCATTAATGAGTCATGAAAGGTCAAATTATAAACATAGTTCGAATCAAATGGTAGCGAAGATGGTTGCAGTATAATGGCCAGCTGAAGACTATTGAACCGAAAGTAATCATCTGGATCCAGTTGTCTCTATTACAACTACATGTTTCATACCGAACATATCTTCTGAAATTGGCTCACACCCGATATTTTTGGAATGGAATGGAATCTTTTGTTAAGACAAATTCATTTTACCCAATATTATATCTAATTATGGAAAATACAGATATATAAAACTTATATAAATTAAATCGTTTCTTTCTATCTGTCTACAATGATGCTTTCCAATTCAGAAAAGTTTCTCTATTGCTTTAGTTTTAATCTTCCCAACTCATACTGAACGCACTGTTCACACCACCATTACATCAACAATCATTATCCTCTTTAGAGACTGAAGGTAAACTCTCTGCAGACGATAACTTGGTTGTGAATGTTGGTGTAGTGGTAGTGTAGAACAACGGTTCCAGAAATTTCAATTTAGTTCTAAACACATCTCGTTATTTGCTATCTATTGTACTCAAATTCCAATACATTTGCTATAATTATCTCCTATCTTCCTCTGATTTTAGGAGGGTTGTTCAAAGGAGAAGATATGAGATCACACTGTAGGTATAATTGGAGTCTTAATTGAGAAGTAATCACCAGTTAACTAATCTTAACTATGCCACTGTTTAACGAGCCGAAGAATTTCTGGTCGCCAAAATTCCTGTAGCTGTAAAAGTTGATAACATGATTTTTAGAGAACCAAACAGTTAATAGCTATTATGCAATATGTTGGATGTGCAAGCTGCTTTCCAGTATACTTTGAGTGACCCTTGTGTGACCCCTAGAGATGTATTAACACGCGTGTTGTGGAGCAGTCCAAGTTGTTAGCTCTTCATAGGCAAAAACGTCGATTAGACGACACACACAACGGTCTGCTTCTTTTCAGCCTCCCGTTTAGGATCAACCGTTTCGGACGCTAGATATCGTATGCTTGCCTCCTCACTCTACAAATAAGCTCCAACCTTTAGATGTAGCGTTTATGTCCCCCTTCAAAACATATTATACAGTAAATATTGAACCATAGATAAAAAATAATCCTCATTATCAGGTATCCGAGTTATTAGGAGCATACCTTCGTGCTGCGAGTGTTGAGGTGGCAGTAAATGGTTTCAGAAAGTGCAGAATATTTTCGCTTAATGCTTACATTTATGATTTTGCTATTCACACTCGTCGAGAAAGAACACCAACACCACCTAGAATTCGTCAAGAAGAAACTCAACTAGGACAACCTGAGAGTGACCTCGAAGATAACATTCCTCTATTAATAATGAAGAAGAGGATAACACAACCTCTGAAAAATGGCTCTTTCACTCCTACCACAAATAAAACCTTCATCAAACCTGCAGATATCAGTCCTCTGTCCAGTTGTTCTCATGTATCTACTAGTAAGAAAGAAAGGCAAAGTAGTCTCTAGGTCTATATTTAATGAAGAGAGTCAACGAATAAAAAGAAAACTTGAGCAGGAACAGAAGACAAATCTCAACCAAAAGGGGAGAAACTAAACGACCTTAAGATGCAATCAATGTTGTCGTTGGTGTCATGAAGAATGCGCAGGAACTGAATATTGGCTTTATTTGTGAAATTTGTTTGGACTGATCATCCAATTTTCTCTATTTTTTGCTTCTTGGTTCTTGATTTACTAAAAATTTAAAAGACCTTTTGCTTTCTTGTATATAAACCATTATTTTTCGAATGTTGAATAGTAGGTGTTCCTAATATCGCACATGTCCGACATTGGGAACACCTACTATCAGATATTTGAAACGCAATTTTGAAAGAATTATTCATGTACTCTTATATTTTTTCCCACGATTAATTGAAAAAAAAAATGATGTTCGATCAATACGCTTATAAAATATCCAAAAATACACATTATACGAATATATGCCCAAAAACAAGAGCTTGACATTCATTTAAAAAGAAAACTGTAGATTAAAATAGAAAAGTATCCGACAATAGGCTACTTTCTACAACTATTTTAGTTGACAATAGTTCTAGAAAAGAAGTTATAACATTTATTTACCAAAAAATAATTTTCATCCAAAAAAGAATTAAATTTTATGAAAAATGTAACTATAATTGAGAAATAGACAGTATTGCACAATAAATTTACATAAAAATCAACTATATAATATTTCAGACTAAAATTGGATCTCTGAAAAATAACTGAAAAATTTTGCATGATTAAATCGCAGTAGCAAATATTGGTAGTCTATGAATACGGAAAATTGATCACTTACATATTCATATGCATCACTACATCATTAAGGAAAATTTCTTTTCAGTGCCAGACATAAACGGTTTGAGCTCTTTAGATATCGTAAAGTTGAGATTTCATACACATGAGTTCGTTTTCCTTTGATCATAATAAGATGATATATGTAATATCTTGACGTTAGAGCATATGTAAGGAGATGTTTTCGCGTAGTCTATCAGTATATATTTATCACGTTATCACTTAAAAGTTCCCAAAGCTACTCAAAAAGTTTCTGGAAATAAATAGGTTTTTAATTATCAACGCGTTTACGCAAAATTCTTTATATTTACGATAATTGGAGTGTTTAGCTCAATAGCAACTCAACAAATTTTTTTCCTATTGGTTATCACTATGAATTTTTACTTTTATTAAGTACATAATTTTCAATTTTTGAACAGTAAAATTTATGTTATCTGTCATTCGTTCCTTACGCTTTTCGTACCCTTCATTCAGAACCCCAGAGTTCCCCGTTGAAGTACGCACAACGTGCATTTTTTCTTTTAATTAGCGAAAAATGTATTCGTTACGGACAAGCATAAAAATGATTCGTTTTTTTTTATTTTTGTGGTGTTTAAGTAACAAAAATCATACAGGAAATATGACATATTTAGAAATGGATATGAAAGATTCGGTCAACCATGGGTTCGGTATGAATCCTATGTTGAATCTTCAGGGTTGTAGACGAAATGAGAGCACACCGGATTAGATTGCAAAGCTCACATGATCTGGTTAGAACGTGAGAAGCATTTTGATTATTCCTACTGTAGTTGTAGCTAAAAATTACAATTACTAAACAAAAGCTCCTGTTTTATACGAATAAAATTATCCTCAGTCTGTCTATTTATTTGGTCAACAAAGTTAATACACAATATATCTTTGCTTCAATTATCAGTGGAATAGTAGGAAAAAACTCAATTATTACCATTAAATCAAGTTACACATAAAAGGTATTTTTGATACATATGTAGAACATATGTAGAAAATTCCTTGAGCTTGATATAGAGAGATTGAAACTCGTAATTCTTTATGGTTTTCTAATACGGCAATATCTGGAAGATACAAATTTCATCAAATTTATGACTTTCGAAAGGGATTGTATTGAGAATTTCTCAAAAAGGATCATATTATAAAGAAATGTTGACAAGCTTCAAGATTCTGGAGCAATTTCACAAAATTATTGGGATAATATATAAGATAAAATCTTATAAAAAGGCATAAAATTGAATTATATGTGTGGCGGGTTTCAAAAAATGACAACAAATAATTTTTCTCCAAATTAACCAAATTAACAGTTTTTCGTATTTTAAAATGATAACGAAGATTTAAGAAAATATCAGAGCAAAATTCCAAAATCGTTGAACATTTCATGAGCATATCTATCTGAGTGGATCAAGTGCATCGCAATTGCTGACTTATTGTTGTTGGAATAGCCTTTTTACCTAAATATATGGTTTACCAAAGCTGCACTAGCCTGACATTCCCCTTCGACCGATTGTTTCAAGTATTCAAACTCTTCTCACCTCATTATCTAATTATTTGAAAGAAAAAAATTTTATACCAGAACAAACACTGTATCAAACATGGGTTTCTTTATATAAAAATATTCCTATTTCCGTTGTGAAAAATATATTAATGAAAAAATGGGACAAAATTAAAAAATGTACAGAAATACCTCGAAACGAATTTATAAAAGCTATAGACCTCACACTTTCAACAACATATTTCAAATATGAAAGTGAAATATACAAACAAATTGATGGTTGTGCTATGGGGGCTTGCATATCAAGTGTTATAGCACAATTGGTAATGGAAGATCTTGAGGAATCTCTCCTAAGCAAACTTTATATAAATATTCTATTTTTTTCCGATATGTAGATGATTGCATTACCGCCGTACCAAAAAGTACAATTGAAAACATAAATAAAAAATTCAATTATTATCATAAAAAACTTCACAATTCACAATCGAAATCGAACAAAATAATAAATCATTTTCTTTATGTCACAATCTTATACGCTGCTTTGATTTTGATCTGGCACGCGATAACCAAAAATAAATCACTGATTAGAAAACTACACCAAATACAATTAAAAGATTCCTGACCATTGGAATAACAGCCCATAGCAATAGGATCGGTAAATGTAGTAGAAGTAATCACAAGTATTTCTCTAATGTTCAAAGAAAGAGTTGCGAAATACGACGACTGCGATAAATAAGACGCACAAAGAAACCTGGTCCAATTGTGGCAAGATAGATGGACACACTCCAAAAAGGAAGCCAGATCTACAATTCAATACCTGAGATTGACCGATGATTAAACAAACTTTATGGTGATACCGAGTATTTCATAACTCAGACCTTGTAGGGGCCAAGCTGCATTAGAGAAAACCTTTACACAAGAAAAAAACTGAAACAAATGTATGCATATACTGTCGTAGAATTATTGGTGTTTACCATACGTTGTTTGTATGTGAGTGATAAGAAGAGTTAGGGCAAGAGTACAAAAATATTACAAGAAACAGCTTATACATACAGGAATAAAATCAAATCAGATTGGGACATATCTGAACTTAAATGAAATATGACATAAAGATTCATAATAATGATAGAAATCAAAGAAATCACACTGTCATGTTCACATATGAGGCACTCATATCGAAGTAATTGTGAGCAGTTTCCGGTATGAGATAGTGCCAGAAGAGGAATGTTTTTTAGTCGGTAATAAATTAACTAATTAACTACAAGTAAGAACAAAGCTAGCAAAGTGTCTTTAAGGATTTTGCGAGCCTCTTCACGAAAAATGTGAATATTATTATACAATATGTTGTAATTATATATGAAAAGAAGCATTATAAATTCAAATGATTCATTCATAATTTTATAGGCTTTTTATTGTTATGAATGAATTACTCATTTTGATGTATATGTTACGACTAGTGTCCGTTTTAAACAGCCACAACGTGACGTGGACGACCACGACGTATCGATGCCGTTATAAGAAGATCCACAAGCGTTCCGAGTGTTTTGCCAGAATCCGGAATAGCTGTTTTTGAAAAGTCACTACACGAATTATATGCATTAAAATTGATGTTAAAGATTAGCCACTACCTAATCTAACCAAGCCCAGCTTAACCTAACCTACGCTTGCCGACGTGAATCAAAATATCGAAAATATTTAGGTTGATGTTCTGAAAGATCCACAACGCGTTGTGGCTGTATAAAACGGCCACAGGTAGTTTTTAGTCTTCAGTCGTAATTTATATAAATCATTTCCAATTTTTTTAGTATTACTATTTTTATCTCTCATGATTAATTTTGGTATGTGAAAGCAGTATCAATTTTTTATTTTCATATGTACTAGTTAATTTCTCTTACTGTATGTTGTTCTATGCTGAGATATTGAGATTTCAATTTACAAAAAAAAACTATTCTGCATTGTATTTTTAAATTATGATACGGTATATAGACTACTGAGTGCTTCATCATATTTGAACTGTTTATTTTCTTAAACAAAACAGTTTCTTGTCACATGTATTTTATAAACCAGAAGGAAAATTGATAAACCACTTTGTAATACGTATAAAACATGACATGTAAGAATCAATAATGTCTACCCTGATGTTTTTTCGCCAGATTTTTGCTAGGTCTTAAATTTGGGGCAGAAAAATTTAGTCTAAGAGGCTGTCTCACGGAAGTGTATCTTAGGAAGGAGACTAGGATATGAATGAATGACGTATCCGTTGTTTGAAGTGTGATGGATTATGGTTTCATAAGTTTTTTTATTGGATTTACAATGATTGATTGTATTTTTATGATAAGCTACTGGAATCTCAATTACTAAAGAGAAATATATTCAAAGTTCGGCTCATTCTATGGAAAAAAAATAAAAGTTCACTTTCCTGAAAAAATCAGAAATCCTCATTACGTCATTCGTAAGAAACTTTAATATTTTCTTCATTTCTCAATCCAGCACCAGCGTCTTATTGATATTGGTATTCAACTTACTAGTGAAATATGAAATAACCTTTCTATTGTCAAAATACGTGTTCTATCAAAATATTATTTTCATTACCATCATTATTTATATAATATATAAACCGCTCTCGTAGTTCATATGTATAAGCTTTGAAAAATGAATGATGACAACCACCATATTTGTAGTTACGTCAAGTCACTAATATTCAAAAGTACTGTTTCTATTTCTCATTGTTGGAACAATATTAAGGAACTTAATATTAAGGGTTGTAAAGTTTTCTGCTAGTTATGATAGCTGGCGTATTTATCAAAGAAGACGCAAGGTCATTGTGACTAATTTTAAATAGAACCTCTTTTCAAGGGCATTGAAACAACTAGTAATCTTGTCTTAGTTTATTTATACTAAAAGTAATTTAATAATTATAAACTTTAAATTTTCATATGCATTGTTTCGAATTTCCACAAAAAGGTTAAAAAAAAGTGGCTTGGGAATCACTGATTAATTGAAATTTATCTCCAGTTTTAACTATGTTATTCGCCTTATCAGAAATTGCATCGTAAACTTCTCCACTTTGCGGAACATTTCGAACAAAATTCATAAAAGCGGAGGAATAACTCGTAACGTCATATTTCGCGGCTCTAATTGCTTGTGGAACTTTGTGTAACGAAGTATCCCAATTAGTATGAAACGAATTTTTATCAATATAACACCTTAAGACTGTAACAATGTTCTCACTTGTTCTTTCAGTGAGATTTCTTTGAGAAAGATAACGAATACATTGCTCTTTATACTAAGATGTAAATTCTGTAAACTTAAAAAATAACCAATAAGAAAGACAACTTGTTTTTCTCTAAGATTCACAATACCCTTAGCAGTTGAGTGTGGACAAGATAAAATTTAGCAAATCAATCAGCAATTACTAAAACACATTTATTACCAGATTTTGATCTTTATAATGACCCATAACACCAGCCTTAGTGAGGTTTCAAGTATTACAAGAACTACATTATGTACGGGATAAAGAAGAATGGGGCATATATCTTTGGAATAGACATAAAGAGAGTATCAAAGTTCGCGTTGGTAGGATAGTTTGACCTGATGTAGCAGCTCTTACTAGGGATTAGAGAGATGACACAAAATAGCTACCCACAACATCTTAGTAGTTTATAGGCGTTTCCTCCCATCATTTCAATTTTTTCGGTAGTTCTACAGTTGCCAAGTTTCAGTATAGCTCTTATCAAAGATCCAACCAGTGCAACACTGGCTTTACGTAAAATTGGAAAAAAATGAGTAGGAAAACGGAAATACGGTTGTAAACTATAAAAAAGGCACAAGTAGGTAAAACAGATCAAGACAAAAAAACATACTTCAACACATTAAGGAAATAAGTGTATATTTTAATAATATAACCATACAGAAATTTGTTCTTTTTCTCAAATGGACAGAAAATACGAGCTTATATGAAAATTATTAGTTAGCTTAGCTAAGCTTAGTTATAAATATATTAGAGTAACTTATCAGGGTATATGTATAAGTAATAGTTTCACCACATATTTATTTAGATTTACTATTGAACTTTTTCATGAAGTGTGAGGTTGACAAAAAATTCCTTGGAAAACTTTACCGTGATAATAAAACAGTAGTGACTATCGAACCACATTAAGTAATGAAGAGAAAATGGAAATACATGGAGAGAGACGGAGCAATCCGAATGACATGTTATAAATGTTACATTGATTACAGATTGGAAAATATTTTACAATAATTGCTCAATATGTTGTAAACTATTCTGTTATGCAACACTTCTCATTATTTGTCGAATGTCCCGCGGAAATAACTCCACATTTTGGAACAGAGTTTTTCTAAAACATCATTATTGTCGGTTTCAGTGGCGTGAGCCTTCGATTGAAGATATGTCCATAAAAGAAATCGAAGTTTGCGAAATTCTGTGATAGAACTGGCAATTACATAGTTATTATTCGAAAAACTTCTCACTATATCGTAATAGTGGAGGAGGTTGAATGTTATTTCCAAATTACAGGGTTCATCTGGTGTATCCTAAACTTCCATGAGTATGTGATTCATGGAACACGTGAGGATTGGATTCAATTTAATACCTTAAAATAGTTGTATTCACTTTTCAATTTGAATAGAAAGTGGTTTCATTACTAAAACAAATTTTCTCGATATAATCTGGTTGGTTCATTTTGTTGTCATGTTTTTACAAACGACATTGAATGAGTTTTTCCAATGCCTTTAAAAAATAGACATTATTATCACGCCTGGGGAATCATACTATCCTTAATATATAAGTTTCCAACTCTCAGTGGTTCACATATAAGGGTTCAAAAGATAAAAGGAGGTGGGCGATTTTTGAATAGCACTGTAGTAGACTAATTTTCTATTATGTCCCATGATTGTGAAAGTAGGATTATGTCACTTTGAAATAGTTATATAGGTCCTTTCTATAAGACTAACACTAACACAATTCGATGACAGTAAGATTTAGGTGGTGATACTTGTGACTTTGATGACCTTAGGTAGTTTATTGGGGTATGTTGTTTGATATTATGTCTTCAATTACAGAGAATATGATAGTCTCATTATTTTCCAGAATTTTCAAAAACCAATGCTGACGTGTTTTCTTGTTTTTTCTTATTACTTACCTACGACCACATTTGTTCCATAGACCTTGCTTAATTATTTCATAAACTTGATCAATAGTTTGATTAGTTTATGAACGTTCAGGGTAGATTTTTTAATTGGAAATTGTTGCAAGACTAGATTTCTTTCGGTAGTCCATGGGTTCTAATTTGCAGGAAAATAACGTTTCAGTTACACACGTTAACAATAGAAGTGTCATTGCGTTTACCACTTCTTAGTACTTTCCTATTAGTCGTTGTACTGATTGCGAAAAAATAAATTCACTCATATTATTGTGAGTTATGTTCTCACAAATTTTTAATTGAATATTTCCCTTATTTGTCTCCTTAAGAGGAATGCAAGTTTCACATTCGGCAAACGATTGCACTGTGAAAATTCTCGTATTTCGATAATTAATATCATGTTATTGAGAGAAAGCAGACAAAAAACTAAATGTCGATGAAAGTTTATGGTCACTATAAGTAGCATTCTTCAAATTTTAATTCACTTCAGTTCTCTCTCTCAACTGTTGGAAATTATTAATCAATATTATTTGTTTTGGAATAATCCGTATCTACATAGACTCTGCAATTATTTTGTCTGAACTTTTCTGAATATGCAGTTCAACTACAATTTGTCAAAGATCTAAACATTAAAAGGGAGCGAAAAGAACCCAAACTACTCAAATGAATACTGCATCCAATCACGACTGAGTCTGCCCGTGAAGGGGTTCGTTTATGAGAATACAGATGTTCAAAAACTGGTAAATATGTTTAAATATGACCAAATGTTATAATTGATGAATAATTTTGAACCATTAGGCAGGAAAAATAAAACGGCAAAGTCACAAAATAGAGTTTTCGAGCAGGAAACACACGACGTCTAGCGTGGAAGACAAAGCCCAACATGTTTAAAAAACTATATTTGAAAATAACTGCATGAAGTGTCTTACCAAGACCACACATGAAAAAGGTAAACCACCGCTCATCTCCAAAATGTATGATGAATTCGTCCCGATAATCTTGCTTATGACTCCAACACATACCAGTTGAACTGAATTCGATTAATGAATACACGAATGGAGAAAGGTGTTTGAGAACTATAGTAAATCACATTAAGTGGACACTCAAATACCAATTCACTGACATCTCAAATTCGAATGGGCGGGAACCATCATATGCTTTAAATTTGAAGAATGCTGGATGCCGATCAATCGTTGAGTTGAAGAAGGACCTCAGCTCAAATAAGCTCTCGCTCATCAATTGCATAAACCACAATGTTTTCGACTTCCCAGCTGAGTATTGTTAATTACATTAATCACTTTTCATTGTAATTTTCAAAGATTTTAATTTTATTCTATTGGCATTTCCTCTTTACTAAAATATTTAAATCTACTTGATTCCAGTACTCAAAATTATCAGTTATTTTCATACACTTTTGGAATTATCCCCGAAAATTTACTCCGTGATCAATATTAATTTCTCTATTAAAGCGTTTACATTTTGGACCTTTATTGACAAATGCTTTTACGAAATCAATTCAGCACGGTCTTTTCCTAAGATATGTACTATATCTTATGTAATGCATATTTATATTTCAAGGCTTCTCATTTAGATCAAAGGCACGCAGAGTAGATTCAATTCATAATTGGAAAACTGTTTGAACCGCATTCGGACTGATATTAATTAAATTGCAAATTTTCGTCACCTATAAATGACGGATTGAAGAAGTAGAATATATAATCAAAAATTAGAAAACGGCAAAATTGTTACAATAATAATATTGATCCATTGCGCTAATATGTGGCTGTCATTGATTCATTTATATATCGTAACCGTGTCCATAACAGAACTTCATTTTCCACAACCTTAGTCCGGTGAAGCTTGGCAAAGCACACTAATTTTTCCGGGACGGGATATCATGTCCGTAATTCAAAATATATCGCAACCCAGTAAGTTCTTCTAGCTGAAGATGACGATTCAGCTGGAAAGTAGTATTTAGATAACTCAAGATTTGAGTCTTTTTGGTGATATCTCTGCAATTATTGTACGTAATTGAATTTTCGAAAATCTTTTCCATTCATGCGGAAATATAGTGGAATTTATAATATTAATATTCATGAAACTAACAACGATTGAAAATAATAGAAAAGATATGAATTCAGTGTACGCAGTGTACTAGTTTGAATTGTTCTAGAAACAGCTTTTTTGCTGCATAAATACACAAATTTATAATTTTTCAACGTTATAGGGTACAAAATTTCTTTCAATTTTCATGTCTACATCTTTATATCATTGAAACAATGACAATATTCTTTTTACTTACACTACAAATTTTTCAAAGTGATACAGAGCCATAGTAATAAAAAAATGTAATTACATCTCAGAAACTGACATTTATCTTGTTCCATGCTAAGAAAACCCTAGTTATTTTACCCTAGTTTCACTTTATTTATAACCAAACCATTTCAAATCAGTTTTCTACCTTGTGCTACAATCACTCACTGACAAAAATATGAGTGAAGAAAAGTATGAAGCAACCAATTAAAACATTCATCCCCAAACAAAATAAACAAACATTCATTCCTAAAGGATTTAAAAGCCACCATCAAGTAAGGGAGCATCGTTCCGAAAGAGTTATAAAGTAGAAAAGAGCAAAACGCGTCGAGAAAAGGTTTTAATTTTTCTTTGTTTATAAGAGAAAGAAAAGTTTTAGCTCTACCGTATATACCGCCTTTTGCTTGTATATGCCGTTCATGAGGTCATAAGGTTCTAATTTATCACCTAATAAAGATATAAACAGATAAATATTCCCTTAACGGATAGGATTTTCTGAGAAATACCCAAAAAATTACGATTAGCTTACAAAAGTCTAAGAAAAAATATGAAATCCCTAATATCTATTTATCACCCCACACAACTGACAACAATTTACAAAATATAGAAGTATATGGCACTTTCCTCCCGCCTATCCAACTACGCATTTATCCACTTTCTTGATAATGCATTTTTTGTGGAATAAGTTATCTTTAGACTATTTTGAATATAATATGTGACTCTACATATAGAACATTAAATTTCGCACAGATAACATCACCCTACTATATAGAATGTTTTGAAGAGTGTTATCAGCTCTTATGTAATTCCTTCAGCACCCAGATTTTTCAAAACCTCCCCTTTTATTAACAGATGCTTCTATTATAGCCTTTGGCTTCATGTATTATCACGAAATAATCATCTAATGTCTTATTCATTCAGAACTTTGAATTCAGCCGTGAAAATTATTCAACTGTAAAAAAGAACAATTGGCGATCTTACATTCGTGTAAACACTTCTGCCCGTATTCGTATGGTAAAAATACCCAGGTCAATGCAGACTAAATTTGAAAAATAAAAATTTTTCTATTATAACTGTATCATAGGATCGAATTTTTATTGCTGTAGAAGATTGAATTGTTCCAGAACAATGTGTGGGATTGAACGTTTCCAAAGTAACTTCTGATACCATAGGAAAAAAAGACAAAAGATCGCATTTTTTATAGTCGATCCAAAAAATAGACGTATGTGAATGTATGTCTTTATTCCCATTCAATTACAAATTATCGATTGTTTCATGAATTTCTCATGTGATAAAATTATTAATCAAAATCAAAGTGAAATTTTTACTTTCAAGAAACATTTAGTAAACACATTGTCAACCTTGTAAACGATTTATTTTATGATTTCCGAGAAGCAAGGATAAGGGTACTCGAAGAGAGTCATAAAACTAAGTATAATATTTAAGTGTAGTTTAGGCCCCAAATGTTTCTTACTATTACAATCTATATAGAAATATAGTAGTCAGTTCTCTCTGATCCATTAGATCGTATAGACGTACCTTCCATACTCTATTCTATTTTTTTTCCTTAAAACGAAGCTATTTGATTATTTTTATAAACAATAAACTCTACCAAAATAAATAATCCCAACAGAATTTATCTGTATGATTCCGTTACAACAGAAAAACAATATGAATTAAGTGTTTCAAAAATAAAATGATGAAGGAAATAGAAATAAATGATATGATGGAAGGAAGCAAATAAGATGTCCTCGCGATAACCGAAACAAAAAGGAAAATGGAAGAATACACAGAACTGGAAGGAGATATCTGATGATATACTGTGAGCAATGGGCGTGCATTATCATTAATCGTAACAAAAATGGAAGTAGAAATTGGAGAATAGGGTCAGAAAGACTAATAAAGCTAGAAATAGAGAAAAATAAACAAATGATAGTATACGGTCCAAATTAGGGGGCACATAAGAAGAAGAGTTCTGGAAAGCTATTAAAACTTCAATATTAATAGGAGATATGAACGGAAGAGCACGAAACAGTCTATAAGAAGAGAATGGAAGCATTAAAAAGTTTGGAGAAGTAACAAAAAACAGAAATGGTTAACGAATTATAGACATCTGTGATTTGAATAACATGGTTGTAGATAACATCTACTACCAACATTAAGACAATGATGGATTCACCCAAGATATAACCAATGAAAATTAAAGATCTATTGACTTCTGCATAGTTGAATAAAGCTCACTAAAGAAGATAAAAGATATAGGGGTAAGAAAAGTTACGATATAGAAAATAATCATCTTAATCATTTTCTTGTCATAGTCTCAGTGATGGAATGAGAGAAACGAATAAATAGGAATATTAAGGAAAAAATTATAGAATATAAGACTATGAGAATCAGAAGCTAAGAAGAGAAGCCATGCAGATGCAATTTTAGGAGAGAACAGATGAAGAAATAATGAAATTAGCAGTAATGAATGTCGAAGAACTTTGGAGCATGCTCAAAACTATTCTCGGAAATATAGCTATTGAGGTATGTGGGACAAGTGAAATAACAAATCAAAATAAACTAATACATTGATGGAATGGAGAAATGGAAATAGAATTAAAACAGAAAACAGATTATGGAAGAGACACCTCAACAAAAATAAAAAGGATGAAGATTATGAAATATATAGAAAATATAGGGACAAAGTGAAAATCATAATAAAAGAAGGGAGGAATTAGAGAAAGGATGGAGACCAGCTAAACAATCAAAAGATAAAATTGAATGAAGTAGAAATTGTATATTATAATACGGAGGATAGAAAGAAATTTATCAGTTTTATAGTATTCATTCTACAGAAAAGTTTCAACTTTATTACCTATTATACCCTATATATAACTCAGTAATATAGAATTGTGTATATTTGGGGGATATGGAAAAGAGAATATGATAATTTTCGTCCTCCGTTTTCTATAATGACACTCGAATAACAACAGTGACTATAAATTCCTAAAGTTAAAATTGGTTGGTTATTCGACATCACCCACCGAGATTGTATGTGTACATTAGTGAAGGGAGGCGAATTGGAAGAAAAAATGTATTTTCTAGATCGTAATAAGGTTTAATAGCATAAACAAATAGAGAATCTTGCTCGTAATAATAAGATATTTGTATAAATAATAAAATAAACGACGAAATAAAGTGACGATTACTGTGTGAGAATATATGAAAAAGTTGTGATAGGTATTGTAAATATTGATTTCATCCTGTTGTATGTCAGAATCCTTATTTTTCATTATTCTTCCATCTAAAAGAATATATATCATTGATCGAGTTAGACTAAAGAACTTCAGGAAACCTAACTGGTTTCAGATATGTTCGTGAGTGAACTACATTGCAAATAAAATCAAATCGTGTGTTTGTTCCTATTTGCGCTCTCAAGTCCCCACATACGTAATCTATGAAAACTAATCGGAAAATTTGTTTTCAGACGTTATTCCAAGTATAATAATATCCATAGTTTGTTTTTGCCTTTCAACAGTTGGTCAAATTTTAATTTTTCCAACTAGGATTTTGGTAACCGAAAACATTATCTATCTAGACCACACGGCCATTTCTTGTATAATATTTTTCTATATTTAAAAATGAGAAAAATTCTTAATCTCCAGACAAGAAATTGGACTCAATAAACTTTTCAATAACCTTTATCCAATAGCAGATATCCCGTGTTCTATTTGTGATTTTTTTCTCATTCGATAGTTGACAAGGGAAAAAAAAAGATTCCGGATATGCGATATTCAAATAAGAAAATTTATTTTTCTGTAAAACGTGATATTGATTCTACGTGACAGTTCGTTCCATGGTTTCCAGTGAGTGCTGTCAAGTATTTCACGATATTTTTAATATTTGTTATTTCTATCAGCTGGAAGCAAACTCGAATTTTTAGAGTGTGTTTGAGGACGATCTTGATGGATGTGGATATTAACAAAGATAATCACCTTTCAAGTCAGTTGCACGTCATAGAAAAGCATAGTCTGCTCTGCGGCTTTCCTAGGCGCCTTTGATGAAGTTTGACGTGAGAGCCTAAATTGAAAATTGAATTTTCTACTTCCAAGCCAATATTTACAACTACTAAAATCCTATAAATCGTCAAGGTATACATCAGGGATAAAAAGCGATAAGTATTATTGAATACAATATAATAAGCTTATATGAAATTACAAACATCCATAGACCTGACTAACACCTGGACTAGTAGATAAAATATCAAGTGGAACGGAAACAAATCTACTCAAATTCCTTATAAAAACAATGCAAATTGGGGAATGACACTTGATACTATACTTCTCTGTAGAGTGCACTATAGAATGAACTTGATATGATATAAATATGAAAAGATGTACTGGTTTTTACTGAAACTTCAAATTCTACATACACAACAAACTGCTTTTCTACTGCAGATGTTGAAACTTGACTGGACAAATAGTGTACAGTTTTGGAGCAATGCCAGTAAAAATAGCAATTAAGTGATACAACATTTCCAATATAGAGTTATAACGAACATCGTTTATTTACATTGGTAGATACTACCGTAACAGTGATCTTCATAGATACAGAAAGTGTTGACCAAACCATAGCCAAATTCGTCAGTGGCCATTAATAAAGAATATTACAACATGAAAACGTTGAGGTTATGTAGCTCATCTATAATGTTAATTTAGTGAAAAGACTCAATCTTATCAATCCTTTTGAATTATTACGTTCAAATGACAGAATTGCATGAAAGTAGAGTGTAACACGTTTACTATATCGTTAACGTGTTACGCGACGCGTTAAGTGATCCAAAACGGCCCTTATCACAGTGGCACATCATAATCAATTACTTATTTAATACTATGAACTCTAACCTCATTAATTAAGTTTATCATCACTATAAATTGTCTGTATTTCATATTTCTGTCAGTTTTATAGATTGTCAACTTTAGCTCCATTAAGGTATCATCTTCAATTATTTATTATTCCATTATTATCAATGTGACTATAATGAACTATAAATATATTCATCTACTTTTATAATTATGATTGTATAAGATAAGAACTAATATATAAAGAGGCTTGTAAAACGAATACTTTGTTCGTTTAATTTGATATTCGTCTAGTACGCCAGTCAGATTAGGGTAACCAATTGTAACTTTAAATTATTATTAAATCCTCAATTTGCTAAATTGTTATTAAAAAGGAAGTTGGTGAATTGAGTTATTTAATTACAGCATTTCTAGAATTAGACACTGAGGTATACTAAGGAGTAGGAGCTCGGCATTTAAGAATTTTTATACTAATGAGGCTAGATTGGATAAAAATTGCTCATTGATCTTCATGATCAGATTCTAATAGAAGGAAATAGCCTAATTGAGTGTTTTCTTAAAAAACTTTGGACGTCATAAGACAAATTCAATTTTCAAACTCTTTAAGTAATTACAAAAATTTCTCAGCACCACATAATGTTTAAATATTGTCCAATACATCAAATGTTGATATATTTTGATAAACCCAAAGCAAGGTTAATTTGACAATGAGATCATTATTTTGGATATGGCGAAAGAGAAATTCCATCACTTCCTACCATTTCTCTACTACAGAAATCAGACTAGAAAAGGCAACGTTCTTTGAGTTCAAACCTATGACAAACTTTTTATGAAATGGATTTGAATGAATTGAATACATGAAGAGAATAATACAAGACAATGAAAATATACAAAAGAATATCAAAACTACAAAAGTCATATCAGAACATCAAGAACCTAACTAGTACAGAATGAAACAAAACCTAAATTCATACATAATACAAACATAAAATCGCTATTTGTATAAAAACGTTGATACCTTTAAATGCACTTTGTTTTACAATAACTTTGGTTATACTCAAAATAAACTAATCGCGGTCGCAAATTTTCCATTGCGATTATTAACTAATATGCTCAATAAATTCAATTTTCCTAGTGTAATCGATTTTATTTTTGAATAGAACAGTGGAAGACTAGGAAAAGCTCTTTCCTCTACTCTGTTTTAATTTCAAAATACTCTGTTCGTTCATTACTGATCCTTCGAAGAATTTCAAGATATCCACCGGTTTTATGTTATGGGAAGTTTCTTACAGTGTTCATTTGAATGGGAATGTCCTGTGAACAATTGTGGAAAATGTTAACGCAGATTTATTCTGGCTAATGCCTCCTTCCAATGTCTTCTGGATTTCCAGAAGTGTTTTGGCTTGCCTTTGAGAATTTCTTTTTCATCGATTTCTTCTAATATTATGTCTGATTTCACCAAAAAGTTGTTGTTTCCCGAATCTTGATGTTTTAGAAGCAGACCAAGAAAAATGTTGAGACAGTCATTTGACATTAACATTAATATTGAATCATCATTTTAAAACTTTATTTCTAACATTTTTACTCTATCTATTTTTACACCTTTACCATATATAAAATCAGTTACTTCTAAACTTTCTGGAATCTTTAGACAACACAATATTAAAATAGCATACAGTGAAACACTTAATATTCAATCTATTTTTACTAAAGTAAAAGATCAAACACCAATCAATAAATTGCATAACATAGTATATGAAATACCTTGTTTAAATAGTGACAAAAAGTACATTGGTCAGTCGAAAAGGTCAATGATCAGTCGAATAACTTCTCACAAGAGTGATAGCAGATTATATCCTGATGTTTATTCATGTCTATCACGAAAGACACAATATGAATTATGAATCTGCCAAAGTTTTGGCAACTGGAAAAAACTACAAAAAACGTTTATTTTTAGAAACAACATATTTTTCCCAAAATGATAAATGCATTAATAAGAAAACTGATTTAAATAACCTTGGTGTAATTTATGCATATCTTTTAGATTTCGAAAAAACAAATTCTATGAAAATTCAACGCCATTAACAATCAACTAACCTCACCTAACCTATAAATTTCAATTTCACTTATAATGACCTAACATAAAATTTATTGTCATTTATATTCTAGCCAATGAATATTCAACTACATTCATAACGACCTAACCTATTGAAATTTAATGTTATCCATAAATTCACCAATCAATATTAAACATCATTCAACGAAACTTATCCTTATCTAACCTATAAAAATTCAACGTCATTCAAAATCAAACAAATCAAAAATTAATGAAAATTCTTATAGTAACCAGAATAAATATTTCAATTAGTCAATATTTCTATCAAAGTCAATATGAATATTGAATTTTGAATTCCATGAGCTGAAAAATTCTTACAAGCTTTAATAATATAAAAATCACCAAAAATCTTAATTAATTATTGTAAGTAAAATTTTATTTTTGTTATACATTTATAAATATTTCTTATATTTTCTGTCCCAGACGATGAATACATAAGTATTCGAAAGTTCGGAAAATATATTAAAGTTAATTAGTGGCAATGAAGCATTAAAGTGTTTTGTTGCCACGTTCCCAATAAGAAAACTTCATATATATATATATATATATATATATATATATATATATATATATATATATATATATATAATTACCACCAGTATTCCAATTATTGAACTTTTCATGAAATTTTTTTCTTCATTATGCTCATTTCAATGTTAATTAGAAACTACATCAAATAGTGATCGATATGTTCTATTTCATATTATTGGTCTATTGAAAAGCTCATTTATGGTATTCAGTTTTAAAGCTTTATATATAGTTCACGAAATGCAAGCTTTGGAGCTGAAATTATTGGCACTTTATTGAGTATGTATAATGTTATTTCAAGCGAAATTCATAGAATCAGTCAATATATATTAGGTCGAAATTTGATAATTGTAAGTAAGCTGTTATCGAATGTAACCTAGTGTTGATGATCGATTGCGCTCTCTGTGTTAAATATAACGTTTAATATAAACGATTAATTACTTTTTGGGGAATAGTTTGTTTGTCGCTTATCGTTCGCAACTCTAAATCAAACATCTAAAAGTAAAATATAATATTTCTGAGAAATAATTTAGGAATAAAAGATAAGATCACTTTAGTAATAATGTGGTCAGGATAGGAAAGACAAGCGTTTCACACTCACTAAAAACGTTATCACAGAATGTGAATCATAGTAGAGAAAGATCAGGTAGAGAGGTTATTTCAAAGATCCTCAAATAACAGAGCTATGTTGAGCGATTGCGGATATGTACCAAAAGGGCATTGTGGTAAAGATTTTAAGTTTATTACACAAATAATACTCAAAAAACACAATTAACAACGCTTAAAATAACCAAGATCTTGCAAGTTCAGATAGTAACAACAACAATAATAACAAACTTTTGGCATTTGGGCAATTAAAGTAACACGAAATGATGATCAGAGAAGGTCTCTCTCGAGTATTTTCCCTTTATAAATAAACTCTTTCCAAATATGGCATATTACGTATGAGCATCAGTTTCTAAAAATTTTCTAATCCCATTTTTATATAACCATAATCACATTTCAGCTTGGCAACTGTGAGAATACGTTAATTCATCTTTTGCAAAAACATACACATATTTAATGCGTTGCAGGACTAGAGAGATTAGTTTCCTCATATCGTAATCGTTACTTAGTTTTTGGGTTATTTTACGGCAGAAATCCAATGGCTGCTCCTATCTCATATACTACAAACGACTGTTGCTAGGTGCTCAATTACTTACAAATATTGAGTTTTTTTATTGCTCGTGATAGTCGTATCAAATATTTTTCCAACTATGGGTCAAAGAAACTATCCATGTCTTGTCAAAATATTATGTTTTTCGATTTTATTTGCCATCTTACAGTCTTTCTATCACTGCCAAGCTAGCACTTATTTTGCCAACAATAGAAATAAAACTCAATTTTGCCCTGATTTCTTATATCTTAATCTATATGTATATTATAAATAAAATTCAATGTGTAGAAGCGAAAAAGCTGGTTATTTGAACTTATCAATACATTCCAATCTCAACATATATCAAATGATCCTGTTGACTCTATATCATTAGATATGTTGCTTGGAAACGACTAATTTGAGAAATTTCCAACTCGAACTAAAGTTTCAACAGATAAAAATATTTCTGATTCAATTTTATCACCACTGAACATAAAGTTGATTTCAGAAAATATCAAAAACATAACCCACATTGACTAACGTTAAATGAGTAAAACAATTAACAGCCAATATTGTGTTGTATTATGTAGTGAAGATTACGGCCTTTGGCTAGAAAAAATTTTGCATCTGAAAAATGCAAATATACACGAATGCGCAGGCAAAAATCCCTGTATTGGTTCCTCAGTTCCTCATTTGCCAGATTCAACCTTGAGTTCCAAACATGAAGACATGGCTCAACGAAAAGGATCTGAGTCCAACGATCGAATTATTTCACAAACAATTATTTTGATGAACTTGATAAATACTACTCGTTCGAAAATATAAAAAAAAAAAGAGAAAAAGTGCATAGTGCAACACTAAGGATGATGATTATTTTTCCAAAAGTATTTTTCATTCAAAAAGTCCTAGGCTTTCCGACTACCCCATATATATGTAGATATAATTTCTTCAATGTTTGATACGGAATCACACTCTGTAATTCTAATTTCATTCAAGTAACAAGTGAGAAAAATTATTCCACAGTGCCTTATTATGGTTAAACATTAACAGATATGCTGGACGTGGAAGTACTTTGCAAGAAACCGTTTTCTGTTCTAGCCTATTCTTTTCTTTCTCTCTCTCTCTTCTTATATTGTAATATTAATTTCAACCGTATCCTTACTGGGAAAATCTATCTCTTCATACTATTCTACATACTTTTCTTCCTATTAGCGTTATGACTATATTGTTCACAATGAATTTCAAATTTTCGTTTGTTCCAGCTTATTATTTTTTGTTCATAACATTTATTTGTGAGAATGTTGACTACATATAATTTTTTTACGGACAAATTGTTCTCTCCCTCAATAAAAAATATTTCCATTTAGGTTAATTGCAACAAATTTTCTCCCCAAATAAGGAACATAATATTAATATATTTCACTGTACTAACAATATTTTCAACATCACGATAGGGACTAATTAATTCCTTTTTACCTGTTTCTACATCCGTGGTAGCTTTTATTCCCATTTATTATAGGTTTCATTCATTAACTTTTTTTATTATTTGTGGTAAAAGATGAGAATTTTTCAATTTCACTTATTTTGTCTGCTATGGATGTTGAGAAAGCGCCTTTTCATCTTATTTTCAATCATTTTTTTTTGTTCAAATTACCGAAGATCATGAAATAATATATATCATTCCGACTTCAGTTATAGCTTTTGATAAAATGTCAAG
Source organism: Diorhabda sublineata (assembly GCF_026230105.1). Classification (NCBI taxonomy): domain Eukaryota; kingdom Metazoa; phylum Arthropoda; class Insecta; order Coleoptera; family Chrysomelidae; genus Diorhabda; species Diorhabda sublineata. Next base: position 28,092,962 of record NC_079476.1, read on the forward strand.
CGACATATTCCACTGTAGATAGAGATATCCTTTCTATTGAAACAAAAAACCCACAAGTAGAAAGCAAACAAAAAAACTCCAGTAAAAATGACAAGCTCTTTAATATTGTCATATAAAGTGATAATTGTAATATACTCTCGTTATGTTTGTTGAAATGATACATCCAGTCCATTAACTCTTATTATGCGGGATGTGATTTTTATTTTAATGTTCCATACAATCGATTAATTTTTCTTATACTTATTGCTGACGAAAATATACCGTTCTTCGTGCCTCGTGCGTCTTTATAATCAAACATGGAGTCTCATTATTATTATTTAGCTCTGATATGAATTGTATGCTATGAAAATAAAAACTGAGTAATAGTGGATTACATAAGGTGACATTGTGTGATAGAAAAATGAGGATATTTTGTATATTTGACAGTCCCCAAGCTGGATTCTTCATCAGAAGTTGGATGGCACATGAGATTTAGGCACACAGTAGTAAAGTACTACACTTTCTACCTGTTGTACAAGTATTTTGATAAAGACTTAAAACAAAGTCGAAACGTCAAAATTTATCTTTCTTTTAAAAATCATCAAAAAAAAAAATTAATTTCAAAACAAAAAAGATCTAAAATCAAGAACATTTAGATATGCTTTGAAATATGGCAACACTGATGCGAATATGTCAAATCTTACATTGCCATCGTAAAGTTTTCTATTTTCAATGGTGAACGTACTCAGAACGTGTTGTTATACGAGTGCTGTTCTAGTTGATTACAATAATTCAAATATTCATCTTGGTGAAAAGATGAATCAAATGTCGAGAATGTTCATTCCATAATTATTTATGACTTTCAACGTGGATTAAGCAAACAGCAGTAGGCCGATAAACTCGCTTCGACTTTTGGTGGTGGAGCACCATCTCGAGCCACTGTGTGTTTCACTGGTTTTCCGAATTCAATCATGGTTGAATTTCGTGACGGTCGTCCAAAAACAGCTGTTGTGCCAGAAAACATCAATGCTGAACGTAAACCATCATGTGATATATCGTCAAATTGGCATACATAGCTCCACTCGCGTACATCATTGCTGGTAAGACATATTTGATGGGATAAAACATTGAATGTTCCCCTATGTTTGAAGTTGAATCTCAAATAATCTTATGGTGTTTTTCAAGTAAATTAAATACACGTTTTATATGGATAAATTATTACTACCCAGGAAAGGTGAGTTGACTTACATCCCGTCAACAGGAATAATCGGTATCTTCTTAATAATCGTCCTTCAAAACATATAGGAAGGAGAAATACAATAATAAATGCCTTGATTCTTGTCTTTGTCGTATGACACCAAAACAGACTAATAAGTGAGAAAAAATTAAAATTTGTCACTGGTTGCTTAAACACATGATAGTATCAGATATACTACTTGAAATTGATATAATATGGTATATTTTTTCATCACACCTGGCATTAAAATATGATGGACTACTAGAAAATGGCGAAAACAATTTGAAGTGAAATAGCAAATAATTCACATACTCATCTCAAAATTAATAATATTTAGAATAAGTTCAATAATGTCAGATTGGGGTGGTTACGCGAACTGCCCAGCGATATCATTTATTTTCAAATATTCATCAATTCTTTAGGTTTGTATTCACAATATCAACATTACTGTTCCAGCTAGTACAACAATAAATATTTATGTAAAATCCAGTTAAATCATCTTGTACTACAGAAGATTTTTTATTTGGAGGCAACTGAAGCAGAGGTAATGGCACTACGGTTCTACTTCATATTTGAATTTAATTATTGATAGAATTTTCAACAAATCCTCCGGCACAATCGAAGCTTTTCATCAACCATGCGCTACGAAACCAATGACCAGTATAGGCATCAAAGTTTATCGATTTTAGTTATGAAGTCAGGCATCTTTTTAATATAACTTGTTTTTTCAACTCAATAGTACCTCGTTAAGAAAAACAGTTCAAAATTGCCAATTAGTAACCATAAGTACTATTCATTTAATTTTCTGTCAATTTTATAAGGTGACAAATATTACAGCTTAAGCTCACTATTATAAACAAGAATTTTCTCTCTGCTCCCTTGACGATATGAAATGGGTATTCATATTTTTTAGTAAATAGAATTTTTCATTGAAATTATTATTCTCTAAAGGATATGTCGTTGGCATTTAAGATTCTGAGTGAAATAATTAAAAGTCCTTTTGCGAAAACGAACAACAAAACACTATTAACCAAAAAAAGTACTCACAAAGCACAAACAATTCGTATTCAATTTATAGGTGTTTCTATTTTAAAAAAGGAATGATGAATAAAGGATATAATGTGTTTCTCTTGAAAGTTACAAAAATATGAACTTTGCTTTGTTGCGTTTTTCCATTCTATAGCTTCGATGGTAGGTAGGGGTATTATGAATATAACAGATGTTTATTGATGTTGGAATGAAAAACCGCCCATAGTAAATATCAATTTTGCAACAAGTACAATCACTTCATATTAATTATGCTAAATGATACATATGTTTCAAATATATTTTACTATTTTTTAATGAATGGTGTTAGTAGCAATGTATCCCCCTTCAATTGCAATCTAGAAAACTCACAATAAGCAAATAGTAAATGGCAATACATAATTAACTTTTAGGGTAATAGTTCAGTGATATTCTTCAGGGAGAACAATAACTAAGTTGTCTGGTGTAACTATGTTTGAGTTGAATGCAGTGCCCTATAGTTGTAAACCATAACTTCAGATGAGTTTAATTGTGACTAAATATAGTAGCAGCTTGTTGTTAATTGTTTGTTCGAATTTTCGACCTATTAACCAGTAAAATTTACAGAGGTTTTAGGCCAAATTGCTCTCTTTTGGTAGATATAAGTATTCTACATGCTAGTCCCTTGTCCAAGCTATTTTGTACTTTCTTTTTGTTACAGAAGATGCCCGTTTAACACTACCCACAGTTAAACGGGACTTTATCCGTCGGGTGTAGCTAACATTAATAGGTGTATTCTCATTCTCCATGTTTTTAGCCGCTAGGATTATAGCTTTCAAGTTTGTCTCGAATGTTTGGTAAGCAATTGCATGATCCTGATAAGATTCTAGCGCAGCAATGTCATTAGCATATGATGCGGATAATAAGTCTTCTAATAAGGATCGGGCCTTATGCACTCGCAATTGGAATGCTTTATATAATTGGAGGCAGAATTGTGATGTGATCTTGAATACTGATTTGAAAGTGCATGAAAATATCTGTCTTCCAGGGAGGATTTTAGGATTAAGAGAAGAGTCTTCGGGATGTTTTCCTTATTTTGTATAGTCGTGCCAGATTTTGTGGAATGCCTGGGAGTTATGTAAGAAGGGCACCAAACACTATTCAAATGTTAGGTATGCGATAGGTATTGGCCGACTGGCTTTAAGAAACGGTTTTTTCTCAGTAACTTTCATGTAGTTTTGACATAGCGTAATAAACTAATTGGTCTCTAATATGTTGTCTCTTAAGTAAGTTTTAATCGCTTAGTAATAAGTATGATTTGGGTTACCTTCCGCAGATGAGATAAATTACCCGTTCTTACACCTTATTTGATGATTCTTAGCGATTTATGTAGTAATTTAACTAATTTCGACCTGGTTTACGATAAGTTTTTCTAAAGATGGCATTTGAGGTTACATTTTAGTAAAGGAGATTTTGTTAGTAACTATTTTTGTAAAAAGAATCAGTGAAATTTTTGAAGAAATACGCTATGATTCTATATAAAAGTTATAATATATCATAGGCTTGCAGAGAATTTTTTGCTGTTCAGGACGAGGATGCTATATCTGATTCTATCGTACGCAATTAATTTAAAAGCTGAAAGGGAACTTTTCAATCTCGATATCGTTATTTAAAAAGCGTTCGTAGAGGGCTTGTAAAAATTTCTACCGCCGTTAAGTGCACATATCAAGTAAATCTACACTCGTGCAGAATTTGAGCACCATTTGATACAGTGAGTTTGCAGTTTTTACTCATAGGAGTTGAGTAGAAGTGTTTTAGATTTAAAAGAAATGTTTATATTTCTTTGTAATTCTATTTTTTGTTATATTGTTATGATAAAAATATAATTTTATCAATATGTTTCGAACACCACTGTAGTTCAGAATTTTTATTTTTTTCTAGCATATTCCGGGTGGATTTACTCACCACGTTGAATATTTCCGTTAAAAAATACAAATGGTGATTATATTCAAGATTTTAGAGAAAAGAAAGAACTTTAAATCACACAGACTGCTTAGAGATGCGAAAATGGTTCAACAAATAATAAAATGGGTTTTAAAATGAGAATTGACAGTGAATTGCGTGATTGAGATCGCCGTAGTTCTCAATCTACTTTGAATAATTGAGATCTTAGTTTTCAGTGCTTGTATATGGAAATGATAATTCTCAATAACACTTTCCGCAGTTTGAAAATACAGTTACTAATTAGAGTTTACTAATAATTTATTAGATAATAATTAGAAGAAATTATTTCTTGGCTATGTGCTACGATAAATATTATACTCCTTCGTTGTTCTGGATGGTTAACTTATTTAATTAGGATCAATCCAACTAGGCACAGGTAAAGGTGATATGTCCATTTCTATATGAACTTGCACTTTCCTTAATTGTTTGAGCTACTTCAGCGACCTACAATCAAAAACGCAAATTGTACAGGAGATATTCAGATTGCCTTTTCTCTTGCGAAAGATCGAAGGAATCACGAATCTAAAATAACAAAAGTGGGTTTGACCTAGTATCCTCATTATGTCGAAAAGATTTTTGTTTCAAGAAGTTTTTAATATAGATACATACATAATAGAATAATTTTGATTGGGAGGTATAATGTGCCTTTTTGACCTAATTATCTGCAAATTGATGATAGTCAGAACAAAGTAACGGTTAGATCAACAGTGGAGAGTTGCTAATAGATTGTGTAGAGGTTGTGAGTGAGGACTGTAGACGCCTGGATGTATTTGATCCAGGAAAGGGAATAGGAATAGGAAATATGACAACTTTTTTATAATCTTGAGGTATGTAGCTATAAGCTGCAAGTATAGCAATTACAGAAAAATATTGGATGTTTTTTAAAAACAATATGACTTTTGTTGAATAATTGCCAAATATCTCTTCGTTTCAAATCGGGAGAATGTAGCGAATTACTTTCATACACATTCCTTCTCCTTTATCTAATTTATCTAACATAACTTGGAGGAAAATTGTTATGAGGGAATGGACTCAGAATTTCACATCAATGGTTTGAAACAAAGTTTATGGTTCATCTTTTATAATAATAATAAACGATATTCGTTTTTATTTTTGAAATTTTGAACAGTGTTTATGAACTAATTAGCCTTATATTCATTGAAATCACTATTTTATATGTAAATCCGGATTTTCTCTTCCAAATTTTTCTAACACAATTTCATCAACAGTGATAGTTTATGTTGTTCATAAAAGTTTTACAGCTTAAACGTTGGCTTTTGGCACTGTGGTGCGTTTTTACACATCCAAAAGAGAATCTAGTTTATTCATCAGAAACATGTATGAGGATTATTAACCTCGTTCGTATTTTCTCTACCAACAGTGGAATAGTAAAGTTGTAATAACTTCAATTTTGCCTTCTAATTGTGACAGGGACAAGAATACTGCAGGGTCTATTACAAAGAATGAATTAATTAGAAGGGACCTTAGTTCGATAAGGGTTCTTTGTCAAGTTAATTCATTTTGTTTAATTTACATTTTGAAAATTTGAATACTTCTCTAACATGAAGTTATAAATGTGATGATACTAAATGGATGTAGTTTGATGTGCGACAAAAGTTTTGTATTGTTCAATCATGAATATGCTGCGATTGGCAATATTTAGAGTTTTTTGATAAATAGTGTAGTAATAAACTTCTACACCCGAGTCACTAGGAGTTGTGTGAGTAGTTGCCAATCTTTTAATATTAATTAACGACTTTTAGTTTATTGGTTCTTAATAGTATTTAATATTAGTATTCTATTTTTACATATATATTTAACTATATGACTGAGACAATTAAATTGGCTCACACAAATACTTGGCGTAATACCCCGTACTTTGGCTAATCTTAACAAAAAGCCTCACTTCTTATGATCCCTGGACTTGTTTTTCCAATTCTTAGCGTGTATTTCTCTTAAGTCCCACTGTATTTTTATAACTTTTCTTAACTTTTTCTTCATTCCCTTTTCCCTCCAGATGTCCGAGACACTGTGTTCTTTCAGCTATTATAACGTTTAATATGTACTTTTTTTCTGTTAACTCTAAATTCTTCTAAATCTTCAATTTTCTCTCGGAATCTTCTGTTTAAAAGTAATTCGCATTTTTTCTGGATTTTGAATGATACGTTATGAAGTTTTGGCTTTATAACTATTAACAGGTCTAATTATTGTTCTGTACAATTATAGTTTTACCATTTTTAATATTAGACAGAAAATAAATGGATGAATCATTGTAAACAGCATTTATTGCCTGTAGTCAGCCTAACGATTCTTTTTTGATTAATTTCTTTTGTTAACAATGCCAAGATACTTTAATTCCGTCACACTTTCACAATCAAGCTCATTACTTATTGTCTGTGATCTCTATATTCCATCAATCTATCACAATATATTTAGTTTTCCTCTTAATAATATCGTCTCTTTTTGTAAATCCCTGCAGCTTCCATTTAAGCATTTTTATGTTCTTGGTATTATCAGCCAATACAAAAAGTTGGGCTTTAAATCATTCTTTCTCGTCTGAGAATGAATTTCTCTCATTATGTGTATTACAACCAAGACTTTGAAAACATTATTAGACAGTACATCACCCTGTTTTCATTTCGTGTTAATATTCTTAAGATTATTTCCCTGTACTTCAAAATCATTCACAATATACTAATATCCATTTATAAAATCATATATGCTTGCTTAAAATCTGTAACAATTTGATATAGTTTAATTTTTAATAAAAAAACTTGCTACTAAAATCTGATCAATCGTAAACCTCCTAGTTATGAAGCCTGACTGATAATCGTTCATTGATCTTTCAGTATTGGAATAGTATCCTTGTGAAGCTTTTCTCTTCATATTTCAGTAATTCTGCTTTAATTGAATACTCGCCTGGTGACTTTCCATCTTCTAATTTGCTAAGTTTCATCTTCTTTGTTTAGTAGCTCTCAATCTGTCAATTATTTTGTTTTGGAATGATTCCAAAAAGGTCTAAAAATATGGTTAACATGCTTATTTTTATTTTGAAACATCAAATATCCTTGCATAAGATAACACTTTTTTTTCTGACACAATACTACACCTTACAATAGAAAATTATCTTATCGATCCGCATATCTATTCCTTTGAACTTTTCTATTACTTCTAGTTGGGCAATTTCAATTGTAAAGGATTTTGTGGATTTCAATATTTGCTATATTTCTTTCGGCTGATAAAATCTTGAAATATTTTATTATTCTCGCACAAAATAGATTGAATAATTTCAATTATATTGTGCCAACCAACACTCGTATCTTTTAAATGATTTTATTCGGACACAGAAATTCGAAGATTGAGAATAAACGATTGTCAACTTCTCTACTCCTAATAATATATTTGAAATAAAAGTGATATGGATGTATATTTCCGTAAGATGCATGTAATCTGAATTAATCTGACAAATCCGATAGAAAGGAAATATAGTGAACCTTTCGAAATGCTATTATAATGTTCATTGTGCCCACAATGGAAATTTTTTTGAATCATATGGAAGGTTCTAATTTCAGAACCAGCTATTTTTCCTTTTAGGATCAACCAGCGCAATATCAATCTATTGGCAACTTTTCTCTTAAAACAATTTCCAATGGGTGCAAGTTTGTCAGTTTTTTTTGTAGTCGAAACGTAGACAACTAACTAAAAATTTAAGTTTTTGAAGTCTCATGATTAACCTAAATATTTTCACGGCATCCCCGTTTGGACTTCAAAATTCTTCTAAATTAGTATTATTAGCTTTATAAACTTCAGCAAGGTACAACAGTCCAATGAAACTTTCAATTTTTAACAAATCAATTTCATGTGCGTCTTTGTCGTGTTCTATATTTACTACCATGTTTTTAAGATATCATCGAGTCTGATTTTCTTTGGTGGACGTATTGAAAAAAGGGGGTTTCTTTATTTCCATACACCGTTGTACCACCTTTTTTTGTATTCCTGTATAGTGATCTTAATAATTGTTATCATCAGGCTTTTTTTTAGACGTATCTATTGTTTCATCCGTATTTGTCTTTTTCATCGAAGAGTATTTTTAATATATCTCCTATAGTATTTTTATATAACCAAATATTTTTTTAAGAGTAATGTTCAATCTCAAACAATTATTAAATCTTAAGCGCAGAGATCTTATACATAGCATATTTTTGACAAAATGTATTAGTTAATAAATACAGAGACTTTGAGAGAAAAATTGTATCTAAAAGATACAATACGATATCAATTGTGGTAATATAATAAAACAAAAATACTTCACTGCGATCCACATATAACAAGATGTAATTCAAAATCATGCTAAAACGAAGTAGGTAGTGCGAGGGTAGGAAGATACACTTCTTCATCTTTAAGTAATAATGAAATTAATGAAGTTCTTATCTCGGATCAGCCGTGACTAACAAAGGGTTTATAATTTTATAAACGATACTCCTGATGAGAAATATATGGCGACAAATGTAATAGATCTCACAAGAACTGGCTCTTTTTTATAATCCAGTCAATTGCAGAATGTATTTTATTAACAATGGACATATGCTTGTCGTGCCGCAGAATTGCACTCTATGCAAATTATAGATAGATTTGAAAAATATTGTTTCAGGAAATATTGTTTTCATCACTCGTCAAGAACTTTATAAGTAGTTACTGAAGAGGATATAACTACATTGAACCAAGATGGTAGTTAGCGATCAAATACTGTAACTGAAGAATAGATTGAGGTTTCCGTACAGATACTGTAAATAAAATATGGAGTTCTGTAAGAACTCAATTCGTTAGTGCATCAATAACATATATACAATATACATGAAATAAAACAATTAACTTGCATAATTTGGACCCATATATTCAGTTCACTGTTTGTTCAATCAAAATGAGTGAAAACAATCGAAATTTGATTTTTTGTGCACTTGTAACTTATCATTTATCTTTATATAGTCGTAGATAAAGTATAGTATTTAACTGGCTGTAATGAACATAAATCGTGCAAATAAACTTTGTAGCACAAAATACTCGTTAAATAATAATTGATTATGCAACACAATAAACAGTACAATCAATGAGATAGTATAACTAAAGGTTACAATACTCGTTACAAATTAGATCTGTTATTAAAACTTCAAAGATATTATGTTATACTAGGTGAAATACGAATTACCTCAATAACAAGAGGTTTGAAATTCTCACTCAAATCTTGGAATTCTTCTGTCACAATTTTTTACATGAAGTACAGTCGATCAAATATTCATCCCGACATCACTCACAATAACTATGAATTCTAACCAACCTTATATATATTTTTTGATAAAAGTCACATACTTAGAATATTAACACTCTTGTTTTAAGTTATATCCGTATTAATTTGATAATACGAAACATGTTTTAATGTTAAAATACTTCCATGTTTATAGATAATTGAACAACTTGACAGTGTCCATATTCAGAGAGTAAAAATCCACTTTATTTTCAAAACTTTTTACAATTTGTACAGCTTGTAAATAACTAGAAAACAAACACACAGATACCAAAATAAAATAAAATCGAAATATAAAGTACACGCGAAAACTGCAATGAATGATATTTCCCTTTAAAGTGTACATGTAAAAATTTTTATATGAAATATACATTACATGTGAACATTGTCAATACTAACCCAGATAACGAAATTTACTATATGGTAATCCGAAAATATGTGATAATTTGTATAAAAAATCAATATTACTTTAACCCATGGTGTTTAAAATATGATTTCAATTGGTAAATAATTGTGCATTTTTTTGACATTGTACAATATTCAGCCCTTAACTAATTCTGAACTTGGAGTAGCTAAATAAATAAACATCGTGCAATAACCTTTTTAAAATAGGAGAAGAAGGAATAGGTAAACGGATTCAAAGATAAATTAAGAAAGAAGAATCAGTAATTTTAATCTTCTATCAAAAGTCCCGGCAGTGAGTTTACTGATTCGCTTAAATAGAGTCGCTCAACACGTACCTCAGAATGGAAGGGATATCAGAGATGAGACTTAATAAGGGAACAATGAACTCCCATTTCAAAGAATTGTGTACAAGAATCCCTAAGAATTTTACAGATTTAACGACGTCATTGGTGGTATTATTTCGTAGAAGAGGCTTCAACGTATTTTTATATAATATTACTTTAGTTTTATAAACCTTGAGACATAGATGATGATAATCACAGTATTTAAGGATGATTAGTTCGCTAGATATGGTTCTATGAAGGGTCGCTCCAATAGCGAATTGAAGTGAAGATATTTAAAAATCCAAATTCATGGGTAGTAAGTATTTTATATCTACACAGAAATGATAACGACCAATCATTCAATGATCTTGTACGAGTATAACATGGGAATGAGTGCAATCGGCCGATAGTTCGATATTTGACCTTTGTCTCCTTTATACAGAGATGTGATTATTGCCGTCTTTAGGCACTTTGGAAACGTACTATTTTGTAAAGAAATGTTTATTAAAGTGGTAAGGTGATTTAATATGCATTCCGGAAGTCTCGAAAACATTTTTAATGAAAGCCCATCAGTACCAAATAAGAATTTATTGTTATTCTCATTGATTATTATAATAAAAATAGTTGGCGGCTTTTCTTGTTTAATGACAAATGTTTCTTTATAGTTTTACGTAATTTTGGAAAAAGACACTGTCCGAGAATTTCATTAGATGAATTAAATATCGCATGTTCTGTGCTGATATACGTGAGCCTTTAGTGGACCAATTCATTTATTTCCAAAGCCCCTAATATTTTTAAAGCCTAGCACGAATACTTCCAGTGTAATTCTTTTTTAGTTTGGAATAAAATTTTTCCAATAATTGAAAGAAAGTGTTTTTTATGTATTTATTTACCTGTTCTTTGAAACTAACTGTTTCTCAAAAGATATGTAAAACCACGACGAATTAACACGACAAACATATAAAAAGGAAAAAACAATAGTGCTTATACTTCCATATGTACAATATTTTGCCCATTTTATATATTTCTCGCGGATTAGGCTGTGGCAAACGGAGGAATACGAAAATGCATAGCTCCAGTCATGTGGCTGCAGGTAGGACAAAACCTTTTTGGGAGAGAGGCAAATACACTAATAAACCTAATGGCCGGGTTCACGATTATAACAGATACAGCAGAAGTATTGCTTCAGTTCTGGACTGCCCTCCTTTCTACATTAACACCAAATGGCCGAAGCGTTTTCCAATTCTGGGGACCCTCAATGGAATGGGGCGAGTGTGATCAAGAGAACCTCAATGTGATTACCCTAGCATATAGGGGCGACTACCCATTGTTACTAGTACCAATAGAAGATATCAGAGTAAAGATTTATTTTATGGAATTTATATATCATATTCAGAAGTTAATAACTGTACTGTTATAACCTGTAATAATTAATACTCCCATCATTTTTTTTATGAACGTAAATATATAGAAATAATAATTAAAGAAGATTATTAATAGATGCTGGAAATAATTATTTGGCAGAGGTTGCTGATAAAGGTGATAGAGTTCTTATCAAAGTTAATTAAACGTATATTACAACGGATACCGAATTTATGGATGTGTAACTGAAACAATATTAATATGAAAATGAAGTAGATACATTATTTGCTTGGCCTGTAGATAAGTAGATATCAATTGTAGAATTCTAGGAGTTATTGCTATAAAACAGGCTTCTTATCTAAATAATTACATTTTTGTCCATTTTTGCCTATATAAACAATATTTATGAAATATAAAAGCTAGTTCGGGAGCGTCAATTTATACAAAAGAATGAAAATTAATTGTTTTTGCTACAAATAATATGATCACCACAACAACCGACTTCGAAATCATAGTAAATCATAGCAGGCACATATTCTTGACAAATTCATATTTCTATGGCAAATAGTACGTACCACTATTTACTCTATGATACCAGTCATACAGAGCTTATTCGTATTAAAAAAATACGGTGTTGCCAGCTGTAGCTGCTCTATGTTTGTGGCATGTCAAAATATACTGGGAGGCTCTAATTAAAAATAAGGGCTTAGTGGTTTGAAGTGTTTGAATTATATCACCCATCAAGATCAATCGTAAGTGTATAAGAAATCATTAAAGTAGAGGAGATATTCTTTTAAACTTATTTGCAAAAGACAAACTCTTCTCTTCTCTTATATTGCAATATTATTAGATAATATTTCGAAGAAAAGCCTGGATGAGCTTTAGCTGTCGAGTCATTTAGCTCTCATTTAGTCATTGTAGCTCGGAATGAAATATAATATGCTATAAACTTGTAAAAGCATTTATTTTGGGATTATAAAGGTTGTCTCAAGAGTTGAAACAAATTTCTTGTCCAAGTCATGAAATATACAAGGTAAAAGTTCAAAAATCAATTTTTTGCTCTATTCGAAAAAATCAAGAATATCCCAGTCTCTATTTTTTAACGACCTCTCCACCTACAAACGCATACAAGAAGCAGAAATTCAAAAATATATTTTAGTAAATTTATTTCTTATACTGGGTAGTGACATAAGAGACACAATAATTAACTTATTACACAAAATTAATAGATAATAGGAAGGATAGGAATAAGTTATACTAGATAAAAACAAAATTAAGATATTATATTACTTAACATTGTTGTTGACTACAAAATAATCGAATATACGAAGTAATCATGATATATTTTGATATTGAACAGATGGATAAAAATAGTAACGCTAAGAATAATTATTTAAAAACATGAAATAAATATGATTGAATCGTGCGATGCTCTCATCTATTCACACGATAATTGTGCGTTCCCACGGGGCTCAACTAACGAGCCCCATGCTAATAATTTTTGAATTATTTCAGTTCGCGACACAAACAAAAGTGTAAAATCAATTAACGGTTCACACTATTTTGAGCTCGTGATGCTCACAATTTTTTGAAGTTCAGTTTATATATCATGAATGAGTTAATTGTTGAAATCTGAACCGTAATGAGTTTTTAACCTATTAAAAAAAACGTAAAAAGACGCTTACAGCTTAGAAAGTGAATAATGCGAAGCATGAAATTTGATTGTAACAGAAATGAAAAGCTGGCTTTCAAATTATTTGAAAAACTTCCCGTGAATGACTATCTCATTTAGAATACCTCTCTAATAGCTTGGCTTCAAATCTATGTTAAAATTTGACAAGAAATCATTCAAACCAAAATAAAAAGTTAATTACTTTATCTAGCTACTGGAGATTCCTTGGAATTTTTGCTTCGTCTGTTAAAGAATACAATATGTAAATTTATTCCAGATACCTGGGTATCAATTTAAACATTACTGACAAAATTCATACATTAGTAAAATAATAAAACAAATACGAAAGCAAATTTAATGACTGTATCCACAGAAACGTATTTCACGCAGCATCTATTAATAATCTTCTTTAATTATTTAAAAAATACGTGTATTCTATTTGTATAACATAAATATGTACCTTCTGTTCGAATTTTAGGATATACTATTAATATTCATGTGGGTATCAAAAAATAAAGAATATTTTATGAATTAAATCAGTATATACTTAGAGCAATATCCTTTCTCCATACAATTATGTATATATAATATATAAAATATTTAGATGAATACATGAAAAAGTTTTGTATATTTTTTGTTGAAATTATACTTTTCACCCACATGTTCAGTATATACTTGAATTTTCATGTGATTTTCAGTATCTAATGAACTTTTAGGTAAATATACAATGTGATTATACCTGGAATATATATATATATATATATATATATATATATATATATATATATAGAAATATTTCTATCAACGTCAATTTGAATATTGAATTTTGAATTATATGAGTTCAAGAATTTTTACAAGCATTAATATCAAAAATCACCGGAAATCTTAATTAACTATTTCCCAGACGATGAATACATAAGTGTTCGTAAGCTCAGAAAATATATTAAAGTTAGTCCACTCTAGTAATTCCTTGCCACGTTCCCAATAAAAAACCGCATATATATAAATGCATCTAAATGTTCTCGATTTCAGGTCACTTCTGTTTCCAAATTAGTTCTTTTTTGATAACTTTTAAAAGAAAGATGAATTTTGACATTTCGACTTTTCTTTAAATCTTTATTAAAATAGTTTGATAAAGATTTATCTTCCCAATCCATGATTGAGATTTCAAAATACTTAAATACGTTTTGTATCAAATCAATTTCAATTCTTATAAGATTTTACAATAAGTGTACGATAAAAACGTTGCAGTGACTCTCCTTTTATCTTTTATATTTGTATCCTGAAATTTTCATAAATATTATATTTATATCTTTCCTATTGATATTTGGCAAGGGTAAAAGTGTAGTTTTACCTATGGAAAACTTCAAGTGGCACTATGGTTAGTGTGTTAGCTCCAAAAAATCAAACACCAAATATATGTAGAGATTGTCCAATAAAATTGATACAAAAATTCTAAAATTAACGGAAACATTAATAAAACAAAAAATTCAAAAAATTATGAAAACCAATATCGATTTATAAAGTAGAATAATGGAATTGAGCATACGTATTTCTTTACATGGAATCGAAAGAAGTTTGTGAACAGAACCTACACTTTTTAATTCCACGAATTCTCGAGTAACAGCTAGTTACACAATATAAAGTTTGTTTATTGTAGTATTATCAGTTTAATTATAAGAGATTATAATTTCGAAAAAAAAACATTCACTGTACCATAATCTTGTTTTTAACCAGTTGAGGCTACAAGAATAGGGATAACGCAAGTACAGTACCTGTTCAGAAGTTTCCTAGTTATATCTAAAACAAGCGTAGTTTAATTCTGAAAAAAACATAATGTGTTCTAATTTTGTCAACAACCTGTCGAACTGTCGAAACTCTATGCTTACGATAAAACGGGAATTAATTGGTATTGATATCTGTGTATACACAGAGACCAGCTGGAAATTCTAAACTTAATTGAAAATTGCGAAGGTTCATGCCGTCAATTTTGATTGAGCTCTCGGAGTTCGTTTAACTGGATAACTAACTTCAGATAGGTGCCATAGTATCAAGAAAGGCTTTTTTCTCAACTTTTTAATTTGGTAAGTGACTGGGCGCTCGAGAAACTTGAGAAAAATTTTAAAATTGACCAGAAATAGAAAAGTCATTCGTATTAATCACAGAATGATTGAAGTAATTGCATCATCTCTCTCCTTTCATACATGTATTTTGAATCTCTAAATGGCTAGATAAAGATACAAAGTCTTATCATGGAAACTATTAGTGGGTAATGTGGAAAATTACTCCTATTGTACGTTTTTTGAAAGCTAGAATAATTTCTGTCTCAAACTAAATATCTACAGGTTATCGACTGAATAGATTTTAACAACTTTGTCTCGTTGAAACAAGTATATGTCTAATCCTTGGTATTTTTCTAAGAATTAGATAGACAAATATCCTTTTTGAATAAAAATGTAGTGAAATAATACCAAAATAGATTAGTGGTAACTTTTGATATAGTATATTGGGCAACAAGTGGGAAAAGTTCAACTTTTCTCGCGAGTGTGGAAGTGCTGTAAATACACGAGTGAGAAAAGTACTTTTCCCACATGTTGCATATCATACTTTTTCTACAACTGCACAAATTGAAAGAATAAAAGTAATGGTAATGGAAAATAATATTTATTTTTATGATTAGTGGAACCAAAGAAATATTAAAGTGTCCTCTTAACTGTTAAATAATATTATTTGAATTTTAAAAATAGTTCCTTATAAATAAATTTACCTTGTGTGGAGCTTCGTTTAAAAATCTCTGTAATTGGTCTGCTGTCAAGATGTGTAATATTTTGGGGACTTACGATATATTGCTCTAGCATACTCTGTATCTGATTTTGGACTTCTTTTTTATATATTTCGGGATATCTATACGACTAAGAATAAATAATAAATAGTTACTCATTTTTAGTTTTTATTTGCTGTTTAATTTTACTTGTAAATGTTGATTGATTACCATCAACAGAAGATGCTGTATTCTGTTATAAAGATGGTGAAATGGTGAAATAGAAATTTTGATTCATTACCTTGTTTAAGTTCGGAAATTTCTATACTCAACGTGTCGATGTCTTGTTTATCTGCATAAGTATTTAATGAAGCATCTTTCAAATTTTGCCAGTTAGATATGCTACATAGTGAAATATTCACTGCTACTTAGCCTTTAATTTTAGATAAAATACTAGACATCAATTATTCGTTTCGGAAATCTCCTAAATCTACTGTATTATAAAACTTATTAACTAATTTTTCGGAAATTTCTATAAATCTTGGTAGTAAGGCATTTTCACCGTGGAATTCTGGATTCTAGAGTCCAGATATTCCTTTTTTAATTGGGGTACTACGTGATCTGTAAGCATTATGTTAAATTTATCTAATAATAGTATAGGTTTTGATAATATTTTATTTATTTTTTGATTAACGGAAGTTTTTGAGTCAGAATCAGAATCTTTGAACAATTATAATCTCTTTACGATATAAGTACTTACATCAAGAGTAGGACTGCTTTTGCCATCTAGTTGAACTTGGAGCTGGTACTACTAATATTCTCTTCAAATTTCTCTTCTTACGAGCCAACAGATTTCGAGTTGAGTTACTAAATTCACTCAACCAAGAGTCCCAGTATTTCACAGGTATGTTAGTAAATCATTGAAACGAACCGGTTCTTATATTTACTAACGCCCGTTTAAAATATCCTACTGATTGCGCCGCTTAACTCTTCACACTCGAGATTTTTGGTGGTTTTGAATTGTATTAATTATTGTAAAAATTAAAAATTCATAGGTTTCAAAATTCAATATTCAAAATGGCGTTGATAGAAATATTGATTGATTGAAATAAATAATTAATTGAAAAACCAATTAAAAATTAATGAAAATCCCTATAGTAAACCCATTTTTGATTGGTTAGATTATGAATGACGTTGAATTTTTATAGGTTAGATAAGGATAATTTATAGTGAATGATGTTCAATAGGCTAGGTTGTTATGAGTGTAGCTGACTATTTATTGGTTATTATATATATATATATATATATATATATATATATATATATATATATATATATGGAAAAGAAATGTTAGAAAATATGTTTGAAAATGATTATTCAATGTTTATGTCTATGTCAGATGTATTATACAAAATTCGTTTTAATGTCAAAATTTATCTTTCTTTTAAAAACTATCAGAAAAACTAATTTTGAAACAGAAGAGACCTGAAATCAAGAATATTTAGATGCATTAATATATCAAAAGGTCTAAGAAATGAGAAATTGAAAAATTTATATATAAATATATATATATATATATATATATATATATATATATATATATATAAACTCTCTGTATATGGCAAAACACAAAATGTAAAGTCATGAAAACATGAAAAAATTATGAAAATTTCTAGGTTTGGGTCTTGGGATACGATATTTTTTAATTAGAGTATTTTCAAAGATGCCAACTGTGACTTTGTTATTTTTAAGGGTATATCAATACATTTTTGAATAAAACGCTTCAGCATATAAATATCAAATTCCTTCACTTTTTAAAATAGGTTTTTTCTATTTTAATGTATTCAGGGGTAAAAAATAAAGCAAATTCTTTCCTACTTTCCTATACCTGAACCTTACCATTATTCAGATATTAAATGTATTTTGTAAATTTTTAGAGATGCTGTTGTGGTCTAAATTTTATTTAATCGTTATTAAATTGAGAACGAGCCATTTTAATGATCTTAGAAAATATTGACAATTGACTGATATCAGTTAAATAATTGTCAAGTATTACGAAGCCTACTAAAAGTATACATAAAAAATACAATAATAATTTAAAACCTCAAATATCTCGGAAACGACTAAAAGTTGGAATAGGATTGGTAAATACAATTTGATTTGATTTTTTCACAGACCTTGACAAGATAAAGAAAAATACTTTTTTATTTCTTTCAACGGGTCAAAATTAAATTTAGACTGCACCAACATCCCTAAGAATTTACAGAAAACATTTAATATCTGGATAACGGTAAGATTTAGGTATAGGGAAGTATACATGAATTTGCCTTATTTGTTACCCCTGAATGCATTAAAATAAAAAAACCCGGGTGGGCCTGCAACGGTTAAATTTTTTACAAAAAAATCAATAACTCAAACAGTATTCGAAAGCTCGGAAAATATATTAAAAGTTAGTCCACTTTGGTGTTTTCCTGCCACGTTTCTAGTAAGAAACTGTTTATAGAAATGTTTTCTCGTTTTTGTCCAATTTGTAGGTCTCTTTAGCTATGAGTTCTCTATAACTAACCTGTTACTCTAATAGTACTACAGAAGAATTCTGGCTGCGTTATATTGTACGATATTTTTTTGAAATCCTCGATTTTTCTTGAAGCAGCAACTTTATTGCTAGCTGTCGCTACCGCTCAGGAGTAAAATCGTTCTAGATTTGTAAATGCTACTTAGATCCCTCATATAGTATCAATAGCTATCAAAAAAGAGCTATTGAAGCTTTTTTTATTTATACGTATTTCATATTTCATAAATTTCTAATTCTTGCTAATTTCATTTTGAAAAATTTTGTCCTCGTAATACCTGAATCTGACACCAACATTCTTTTTGGCATAAAATTCTACAAATAGTTGACATTTACTTCACTGACATACTTTCACACCGATTTCATGCTTCCGCCTGTGAAAATATCTTTCTCAAATATTTTTATCATTACGTAACTTATATCATATTAGAAATAAAAGGATTATAAATAATACGATTTTGAGGTAAATTTTATATTATTATTGTTTATACATGTGCAAATTAGTTTATCAACAAGTTTGTTTATTGTATATTAAGGAAAAAATATTTTGTAAGCTCCAATTAGTAGTAGTAATAATATGGCCATGGTAAACGTCTCCTGTAGACTATAAGTGCTCCTCCGAAGCCTCCATATCTGCCAAGACCACGTCCAATGCCTCTCCCAAAACCACGTCCGAGACCTAGACCAAAACCACGTCCTCCTCCAATACCGCGCCCTCCTCCACCAAAACCACGTCCTCCTCCTCCTCCAATTCCACCATGCCCTCCGCCACCACGACCGTGGACGTTGATGGATAATACAAGTAATATTATTAGAACCCGAACCACAAACTGAAAAAATAATAAACTTCAATATTGTTATATAAAAGAAATTAAAAAAAATTGTCATTTTGTCGAAAACATTCATTTTAGTTCTGCTTCTATATTTATTGACAAATTTATTGAAAATTACTTTAGACCATATCCAACTAAAAAAAAACTGAAAAATAATTTATTTTATGATACTTTTAATAGTAATAATTTCTTTGTGAAAATTACAGTTGTCTTAATAGAGCAAGATTCCGTGGCCCCCATACCTTACTTATTTTCTGACGGACAAAACATATATAATAGGTTAGTATTAGTGTGCACAGTGAACGTGTATATACCTGCTAACTTACGAGTAGATAGACGGCCAATTCTCAGGTACCTGGTGCTACAAGTACGTAAACATTGTACTTTACTTAGTCCTCTGTAATATTGTGTATTTTGTGAATTGCCAGACCAATACTAGTGGCAACATCCTAGGGTCAAACACTTCCTAAGCGTATTAAAGTGTCTCTGTGAGTAAAATCGCACGCAAAATAACCAAGTACCTTTTTAATCCTGTAATACTTTCTTTTACACTTCTCTGTAAAAACACAAATTAATTAAAAAGCGAATAGCTGTCAATTTAGAAAAATAATTAAAAGTAATCGTGAAATACCTGATTCTTTTTCAAGCGATTCACTAACGAAAGTGGGTAATTGGTCTCAATCTAACTAGATGAATTGATACTTCTAGCCTCCTTGCATTGTTTATGTACTGAAGATATTCAATTGCTTCCTGTCAGATTTATTCCAGAGGCTAGCCATCTAATTTTTACAGTGGAAAGAAACTCAGAATTTTTTAATATTTTTCCGATTAAATTCTTCGTTCATTATGGGAACCGTATATGTGTCGATGCCTGGCGCATCAACATCAATAATCCCGCCCATAGTGTGAATATAATAAATAAGTTTTTGGATTGTGAATTCATCTTCCTCTGCATCTACATTATTAAACTACTCTATTATGCCGTAAATCTTAGTTACGCCAACGTATCTCAGTTTATTTCCATTTACTTCTTCATTGATCCTGTGAATGACGTAACATTGTCTGTGCTAACCACAATCAAATAAGTGAACCGACAAAATATCTTTAAATTTGAGGTTACGTTATTTTCTATTCTTTAAAATAACTTATTTAACGTCTTTTCCATAAATAATATGAAATTTGCATCCGAACTATTACAAAAAATACATTTTAATAATTCTGTCATTATAATTTTCAAAACGTTGCAAATACATTAAATTTTTTCACAAATATTGAAATCAAAATAACAGTTCCAGTCTGACGCACAGACTACACTGAATAAATCAATACGCACGCTATACGTACAATTATTTCACTCACACTCAAGCGTACGTACAATGAATTTCATACTTACACAGAGCGACACTTTAAATACCCTCTTTTTTTGCTGCTTGGCAATAAATACTGCTGACAGAAGGTGTCTGGCAGTATTCATTTCAAATTAATCAAGATATTTCCCATAACATACGTAAAAATCAGACCACAGACTAAAATTAAAATGAGTACAATTTTTTCGTATCTGTAGCACCTGGTACCTGAGAATTGGCCGTCGATTTAAGCTAGCAGGTATGTATATGTTCACTGTACACACTAATACTAATCTATTATATTTGTTATGTCTGTCAGAAAATAAGAATTATATGTAGAAAGTATAGTTCAGTTTTCAACATCAAATAAAAGCGATTCTGCTATGAATGTCAATTCTTAATCACGTTATTCGTTGTTTTTCACGAATAGTGCAAAGAGGAAAGTCGAAATTTAATATCAAATTTTCTTCTGATTTTTCCCCATATTAAATTATTTGAAGTGTTTGAGAATATTTCGATTCAAATATTTAGTACAAACTGAAAATCGAATCTAGCAATACTGACGCGAAATAGTTGTTGCTGGTAGTTTGAGGTTACCTGTTCAACTTGAAATGAAAATATTTTGATTTATTTTTCGTTTCAAAAAAATGTCAATATATGATTTATTCATTAAAAATTATTGAGAGTTAGAATATACACTGTTAACTTGTTACACCCGCTATACTAAACATAATAAAATTTACTTTTTTTACAGAAATTGAGAGATTACATTCTGAAACTTTCTAAAAGTGAGAAAAAAAAAACTTAACCCAAATTATTGGGTAATGATTGTAGGTTGAAATAAATGTTAACATAAATTGGTTGCACCCGCGATCTTCTTGTTAGATCTCAGGTGAAACTTTTTGTAATCAACCATTTTGTGTGATTAACCACATAATATTTTATTGTTTTTATATGCCTCGACTCATATTATGTTTAATACTGTTGATGCTATATATTTAATATGTGTCTTTATATTATAGCCAACAAATGTACAGAAATATGGGATGAAATGACAACAGACAACACAAGTATACAGTTTCGAAGAAATATATGCGGAAATAAGAAGAAAATCCGGAGCCTCATGCCGAACACCCCCATCGAAAAAACCGAGAGAAGTAATGAAATGGAGATACATGTATATTTGAAAATATTGGATACAATCAGATTCAAAGCAAGAATGCAGGCAACTAGAAGGCGTAAAGAAGAACTATTTAATCCCGAATCTAAATAATAACAATGATCATGAGCACTCGACAAGCCTATTCTAGAACAAGCGACACACTTCCCCAAAACACATCAAGAGCTTCTGGCAAGAAAATTACTTAGTATCGTTAAGTGTGTCAAAGCAATATGGATGAAAATGAAGAAATCAGAGTACAATTTATGACGACTGTTGATGGCAAACCTTCCAGAGAAATTGTAAATGACACAACAATTTAAATATATCGTGAAAAAGTGCCAATGAAAAAAACTGATGGAAATAATTCATTCATAGTATTTTCTTTAGAGTTTGTGTTTTATGTTTATGGTTACTTGAGCATCTCACAAATTACGAATGCATAATCGATTAAATATATCACAGTTAACACATTTATACGTTTTTTTCTATGTTCTGGAATAGTTGGGCCAAATTTGTTACACCCGAAATGACAATTTGGACCTTCCTCCTGGCTATTAAAATATTATACAATCCGTGTAAACGAATATAAGAATAACATGTTGCAATTTTACCTATCAAAGTTTAATTCCATTAGAAATATCATATATTTAATTACATGAAACTAGAACATGCGTCTAATCGTTGCACCCGATATAATGGAAAAACCCATGAATAACAATTTTGAATTCTTGCATTCCCCTCAAAACTGTTCTGTTTCTCATAAACGATGTTTTATCAAAACCATCAAAACCATGGAATTAATTCAATTAGTATAATAGCGTGTTTAACAAAGTAATCTGAAGTATTGGTAGATATATTGAATTAGTCAAATTTTATACAAATAGGTATCCTTATAAACATGGACGTTACTCTTGAAGTACTTACAAACTATTTTTAAATTTTTAAACTATCAATGAAATTAACTTTCACAACCTTATTTATTTTGAATAATTTTTATGTAGTGATAATGGTTATGTCAAACTTGAAAAGTAACATAAAAACCATTTTTAACACTGATTTCATATATTTTATTTGTTTTTGCAGTTATCGATCATAACTTCTCGTACGACTACTAAAATGACCAATTGATAATGGTAATATATTTAAGGATTGACGTATGTGAACCCAACGCTATCCAAATAATCGCGTACCATAGTCAAATACTTTTGTCTAACTAGCTATTTTTATAAATTAGCTCACAATTGCAAGAGGTTGCTCACTTATTGATGAACAATTATCTTAATATTTACGTATCAATAGCTATTTGTTAGGGTTAATAATTGTATCGGTAATAACTAATTAAAAACCTCTGACCATAATCCTCTTAATTCTTGTTTGTCGATATATTTGAAAATACTTCTTTATAAAATTTAACTTGGACTTTGTATAATATCTCACTTTTTCTGAAATATTAGGTAGTAGTAAATCGAATGTACGCGTCCTTAACTGGGATCTAGTTTATTATTATCTGACGATATAATTTCCATTGATTTCCCTAATTTTTTATGTTTGGTTTCTAAATTAATTTTTTTTAAGATAAATGAATATGAATGATCATAAACAGTTTATTTCCATAACAATGATAATTTATTACAAGTTCATTTTTATCGTCTTCTGCCAAAATGTGGGTATCCAAATAGTGGTGGTGGAGGTGGTGGTGCGGGACGTGATACAATAATAACTGGACCTCTTAAGCCGGCACCTGCCCCTGGTCGAAAACCACCTCCAAAACGTTGACCAAAGAAATGTCCTTCGCTGTAGTTGTTACAAAAGACGAATAAAGCAAGTAAAATAACTACCACAATCTGAAACAATTGATTTGTTAATAATGTCTAATACCTTTCCAGAAATCACTGTTTCTTCCACTACAAATTCAAATTGTCATATTTTTCGCAAGATCGCAACTTATTATACTTCATTATGTGAGCTGGAGCACTGTGTTTCACTCTGCATAAAAAATGTTGTTGTAATATGCAATATGGCCGAATTATTTATGATTCACCAATCTGAAATGTGCACAAAATTGTTCTACAAAACTGATACAAAAAATATTCTTCAGTTGAGACTCGTATTTTAAAATTACTATCCATACCATCTATACTCTATACTAGGTGCTTTATAAATTATATTTATTATACCTAGTCCTAGACATATGAGATTACTACCTAAAACATATATTTTTCCGTTCTCACTAGATCTATGATGAGCAGATTTCAAGTCTTTCATACAGTCCCACAGCATAGGTTAATGCTAATATTAGAAACCACTTCGTGGTGGTTAGTTCTCTGTCTCAATTTCGGTTAAATCCGGGCACTGGTGATAATATGCAAATTATGATAATAACACTGGTCGACAAAAAAAATTGTGATTGTATAAAATAGTCCTATACAAATACGAAGATAGGAAAAAAATAATTGTAGCATTTAAAGTTTTTATGTTACATTTAAAGACCCATTGGTAAAATTTTTAATATGTATTAAAAAAATAATTTCACGTTTTTTAAATTGTATATATTGACAATATTCATAGGTTTTGCCTCATCTATTAAAAACAAAACATTAAATATCAATAAAGCTCTACTTTTAACTTTAATGAGGGGTTGCAATTTCTCTTGTTACAAACCAAAAGTAATTACTCAACATGGCCGAATCTTGATACTGAATTTCAATTGTTCTAATATCTTGGTGGAACCTTTCACGCTGACAGTTCCCAAATTTTCGGTAAAAAATGTCAGATAACCGTCAAATCAAATGTGGCTCGCCGGAACTGATACTTGGAGTAAAAATAGGGTCGGTGTATTGTTCTTCGGAGCTTCCTGATGATACGTTGTCTTCTCCAGTATCTTCTAAGAAAATATTTTGCGTATCTAAGGGCGCAATCGGTACTGGTAAATTTTCGCTATGGGGATCAGGTCGTATAGCAGACGGCAAATTTGGATACTCGATCTTGTGCTTTCCTTTCTTAGAATAACCTACCGTCTTTGTTAGACAACAATAGTAGTCGTCAAAATGGTTAGTAGGTTCTTGCCATACCATTGGAATTTCCAAAGGCATGATTTTTTTCTTCCCATTCATCCACTGCACCAATGACACGCTACAACTAACACAGCACGCATGGGGAGCCTACTGCTTGTTTTGGTCTCCAATTAAAGTTTTAAAAATATTTGAAATGGACTTTTTTCACATTTTCGGAAAATGGCCTAGCCTGCGATTTCACCATAAATTTCGTCTTTATAATTAATTTTTGCACTATGAACGTAGAACCACTAAATATGAAACTCAACAAAATACTAATTTTTAATGTTATTTTTATGTTGATTATTCAGAATAATACAATTCAGGTATTTTTTCGGCCATGAAATTCACTAATATTAACCGCCTGCTAATTTCAATAGGGATAATGAAGCTATTGAAAAGTGGTAGGTGTTAGGGCTTGATAAATATTTTTTCTATTATTGCATACCATTTTAAAAATAAAAGTCTTGCCTGAGTTACGAAAATCTTGTCAGCCAGTGAAATGAATAGAAGGTGAATACGATGATCTTCATGAAGAAAATTCATTATAAACAGACTGTTATAAAAAAAAGAATCAGTTATCACAAAAATAATATGAAACCAATAAAGTCAAATGTTTGAAAGAGGTTGCTAACAAATCAACGATCAACCGATCAACGTTATGAAACGGCTCAGTCCGTGCCGTAGCAGAATATTTTTTTGAAGAAATTGCAGAATTAGAAAAAGAAAAAGTGAAAAACTTCATTTGAGATTGCATCTGCTCAAACACGAGCAATAAAAGGAAAAATATGGGAGGTTGGTTAGGTTATTATTATTATTTCAAGTATAACACAAGATTTTATTTTCAGGCAAAACCAAACTTTAAGTTGCACCTTTAGATTTATAGTCATATTTTTTAAGCCTTCATCGTTACCTTATGATTGCATTGTAGCAGTTTGACGTAGAGTAATATCGATATCAAAAATATAATTTTTTGCTAAAACTTGCTAAAGTTCTAAATTGGAGATTCAGAGGTGTGAAACTCATTCAAATTGATTCTGTTTAATATCCATCGCGATTTAACGATATAGCAGATCCGTTAATAAGCGGAATAACTAGATAACACAAATTCTACATATTTGCTATTTTAAGTAAAATTTCACACTTTAACGGATCATATCCAATAATTAGAAGATTACCTAGCTATTTTGTATATTAACGTATTTCGCATTTTAAGTTATGGATTCTATTTCAACTCATGTGTTAAGACAAGTACTTCGATTCTATTCGGAATTAGCTACATGGTAATATTGCCGCTTTACTGATATATAGTATATCTTGCGCAGCGTGGATCTCAATCTAGTAGTATGGAGATTTATTTCTGGATCAAAGAAGTGCCAAAGAAATCAACGAAATATTCCTCTGATGATATTGTATCATCAGAGACTAAAAGTCTTCTTACTATTCAAAGCTCTCGCAATATTCATTTTAGATAATAAAGAATTTGCTGAAATTCTTCTTCAAATACAGGAATGTTCTATTTAGAAATGGAAGAGCTGAAACGAATTACGTAATCCTATCATTAAGTTTTTTTTTCTGAAAAAAAAAGGATTTGTAAAACAAGAAAGAAAATTAAACTATTGAATAAATTATGACATATACTGCGTTTTGGTTTCATTAGATCATAACACAAACAATGGAATAATTCATAGTTTTGAACG
Source organism: Diorhabda sublineata (assembly GCF_026230105.1). Taxonomy (NCBI): domain Eukaryota; kingdom Metazoa; phylum Arthropoda; class Insecta; order Coleoptera; family Chrysomelidae; genus Diorhabda; species Diorhabda sublineata. The sequence continues at coordinate 28,119,678 of NC_079476.1, forward strand.
AATTGCAAAGTATCTGTTCATACATAAATCAGTTCTCATTTAAATGGAATTGTTTTCTAGAGGGACTTTGGTATACTTTTGGTTATTTAGTCAATAATTTAGTCAAGAATCGTGGATACGGATCCATCATTTACTTTTTACATTGAGAATGTTTTCCGCAATAGTAAAAAAATTGTATTTGCCTTTTTACTATGTCAAATTCAGAGATCTGTACAAATAATTTACTACCGAAATGATAGAATGCTATTCGGAGTTATTATTGAATTAAGGAAAGATTTTCCTGTAGTATTTGGATGTCTTCTCAATAAGATATAATTTATAAATGTTAATCAAAATAGATAGGTGATATTTCTCTCTTGAATTTCGTATATATAAAAGTTATTGATTCAAACTCGATTAAATATTTCCAAAAAGACTAGAGGAATACAAAAGGAGCTGTAAAACTACTGTCAATTGGTAATTTGATGGTTTAATACTTTATAGTTAGTTGCATGAGAAAAACCAACAGTTTCTCTTCTTCAGAAAGACCACGTTATTCTGTTTCGGTTTGTTTTACTGATTACAAAGTTCGATTCAAATCGATTTTTCATAATTATAACATTTATTTCCTCTTTGCATTAGGCGCTACTCAACTGTAGTGAATAAAATACAAAAATATATAGCAATCAATAAAAATTTTTGGAAATCGCAATAGAATTATCCTATTTCGGAAGATATCCATGCAATATATATTAACATTTCCACTTACCTTAGCCATCATGTTGATCTGAATAGTGTCACTCTCTTTCTAAGTATGATATGTGATTTTTTTCGAGTTTATCACCTTGCCAAATATAACCGAATAATATTTATACTACTTATTAACACTGAGTCAATGTCTGATTTTATTCTACAGGGTTAAATATATTTAGTTTGGTTTAAATGAATATTGATATTTAATAAGCGATAAATACTAGTGTATATTGTTGGTGTACAGAATATTCCAATAAACGTGCCAAAATAAATTTAGGTGAAAAATGTTGATAACGCTATCTATTTACAACGTACAGGATCTTTTCTACGATTACATCTAATTACTAGCAATATTATAGTGAAATTTTGTACAAATATGATTTGAAGCTCACAAATCACAAGAGTTTCTTTTTATATGTGGTCTTATGGATTATTGAGTACGATATTAGGTAGACATATATAGAAAATAAATCACCACTTATGAAATAATTAAACAAGGTATGAGAAGTATAAAATGCACAAAGTTATTGCAACTAAAAGACCAAATTCTCCAAGGGGGTGAATATCAGCAGATTATATTATATATCGGAAGTTTTATGTTACAGTTTCCGTCAGATTGCTTTTTGATGTTCACAGAATAAGCTGAAATATTCTTAAAAATCGAAATCATTAGAAAAATATTGTCATTGAAATTGATGTAGTAAATACGGCAAAGGTATAGATTTATTTCTTGAGCTTATTAGCAGTATCTGTTTTTGTCAACTTGATAGCAGAGTTGTTAATGAAATCATACTGCCACAAGGAGTATCCGTACACTTTGTTATATTTAGTAATACTGCCTTAAAAATTAGATTACATTGATTTTACTACGTAGTTAAAAAAATTGCGTTATTTTTGTATTTTGATAATGCTGTAGAACTGAATATTTTCTTGAAAACCACGGTGAATTGCGATTTTTTTATCCTACTATGTTTATTATAATAAATTTCAATTAGTTTTGCCTAACATTATTGCCGAAAAATAGTGTGTATTTTTTCAAACCCGATAGTACTATTACGAAAAAGTTATATATAATATACAGTTAAGTCAATTAACTGTATGTATGTGTAGTTTTTTTGCTGTGGCATTGGGAGATACTCGCTCAGTAGCTGATTTATTATCTCACTTCTTCCAGAAAGTTAAAAATATGAGATGACCCACCTGCAAAAGATCTTTGTTCTTTAGTACATGCGCCACCAGTTGTGCTCTGGTTCTCGGTATTATCTGTCACTAGATAGAGGTAGAGGTTTCGTCAACTTCAAGCGGAATCTACACGTTGCATTCTCTGCTAAAACTACCCTCTTCCTCAAGAACTACTGTGTGTTAACACACTTGGAATAAATTTTAAATGTTAATACCATATGTTTATTGCTCTTTCGAATAAAAATTTTTTTCATTAAAATTTACGTTTTCGGTATTTTTATTCATTTTAAACTTTATTGGGCCAAACACATAAAAACAATGAAATATGAACCAATAAACAAGATTCTATCGTATATCTATACACTTTTTTTACCAAACAATAACAATACAATTTCGAAATCCACTCCAACAACGATCATATAAATGCTATATTCACCAGCCGATTCAAAGAGATCTGTCTCAGTCATTGTCACCAACAATTTTGATATAATTACAGCTCACAACTATATGGGATTTATGAATGAAACATTTCGTCCCTTGTAACTTTATACACTCGATCTATGACAAATACTTAACAATTTGCACAAAAGTAAATAACATAAAGTACTTTTTACGCACTGGTGACTAATAAAAATGGAGATAATCGGTTGCATATTTGTTGAATTTCTTTTTATACTCGGTACGAATAGTACGAATGAAGAAAATAAAGTCTGATAACATGTTCATAAATTCTTTTCCGTGTGACATTATATCATCAAAATATTTACGGCAAGCCTTCTTATAAACAACACTATATTTACTTTGTTACTTGCAAATATATTTCATTAACATAGCTTTCTACTTTTTGGAGGAATAAATTAGAATCACTTATCGAGTTATATAAATGAATAATGGGTTTCCCATACTACTCACCGTGTTATCTTGGACTCCACAGATATCATTAGCACTCATAATTCGAATATACAATTATATAATGTCAATTTGTCAATACTCTGTAAAGCTTGAAAAATACTTACATATGCGAGAAATATTCTTCAAATGAAGACATCATTTTAATTAAACATATCAAAAATCGATTACAGTTTCTCTTTTAACCCTACCCTTTCATTCTTATTATATACACATATGTGGAAATTTGTCTTTTCATAATACTCAATTTGCTGTGAACATTTATTATAAGCATAATTTGTAATGCAAAAAAATCTATGAACAATTTTATTGCATCTTAGTTTGTCGCCATCCCGTCATATAAAAATACAGTAGCTGAATAGAGTATCAGGAATACAACACGAAGAGATCTGGATATTTCCGAGAATAGAGAAACAAACTAAATTATATATCTTCACTAACTGTCAAGATTTCAACATACGCTAAAGAAATCTAGGATGTGACCTAGTGAAAGAGTCTTGCTGGAAATAAAACGACTAAGTATTGAAAGATTTTTCAATTTTAGAGAAACTCCATGAGCTAGGGCGGAGGCCATTAGGAGATCTGTGAAGGAATTCCATTTTCAAAGTCTCCCCATTCTTAGTAATACATTCGAGTAGTTCGAGTGGGCTTGCCGTGTATTGATCTGTGGATATGGATCTTAAACTTTTGCAGTATCTTGCTAAATATTCCGCCTCAACATATTTTCATACAAGACGAGGTCAAATATCCAGTGGAAAAATTGATACGTAATCAACATAAGCTAGACACCTAGGGTAGACTTTCGGAAGTTAATGACCCTTACAAACTGAAACAGCCTAGGTAGCACAAATGAGTCTGAGGATGTAGGAACAGAAATAGAGTCATCAAAGCCAGCAGTCAGATTAATGCAGAAGCTAAAATTAAGGAACTAAATGGAACCATGAAATATATTCAATAATTGTTATCTTCACAAATAGCCATGCAGATCTGAATTCTATAGAGATCAAATGTATTACAGTAACTCAACATCCTTAGAACACATACACAAGCAGGTTAGAGTTGATCTCTAAAGAATTGAGTATATTTAGATCTGCTTGGCCTAGATACGCTGATATACGCAGGACATAAGGGCCCGTCATAATAGTTAAGTTTAATTTTGTTTCAAACAAAGGGATCAGTCTCTTGCCTTTTTCAATTTCAATCAGATTAATGTTTTCATCTAATCAGCCTTAAATTGAAAGTAGCCCTACACGTTCAAATAAATATCTAGATATAAAAGTAAAAGTAAAAAAATCGGTTCACGAAACAGAGAAAAGACAATCCATCAGTTAAGAAATATCTCGAAAATTTATTGATAATCAACTGAATAATTGAATTTACATCCTATTAAAATGAGCAAGTTATATTTAATAACTTGAAGGAAGTTCGAAATACCAGAGATACTAGTATAAGAGTTCTATACTCTACATTAAATCAAAAAATAATGGTAACCAATTTGAGGTGATAAAATGATTCAGGATGATACGCAATGAATATTGATGTATTATAAAATTTTGAAGAAGACGAAAGAAATCATTAATGAACTAAGGTTTGAGCCGTCTGTTGCCATCTACCATTCGAGAAAAATTCTCAACAACAAAGCACCAAAAAATTTATCCAGAGTAGAAAGTTAATTCAAAATCAATTCTAAACGTTACAAAGTGATGTTCAGAGATGAGAAAGTACAAGCAACCATAAAAAAGATACCTAGATAATTAGATTATGAATAGTATAGCTCATCTCATATTCAGTATTTGTTTTCTTTATTCGACTAAATATTTCAATACCTTAGAGCTAAAGTTGAAAAATGATGTTAAGAATTAGTACAATAATATTTTTGCCTACTATCAGTAAAAGAAATTAACGAATTCAAAATATTTATAAGGAAATAGAAATTCAATCACATTGTTTAAAAAACGGTTTTATATGAGTAGTTGCAATCTAGAGTATAGTAAGGCAATTGAAATGAAATATTTGAGAAAAAAACAGTGGATAAAGTATTTTAAAATCAGATAATAAGACTCGAGATGAGCAAACTTTGATAATAAATAAAATAAACAGTTTTATTAATGTGCACATAAAATAGATTCAACCAGCAAACATAACATTTATAAGAAGCAAATATTATAATTTTTTATATTATTATTCTAGCACTTCTTGTTTCTTGAAACATACATCTTATCCATAGTACCCAAATATTCATACTCTGGTAGACCATTTTCTAAATAGTTTTTCATTTGTAACCAAGATTCCCATATAATTCTTGCTCGCATTTCTTGAAAAAAGTTAGGAAATAAAAAAGCTCGACACGGCAAATGTAAAGAATATTTTGAATAATGGAGGTTTTTCACGAATTGAAAAGCACTCGGGAAAACCATCAAAGTCCATTTTGTGTCAAATTTATTTGTATACTCAATATTTCCCCTTTTAAAAAGATGCACATTTTGGTACCTGAACAAAAGGTGATATCCATTGTAGTCACAAACAAAAATGTATTTTTGAATATATGAAAAACAATGGAAGTAACAACAGAAATGATTAATAGAAAATTATTGTTAAGGTAACAACTGATATGACATTTGGTTTTCAAATTTAGAAAAAAAAATTCCATTAAAATATTGATGTAGGTTTTGTAATGAAATAAATTATTTCACATCTTACATGGAAAACGCACTAAAGTATTTTCTTGATAACACTAAATTAGTACAGTCCACATAATGGCGTATCAATTATACCAAGGGAATTTGCTCTCACTTTAAAATTACCGGAGTGAATTTAAAAGAAAGTTCGCTATAAACTTAGTTTTATTAGCTTCCCATTCCACTCTCTTAGTGTCCTAAACGAAAGCTAAGCCGAATGTTTTTGAACGAACAAACAACTAATGTAATATATCCTGACGACTTCGTCAAACGGGCAGAATTTTGAAATTATGGCAAATAGAAACAAAAATAGTTTTTTGACAAACTTAACTTTTTGGATATGTATTATGACAATTTTTTCTACATATAATAGAATATATTTTAAGGACAACATTGAAAATTATAATTTTTGCGGACTAAACGTACACTTCCTCGTTTTTCTTTTGATACCGATCGATTTAGGTTCTAACAAGGAAGGTACTCATAGACTGGAATGGGAATCCAGTGGATAGATGAGACAAGCGGCTCCATTAATATTTGCTCCAGTAAATTGGAATTCAGCAGGTTAATGAGGTAATATTGAAATTCTTATCCTCTTTACAGTAAAACCAGTATTTGACAGGAAGTATCATAACATGATAGTAATACTAAGGAAAATATCATAAAACTTTTGCTAATATCTGATTTTTGCAGTGTCTTGTATTAGTTTTATCAGTATTGATGATAGACACTCATGATTTCAAGGAAATATTATATATAATTGATAAATTTCAATAAACCGTCGGAACTGACATTTGCTTTCTAATCATCAATCTAATATCCAAATTCATTCAATTCATACTTAATAAATGCACAGATAATTGCTAATTACTATACTCAAAAATTATCAAGAATTACATCAGATTTTAGAGAATATATTTGGATGAATAAAAATTTATTCCAAGGGCGTTTTCATCCAATATTTCAAGAAGTAGCATAATCCATCTATAAGACTATTATCAATAATCTGACTGTAAAACTCAATTCAAGACCAATCTTCGGGCGTGAATCAATCTTATATAATCAGCGTTCGTAAAATTTTTAAAATCCATTTTGTCGAGGTCTTTGCTCTATGGACAAAATAATTTTTCGGTTCTCTGTTTTAACACAATCTAAACAAACAAATATATTTGAAAAACCACATATAAAACAATCTCATCTTGAACATAGTGTGTACTGCAAATATTATGTAAGATATTTTTTATCTAATGAAAATTACAAGAGAATTAACAACACCGTATTTTGGCTACAAAAAATATACGGAACTATTAAAAAATATAGTTTATGTTTTTAAACCGTTGTGATTTATTGATTGATATAGTTAGATTCCGAGTTAGCTTCGTAGAGAAATAAAATTATTCTCGTCTCGTCTCGCTTTTCCGAAACCAGACGAGACGTTTTGGAGAATATTGTGGACGACATCAAATCCATATCGTTTTAGTTCTGGTTAAATTTTTTCATTATTTCACAAAATATGATATCCGGTGATCTTCTGTGAAATATTTTATTGCAAATTTTAAACACCTAAGGGACAGAAAATATTATATTCATATTTTTAACTGTTATCTGTTGATCATATTTATACTAAACTAGAGAGGAATAAACGTGGACACTGTAATAAGGGTTTCTAAGAAGCAAAATTTTCTACCTAGAAGATCCTCTTATGTACTACAGACTTATATACGACGCTTCCTTTTTGATCACATAGAACAATTAAATATGGAGAGTATAATATTAAATAAAATCATCATTTAGAGCTAGGCAAAACGAAATGACACAACATGTTCAAGTACTAGGTACTTAATTTTTTTAATTCTTTTTCAATGAGTGAAATAATACTAAATTAGAATTTCTGAAGCCGTTGGTGAAGTTTATACTTAATATATTGTTTACTGCTACTACAGTAACAATCCACGATTACACTATTAAACTGTCTGATGCGCGTTTCGATAACAAAGATTTATTTTAGATTTATATACTCAGGTTGTAACATTTTTTCATGGATAATCTAGGGTCGGAACTTAATTCTGTTTGTGTGAATCATAAATCTATCGAGACATAAATTATTTGACATTATATCAATCTTATTTAACTTAGTATCTACCTTTTTTTATTTCATAGAATGATCTCTTTTGATAACCCTTTAAAGACTTCTTATCATTATTATTTGCATATTTTTAGATCAGATATAAAATAACTACAAAATATTTTATTGAAATCTTCACGCGACAATAAAAACCACACACAACCCTTGTGTTGTATATAAAAAATATTAAAAATTAATCAATGAACTGTTCGAAAAGATTTGAAAACTGGAAAAAAAATCAACGATTTTTTTTCGTTAACTAAGTATGGGTGCAAAATATAAGGTCAGGCAAAAGTATTTTTTTGCTTTTAGTGAATAATAATCGTGTATGAGGATTTATTCAACTAAGTTAGAAGTACTTTCGGTCTGTGAAGAAATGTGTTATCGAAATATACGTTTAATAGTGGAATTGTGAATGTTGATGCAGAAGCAGTAAAGAGTATGTTGAAAAATAAGTGATAATAGTATATTATTCAACTTACCTGCGCTAGTTATGACATACAGTTCCCCAGTATTATGCGACATAATAATGCCACAATACTATGCGTCTATTACAATAAATATTAAGAGATAAGTACAAATACAAAATTTATTCACAAATTTTCATAGTTACCTTTAAAAAAGCAAAAAACTTTTAGTTGTAATTATTCATTCGATATATCAATAAAATTAGTTGTGGCGTTTGAACAGCCAGTAAACCGAATATGTGGAACTACTTCACGCACGTTCATTATTTCTTTTTATTTTTGTTCCATATATGTTGTTGATGTATATAGGTGGAGGACTTGTCGAACTGAAAATTCTATTTGCAGTATCTAAATCATTATTCTTGAAATCATCAACGTTTTCCTCAACTATAGTAGTTGATTATCAACCGCTACGCCGCTTCAGTGCAGTATTATTTCCGTCAGCATCTACTAATGAAGTTTTTGACGACAGATGAAAGCAATGCATTGTATATAGACTATAAGTAATTTTAAAAATATATCTTCTCTTTTTGCTTCAAGCTTATTGGTAGGATGAATATATTTCTAAGCTATAATATAAGAATTCTCCAAATAGTGAATTAGTGAATTTTAGAATTGGGAAAAAAAAAGATCCATGATTTGCTAAATATATAATTTGCATAGCATGGAAATTTGATTCACGACAAGCTCCCATAATATCCATTATCAAACTACCTAAACTAAATTGTGTAAATGACTATATGATATCAAATGATTAAAAGATATGCAATATCTGTGACTTTACATAATTCTAATCATAAGCTTCATTCATATCATTAATATTCTGTCTTTTTAGTTACATGTTTCTCCAATCGACGTTCAATAAACTCACATATTCATCATCATTTAGCTCATCTGAGTTCTCTGCTGAACATAAGTTTCCCGTAATTGATTCCATCTGTAACAGTTTCTATGCGGCTTTCAGCCAACTAGATTATATTCTCTCAATATTATTGTTGGAACATCTCGTTGCTGGAGTTCCCTGCTACGGTGTGCGTCTCCACTCCAAAATATTTTTTGCTCAGCGTCAATTCACAAAACTAGCCAGTTAAGTAAGAAACGTACGACATTTAAATAATTCCCTGAGGTTGCTGTTTACTTCGGATGATGTTATATATTTAGTGTTAAGTCCGCTGAAATACGCCAAATGTACATTTTTTGTGAAAGATGACTTCCTACTGTACCAATCGTGAAAGTTTTCAGCGCAAAACTCAAAATAATTTGGTATCAACTCAATTTCAAAACGTGAAAGTAACAGATATATTTTTCATTAATTTGGAAAGAAATCGTGACTTAATATTTTAAAATTTTTTCGTGAACTTCAAAAGATTAAATTAGAATATTTTTAGACCGAAAATTATATAACTCACAACGCGTTGTGGACTTGGTAATATACTCAGTTCGCATTGTGAGTGAATTTATTCGCATTATTTCGACAAATGAGTGAAGCGTATTCCATACAACGCGTTTTGAGCAAATTATTAAAAAATTGATTTTTTTTCAACGCGCAGTATAGTTAATAATATCTTGAGTGATATTAACATATTTTTTATTTAATTCATGTTCCATGCCAAAAAACGCAGATATGAATATGAATTTATTTGAGATTCATTTAACAGCAATAATTGACTAGTCTTACCATTTATTTTTCATGTTCAGTATTTATATGAGCCCTATGGATAATATCGAAGAACTTTTTAATGAGGATATGAAATTTAATATTGTCCGTATATATTTTAGCTATTAATTTTTCCTCTTGTCTAATATTTTGCATATCATATTTCTATTGTTTAGATGAGACAGTGTGCCTCCTGATTCTTGTGAACTTTGTGCTTGTTCAACTTCTTTTATCAATAATTTATAGTCGCCTCTCAAAAAAGTATAGATCCATTATCAATCTCTACATGAAGTTTATTCAAACCAGCCTCAAATTTTTCTCACATATCTTCCATATTTTCATCGAATTACGGAAATCACACCAAATAACATAGGCTATGAGGCTTTGCTTTGTGGCTCAATCACATTACCCATAGAGCGACGATCTTGTTCATTCTTAATCATCAATTTGTCCTGCGGGATTTGCTAATTTGCCCAAAACTAGTTGTGAGTACGTTATGCGTATAAATTTCGATCTTTGTCCGAATCCACCAATTGAGTACAACATATATACTTCGACAAATAAAGGAATATCAGATATCCACAATAATACAAGGGTTTTCTGAAAATATTTTGAACAAACAAAGAAACAAGATATTTTTTTCACACCGTTCATAGTGTTCAACTCCTCTTCCATTTGTGAAGCCATATTGCTTCTAAAAAACAAATATTCAATGACAGCTCGATACTCAACTTTTCACATTTTCATAGAAATATTCACAACTCACTTATTCGATTGTCAAACAATAGCTAAGCTTCAAACATTGTTGAAATTTTAATAATTTTTTAGACATTGTGTAGTGGCTTATTCTATATTAAGAAGAAAACCAACTTCAATTTCAAAATATTATATTTTGTTTGCAGATTTATATGAATAATGCCACAAAATTCGAAATAATCTGAAATATAAATACGTCACATCGCTAAAGTGAGTTTCTTGAATTATGCTCTGTAAATGTGTAAAATGTGCTAATTTTTTACGTGTAGGAAAAAAACAGAATATACCTGAAATGTGCGTGGGTTGATTGACTGAGACGGAGAATTGATGTAGAACATTACAAAGGCAGGTAAGATTGCCATGAAAATAAATGTGTGGAATAATTTAATGTTTCTCAACAGAAACGTTACGATGTAATTCCACAATCGATAATTAATAGGATTCGTTATTATATTGATATACTAATTACAACGTATTTTCAAGAATATTTTCTCTTTAATCCATTTTGCGGATAAGAGTATAAAATTATGAAATGGAAAACATGTTTTAATAACGACGCCGTAGGATGTCTCTGCATGAATTTAATTATTTTTTTATTAAGCTTAGAATCGAATAAGAAAAACTTCCATACTAAAAAAAGTTTTTTAATAGTCTCACATTAAAAAGCAACAATACAGAACAATAATATATATGTCAAGCACTCCACGTTTTGCCATTTCAAGTTATATCCACCAAAAATACAATTTACAAAGTATTTTTCATATTAGATTATCATGACAAATTTTTTGAATTGGTTAAGTTTTTTACGTATAAAGGAAATACTGACTGAACAGAATAAGAAAAGTATATATTGATTAACATCATCATATTCTAAGACTCATATTTTTCTGAAAGTTAAATATTAACTTTGCTTTCCGAGTTAGTCACGACTAGATTTATAACCCAAAACTTCAGCGATTACGCGATAAGTTTCTCAAAGTATTGTTATATTATGAGACTAACATAACTTCCAAATAGTTTGAGCAATAAATCTAGAAGACACATTATATATAGACCACTTTAAACTGCGAAAAATATATTGTTAAATAAAAAATTTTATTGGCTGTTAATTTCCAAAAGGTTATTGATCAGAAGAATATGTTTCATGGAAGGAATATACAAAGAATATTTCTTTATGAAGTCTAACAATCTAAAATGTAACTAAGCAGCTACATTATCGATACATAACAATTTTCTTATATAAACGTTATGGAGGAAATATTATAGTTATATGTTTTATAAAGAATTTAAATCATCATTTATATCTTCTCTAATATCTAAATAACTGCGCTGAAAAGTATAGGGATGTTCTATTATTTAATTAATTTAGTTAATATTCTTAATAGCAGCATTTCGGTTGAGCAGGTAAAACAGATTATGCTGGCAGTTTCAAATTCACATTCCCTACAGTTTTTTCATGAGAGAATCAACAACTAATTATGGGATATTGAATCATATTTTGATATTTGACATATCGCTCTGGTTTCAATCATCTGACTCAGATTGTCCTGTATCAGAGAGAGAAAGGGAAATGCTTCATTGTCAAAAAATTGTTACCATTTGTAGACAAAAGCTTGTAGAATCTAAAAAATAAACATAAAAATAACTAAATAAAGATCAATTATCATCCGCTCCATATCGGTCATGATCCCAACTATTCTATTACTTATATCCAATTTTCCTCTGTAATAGATTGCACGGCTTCTTTGATTATAACCTCGCCCTCAATTTTAGCCCAATTTATTTATATTGAATTTGTATATTCATAATGGTAAGATGACAACCGTGATACGTGATGCACTAATGCGTTTTATAAGTGCAGGTGTTTCTCTACTGCATTACAAGATTTAACTGATATTAAAGGACAATCTTAATTTATAGCTTTTTTAACCGTTATGAGACATTCATGCAATCTTCTACTGTGATAAGATATATAAACAATGCAAACCTTTTCATTCAACTTGTCCAATACTTTTTCCAAGTTATCTTCGAAGGCATTCGCCGCAGGTAAACGAAAGGATGTTTTAGTTTGTCCAAGAGAGCTGCACTGTTATCTACTTATACTTCATGCAAAGTATGACCTACGTTTATCCATGTCTTGACTGAATACTCAATATTTTGAGTCTCAGTTCTGTTACCTTTCCTGTCTTCCAACCCCACAAAAACGAAAAATTCACCATTTATAAAAGACACAGGAAAATGCGGCTGACACAGACATCACAAGCAACCGGAAAGCTGGACGGCAAATTATAGTAATTTATACAGGAAGTGCGGTGAATTTTTATCTTACCATTTATTGACAGCATCTACAACCACGGCCATATCTCGCGGTCTATTCCTATTACATTGTTTGGAACAGCACTACGATACTGATGCAAACCTAGCATAAACTATTTCACGGGAGTCATCAATAGTAAATATTTTCAGTGAATTTTTAAACATGGAAAAAATTGGTCATCGTTGTATGATACAAAACTTTTATTTGAAAGGCCTTACTTTTACTCTGGGTGATACTGCACCTTCGTTATAAACAATAAAATATTCGTTAGCAGAGCTTAAGCGAGGCCATACGATCTGCGAAAACCAACATCGCTGTGATAGATCAAAGACAGTTTTTCTGCAGGCAAGGTCATGGCGTCGATTTTATTGAGATGCTCGTGGGATAATTTTCATTGACTACCATAAAAAAGGAAAAACTATCAACAGTGAGTATTTTGCGAGCTTATTGCAGCGTGTGAGCGAAGAAATCAAGTAAAAACGGCCGCCTTTGGCTAAAAAGAAAGTGTTGTTTCATCAATACAATGCACCAGCTCACACACATCCCTTATTGCAATGACCAAAACCAATCAATTAAAGTTTGAATCGCTACCTCATACTCATACTGTTCGCCAGATTTAGCCACCAAATTATTTTCTATTCCCAGACTTGGAAAAATGGCTCGGTGGTCAAAGATTTTCCAACAATGAAGAGGTGATGATGGTAGTTAATGGCTATTTTGAGGAGTTTGACGATTCTAATTATGAAAATGGTATTGAACTTATTGAATATCGCTGAGAAAAGTGTATGGAGCTAAAAGTAGATTACGGTTAAAAATAAATATATTTTTTTTAAATTTTTGTTTTCTTTGTTGGACCAGGTAATAATTGATTGAAATCAATATTTCTCACTTCAATCGTGAAAGTTAAAAGAAACATTTTAGGCGATAAAATAAAAGACACAGAAACGAAGAAGCTATTGTAATAAGCTGCGTTGTAGCTTAATCAAACTCGATAACTGAAGTGATCTTCGTACTATATATATATATATATATATATATATATATATATATATATATATATATATATATATATATATTCATTTGGTTTTAACTACTTCAGAAGGACAACTGTTCAATTCACTTGTCGGAGTTCTTCATAAATTTTTATAACAAACGAGCTGTACACGTGTGTGTTAACAGCTCGAGCCAATTACAAGGAAGCACTCAAAGCTTTGTTAAACAAAAACGACCTTGTTGACTCGATTTTTCACTAGAAAAGTAATTGTGGTTAGGAAACCGATGCGGTACACATCGCATTTTGTGTTTTACATTGATTGTGTATATAGAGAGTTTTCTCTTAATTACATTATTGGTAGTTGAAATAACCGTATGGAATTTGTGGCGTGTGTGTTATTCACTTCAATTACTCCTATCTACTTGTTTTTCTTACTATACATATTATGAAGCTAAACATCTTTATCTTGAACCGATCTTTTGGTGTTCCTATCATGTATGAATTGGATACGTGGTAAATTGTTGATAACTCTCGACAGCTTTGTGTCACGCGTACAGTTTCTTTGCTGTCGTTTTTCCTGGAGGCCATTGGAGAACACAGTTTTGAATACTTATTAGAAATAAGTTTTGCGCAGTTACAAAAAGTCAGTTGATCAATCACAAAAAATAACAAATAAAATAATTTTTAGTATTTAGTTTTCTCCCTAGTAAGTTTAAAATGCACTCCCTATAAGAAGTAGACGCGCGTATTACACTACAATGCCAAATCTTGAATTTTCGGTCCTGTGTGTCATGATACCCGAGGCGAAATAGAATGTTTAACGTCCCTACAAAAAAGTATATACCTTTGACAGAGGTTTGAGGGAATTTCGTTAAAGTCCACGGGCTGAAAGTTGATATTTCGGTCCAGCTCATCATGATGTCCTCGGCTTCTGCTCGGTAATCATGAAGCGCAAGGTGCCAGTAATATACTATAAACTTGAATAGTTGAAGTTTAATCATTAATAATTTGAGGCTCAGATGTATTAAGGTACCTCGTCTGCTGCAAATTGTATAATAATAATTTTTTGCTTTGTAACTTTTCTATTGAAGCCTTTGGTCCTCCACTACCAATGCGGATGTTGGTGTGACTTTGTATACTAATACAAATAGATGAATTCTCAATCTCAATAAATCAGACTTAGATGAACTATGAACAGATGCTGACTGTATAATCGAATCTAGAATCGAATATTATAATTATACTGAATGAATTAAAATGTTGCTGTGTTAGTGAAATTCTTGTCGCTCAAAAACATTAATAAAAATCATTGCTATTGTTAACTCTCAACATATGCTTATATTTAATAACCCGTATTTTTTATATTGTCATTTTATTTGTTTTTATTCAGTTGTAGGTTAACTCTAATCTCTAGACTTCGTTTCGATCTTATTTAATTTTGGTCATGTCAATGTCGTCCAATATTTAAGGTAAATTGGTTGACGACAGAATACATAGATACAAAAACCTACATACAATTTCAGTCCAAGTATTTGATGAACTTCCATTGGGATAGCTTTCTCTTCGGTCAGCAAAGTCATGCATATTTGATGAGCATATATTTTCAAACGTTCTTTGGAACCATATCTCCAGAAACATTATTTGCCATTCAGTTGAATATTTATTTCTAAAGAAACATTTGAATAATTTCTAGGCAAACCAAGTGAAGCTTGAGGATTATAGAAGAAATAATAACTACTCTTCTCTTCAATATTATAAAGGGAAACATCTAATTAGAATACACTCCGTCGGAAACTTGAAGCAATGACTGGTGTGATTTTCAACACAAATTAATTATCAATAATTGTTAAACGCGTTCACCTAAAATTAGAATATGTGATTAACGAAATCAAAAAAACAATTTATGAGAATAAGTTCTAACCTACCTTGGTTGTAAAGGCTATTAATGCTCTTAAGTGCTCGTCACTCGACTAACTTTGAGTTAAAAAAGTGTTGATTCTTTGAAAATAATAGCTTTCCATAATAGTATTCTATTTGCCTGGGACTAAATGTCTCTTTACTACCTATTAGAGGTATGATTAGTCTCAGAACAAGAGAAATTTTAATAGATCAACCAAATTATGTGGAGCCGCCTAGAAACGGAAAATGTTGAATACAATCTCCAAATAATACCTATCACTTTCTCAAATAAGTTTGAAGGCTCACTCGTTGGCTAAATTAAAATAATGGAAAATGTAATTGATTTTAGGTCTCTTCTATTTGAAAGTTTTTTTCATAATTTTTTAAAGACAGGAAAAAATTGGCGTTTCTACTTCTTTTAGTCTTTATCAAAATACGGTACGGGTATAAGGAAAAATGGTGTATATTTTGATTTTTCGTTTGTTTTTAATTGATTGTGTATCTGTTACCTTTGTCTTGAATATGTTGTTTATCATTTTTTCCGTATAATTATTTTATTTTAATGCAATTTTGCTTTTTGAATAGCTAAGCAGGATCTGATAGTTGGATAGATCAGCCAATCTTGCTATCACTGATCTTTTTTGTGGTCATATATTTTGTGTGTACCATATTCTGTTCTTATGTTATTGTTAATTTCATATAATGTGACATCCAGAAAATTGATTCTATTATTTTGTTCGATTTCGATTATGAATTAAGTCTTTAAATAATTATATTTATTAGTGAATAAAAGAATTAAATTTTTTATTTATGTTTTCAATTTGATTCTTCCGTATGGCAGTAATACATATCGGAAAAAGAATGGAATATTTATATCGAGTTTGTTTAGGACAGTTTCCTCAAGATCCTCCATTACTAATTGTGCTGTAACACTTGAACTGGAAGCTCCCATAGCACAACCATCAATTTGTTTGTATATTTCATTTTCATATTTGAGGTATGTTGTTGTAAGTGTGAGTTCTATAGCTTTTAGGAACCAGATATTTTACCGCCAACACACCAGACTATTAAACAAGAAGGCGACTATTCTATCAAGTGTCAACATGACGTATCAACCTTGTTTGTACAATGTAAAGCCCAAGTGTTTTTTTGTAAATATAATCGTTAGTTTAACAAAGCTGCGTGTTTAGTTACTGTGGTTCTGTTCCCCGATTCGTTTGGAGGTATTTCTTTATATTCTAAAATTTTGTCCAATTTTTTTAATTATATATTTCTCACAATGGCAATAGGAGTATTTGTATATAAAGAAATCACATCTAACAAAATAAATACATATTCGTTAGGAATTTTTCTATTTTTAATTTTTCCTTTGAAATTCAGTGTGTTTTTTATATAGTGTTTGTTTTGGTATAAAATTTTTTTCAAAACATTTTTCAAATAATTTACTCAAAGGAGAATGTCAGGTTTGTGGAGTTTTGATAAACCACACATTATAGGGGGCGAGGCATTGTGAATTTTCAATTTTTTTACATCCCATTTCGACTTCGATTTTTAGAATTATGAGAAAATAAGGGTTGAATCGCATAGAAATTCCACATCTCTCGACATTTCGCTTCCAATTTTAAAGCCATTATGAGAAAATGGAAGATTGGGTTAATTAATCGATCATCAATCTAAGATTGCGTCATCTTAATGTGACTACATAACGAATCCAACCCTTTCGGTTGAATTCAGCGGCTCAATTTGGCTATATTCTGGAATTCTACTTATTTGGCTTTGAATCAGTAGTAAGTACACGGTATTTTAGATGAAAAAGATATTTTCATTTCACGGAGTAGGTAAATTGAGAGTTTGGAAGCAGCTAAAAAGGTACAAGCTTCAATATTCTCTTATAAAGCACCAATATTTTTATAATATTTTTTTCTCAACTTTATACGTATTAATTATGTCTGCTACGACCCCTATCTATTCCTAATTTTTTTAGTGAACCTCTATAGCTGCATTCCACGACAATCACGTTCACGACCACGATCTTCCCCCAAATATTTATTCAATTAATTACCAATAATTAGTGAGTTAATTCATAGATTTTCAAATTGATTGATCTATTGTCATCGGAAGTAAGTGAGCAATTTCAAGTTGATTGGTTATCGAATAAGTTACAAAATTTGTACCACACAGACGGACAAATAGAGTGAGTTAAATAATATGTGGTAAAAATGGGCAGTTCTGAAAAGATTTTTACAAGAAGCATTTTCTGTGAGATATCAGAGTGAGATGTGAACAATGTAATATCAGTTGATGCATCAGAAAAAAACGATGTCTAAAAAATCTAGTTATATATTTATAATTAGCATATAGGACTACGAAGCAGAATTGTTAATTCTCAATCCATTTAAGGAGAGATTAATCTATATTAGACTAAACACTAATAGTTTATCCAATATCAATATAATCCATGATTGGATCTTATCCTTTAATGTAATATAATAAGGTATCGATACCGTATCACGCTCACGAACCGTTAATGGAGGCTGTCAAACTATATCTAATGATATCGAAATTATTGCATGATTATTTTCATGAGCCCAATAGATTGTTCTATTGATTTATGATTTGAGAGACAGTTGAATTGGCAAGATAATTTATAACTATTTAATGATTTACGAAAAAAATCAAGAACTTATTGCATTTGATAAAAAGTAACGAAGTTATTTGTTCGATAATTACAGTTGTAATTCTGTTCATATAATGCTATAATAAATGTGATATTCTCAGTTATTATTCCACAATACAATTTGCAATATTAGGAAGAAGTTACTCAGCATTAAAGTGTTGGAATTGAACTACCGAACTAGCTTTTAGCTGGTCACTTACTACATTTTAAAATGTTTCCTAATGTTTCAAAACAACGTCCCTTCAGAAGAGTTTACAATTTAGAAAAGAAAGAAAGATAGTAGCACTCACGTCAGGTGAGTGAGAAAGTTAAGGATCATCGGGAATGTTTTTATTGGCCAAGAACTCGATTATTGAAGTTCTTCTATAACAATGCGCTCCTCCATAATGCGATATCCAATTGTTCTTGATATTTGGTCTAACTGACATTAGCCATTTTGAATTGATAGATAATCTGAATAGATTCTATCAAAGGTTTCTTCAACTTTAGCAGCTCAAATACTTTCTTCGTAAGCCTGCTAAAATGTTTTGTAAAATAAGTAATCTGAATCAAATATCATAATAACAAAATTTTATTAATCACAACTGAATATCAATAGTCTACCATTCTCCAATTGCAAGTTTTAGAGTTTCTGTAATAATGGGTGATATTCAAAGTAAACTGTTTATTAGTCCTATACACAGTGGTATTTTATTTTTGAAGGTTGTCTTATCTTCCTTTGGATAGGGTTTTGAGCATATTGCACCATTCTATACCTAAGCTGCTGTTTTGACTAGAAGCACGAGGTCTTCAAGTTTCAAATATATACCCTCTTCGCATTTTTTATTAGTTTAGTCGATTTATTGTTGTTTGGCTAGCATTTTAATCATTGGATCCTCATAATTTCAAATTTTTACATTTTAAAGGCCGTCATTTGTTTACTAATGAAGGGAAATATTACTTATCAGCGGCTTTCATAGCCACTAGAACAAACGTCAAATCAAATAAAAAATTCTAAGCTTCTTCTCGAAACTTGTATCTCATTAGTTAAGTTTGATATTTTTTATATTAACACTCACAAATTTTGAGCCAAGACTACGATTTTCTTAAAAAATTGTTCCTATTTAGTCATTAATGTTGTGCTGTAGTTACTTCTGTATTACAGTCACTATACCAAAGATATTAATTCATCCATTCTTTAGGTTATTTCGATTCCATATTTGAATAGTAGAATATGATGATTGAATTCTCTTTGTCTAACTGACAACTTTTATGGATCGCTGCATGTCTGCATCATCAACGACGGCTTGATCAAGTTACACAACTGTCTCTAGATAAGTTTCCTGATCTTATCTCTGGCATAGGGAAATCCAAAGTTGCTTTCACTATATGATTGTAATCATTTTGTTTTATCTCAATAAATTGCTCAACTCTACTGTTACCAAAAATTTATTATTGAAACACGCGTCGACAGTATAATTGTGAATATTAGTGTAGTGGTAGTGTTCTCAATAATTATCAAAATGTATGAACAATACTTTTTAATCTTATTTCCATTTCAGTTCTGTTCACTGAGTCATTGAAACTTTTCAAGTTTAGTTAACTCAGCTTTTATAATACTGCGTGTGCGACGTTATTCTGATATTTTAGTTTCAGTTCATGATTCATGATTAACCCAGATTGAAATATGAGGACCGTGAAAATAAGAATAAGATAATAAGAAATAAGAACTTATCTCTATGATTTCCAAACGCGTTGTGTTCTCGTGTAGCTTGGCAAGGTGAGAAATCGGCTTGCTCGATATGGGTTTCTTCATTTCAAAAATGGTGAACTTACAAATTCAAATTTTTGCTGATACAGATATTTTTTAAAGATGCCTCAATAAGTTACTTCAGATAATGATTTTGGTTTCCAGAACAAATTGTTCTCTTCCTAAGTCCATTTGTAAATTCACATCGCTGTCCCGGAATAAAATGTACCATTTTAAAATCGATTCATATTTGCCAGTTATGTTCCCGGTACTTATTTGATTTGATTTGATATATCAAGATGGATTCATTGCGATCATTTCAATTTCTTTATTTCATAAGAAGTTTGATAGATCAGGTAATTAGATTCCTCACAAAAATGAGGAGGTGAAATCTCCGGCTACTAGTCGCGATGAAATTTTGGTCAAAATCGGGTGATTTTTGGAACCGAGTAAGTTTTTTGTGGTTGTAAAATGTTGAAGGAAGGCTGTAAAAGTGAGGAAAGTAAAGCGCGAGGAGGAAGGTTGATGAAGGTGCGAACTAACACGAACGCCCAGCATATAATCGCCCTAATCCAACATAATCGTTTATTAAGGTTGGCAGAATTGAAAATAAACTCTTACGTAGATTTTAATTCGGGATTTTGCGATGAGAAAGCTATCTGCGTCATTGGTTCCAAAAAACGTTTTAGTAGAACAATAATAACATCGCATATCCGAACGTCAACCAAAAAAGTTGTAATGCTAATGTGGAATGTGAAAACGGTGCTCATCTGCTTCGTTGACAATTGCGGGGCAATCTAAAGGAAGTTGTCCCACCTAGACAACAGGTGAATATCAAGTTTCTATTTCAAAGTACTTGGTAGACATCTGAAAAGCGTCAACAGAGTGCGCTCAGATATCACAGATTGGGGATACATCGCGACAATTCACCCTGCGACTGCGGGTTGAGCGTATCCCATTTTTTAGTTCTCCGAAAGACGCCAATATTATCACAGACACTCTATCCGTCGATTCTATTGCATTAATTAAAAAATTAAAAATTAAAAAATGACGTAAAAAGAAAGCATTTTAAATTAATTGACATGATTGTGTGCTGACGGAAGTCATAGTCGAAGATTTCTTGGAACTGCTAAGCCGCCTGAAAAAATCGCTGAAACTGGAAAGGTACGGAGTGGATCTGTCTCAATAGTTAATTCTATGACTATATATAAACGAACTATAAATAACACTTATCAAATTGATTTCCAGTTTCCCTCAGATTATAAATTTTTACAAGATCAGTTGACAAAATCTGAGTATAATGTTTTTTTCTGGAAATTTTCATTAAAATCATCATTTCTGGAAATTAAATTGAAGCACATTAAAATTGAATTTTCAATATTCATTGAGATATTCCGTGGTGAAAGAAAAGTAATTTCTGGAGTTAATTTGAAATGCGGGCCGCAAATTTGGTTTGTTAGCTATAAGACTCCCATTTTCTTCAACATTCATGTACGCAAATGTTTAAGTTCATACGTAAACATTTAGATTAATATTTCAGAAAGCTCGAAAGCTCCTACATCTACAAGAATTAATTCATCACTCTATGCACACTTATTCAAAACATTCAAATTGATGTAAATTTACAAAGCAACATTTCAAACATCATGAGCTCAATTTCGATAACGAGAATATTAAGTTAATAATTGAAGATGTTAAGAATTCATTTCGTACAGGAGGATTCCTCTCTAAATATCGGAAGGATAATGAATCTTGGAAGGATGAACAAATCATTTTATATTCAATAAACTTTTGTTCATTTGAGTTGTAGTTTCCAGTATGTTCAATTGAGAGACATGAGATATTTCAGAACGTAACGTGCAGAAAAGACACTGAAACGAAAATAATAAAAATGTTTTCTGTAGGAAACTTGAGTTTGTCAACAATGGCATATTTGTTTCTATTATAGTGGTTTGAAACAAATGGCTTCAAGAGAATAAATTTTTTTAGGTATAAAATATATATTTTCAGAAATTCTCTGACTCGCCGATTACTACTTCTATTCTTGATCTTATATATACAACGTTAATTTATACAGTGTGTTCAGTCTTTATAAACCCAAAATTAAATTCTCCAATAATTTATTAGATCCCTCGTTACCTAATCGATAATCCCAAACAATCAATTCCGTTTTTTGAATATATCGTATACATTATGTTTTATATAATGAAATGTATAATAATTTCATAGAAGAAAAATTGCATATTGAAATAGAACAAAAACACAAATAGACATATATTTAGAGAAAGATATCCTGATTAATAATTCTGTCGGTGTGGTTTATTGACAGAAAAATCTCGATTGGACTTCTTCTTAAGTACCCAATTCTTTCCCATGAAGTTTTACAAGATCTTTACAAGTATAGTCAGATAGTGCAACATTCAGCTATACGGTGGGTAATTGTCTCAAATAAATTCAGTAAATTTTTGGCGTTTTTTGCGCCTGTTTTATCAACAAAATCCGGGCACTACTTTTTTATTCGTTAAGTTTAGTATTCGTAGTTCCCCCAAACATATAGAATCTCACGTGCTACGATTCCGAATTTTGCAGTCCGTGGTCACTACGCTACGTTTTAACTAAGATTGTTTGTGTTATTGTGTGATATTTGGCAAAATCAGATTGACGTATAATGAAGTTAATACGTACCATCAATATGTAACATTAATTTATTTGTTTTAATACCCAAATTTCATGAAAATAGAGTAAAATTACAAATAAATTATATAGACACGAGAGCCACTCTGTATGTTTTGAGATGCCACGAAACTAGAGGTATTAGTAGACTAAACACTCAAATTTTGTATGCCACCACCCATAAGTGGTAAGCTCTGCCCGCATTTAAGTAGGATTCGTACAAAAATTTTGTTGTTCAAATTATTAACTGAACATCTAAGTCTTGAATGGCTGCGACTAGCAGTCGATCATTAAATTCCTTCGCGATTAACTGTACTTTGCTGCTGTAGCGAATTTAAAATAGACGTAGGTATAATGCTTGGTAACTATGCACGTACTGGTAAGCCAAAAAGCAAAGATCTTTCGTACAGGATTAGTAGGAGCAATTTCGTACAGGAGACTGGTACATTACAAAATTTTGCAGTTCTTAAGTGAGTCGATTTTCTTTTAATATTGTATCAGTGCACAGCATACAGTAAAATGTTTACATAAATATAATGTACGAGTCATTGAACAATCACCCTACACATCTGATTTGGTGATTGTTGCTTATTATTTAACATACAGAAACATTTACGTGGTCAACATTTTACTACGAAAGATGACCAAAATTAGTCTAAACAAAGATAAAATAATTTTGCTACAATGACTTTTATGTTTTTTGTGTTTCAAAATATATTACATCACCTATTTATCGATTCATATTACTCTAATTTATATTATTAGGAATTGAAAAATTTTTGTTCCAATAAACTACAAATGAATAAAGTACAATCAATACCTATCAATATCCTTTATAAGAAATAACTCAATATAGCCCAATTAAATTATTTGTCGAATGTTCATTTTAGAGAAAAATGAAGAAAACTACCAAAACAAATTATTTCCCAACAAGTAAACATGCACTTAATGATTGGTTGCGTTGGAAACATGCAATTTCCTTTCATCTGCAATTAAAGAGAAAAAATTGAATTTCTTTCAGTGCTGCAGTTGAATAGTTTTGTTGATAATTAATTCATAAATAACTACATCATTGACATTGTTTCTTTTGAATCGAATCTATTAGTGACTTCTCCGATTTTAATACGATTGTTTTTATTTCGATTGTTACTTAGAGTTCCGTCCTTAGTTGATAATTTATTATTTTTTTACTTAGATTTCTATAGTAATTGTTTTAATGTTTATTTCAAGCTGTAGGATGTGATCAACAATTTGGTTGTTCCTATTGTTCTTTAAATTTCTATACTGCGTTAGTATGCATATTTTACTTTTATTATCATTATTATGAATTCAATATTTCAGTAACGTTGACTCTATTATGTGAAAACTTTCAAATCATACTCAATTTATACTTTTTTAACCCTTTTAGATATTTGAGCTTTTTATAATTGAGGCAAACCAGTTGGCAATTATGGAAAAAAGTAATGATTCAATCTTTTTGTAAATGAGATCGCGAACTTGGATCCAGTTTTGTCGACTTATTCGTTTCTCCTGAGCTTTTGAACTCATTTACATTTAGATCAGGAAAGATAAATGAATAATGCATTAAACAGATTGAGAGGGATATAAATATGTCTAGCTCAAGAATTGTAAATTGAATGTATCCTACCTCAGGTAAACTATGATTAGTCTGGAAGCGACAATTCCGTTGTAGTTCTCATCCTTTTTTCATTGTGAATCGATTCAAATAAGTCAATTATTAGAATTGGATATTTACAAACTATAACTTCTTCGAATATATAAGTTTGCAACTAACTTTACTTGAGATCGCATTATATACAGGTGGGATAAACTATTAACTTAGAATAATCCTTATCGAATTATTAACCAACGCCGTATCTACTTTACTTAATATGTCTTATGCCTTTATCGGATTTTGTACAATGCATTAACATTTATTCTTATTTGAAGGTAAGAAGTATTCAATTGAGGACAAGGTATATAATAATAAAAAATAGTGATGTGGAAAAGTTTCAAATTTCAAGAACAATATCAAACACGTTCGTAGGAAGCATTTACCAGAAGCTTTACAAATGCGAGATAAAAAACAAAAGTATTTCAGTATTGGATTTTTTTTTTCATGTCAACGTCAAAACGAACTAACAACTTTCTTCTTTATTATGACAACGTACCATGCCACAGTCTCTTCTAGTTCATGACTATTAGGAGACTATATTTCTTGATTTATACCCAAATCAACCTTACTTACTAGGCATAGCCTTTTTAGTTTTTGTGAATAATAAATGCGTTCAAAGGGAAACGCTATTATCGATATTCTGAGGATTACGACATACTACGACTTCATTCCGGAAGATGCCTTCTTCAAGTGTTATTTTCATATGGAGACAGCTGTTGGGATAGTAGCTTCATTTTAATGACAATTCTCATGATTACCACACTTTATTTAATTTACTCTGTCAGATTACCTTTTTTGTGTTCAGATGAATCTAATCAATTTTTTGACTCGAAATTTCGCATTCTTTCTTATTTTTGTCATTGGAAAAGATAGTTAAATATTCAATAACTTCGCGTGAAATCACTGTCTTAATTTTCATAATATAAAACAGAATGTTCTATTTTGTATTTTTGTCATTATATAATATTATTTTTAATTGGATTTTCTTGATTCTACAAGTTTCATAACAGATGAGATGCCAATAATTCCATTTTTAATTTTTTGCTGCAGTTTTTATTCTAAAAATGCGGCTTTTACGAAACACCTATTTGATCAAATTGATCCAAAATGTTGAGAAAAAGATTATATATCAGAATACATATTTGAGAGAGTTTTAAAATGTCACTTTTTAAGAGATACGTCTGAATAGAAATACATAAACATAGATTTCCATCTCAAAATCAACCCATCCAGGCTGAAAGACTTAATTTTGCCAAAAGACATGGGATTTTGGAGATTAAGAGTATTCACATCTATTGTCTCTGAAAACATCCTTTTAATGAACTAGTAGTTATTAAATATATACATAAGGTTGGATGCTTTTCAGATTAGATCTCCCGCTAGTTGGAATAGAAAAACAAAATCAGATGTAGCTGTAAGACAACGTCATGAAATGTGCTAGAAAACGAATATTCATCTAGCTAAATCTACAATAATAAATTGAATGATGTTCAGTTCATGTATCGCCATAATCAATCTTGTTGTACTAAATCATAATTAATACCTTAACGGTAAATATTTTAAATCCCTAATGATATTAGTATTAACGTTAACATTACACAAGAATGTTATACATTTTATCTTATATTAAGGAAAAAAATTATAGTGTTTGCGCATAATGGATCCAAAAACTACGTACTCGTGTCGAAATAATCCTTTTAGGAACAGATTTTCCGAAACACCACGCCAAGTCATCATAAACTTTAGTGGTACGAAAGACAAAGCTACGAAAATCCTTTGACGAATATTGCAAAACTTCAACCAAGTTTGAAATCTTAACAGTTAGACAAGCCCGGTTTTATTAAATAAAATAAATCTGTTGTCGAGTTTGTAGTCAGTTTGTCTGTATGTTTGGTTCAATTAAATCTATTACGGTAATTATATTTTCGATGGCCGATAATATGTTTTTCTCTTGAATGCATTCCAATACATAGTTGTTAATATCTTGATCATTATAGATCGAATACGTGTCTATCAGTTTAGAGTTTTTTAAGTTTAATTTACAAAATTTATTTAGTAAATTATCTAAATCGTTCATATACTTAATTGAATCAAAATCAATAAATTATCTCTTCCTTCCTATCTAGTGCTGCTGTACTGAAGTACGTAGTCGGAACTTTTTCGCACTATGCGTGACATTCACGACCGCACTAATCCGAATGACTGCGCCAATTATATTTTCCGAAAATGGATGGCCGAAAATATGTTTTTAAAACATTTATTAAACTCAAAAATACAATAATTTTATAGAGTTGAATGAACAAATTTAATTTCACAAGCGAATTAACTATATTAATTGAATAAACTAAATTCATTAAAAAGTTATTTACAACATTCGTATTTATAATAAAATAAATGCTGACAAAGTGTGTATGATATTTTATCCTATTGCTTTTTAATTATTACATAAATAGATTATTTGGTGTTAATCATCCATGATTCGTATTTCATTTGTAAATGTTCAATTTTTCACAAGGTTTCAATTATTTTCAAGATATTTTATTATGTGTCGTGTGATTTTTGTGTATGAGTTTGCTTTATTCAATTTTATCATTAGATTTGACAACGATTTGATTTGAGATATTGCCACAAAATTTTCCATTCCGCTTTAATTGGAGCGTAGAACCATAATAATTAAAGGTTGTTTTTGAACAAAATTTATCGAAACAAATTGGACTAAAAAAATCTAGCAGTTCTACTGATCTATATATCTGAAAGTAATTGAAGCTTAATTTTTCTAATAGTTTTGTAATACGTTCCATGAAATTGTGCAAAACGAATTTCTACATATTACTAAAGAAAGAACAAATCTAACTATCATTTAACAGCGTAATGACATTTTCTGAAGAATATAATTCAGAGAATGGTGTCTCTAGTTCTAGTAATCGAGTTCATTTATTATCAAATATAAGTATGAAAAAAGTATATTGAATTAAATGATTTATCCAATGTATATAATAATCTGAAATTAGTAAATAATTTATTTATCAACAGGTGGATACTCAATATTCTAAATTTATTTCACACATTACTCATTACAAGTTTGGCTTTAAATTGAAGCTACTATATTGCACGTGCTGCCCTCATACTGCATATGAGACGATATTTATTATATCTCTAAGGGCGCATCTCGAGACCAGTAGACGGTTTCTAACGGCAACTAAGGGATACCTTGATACCCTGCTTATACCGAAACTACCCAAGATTACAGTTTTTTAAAGCAAAAACAAACTTTCTTAACAAACCAATGAATTAACTATCAAGTATTCGAGATATGAAAAATAACGATATATTGAGATGTAGATTCCTTTGTAATTATGAATTGATATTTTCATATAGTTGCTACAGATAAATCTTATTCTCCATTGCAGTGTGTTCCATGTTGGATTTGTGGTGATAATAAAATGATGATAATAATGATCAAATTCTACAGGTTTCATATAACCATCACATATTAGTTGGAGGAAGAATGGGTTCAATTGAAAGTGATTATCACTACCTGTAAAGATTCAGATTTGGAAAGATAGCTTCAATTTAAAACATACTAGCACTACTCTTCATCTATCGATATGAAGCTGTATCGTGGAATATGAAAATATCAAAAAAATATTTGATTTGTTCGAAATGAGGTGCTAGAGGTGTACGCAAAAATTTCATGGACAGTGCACATATCTAACGAATGAATTCTTAGAAATATGAATATTCGTAATGAACGGAAATACCGCGCCTCATCATAAACTTTTGTGGTGCGAAAGACAAAGCCCGCGAAAGACAAACAATCTCTGAAATTTATTAAGTTCATTCATTTGTAAAATTTATCTTATGTTATTGTTGTGAATAAAGTTTTTAAAAATAAATTTTCGAAAGTTAAATATATAATTTGTAAGCTTGTAAGTGAAAACTGCCAGAAAGAGATATATTTTATATGAATACAACGTTTCCACACAATTTTTTAGATAAAATACGAGGGTTGCTATTCAAGTTTTGAGATAAATAAATGAAAAGAAATATTAATAATTGGATAGGATTTTATTGTTTTTCAAAATATTCTCCATTGTGATCAAAACACTTTTGCATGCTTTTGAACCAATTGTCGAAGCGTTTTTTCAATTCCCATTGAAGAACTTCCAAAACATGCGGTTTGAACGCATCAACCGCTTCTTCAGGTGTAGAAAAGCGTGTAGAAAAATGTTTCAAGTTTTTGTAAACAACTCAAATAGCACTCCTATGACAACATGGTCTGAGTATGTTCACAATTAATAATGTCAAACTTTATAATGGCAAAGTCAGATATGACTTATTCACATCATTGTTGCCATATCTCAAAATTTATTTATTATTTTTCCTATGCTACCAAGTATAAACAGTAGATTAAAGAAAGTAACACGTTTCATTTTTGTCTAAAAGAGATATATTTTTATATTTCTAAGATGCAGATATACGTTATTTTTCAGCCCCTCCACTTCCACTTCCCTGATACTTTATTTTTAAATAGGGAATATATCATGTATGGCACATCATCAGAAAGACATTAGGATGAAATATTCATACATATTATCATCAACGATTTTTTTCGGCGTTTGAGGTCTTGCAAACGAAGTCTGAATAAAATCCAAAATCAATTAGAAAAAACTCTGCAGAACAGCTTAAAGTAGGTAACAAAAAATTAAACCTATAAGAAGTTTTGACTCACACATTATCAACTGATATTGAATTGAGATCAAAAGATGTTTTCAAAACATTTCAGGGATTATTTTCATAGTTCTTTCCAAAATCTAGGTTATTCTTACAGATCATTTTATGAAACCTCTCCTTATAATTAATTACATAAGAGAACGTAGCAAATTCTATGCGCCCCGCACACAAAAGCCTATCTCGGCTAAATAGTTGAGAAGACTTGAATAAACGTAAGATATTTTGCATATGGTTGCATTTTATGCATCACTCCCACTTGAAAATCTAAAACTCGATTTTGTCATGTTAAATCTTAGGTATAGGTTGTATAATATCTTCCTATAAAAGTTTGTATTAAAATCTACAAGAGTAATTTAAAGTTGTAGCACATAAAATTGAGCATTAGCTGCACTTGTTTCTACTACTTGCACTGCACTACGCGCGAGTTGATAGCGCAGCAAAACTAACCGGGGAATTTACTGATATATATCGTGGATCGTGTTTATTCTCAACTTGTCTGCCAAATTGAGACTAAGCAAAAGTATTGGAGGTTACTCTTAATAGGAATTATTGCAGTAATGAAGTTTTTGGAAAGGGAGGTCTTGCGTTTCATGGCAGTGACAAAATTGTTAGTTCACCTCACAATGGAAATTATTCAGGCTTGTTAGAATTAATAGCCCAATTTGACGCATCAGTGGCTCAACATATTCAAAGTAATGCTAATAACGGAAAGGGGCATATGTCATATTTCTAAAAAACAACTTGTGAGGAGTTTATTCATCCAATTGCATCAAGCATACTGGATCAAATTATAAGCGAAATTAAGGGATAATACTTGTTTTTATTAAATTCTACTGCAGATAAATCGCTTGTAGATCAACTGACTTTGATAGTTCACTATGTTCTGCCATCTGGACCAGTGGAGCAATTTGTTAGCTCTTGGACATGGAAGGTCATTCTGCTGAACAACTCGCTCAAAGTTCACTAGATTTCTTAAGTGAGTATGGCAATGATATCAAATTTGACACTAGGTAGTCAGCCTGAGCTGATGCTAACAAGGCACTTCAATGCGGTTTTGTCACTATTTATCAAGTTTTGGAAAATATTCTCAATAACGTGCATCAAAAAGCAGAGTGCCGTTTCAACGATGAATAAGTTAGAAACAAAAATAATCATAGTAACGTGGAACGGAATCCTAGAACGCTTGCAAGCGAGTAGTGCTTCGCTGCAGTTCAGCGTTATCCGCAGTTAGGTGCTGATGTTTGTTAGTTTAAATCTAGCAGACTATCAAAAAGTACATCTAATCATTTACGTATTATCCTTTGTTAGAGAAATTCTAACAACGCGACTAAATACGCCAGCGAAATATCGTGAAGTAAGTTGTGTTATTTTTTATAACATTACTATTTACTTGAATACCTGAAGCAAAATGAGGGTTATGTGTATATTTTCTTCTGTAAGTGAAATGCAGTGTAGTCGAGCTTCATTTCCATATGTCTTCTTTACGTATGGATTTTGTTTTGCAGAGTATGGATCTTAAAATGGAAGAGCAACTTCTCAAATGATTTGATGAAATTCCTAGTGTTAATGAAATTGTTGTTGATGTATATAAAACAATGGATTCGGATAGTGACATTGACGAAGCTTCTTTAGATCATGTGAATGAAAATACCAATAGTGAACAGTCAAATGAGGATGAAGATGACTCGGAAATTTTGAATATTGCAAATATGACTGGTAGAGTACTAATGGTTTTAAAAAATGGGATGGAATGGGATGCAATCAAAAACAGCATAAGCAAATATCATAACAAAATTGCCAGGATTTCGGATAATTACTAAAAATGCCACCACGATTTTGGATTGCTGGAACTAGTGGAGTAGTGATGAAACTGCTTTTGAATTTTTCGCTGCTGTAATATCCGAAAGACGATTTCACACTCTACAAAAACCATAAGGTTTGATGATAGTGACATCAGAAAAGAAAGGAGATATTCTGGCTCCAATACGTCAATTGCTTGAACATATTAATCAGCTGTATTCTGCTTGTTACACTGTCGGAATTTTCACGACTATTGATGAGATACTGGAGGGAATCGGAGGTAAATGCAAGTACAGACAATATAAATGATGCCTATAGTGTTGTGAAGCGTCTTATTGCTCCAATAAGCAGTAATAAGTAATGTCACAATGGACAATTATGTGAATGATTTATATACCAATTATAAGAGGTCAGTAGTTGGAGCCGAGCGCAAAAACAAAACACACATACCATTGGAACCACTTTCTGTGAAAAATCGAACAGTTTATAGTAGTTTCTTCGTTTATGAAAAAGAGGAAAATAAATGTATTTTGGTTTCATACTGACGACAAAATAGATCTAGAATCAATCAAAAATTTGCTTTTAAACCTGAAAGAATTATCTACAATAATGCTAAGGGTGGAGTTGATGTAGTAGATAAGATGTAGTCAGAATATTCTGTTGACAGAAAGAGTAACAGATGGCATGACAATATTTTACACATTACTTAACGTTACTACTATAAATTCACAGATAATATATGCAGCAAATACTCAAACAACTATAAGACAAAGACAATATATTGCTGCATTAGCCAAGCAACTAGCTAGACCCTAACTACAGTAAAAAACCACAATTCCAACCCTGAGCATTCTAGTACGTCGAAAGGTAACCAATGTCGTGAAAACGTAAATTCCATAGTACCACAATAAACACAGTCATAAACCACACTACGATGCAAATATTGTTGTCTAAAAAAATACATATATATTATACCAACTGTTCTATCCCAATATACAAGGAACATACCTCTATCGCATGTATACATACAATGCCACATTCATAATAAATATTCAGATTTTGACTCCTGAATATGCGGCACCTTAATTCACATAGATTTAATTTTTGTGTTGATAGATCACCTATAATTTATTTACTCATTATGGTTTTATTTTGTATATTGAAATTTTATTCCGGGTTAAATAAGTGAAAGTGTTAGCTCTAAATTCACCCTTACCAAACCAAGAAAGGTTTCTTCGTTATGGCTTTGTGCACAATAAGGCTCCTAAGGTTGTATGTTTGATTCACTCTGTTAGTCTAGCATTATAGTTTACAATCCCCAACGATTGTGAACCCGCCGCGAATAAAAAGGCTATCTAAAGTTTTTTGTCAGTTCTCATGGCTTAACCCCAATCAGCTAAGTGACACTAGGCAAATTGGCTCAAATTGCTCTTTCTCTCTATTATGGAGTAATTCACTACCACGAATATATACTTGAAGTTTATTTCAAGAAGATAGGTAAAGGTGTTGCCACCTAGCTGAACCTACACCTGAACCAGAAGTAAACCAATGGTTCCTTGGCCGAATTTGCTACATTCCCCACGCGGGCTTAATCCGGCACTTTTAATAGTGTATATTTTAATGTTCGTATCATTACTTAGTTAAACAGTTTTTAAACGGTGGGGTGAATTTATCCACACTATTCACTAATACTCAACACAAAACTCATTTAAATACATGTGGTACACCACTCCGATGTGTTTACTTTGAATTATTCACTGACTACTACGGCTGTTAGAAACTCATTTATATACTCTCAGTGTCAAGAATGTTCGAACTCCTGAAAATCTCTAATTTGTTGAAAACATATTAACAGACCTTCTTAGAAATGGTCTCTACTAAAAAGTCACAACACAAAACAGCTCACATAAACAACAAGGAAGAGCCGCCACAAACATGGAATTGACCGCCACGTTAAAAGTAGACCAGAAGGGCATATCCAACATTGTAGACTTTTTTGGTTTTTTGATCTCTTTCTCTCGTTGACTCCTTTAAATTAGGAAAACCAACAACATTACTATGATAAACTAATGTAAAAGTGAAAGCGGATCAATGTCAGACAATCGAGGAGCTCTCAAACACCTTCAACCAACTTTGAAAGTCTAAACAAGAACGTTTGCAGTATAGCAGCAGCTGCAACCACTCCAACCGATTCATCACATGCACCATATTGCATCGACTGCATCTTAGATAATTGATTTTTGATCGCTTGATCACTGGAGATGAAAAATTAGTTGTAAATGATAATCCAAAATACAAAAAATAGAAAGCTCTTCATATCAGCCACCACGAAGTATAACTAAGCCAGGTTAACATACGAAAATAGTTTGTTTGGTGGAATATTTAAGGAAATGCTCATTTTGAAGTGTTGATATCTGGAAGAAATGTTAATTTAGATTTTCATTGTGAAACATTAGATCGAGTGAAACAATCGGATAGTATTCGAAAAATTTCAACCGAAAAGGCGTTAGTCTGCAACACAGCAATGTAAGTTTGCACTGTGCAAGACCGTATTTCCACCAGGCTGATATCTACAATTAGCAAGAAATTTGAAAAATCTCCATATGCCACTTGAATAAACCCTACTTTCTGGTTCCCTTTGTATATAATATTGCCTAATTTAGAAATAAACTGTCAACTTCATAACTACAATGAAGGAACAACAAGAATTTTACTCAAGGTTCCAAGGTTAAAAACAGGTAAAAATTTACGTTTCAAGGTACTTCGGCGTTCATTCAAATTCTTGCATAGGAGCCAGAAATCTGTCATTAGTGGAAAAAACTTGAACAAGTTTGGTTGAAATTTGAAATATAACAACTAGAGAAAAATCATTTTTTGTGGTTAAAATTGATTTTCAATTTAATATTAATGTTTTAGATGATCTACACTGATTGTATAGTTATGCAAATTGTCAGTGTCAAATCATATTATAATAAATACCAAAATAGGGAAAAACGCCTACTTTTACCTGTTTTCTAAAACCAATTTTTATCAGACCTAAAATCTAGACGATTTATTAAGAATGAAGTATTTTTACTTTACTTGGCAATTGCAATTTTTATTCTCTTCACTAAAAATTCTTTTAAAACGATAAATTTATGATTATTAATTCAAACGATCGGAATATCAATTTACCAAAAAAAAAATTATATGCAAATGTTGAAGTTGTAATATCGGACTTAAATTTCAATTATTGTGTCTTAGCAACAGCGAGAAACCAGTACGTTTTTTTGACGAAAAATTATTTCAGAAAGAGCATCATTATGTTTTTTCTGTCAGTTTTAATCTCTATTTAATAAGCCCCATTATATATACTCTTTCTCTTATTTCTGCCTACCTGGGAAATGAATGAATCATCGATAAACATGGTATTTAATATTATTTCCAAAATTACATTTGTATCATTATCAGCAATAACTA
Source organism: Diorhabda sublineata (assembly GCF_026230105.1). Lineage (NCBI taxonomy): Eukaryota > Metazoa > Arthropoda > Insecta > Coleoptera > Chrysomelidae > Diorhabda > Diorhabda sublineata. The sequence goes on from NC_079476.1 coordinate 28,154,141, forward strand.
TCATGCTATTGAGATTACTCCCATTTCTATATGAAAATGTCAATTTGTATTTACTAGTTATTTACATATATCAATCATATTCGTAAGTATGACAGGTTTCAGTAAATCGTGTTTTTAAAATGAATAATTTTTTCGTAGTTATTCCACATTATGAAATTGTCATGATGATTCTAAAAAATATTGTCATGAGGAAATAACTAAAAATTTCTCAAACGAAATAGGCACAACTCTTACTTTTCTTCTTGTGAAAAAAAGTTGTAGTCATTTTTGGGAACTATTCATTGTCAAGTGCAACTGAACAAACTCTTCAAATATCACCATTAAAATAGTTAAGACTTGTCAAAACAAGACGTAAAACTATAAGAATATTACCATAAACCTACTAACAAATTCGTTCAGGCCATCCACATTTGTGGGCAACGGATAAAAATAAAGATATTAACAAAGAAATGAACTTCTTATCTTCGAGGTCGACTCCTACAGATGCAATAATGTTTTTAGAAAAATATTAATTTCAATCAATTCACAATTTTCATTTGAGAATTCTAGAAGGGTTCAGTCTATCATTCAAAACAGACTAAATAAATATACCCCTTCACCAGCATAACCCAATGTTCTCTAGTATTAATCGAATCCTACCAATTTCATTACATTACGCTTCATAACATGTTCGTTCCATTTATTGGATAAGTACATAATAGTTGAGTTTACGCGTCGTCTGCTAGCGTTTATAATCATTTCAACATAAGTTTGTAGCTATTGACATATAACTACATATTTTTGAATATTTAAAAAGAGGAACGACTCATGTAAAAGATCAAAGAAATTCTCGATTAAAATTTTCCAGCTCTACTTGTTTAGAGACTATTTACTAAGGCATAATTTTAGTTTCAAATAATAAAGTATTTTCAAATTTTTGAACAACCATTTTCCCTTTAGAATAAAGTCCTTTTGATGTGTAAAATACGACAAAAAATAATTGAGATAAGTTGTAACCTCAAAATCTTGAGTCAATATATATATATATATATATATATATATATATATATATATATATATATATATATATATATTATTTACGTTAAAGTAACTATAAGCTTTCCTTCTAGTAAGATACATTTTCTGAATTGAGTATCTATCCCGGTTATGCCATCTCTTATTAGCTTTAACAGCTGGAAAAAATCAATTTCGACATGCGAAAGTAATTAAAAAACTCATTATCATCTGCACATAGTTCATGAAAAAGTGTGTAATATAATCCTTTTGATGTTTTTAAAGGACAATGTATGATTGGATATATATGCATTGTCCTCCTTTTTTCCACTTTTCTTCATGACTAGTGACAAAAAAAACGTTTATCTCTCATGTTGTTTGTCATATTCCTCACAAGTTCTCTTCTTTACTGAACAAGATTGTCCTCTATTTTCGTCTCATTTCTGGCTGCTCTACTGGTTATTCTATTCAACTGGCGACTGGTCGCAATTGCCTCGTCTAACAGGGATCTAATATTTGTTGTAACTATAATGATATTTAACTATTGAAATGAACTAACAAATACTATTTTATTAGACATAAACTGTTTTTAAATAGAATACTAACATTAGAGGAACAAGTTTATGTGATTCACTATTATGAAATCGGTAAAATAAATATGGTTATTGCCTTGTTCAGTGAAAGGTATCTAAACACTGCAATGAACAAAAGTACTGCTTGGGATTTGATCAAGAGATTTCTTATAAAAGCTAATATTCATTATAAGAAAACATATACAAAAGTTAAGATGAAACTAAAGCAGTTGTTTTGAATTCAATAGATGCAGATATCAAAATGTCATTCAGAAATCCAATCGTTATTGCAAACATGAGTAATTTCTGAAACTAACAGAATGCATCCGTACAAAGTCAACATTTGTCACACTTTAGAAGAGGTGACGGGGTGGAGTCAATGCCCATTACGTAATTAAAGCAAGAAGAGGGTATCAAAAAATGAATGTGGTACACCATTATATGTATTGATTTGTTCGACATAATGCTCATGTTTGACTAAATAATCCGTCTTGTGAAAGATTGTTTGGGAGAATGAGTATGAGATGTAGGCCTTTTAAATTCGCCGGCCTTCAATTATGGATTTTTTTCGTATAGGAAAAGGTAAAAAAAAATAGTTTATTGAAAATACATGATGGTAAAATATTAAAAACGGAATAAATTACGCAATTCAATCAATTACAATAGAACAACAACAGTGACAACTCAAAAAAAGTATTGAGAATTGTGCAGTTATAAAATGATGATTAGTAAAGCCAGACATTTGATGCGATGTTTCAACTTACTCTTATTTAATTATAATTGTTTGGTACTAAGTTAGTAGTAATTAATGGACAGTGGGTTTTCCATCATGATAAAAATTGAAAATCAGAGTCTGTTCAACATTAATTTTTAAAGGAGGTCCAGGCCTTCTACAGATTTTGATATGGAAGCACGATCTATGAACTGAACAAGATGTTGCCAAAGCTATGTAGAAATATGTAGAAATACTGACATGACATATTTCAGGTATACTCTTTATAGTTTAACAGGAATAACAACACTCACAAAGAAAACAAATAGGAGCTAGCGTTCCGGAAGGATGTGTTATAGGACTCATTTTCAATATTCTGCTCACCAGTAATATTCCACATTTAAAAGGTGATACTACATACATTCAAGTGAATGAATTGATAAATGGACTTAAGATTGTTAAATCAGACTAAAAGAGTAACCAACCAACTGAGGTATATATATATACATGATTTTAATTTTCAAAGAAATACTAAAACCAGCGTAACACTACAGTTGTGGAGATGCGCAAAAAACAATAATTTGAAAAGAATTCAAACTTCTCAAAACAAAGTATACAAGATGGTGAACACCCCATGGTACATACGTAATAAAGATCTCAGAGATTTAGTTATCCCAACAGTTTAAGAAATAACCATATTTGCTGATAATTATGAAGCCAGACTACATCTATAGACTAAAGCCCTGCAGCTACTATATAAACACCAAACGGTACGAGATGGAAAATAACTAATTTATACTAGCAGAACACATTACTAGAGCACGGATCATTCAAGTACTAATTTTGTGAATATTATCAAATTAGAATTAATTGTTGAACTGCAAAGACCAGTTTTGATCGAAGAAATCACTCAATAACAAGTATTTTTGCCCTAAAGGCTTTCTCACCAAATCCTAGCAACACTGATTGAAAAGGAACAAAATAATAATTTTCACAAGAATCGATATCCTGTCATAAATTGATGTACTTGTATAATAGTTATTTTATTGAGTACGTGAAAGGCGTCGAAGTTGTAAAATAATTTAAAGCTGCAAACCCTAAACAAACTCTTCAAAAGCAACACTCATGTTTGAAGTAACTAACCGCTAGGCCATTACCTCATTGTTACAAAATAACTTTCGATAGAAACTTTAACCGTAAATTAAGTTCTTGACTTGATTAGTGTTTCTCGGGTTTGTGTATTTCCAATTTCTCATTCTATAAAATCGAATTGGTCAGTTTTCATTAACAAAAACATTCTTAATGGATTGTTGTAGTAATTATATTTCCAATGAAGTAGTGAGAAAGTGAGAACTATGTAAATAAATCATAAGTCATTTTATCAAATGTCATTTTCTATATAAAATGATATGTATCACATTCATATATGTAATACTCCTATATGGACAGTTAGTATGTGAAAAATATGCCTACGTTACGGTTACGGTGACAATATTCATTTTCTCTCTCGTTCGAGACACTTTATCTATACTGCTCATGCTTCATGTGTACAAAAGAAGCGCAGAGCTAACTGAAGCGAACTATTTGTTTCACTTAATCGATATTCACACCTTCCACTCATAGGAACTGTCCGTATAAAAATATTACTTATATGATTACATTCAGCAAATAAGCCACTACATGAAATATCCAACTATGGGTATTAAATATTTGTTTGAAATTTCTGAAAATTTTGTTCAAAAATATTCTTATCAATAATATATATTTCTATATAGGAGATATCAAAAAAACATAAAACTATGATCTGTCTCCCAATTCAGAATGTCACATAACGTGCCTGTCACAGAACTAGGATTCCACAGAGAAGTCCAGGTTAACTTTCCAATTATCTTTTTTTTACTTGCTGTTGATGGTGCTGTAGCGATCGCTACAAATGTAACCGTTGATGGTTTATATTTTCCCAACGTGACAGCTGCAGAAAAATGGAAACGATAAAATGAGAAGAGAAACGGGAATACGGATAAGAATGACGAATTATGAGAAATGAAAAAGTAGGTAGAACAGATATGGATAAAAAGCAGATCATGATGTAAGAAACACAAAAACTAAATTTTCAATTCTAGAATATAATCTCTTTCCCAAATAAATAGAAAGAGCGGCTTTTCCAGAAAATAAATCAGAGAATTTGATTCAAATTATAGATTACAAGCAATAGTAGATTATAATCAAATTATAAAAGAACACTACACATAACAAGCAAAGTTGGAAGTTATTAGTAAAAATTTATCGACGAATATGAATGATAATATCATCACAAGTTTATTAAAATATATTCACATTTTGGTAAGTGATGTAGTAAAAAAAGAGAACTTTTAAAACTTGAGACTGATATTTCATAAAATCTTTTAAATTGAATGAAACCTCGACAACAAATTAATTTCTTTTTTAATTCGAAAGGGGCTATAAGTCTATTGTGCTACAATAATGAATTAACCAAATAGGAAACCGATTTGAGGAACAATCTTACCAGCCACATATGCAATACATACAGGGCCATTTATATATTACACGATAGAGCAACACAAGAAAATTGAGTTAACGAGATAGTCCAACTCCAATTACAATTACTCAATAGATCTATAATTTAAAAGCAATTTTGTCATAAAAGACTTTAGTGTTAACAGAGCATTCAAAGCTGATACCATAATATTCAAGTTTTAATATAAAAAACACTCAACTTTCGCGAACGAATCTATCTACAAAACTATGGCAATGGCGTTGAGAATTATGCACAAGACTTCAAGAAAAATGTCAGTGAAGCAAATGTTAAAGGCAATGTTTTACAATAGACCCCTTCTGATTCATACTCCATTATTTTATGTACATGGACATGTATATATACACTATACCTATTTAAATCAAAGTGTCTTACTTTATTTAACAGATTATTCTCTAAAATAAACGGTCCGTTTCATATTTTTTCCATTTAAATTTAGTTTTTTATGAATGATGTATTGGAAAAAAATTCCCATAAAAATCCACATGATGATATTTTAAGCAATAATTATAATACGAGGGTCACAAACATTTTTGAGTGATGATTTAGTTAACACTTATTTTTTCACAGACTAATATTTTACTAAGCGCCGTTAATGTTAACAGTGTTCCCGTTTTTAAGAGGATGGCAGAACACCTCAACACGTCGCAGAAACTTCTGTGTAAAGATGTTATTATGTCGACTATTACATGGCAGAAATACCTGAACATATCTCATGCACGCCCTCATTCCGTACCCTCTATCGCACATTAATCCGCGTTATGAAAGCTTTACACGTGAATAATATTATAATTATAATTTTCCAGGATATTTTCAGTGAACATTAACATACATATACATTTGCACCTGATATTTTGATAACCATACTTTTGAATTTAAAAAAGAAAATATTTCCACAGTAACTTTGAAAATATTTGACAGACAAAAAAGTTGTGTTGTCTAGATAGAAAATTAAATGTTAACCAAAAAAGGTTGAATAATATTTCTCCGTGTCTCGTTTAGTTACTATAACAAAGTGGGGAGAAAAAAATTATTATAAACATTACATTTAAAAGCTCACATCTTTTGAACAATGTTACAAGATACAACGAATCAGAAAGTATTTCACTTAGTTTTGAGAAAAAGAGAAATGTTCAATGTCGAAAAATAAGATCAAATTATAATACACGTTATTATTATATTTACAGTATGATAATTGATTGATGTAAAAATTGCAAAGAAAACATTACGAAGGTTTTCCCAAAAATCTAACGAAACACAGATAATACTGATGACCCTTTTGCCAGAATGTTTTCTGATTTCTTTGTATCGATCTTTCCACGATGCTCATCTGAACTGCATCAATAATTATTGAGAAGCTTGTACATCGACAATGTTTTACTTCAAGCAGTTTACTTCAATTCATCGGTAATATTCACACGGACGCAAGTTATTTTAGAACAAAGCAATTTTTGAGTTGCATTTCCAGCATATAATTGTAAGCCTGTGTTTACTTCAAGTAGGCTAAATAAATTGATGAAATATCAATTCTCATACACAATTGCAATATTCAACACAATAATATTATAACAAATGAAGCTTAGGTAAATAATAAAAATATTTAGGGCGTTTTTCCAAGCGCTTGGAACCGCAATCCTCTTCAATAATATTTACACTTATCCACCTCCTACTATGTCTGCGTTGTTTATGCGAACAAGTCTGTAGAGATTGCTAATCAGTGTCAATAATTCGTCACAACGAATAGAAAATGATATGAGGACAATGGATGTATTTATTTAACTAAGAAATGTGAACACAACGTGAAAAATTATATTTTACTACCTGCGTCATCACATTTTTAATCGATTTATATGTTCATACTCCTACTTGTTAGCATCAAAAATATATTCATTTGTGATCATATCATCTATGTAACAACGGTAGCACTATCAATGCACATCTAAGTAATAAAAGGCTGAACTTTTGTACAGTTTCAGCATGTGGAAGCGGAATAATTGGAATTCTAAAGATAGATTTCATCCAATTTTCTACTCTTCGTAATGGTCAAATTTATTCCAATATTTTCTAACTTCAAGATTCTCCGGTACAATGCTTCTATTGTAAAATTTATTTTTGAATTAATAAAGGAAACTTATGCAGGATAAACCAGCCGCTATAAGAATGAGAAAGATGGATATTTTTTTTTATTGTTTGTTACAGTAATATATATATATATATATATATATATATATATATATATATATATATACATATATGAGAGTAGCTTTTTATTGGGAACGTGGCAAGGAAACACCAAAGTGGACTAACTTCAATATATTTTCCGAGCTTTCGAATACTTATGTATTCATCATCTGGGTATTTCCGATGATTTTGATATTATTAGAGCTTGTAAAAATTTTTAAACTCATGGAATTCAAAATTGAATATCCAAATTGACTTTGATAGAAATTTCTTCTTCACTTATAACGACCTAACCTACAAAATTTATTGTTATTTATATTCTAGCCGATAAATATTCAACAACATTCATAACGACCTCACCTATTGAAATTTAATGTTATCCATAAATTTACCAATCTATATTAAACATCATTCACTAAAACTTATCTAACCTATAAAAATTCAATTAAATATTGAATTTTGAATTCTATGAATTTCAAAATTTTTACAAGCTTTACTAATATCAAAAATCACCGGCAATATTGATTAATTCTTGTAAGTAAAATTTTATTATTATTTGACATTCATACATATTGTTTATATTATATTTGACCATAATTTCAGTTCCAGACGATGAATATATATATAAGTATTGGAAAGCTCGGAAAATATATTAAAGTTAGTCTACTTTGGTGTTTCGTTGCCACGTTCACAATAAGAAACCGCTTCAATTTCTTATTTCTTAGATCTTTTGATATGTTTATTATCATAAATCTTCTTGATTTCAGGTGTCTTCTGTTTCAAAATTAGGTTTTTTTTAATAATTTTTGAAAGATAGATAAAATTGACGTTTCGACTTTTCTTCGAGTCTTTATCAAAATATTATATTGGCATTGACAATTTGCGTGATTATATTGATCAATAGATTACCTACATCATGAATATCAAAATAAGAATAAAATCAAACTAGAATTTTGTTCTAATAAGAAAAATTAATTTTTCCCTCGTACTTCCTCACATTTATAGCAGTCAATCAAATTATTTGTAGTTTTATTAGAATTTACAATATAGAGCTATAAATTATAATTAAACTATTTAGGTCTTTTTTATCATTTATAGCTTTTTCGTTTCGTTTCATGATTCGTTAATGCAGTTCTATTTTGTTATCATATAGATGACCTCTCAATCTATTTTCTAAATACTGAGATGTCTGCCCTATATATACTGCGTCACAATTAGTACAAGGCACTTGATATATAATATATAATCTTTTGTTTTTTGATGTTTTAGATTTTAATTTCGTGAAATATTTTGTTAATGTATTATGTCCTTTATGACTTATTCTAATATTATATTTATTGAAATAATTCGATAATTGTTGGGAAAGTCCTTGTACATATAGTAAGGAAAAATGTTTTATGTTTTGATGTTTCGTTTCTGTTTTGTTTTTAAATCGATTGTAGTATCTGTTTATCCTTTTCTGGAATATGTTATTTGTCATTTTTTCCGGATAATTATTTTCTTTAAATGCAGTTTTTGCTTTTTGAATAGCTAAGCGTCTATATTCAGGATCTGATAGTTGGATAGATCTATCAGCAAAACTTATCACTAATCACACAAATTTAAGTTTAAATATATTGAGGACCAAGTTGATTTCGTATACTATTCTGTTCTTATGTATATATTTATAATGAAATATTCTCTTCATAACCTCAAAAATAAATATAATATCCGACCACGTACGAGAAAAAAACATGTATGGAATTCTTTTAACTTCAATTATTCTTCAGTAGACATGTGAGATTTTTGCAAATATTTCTGCATATACATGAATTTATTATTTCAAATTTAAATGAAGATATATCATTTCTAAAAATTCGATTCTGTTGATTTACACAACGGGATTATTGCAGTAATATATAGCACAGTTAAAAAAATAAATTAAATCACTTTTTATTGCTTAAAATAATAACACAAGTTATTTTGAGACCTTATTAATCCAGTGGTGTATTGAGAAGTTTCATTTAAAACTGGCACTGTTTCACAACATATTCTGAAAATAAATAGGGTACACAAATACCATGCCCCTGTATTTATAAATAATTTTTTATGTACTGTTAATGTTATTATCTAAAACAAAACAATTTATCTTTACATCAAAGTATTTGTTTCATCTGCTTTTTGTATATCATTAATTCCCTGGGGAATCAAAAATAGATAAATAAGGAAGCGCATGATACTTATTTAAATGACATAATGGTAGTTCCGAAAACAATTCATTTAGATCATGCAAGGATCTCATCGAATTATTTTAAGGGGGATTTTTAGTGTGACATTCTCAGAATAACAGCAGTATAAAATAGTATGGATCAAACATAATGATAATTTTGTATATTTTGTTCTTCTATGATGTTTCATCGATATTTTTGATGAATTATTATATCGTAATCTTGCAAAATACCTTGTTCCTTGCGGTTCAACTTCAGTTGTTTAATATAATAACTTATTTGCTTGGTCTCCTCCAGAAAGATTATAACAGCAAAACTAACATTGTCCAAATGTTTGATAGAAATAGAAAGAATAGAGCTACGTTTATAAAAAATGGTTGGAGGTGCACGCTATCCAAAGTACAATCAGACTCTCTCTATAAGTGTATACGTTAACCGTTGTTACTAAGACATAACTGACTAAAGGTTCAATGATCATTTGGATTTAGATGCATTTGCCTATTTTTTCAAAGTTACATAGCCTTCATTCAATCGTCTAATACTTGATAAGACGGGTTCACCTTTGTTGAAGCCTTAAATGAGGATTTCTTCAATATAAAAAACTTCTTCAACATAATTCGGTTCATTTTAGTACTTTAAATATAATTTTTGGTAGAAGTTGTATTGTAATTACCCTCACTTTCTAGTAACTTATCGTTTGAACAGGTAATAATAATTTACATCTTAATCTTAGTTGGTAGGTATAGTTTTAAAGAAGAATAAAATAGTGACTAAAAAAGGTTCATATGTACAGATATCACTTAAGCTAGTTTATTGGGATATCTAAGCCTCGGATCAAAATTATCGAAAGAAATATCAAACTGCATCATAGTATCAGGCTAAGATGCAGTAATAATTGCGATAATTTCGTCAACGACATTCAACAAACTGTACTGATATTTTCTATTCACTGGAACTTTGTAGTGTGTTATAAAATTTTTCCGAACAATTATTACTGTCCATGTGTTATTACTATTGATAATTGCACTGTACAAACCGAGAAGTGTAGCGCAAGCTTATATTATTGACAAGGACCGAATAGACTATTTGAATGAAAGATTCATGAAAAAAGTCAAGCCGTAACATGCGAGCGAGTTTTTTTACCATGTATTTATTCTGACAATCAGGAAAATGGTAATAAAATCAGTAATACCGGTTGAACTCTCGAATATCAAGACACTAATGCTTTTTATTCGAGAGGAAGAGAAACAGCGTATACTTTTGATTAAAAGAAAATCGGAATAGTAAACATCTGTCAAGTTCAAGAATAAGTGCCCGCTTATTGACTGCATGACCCACCATATGTATGACTTCAAAGTAAAATTTGGTTATTTACAATGACTGTATTCTTCATTGTAATTCTATTGACTGCTAACCATTCTAATTTTATTGTTTCATAAAATATTTTTTTCTAAATTTTTTGATTCGTTTGTGCAAGTACCGCCGAAAATATAGTCAAATAGATGCAATAATAAGGACTAGCTTCTACTTATAAAGATTTTTTGTGATAATTACCGCTAACACTTCAATTTAAAATCTTCTCAGTGAAAACCAACTTATTAATTTATCTTTTTCACATTCATTTTCATTTATACAATTTAACATAAAACCATGAACTACTTAACTTAACTAAATATTCATTCAGTTTTCTGTAAAATTCGTACACATCAATTTTAGAAATTACGCTAATGAAATCCCACCTTTTGTTTCCTTTATAGCAGAACAGAATTTTGTATATAATAATGTATTCGTTTATAAACATTACCTACTTATAAATATCTCATTTTTCTTAAGTATACTTGATTATTTTGATAGAATGCAGTGTACTTTCATTCCTAAAAATTGATAGTCGATAGAGGTAAAATTCGAAATTGTGGTTTGAATGTAGTTTGAGTAGTTGGCTAGTAGATACATTGAAAAATCCCATTGCAATAAACAATTATCTGTGATACGGTTGCACTTCGTATTTTTCAACGAGAATGTTGGAAACTACTATTTACTGTTTGTGGTATGTGTAACGGTTGGCACACGTTAGTATTCGTGACACTTAATAGGAATTTGTACTATTAATTTCGAGTACAGGTGAGTAAATATTCAATAATAATTTTTCATATTAAATCAGATTTGCTGATTTCGCGCACCATCTCTCTTTTTGAGTTAGTCAACAGGAGAAACTATTCAATTATAGCTATCATTTTCAATTATAACTATAATATCGTTATTTTTTAAATACACTATTAACTTTTACTCAACCTGTTGTTTGATAATACAGTTAACCTACAGAAACCTGATGTTTCTATAACAAATGCATAATTATTGTTGACCCAACATAACAAGACTAAGTAGATATGAGACCAACTGATATGTTTGTTTCCAATAAGTTTTTGCTGCTTTAAAAAAAGCCTTCGAGGCTTCCTTATCATTCTAATCAGATCATCACTGCGATCAATTTTATTCTATTCTGAATTACAATGAATTTATTAAAACTAAGGAGGGTCTTACTCAGAAGTTTCATAAATTGTATTATAAAATAAATTAAGACTAATGTTTACGAATATACGATTTGCTCTCATTTATTTCATTATTTCGAAAGTAGGAAGATGCATCAACGATTTACTTGGCATAACCATAACCATAGGTTTATTTTAGAGACTGAAAGTAAATAGTTTACCTCTGAAGACGATAAATTGGTTATTGAAACGCGCGTCAGATAATGTAATTACGACTGTTCCAAAAGTTCCAACTTTACCATATTTTGAAATCTCGAATAGTTTTAGTGTTACTTTCGCATAGGTCCGAAGCGTTTTGAGGAATTGTAATATGTAAGATATTATTATATACATTTTCGTTTATCTGGTACAGAATTCTCCTTACTTTTTGATGTGAGCTTTCCCGCGTGACCTCTAGGGTTAGCCCTAAATATTTTTCTACATAAGCCTGTGTTATTTATTCGTAATCTGTTTTGACTAGTACTGCTCCTCTTTATTTGTGAAATTGACGTGTAACGATTTATTCTTGTTCTAGGTTATTCTCTACTGTTTAGTTAAGTATTTTTTTTTATTTATTATCACTTACTTCAGGCCAGGATGACTACGTTGTCCGAAATGTGGCAAAAGTATCGTTTTCTAATTGAACACTGCTATGCAACAGGTGAAGGACCGGTCCGAGCACACTACCTAGTGAAATACGTTAGTTTCCTTGAGGAGACTCCCGCGTCTAGCATACTAGTTATATAAAAATTACAATTTATTCATTCTTATGCCACATGTATTAATACTTAAAAATCTTTTATTAATTAATCATGAACTTAAGCAATGTAGGTATAAGAGTTGCTAAATTAAACGTTAACATTTCATTAGAAATAAATAGTCACTCATTTGATTTTTCAAAACATCAAATAAGCGTAGAGTACTGCTACACGTACACTTCTATAGTATATGCAGAAATATCTTGAGTATGTATATGTTGTTTCAATTGTTCCAATTCACTTTCCGAAAAATTTGGTAACTTTATAAGCGAATGAAAGTAATGTGATGGAGTTTCATCTTGTTGAACGTGCATAAGATCTTGCAAAATTATGTAATCAGCCGTAACAAAAAATGTATAGTCAAGGATATCAACCAAAATGTTTACTACCTGTGTATGACCTTCATTAAAAATTCACAATTGCGAATTCTCTTACTCGCAAACGTACACTCATCAGTGAAGTTAATTGGAACAAAAATAGGAAAACGGTCGGTCATTGTTCTAAAAAGTCCAGCCTTTTTGTTGAAATCGTTTTCAAAAATTGCTCTGATTCATCCCAAACATAGAGATTCTTCCAATTTCTTTGTAGTTAATTTAGTATTAATAAATCATCAAGAGAAACTGTTCATTTGCGCCGCATTCGCCAACTAGATAAATAGTTATGGTGGCGAATCCATCTAGGGTTCTGAACTTTAATTACAAAAATAACTCAACCTAGGGCCATCTGTTTAAAAAGTCTATAAAATAGGTGGTTTGTGGTCTAACCACCTCAGTTTTTCAACTTAAACTTCCTTATAGAAGAACTATTGCTTGAGCTGCGCTCTCTTTAATTTACTGTAATGAGTTTTTTTCGATTTAATTCGTTTTAATATTTCTTGGTGACAATTTAAGTGAATGTCAAAACAGAAATATTTCATTAAATTGTTCCAAAATAGAAATGGAAGTCACATTAACAATTAAATAAAATTAACTTTATAAAATTGCCTTTTAAATGTTATTAAAATAGCGTAGGCTAAATTTAGAATAGTATTATCATTCAATCAATATTGCAAAAAACCTATCAAAAATAAAAGCAATTTTTTTGACAACTATAGTAATACCAAGGTACAATATTGATTATAATGAATGTTACTATAAGTATTAAATGGAATTCATCAATATCAACTTGCTGTTTACTCATTAAATTTCTTAAAATAATTTTCTTCTAATAAAATGAATCAATAAAACAGAAAATTAATTCAACTCGATAGAGATCTCTACCTTCTTCGTACTTATATAGCTAGTTTCCTGTTTTTTCCATTCAAAGTGAGATTTTTTCCATTTCTTCTTATTTCTTACATCAAATGAAATATGATAACTTGTCGAAGTAAGATCGTTTAATGTATACAAATGTGTAGGCGAATCTTGCCAACCCCTGCATATATTCATCAAAATTTAATACTAAAAATAACTTGAACTGATCTTTAAAATATAAACAAATGTTACAGCATCCTAGAAAACGTGTTGATATTATGCAAAAAGAAATAATCAATAAATAAACCAAATTTTCATAAATATGTCGACACGGCAGTTATTATTTTTCAATTACCCATAATAATTTCTGAAATATAGGTAAGTTGTTTGGGCTGAATTATTTACGCTGTTGAACCAAGTTATTAAACGAGTCTGACGTCCAACCTGCTGAGTCCGTAAACATAAAAATTTTTAAATAGATCAATTTCATTTCGGAAATAGATCAAAACTAACTTGATGGATTGAACTTAAAAAAATAATTATATAACGTAAGAACACACACTATCACTTGAGGTTTTCATATTCTTATAATATTCTTAAATATGTTTTGGATTAAACTACGTTCTAGATAAAGAGTTATATATGGATCAGATTTCTAAAATGTTCAAACGCAACGTCCCTCAAAGTCCTAGTCTTTACAATATTTTAGAGATGATGGTTCATTTAGATATTACGAATAAATGATTACTTATTAGAAACCTAAGCTAGGAATGATAATAAATGACATTAACATATACATCCAAACAATTTGTTTCTCACATGTCAATGATGAAAAGTTAGTTAAGAAAAAAGTGTTTACAATTTTGTTGTAACAAACAATCTTCATAAGCTGATCTAATATCTACTTTGCACGTTATCAAGCCCTTAATCGTGAATTCCATCATCAACCCGTATCAATAACTAGTGCAGATAAGCAAAAGATATCCACACGTCAACAATGATTATCTCAAACATCACAACGGCGTGATTGATAAAAACTCTGGGCATCAATATAAACCAGAAATTGTCACCTTTTTATATGACAAAAGGTGAAGTTGGTACACTCGATCAACAAAACAATTATTGAAGTATTAAACGTCAAAAGTTTTGGAAAATCATTGCTTTAACCTTATTAGATGAGCCTCCATAATTCGATGCTATGGGGTTTAAATCAACGATTCAAAGAACAATAAAATTCCTTCCATTCCAATACAGACCTCCATGTGATACCCGATACAGGTAGTTATTCTTAAAACTTGCAATAAAAGGTTTCTTCCATGCAGATTGCTAGCGCTCAACTCATACTAATAAAAAAGGCAAACAAGATATTCCCATCAACTAGCGCCCGGTTGCTTCAGTTCCAGCCATTTCCAAGGTCATGGAGAAAGTGGTTAACCAGCAAAACTTGAGATCTTGAATCTCCTAATACCATCAGCGAACATCAATACGGCTTTCACAAGCATAGATCAACGGGGAATTTCCTGGCCTATGTCACCAACTTTTGGACTGAAGTAATAGAAAAATATGGAGAATCCAAAGCAATTGCACTCGACATATCGAAGGCTTTTGACAGAGTTTGGCATGCCAACCTTCTTGATAAATTAACATAGTACGGTTTGTAGTCCTCACTCATCCACTAGCTCGACTCATTACAGAAGATAGCAATTTGACTTGCGATCCAGTGTTGGTCAGAAACTTGGACAGCTTAGAGCTTAGAAGAATTATCTATCACTTGACTCTATAGATCAGTTTTTCCAAGACCTACTCGACAGGCAGATGTGACTCATGAACACCGAGTTCGCCCTTCGCCCAGAACATCACTTTATTGCGAGTCCAAGTTTCCACACGGCATGCGTCACTAGAATTACTCGAGTTTCTCAAGGTTAATCCTCTTGAGCTTGCTTTTTTACTTAAAAAATTAGATGAACACCTGAAAAGAATATCAATAGTTCAAAATGTATCCTTGAAAGAAAAAAAAAGCCGTCAACAAGCTGCAAATATTTGTTGAATATGTCCACTGCCTCGGAAAAACAGTTTGGGAGGGTAAAGATAACAATAAATCATCATAAAATACACACACTCATATTTCTTTGAACATGGAAGAGTACTTCAAGATTGTGCCTTATAGCGTCGTCACAAGTTTATTCTATCCATAATTTCGTTCCATATATGTTGCATATATCAAGCTTTTAAGATATCCCTAATAATATGAATCCATTTCATTTAATTCAGGAATTTGGTGGCCATGAAAATGGTCCTGTTCCACCCATGACATGTGATATTCATCTAAACATTCGCAGGGACATTTGGTTCACGATGAAGCCCTTCTCCACTTCCTTTCATGAATGATGTGAAAAATGATTTCAATAACATTTTTCCTAATTGATGAATTGGGCGGGGAGGTCCATTTGCGTGGCCACCACGTTCCATGAATTAAGTACAATATTTTCATTTTTTTGAGGATGTTTCGAAAGCTTGGTATATACAACACAGGTAAACGAAAGAGATAAAATAAACTTGGAATGCTCTTCTAAGATCAAAGTAATATACTCCGCAGACTCCCGAAAGGGTGTAGAAGTGCAAGGCGTCCACTTCGAACATTTCATATGGTTTATATGATTTTTTTCTGTTTTTAGTTGCAGTCTAACCAACTAAATTTTTCTGCAATTCAATTTTTTTCCTCATTTAAGTAACACGATGTTCGACAGATCAATTAGAAATGTGTGATTGTGTTTTGATTCCTCCTGGAAGTATTTTCAATAAATAATTACAATTTATGATAATTTTGTTCAGAACTTCTCTTTATGACGAACTGTTTCCTTGGTATGTACAACGAAATAAAAATCTACATAACTCCTAAGTCATAAATTTCATCAAGTTAAGCAAAGAGTATCTCTTTTCTGAAAAATCGATTGAAAAATTCATTTTTGCTATCTTTGTCCCTGTAAAAGTTACGGACCATTTGGCATGAGCCGCCCCTGGCTTTCTGATTGTAGTGTAGGATTATTTATTCCGTTAACCATAACACATGGATCTATGTAATCATCCATTGAAATTCATAATGTTCGAATGTATAATTAAGAAAATACACTTAAATATAAGTTCTGATATCTAAACTTGAAATGCCTAAAACTCGGAAATGACGGGCTGTATGAGAAATTGTTGTCACAGTCACAGCATTATCTTCACGTCATTTACTCACTTTAGAATTTTTTGCATCAAGTCCCGGCCATCCTGTATAAGGTCATCTCGAGTTAACTGAATTATTTGAGACATATTGATTTCTTGTAGTTTCTTGGACATGATTATTCAGTAGGAGTAGTTATTGCCTTAAAAAATTTATTAAATGAAAAGGAAAAGTATATGCCGAAGAATGTAACAAGCCTAGTGGAATGTTAGAATAATCGGTAGTGTTTATTCCCGCCTAAACATCGACACAACATGGATTTATTCAAGGTATAAATACTTCTAAGTAATAAAGGTATTTTCAGAGAAAACAGTGACAAAGCCCACGTAGTACAAACAACAATAAATAAACTGAGTATTTGATACTATTTACACGAACCTCTTGAACCTAAATTAGGAATGATGCTTATTTTCGTCCTTAAGAAATAATTTGTGAAGGAGTTCAACAAACAAATTCTAGAGAAAACGTCTTGGACACTCGGCCTGGAAATTTCATAATTTCTATATCATCGCCGATGTTTTCAATAAGAAGTGCTTCCACTGATTAATATAATTAGCTAGTCATTTTACTTGGATTCCAATGTTCTTCCAATTCCGCCATTGCTGCACATTCATGATTTGAATAGTAGCAGCATTTTCAAGAGTAATTGATCAATCATTATAAATACCGGTGAACTGTGGAATACTCTGAATATTAACGCGTAACGAGAGAAGAAAAAGGCAAAATTTATAAGCAAATAAAAGTGGAGTAAAAAAGTTTATTTTTAACAAATTCTACATACTGTTTTTCCTACAAACACGGTTGAATTGTACTTTCGAGAATATCAGCTTTTGTTTTGTAGAAATACTTTTCTCCGTCTGAAGTGGGAAAAGTTTTCGCTACGAAATTTAGCGTCTTGGTATAAACAACAATTTCACTAGCAGAGCAGAATAAATTTTAACAGTTATCAGAAAACGTAACCAAAACACTTTATTATAATATCAAACATCACCCACATAAATTAAATTCCATTTCTACTAGTTTAATGTTTGCTGTTTCACATTTAATAACATTTACACCTTCATAAAATGAGCTTATCACTGTTTACAATACGCACTGTGGGTATCATAGAATAAATAACTGAAATATTCCATGTTCCAAATATAATATTAAATAACAAGGATATAACTTCGTCATAGTGTATTAACAAAGCGTAAATAATAATAGTTTACCAAATTAAGCAGAGCGCCCACTGAATCGGAACATCACAGTCATCACGTCCGGCATATCGACAGTTCACGTCCATCGATTCAGTGTTTTAGACCCGCATATACGTGATCGACGATCTAACTGCAGAAATAAACATTATAGAATAGTCTTGAACAAATACTGGGAAGCAAAAATACGAGACCAATTTAACTCAATGGACATATCAATGATTTCTGCCGTGCAACAACAAATCAATTGATTGACCATTATTTGTTACGTGAGAAAACAAATGGAGAGATCAAGGAAAAGTTACGTGAATATTATCGTCAGAATTATTCTCCATATGAGGAATCATTTGAGGGTTTTTGTTTTCAAAAGTAACCATCAGAAGGTTCGAGACAGTAATTTTTTGTTGCTACGCCTGAAATCAGAATAACCATTATTGTTGAAAAGATGAAAAGCAGCTTGACATTGGCAACAATATGTACTAATTTGATAATAATAAATTAGAATTAGAAATCAGTACGAGAGATAAAGGCACTCAGAAACTGCTTGGTGAAGATGATATAGAAGTACTTACAAACCTGTCTAATAATGTTTATGTATCTGGCATTATTCTATCAGATGGTTTGAAGTACTCTTTTGTAGACATTCTGAAACAATATGAGGCAACAAAAAACAGTGAGAACTATTAGCCTTTTTAACTTCTTATTGAAAACATTTCTGACCATAATGTACAGTACAGTAAATCAAAAAGAAATGAACCGCGACGTTTATATACATGCTGTCGATTTTGAGAGATAGTTTGATATAGTAAGACATGATAAGATGCTAGAAATTCTGGAAGTCACCTATAGATGTTAAAGATTCTCACGTTATTGCTAATCTCTACTTTCGCTTAGATTACCGGATTACAAGCTCCCCTGAGGTTGGAATAAGAATCGTTGTGAGATGAGGGTGCAAACACCTTGGTTAATAGGAAACTTGTTATCAAAATATGCTACACTGATAATACTTTTTCAATAGCCAGCTCGTTTGCATCACAAAGAAAAATCATGGTTAATAACGTACAAATAGACCAAAGCGAGAGGAATATTTGTAAAACTTGAAAAATAATGTTTCGCAGCCGCGATCTTAACCTACATCTCCTTATCAGTATGGCACGATGTTATATTTTGATTGTGCTCTCTCATGGTGCAGAGGCGTGGAGACTCACAGAAAATATGCTCAAACTTTTGAAAACGTTTGAGATGTGGATCTATTTTAAAGATAAGTTGGGTTGACTGAGGCTATTGAGCTCATGAGCAAAACTTCAGAAATAGTCAACTGCTTAAATAGTATATCACAATAATTTAGTCATGTGAAGTGCAACCTTTATAGTACGATTTTCTTCACTTGGTAACACAAGGCAAATTAATGGGTAGGAGAAATATAGATTGGTTCACAGCATCTTTGTTGAAAAATCATTGGAAAATCAACAACTCAGCTTATCCGCGCTGCAGTAAATAAAGTAATGATAGTTAATATGACTACCAGCATGGAAGCCAACAATAAAAGTACTTGAAATAAGTAATAGAGTAAATAAGTCAACCGACCGGGTATGCAATATTTAGCATGCAATTTTTTATATTAAGAAGCTACCTGCAATCAATTGCTTAGTACTGATCAAAGAACTAGAAATACAAAAATTTCTTTTTTGTCCGATAAGGACATGATCCTAGAGTGTTATCTATTTTGATTATTTAGAGAAAAAAAGTTGACTAGACAATATTATATTGAGTTGCTAACAAGTTGTGGTGCCAAACTTGAGAATATATGAACGAGTTTGTTGAAGAAAAGAGTTATGTTTCATCATGAAGCTCTAGCATGTAACTGCTTGCACCTAGAGTACCTTGGATTAACTGTTCAGATTTGTTTGATTGCGCCTCGGTCTGTTTGCTTCTCCTGCTCCGTGATCGTTTGTTTTCAAGTAAAAATCGTGTCGGCTGCTTGGAAGTTTTCAAATTGTGATTTAATTGAAATTGAAAAATGAACAGCCTAATATTATTTAAACTTCAAATAACTTTTTATATCTAATAACATTTTAAAATGTAGAATCTGAAACACATCACTTGAAATTATTTTTTGAAAGAATATCCTGTACTGTGTTAAAGATTCGTTTCGATATCCACTAAATAATTTCTGAATTATTGTAAAGATTGGATTAATGAATGAAAATAGTTACATTGGTACCAGTGAGATCTGTACACCATAAGAAACTAAAGATTTGTAATACACAATTATAGCAGAAATTTACAACTAAATTATGAGGTTTTTCGCAACTATGCATCTATTCTTCACCATTCGAACATCACTAGATCACTTCAAAAATACTACAGAATATTCGTTAACTGCGTGATCATATAGGCTAAACATGGGTTACAAAGGAAAGAAAAATAACCAAACCGAGTGAATAACATTATTTATAAATCTTAAACAATCGAATATAGGAAATTTTCATTTTACATCCAAAACTCAATGACAAAGATAAACAAACTGACAATTTCCCATTAATTTGCAGTGGTAGTTCAATAAAGCTATATAGTGGAATGCAAAACTTGTATAGGATCCTAATAAGTAATTCATTTGAACTACATATTGAACTACATCAGTTCACAAATATTTTAGATCGAATGCATATCATACAAACAAAACAAGTCAATATATGTTATAAAGGGTTAATTATTGCTTCGTATTAAATTTTCTATATTGATTGGAAATTACAACATTGTTCAATACGTAGATATGGGCAGCAAAACGGCATTTGAATATTTCAACAGATAATGCTTTTAAATTGTTCTCCAATTTTCTTTATTTCTTTAAGAACATCGGAAAAAATAGCAAATAGCACTTCGATGGCATTATGACATAATAAAAACCCAGAAAATTGAGGAATGCATGAGGCGTATATTATTTTAAATTCAATAGATATAATTAGACCATAACCTAATCATGTTAATGAATATTTATCACCATGATTCAAGAAAACATGCGAAAATATTTTGTGACTTTATTGCTTGTCAAATAGTTTCCATCAAATGTTTATGTAGCGTTTCACGAGATTTTCTGCGATCTATTAAAAAACTTTCCAAAATCAAATATGATTATGATTTTAAATGTTTTCAAGGATATTTTTAGTTGAGGATGTTATTTCAGGATTTAAAAAGAAAAGCTAAAACTCGCCGTGCTTTGAAGATTACGTAAAAAGATGATCGTGCCCTTAGGACATCAGAAGAGAAAAAAAATATTAAAAAGAATTTTCCAAAGATCCTTTATTCAATTAATTCCCATTTCACACATCTGGAAATTTCTTGGTGAATCTGTATTATTAAATATAATAATTATGGTCATAGATTAAACTATTTGCTATTCAAAGAATTAATCTCCTTTCTAGACGGCATTATAACAGAATAAAAATCCGAGGAATTGTGAAATACACGACGCATATAAGAGGCCAGACGACGCACATAAGAGGCCAGACGCATATTATTATAAATTCAATGGATATAATTAATGCTAATAAATATTCATCATCATGATTCAAGAGAGGGCTTGGAAAAATACTTTGTGGGAAAATATGAAAATAAATTTTTTAAATAAAAAAAACTTGCTTCGTAGGTTATAAAATTGATTACATTTAGTAGGAAAAAGGTACCTGGGTGAAAGTAATTTTAAACATATATTAAGTATCCAATATGAAAGGTTTGGTATTAAGTCCAAAAAATATTCATTTCTCTGTGGAAACTCTAGTGCTTTATAATGCTTATTTTGAATAATTATTATAACTGAAGTGAACTTTTTTCGTTAAAATTAAATTAATTGTACAAAGAAAAATATCCATTTCGTATAAGTTCATGAGTTTAATCGTTTGGGGTATCCAAGTACCTCAAAACAACGAAGCAGTGATGGAAATTATAAAAATGGAATATTGATTTTACAAGGAAAAGTTTTCATGAGCAATATTTATATTTTGTTATCAAAGAAACCATTACTATATATACTGAACACACTGTTAACATTACCACTACACTAACAGTCACAATTACACTTAACATAACCTTCAGACGAAACTTTGGTAATCGAAGCACGCGTCAGACAGTGTGATTGTGAGTGTTAGTCTAGTGATAGTTTAAACAGTGTATTTAGTATGAATATCACCAAAAAACTGTTCCAAAATTTCCAAAGGTCGACTTTCCAAAATCTATCACGATACAATGGGGTCTTTAGCCTAAAATGGTATACTGGGTATACAAAACAGTAATCAAGCTCATGATCACGTACACATTGCTCGTTTGCTGGTTGAAAGCTGAACAAATAACAGCTGAGGAAAAATTGGACATGATACAAATACTGATCTGCCTGGTGGTAACAGGGGCAAAAACAATGTGCCCAACCATAGCCTTAGAAGTGCAGCTGAACCTGCTTCCTCATCACCTTATGTTGGGCATTAAGCGACGGTCACAGGCTAATTCAGACAATAAAATTGAAACCAGGAAATTTGACAGGCTATGATGGCTAATCATGAGTTAAAAAATATTTTCGCGAACTATATATCTCTGGTAAACAGATGGTTCGAAGCTAGCGCAAGAGCTGGATTGGGTATTTGTGGACCAAAATGTAAGCTCTTCGTGCTACTAGGTGAATTACACAACATTTTCTTGGTGGAGTTACTACTAATAAACCAATGTGCCCAGTATTGTTTGGATGGAAACCTCTCCATAAATCACATTCATATTCTCTCAGATAGCCAAGCAGCATTGAAGGTCTTGAAACCTATTAAGTGCACGTCCAAACTAGCGTAGGAATGCAACATTAGTAAACACTGAGTAAAAGAAGACACCAAGTAGTAACTCCGCGTTAATATTTGGTTCAATTAATTAACGCTAGATATTACTTCTATTTTTGGTGTCTTTCACTTTAATTGATAGAAATATTTTTTATTAAATGTCGAAACTGTCGAAACCACATCCTATCATATAATTTCAATTTGAAATTGTTGTGGGTCCAATATTATTTGATATAATAATATAATAAAATGAACAATTATTATTTAATAATCGATCCCAACTTCCCTAAAACCCTGGTATAAACTTATTCATTGCGATCACACTATTAAAGTATTTAAATCTTCTATGTTATCTTGTTAAAATCTATATGAATATACCAAAATTGAGTAAGAATATCAATCAATCAATATCAGGATTGAGTGCATTACGAGTATACTCGTAATTTGTATTTTGTACGAAAAAATTTTCATTTGCTACTTAGAATAATAAGTTTGAATTAATATTTTTCAGTTGTCATCATAAAATACAATACAAGGATTAAAAGTAGTAGTATTTATGAAATAGTAGCTTAGAGGTAATTAACAAAATCAGCAAAAAAAATTCAAACCTTGTGAGGAAAACCGAAGGATATGCATCGACTTGTACGGAATACATGTTACTTGAGTATCTACTACCTAGTAACAATAAATTTTATAAAATTCTTTCTTAACCTGCAAGTAAGATGCTTTAATGCGTTATTGTTTCAGAAAGCTTTAACACTAGCAGCAGTATTTTTGGGTTACAAACATTTATGGGAAAGAATATAAGGAAAAACTATCAACAGCGAGTACCTATTATGAGAAATGTAAGGTTTGAAGGAATATTTTGAGCAAAAATGGTCAAATTTGGGTAAGAAATAGGTGTTTTTCACAAACTTACCAATTATTTATTTCAATTAAGAAGATTGATTTATTTTAGTTTAAGACATTACCTCATACACTCTATTCGCCTGATTTAGTTCTCTTTATGTCTATCTCCAAACTTGAGAGATTAGTTCAGTAGATGATAAAGTAGAATCGACACTCGACGAGCAGTTTCTTATTATAAAAATGGGGGGGGGAATTGTATAGAGCTGAGCATTGATTACATTGAAGAATAAACTTCTTCTGCCGCGTGATTCGAATTTAATTAGGAAAGCTGATAAATAGTTATATTATAACGACGTTTATAATTACTGACAGTTACAATGCTCCCAATCACAAGGGTATCTGTACTCTCTTTCTAATAATTATATCATTAAATATGCTTGCGACACCGTATAAACTAATTATCTACGTAAATTGTAAATGTTTGTTCTTCATATTCAATTATTTATGACTATCTCGTTGTTGGCTTCTTATTCCATAAACATTTTTATATCTATCAGTGTTATCGGGTCGTGAATACAAAACGGTATTTTCTTTGTGAAAAATAATTTTATTTTCATAAATAAACTGATTATGATTAAAAACAAATTATATTCAAACATTATACTGTACACATTTATTCAAATTCTTCTCTAAAAAGAGGAGTGGGTGATGATCAAGAGGTAAGAATTGTATGTTGTGCTGGATGAAATGACAAAAAATTTATAAAAGATACAAATCATGCATTATCTGATATTTTACACATGTACCACAATTATATCACAGCATTGATTTCTTTACGCAATTAATCCGCAAACGAAACAGTTTTCAAATAAATTAAATTGTCGTCATATTGTTTGGCATACAGTGAACGCATAATCTAAAAAAACCTCAATAAAAGATTCTTTATTGCCACCAAAGAATGATTTTCAATATACGACATTTTAAATAATACCTAAAAATACATACAAAGTTTGATGTTGAATTTGAAATAACTATGACACCTTTTCTTGACTGCTCTTATATTATTCATAGTCAATGACGATTTTTAATTAAATATAAATTTCAACCATACCCTACAGCTGTTAGACAAGGACAATCAAAATAGCCCATATAAATTAAATGGAATGGAATATCATAACCCCAAATAGCCAAGTAAGTATGTATGTGTGTTGGTGTAGGCATGTACCAGGTTGGGTCATTATTTAGGGACGGTTTTACTTTGGTGATTCCATCTCTGAACATTCTAAGTGATGTTTTCTCTCTACACTTTCTAGTACCATTGTAGAGAGGTGAAAGACTCATAATCACTTCCAGGGCAGCTACATGATTTCATGGCCATGGTTGCACATATGCAGTCCAGCCTTTGAGAGATTGTTTGTCGTGATATTCAGACTAGTTCTAGTACTCCAAACTACTGCCGCATATATGATGACTGATCTGATAATTGCCGTGTACTCCAAAGTAGGATCTTTGAAGCTTTAACTCCAATTTTGTTTGAAGTTGAAAAAAGTCTCAAAGAAGAAGAAATTCATGGAATGTGAAAAAATTGTTTTAGGTAATTTTGTATCTTTGAAATCTGAAGTGGTATAAGTGATTTAAAAAGGGCAATGAGTCAGTGGACGGCTACAAGTTAGAGCGTCTTTCGACCTCATGAACGGATAAACATATACTAAAAGGGGACAGACCTGTTGATTCAAATTAGGATACTATATCTTTCATAGAACGATGTGCGAAGGAAGGAATCCGAAGAATAAACCTACGACTTTCTCATTCTTCATAATATCGCGTTGTGTAAAAATTTACGTACTTTTGGCAATTTGACAGTGAGTGAAAAGAAAAATATTTCTAATAAAAAATTCTGAAATTCTGTCAACAGGAAGACGAGAATATTCTGGAAAATTTATTATGTATATGTCATACTACTGAGAATATTATCCTTGTGTTTTATGTAGTTTATAAAAACTCAACAAAACATATCCTTTGGGATAGCTTACTCCGATCATTGGGGGTTGCTAGAAGTGACTTTCTTCAGTGGCTGTAAGAATTGAATTTTTAGTTTTGATCAATGACAACTGATAATCGATGATTTCAAGTGAGCAGAATACCAATATATTATCGTATCAATTCACTTAGCAGGAATAGTTGTAACGATTGTAATAATAGAGTATCCATTCTTATGCCGTTGAACCTGTAGAAATTGTCGGAGAATAATGTTTAACAAAATAATCAAAAATGAAAATGCTGAGATAATAAATACTAATCGCTCTCCTATAATCATACAGGACAGTGACTTAAACATCATCTAGTAACGTTAGTGATGTGCTATTAAATATAGGGCGACTTCATAGCTTCGCAGGAGGGAAATCCATCAGGCCGAACTCAAAACTTACTGCGAAGACCATAATAGAAATAATCATTTGGAGTTTAATTAATGGGACATAAAACTTCTGCCTCTATCACACCCGGCGAGTTTAATAACTTCACTGTAACGATTGGAGACATAACTTCAAACTCGTTACCAACAGCTTTATGAACTCAAAGGATTATCTGACAAACTAACCTGAATTTCGAAATGAACTTTTCTTATTAGCAATTATTCTGAACGACAATTTTTCTAAATAGTGAACTAGTTCAACGTTTCGTGAACCACGTGGATAGCTTCGTTCTCTACCATGTGAGGTTTCCTATACCTATCTTGATTTTATTGTTCATAAGAAATATATTTGTTTTATTATTACTGTATGTATTTATCATTGTTCTTGATTTATTATTATATTATAAATATTATAAACATGTTAAATACTTTGAATAATTGTAACAAAAATAGTATTTTTTCAACCAAAAGGACACAACTTCTCATTACCTCATAAGGTAAATGAAAAAATAGGAGAAAAATCACTGAGTAATTGAGATTCTAGTTGACTAAAATTTGTACAATTTTAAGCACTTATCTTTGTTACCAAAAAATCTGTTTAGTAGTTTTCATATAATGCTTTCATTGGCTCCGATCTCTACAAAATTATTTTACTAGAGTTGATCTGTCTCAAAAAAGGATTATAGACATTAATTAAGTCATACATCAATACAAATTTACTTTGCAAACTTTGAAAATTAATTTTTCGTAGCTCAATGAATTTTAGTAACTAATTATGTTAATATTAACTCGTTTGGGGTGATCTGTGCAATAATAACAAGGACAGGACCTATTTGTATACGTCTCCTGTTGTAGGAAGAAATTTTTATATATAAATTATTAGAGTATACAAATGTACAATACATATACCTCACATCAGATAAGACAAGGACTTAGAAATCGCTAGGTCATTAATTATTTCATATTTCAATAGTTGGTATGCGTCTTTTGATGGAAAACTCGTCAATATGTGATCAAACTTTCAATGTATAGGGAAAAATTGTACTTGTTCTCATCAGCCACTTTTTTCTGATCTGAAAATAGCTCATAATGAAATGGATATACACCAACGATATTGTGGAGCTGGTTATTGGTGATTTGAATTTACAACAATTAGAACGCAGTCCTGGACTTTTTTTATCACTATTGGTAGGTTCAAATTTGTAAATTGTGATGTTAACATTTGTCATATGCCATTTATATTTATATATACATGTAGGATTGAGATTATTGCTCTACTCCATCCTACAGCTACGCCCGAAACAGGAGAAATAGAGAAAGACGAAGAGATGAAAATGGACGTTTATATGAAGAAAAACGAAGAGATAGAGAAAGACGAATATTTGAAGAAAGCCCGGAAGATGATGAAAGACGAAGTGAGAACAAAAAGTCTGGAGGATATACGTATATATGCTAGAGAGAACGCGTGAATTTGAAGAAAGACGACGGTATGAAAAAAGGCACTTTATGAGCGGATAAAGAAGAGTAATGCTCATGTAAAAACTTTTAAAACAAGGAAGTAGACATTTAGAAAAAATGAGGAATCTATCCAAAAGAAACATCAGGAGAGAGATACCTAAGAAATAGTTCAAAATGTCAAAAAAGAGAACATAAATCCAAACTTTGCCCATATAAATCGAAGGGTACTATGTGCTTCAGCTGTAATAAATATGGTCACATGTCAAATAAATGTCCAAATAAGAACGTTGCAAAATCTACTGCTGGAAATTCTAGCATGAATTAATAGAAACTCAACCAAAAAATGGCGTAAATCTGAACATAGGAGGAGTAAGGATTTCAGCTCTATTTGATACTGGGAGTGATGTTTGTACGATCAGAGAAGATGTTGATAATGCACATTTTAGAAATTTAGTATTGATGTCTGACAATATAATGTTAAAGGGCTTAGACGAAAATACCAAAGTAAAGACACTTGGATCATTTAGTAATCAGGCTCAGATCAAGAAAACTCAATAATGCATATTATGGTAGAGGAGAAAAATGAGTGTGAAGTAGATGTATCACACATAAAAAACACAAGAGATAGGGAGGAGGTGAAGAAATTACTAGAAAACTACAAACCACTTAAAACAAAGACAACGAATATTGAGAAGAAGATTGTACTCAAAAGCGAAGAACCGATTTATCAGCGACCAAGAAGACTATCGGCACCCGAAAAAGAAAAAGTAGATGGAATAATCAAACCGAGTTGTTCGAATTTCGCTAGTCCTATTGTACTAATGAGAAAAAAGGATGACCAGAATTTGTTGCGATTATCGCAAATTCAACAAAAATATAATAGGCGATAAATTCCCACTTCCCCTTGTCCAAGAGGTCGTAGACAACTTACAAGGAGCAAGGATATTCAGCACCCTAGATATGAAAAATGTATTTTTTCATATGCTAACAGTACAAAATATACTTCTTTTGTAACGCCGAATAGTCAGTACAAAATTTACGAAGTTTATGAAATGTCCATTTGGAATGTGTAGTAGTCCAACAATTTTCCAACGATTCATCGCTCATACCTTCAGGGAGGTGACTACTAGAAAGTATGTTATACACTACATAGACGATGTTATCATCTTGAGTGCGACGAAGAAAAAGGGATAGAAAGACTAAAACTTGTATTAAAGACAGCTGAAGAATATGAACTAGAAATAAAAAAGAAAAAGTGTCAACTATTGAAAACTAAGGTAAAGTTTTTGAGATTCATAGTAAGTAACGGAACAATCCAACCAGAGGAAGACAAAATTCTGGTAATCAAGAAATTTTACATACCAAGACTAAAAGAAAAAATAGAAACAATTAAAAATAACTGTATACCTTGTATATTAGAGAATAAAAAGGAAGGAAATAAAGAAATGCTTCATCCTATACAAAAGCTAGAAGGTCCGTTGGAGACGTATCACGTCGACCACTTAGGACCAATTAAGTCAACAAACAAAAATTATCAGCACATATTTATCGTAGTAGATGACTTTTTCAAATTTATGAGGCTCTACCCAACAACATCAACCATGACAAAAGAAGTGATATGCTGTCTTGAAAAACAACGTAAAATATTTAGAAACCCTTCAAAGATTATATCTGTCAGAGAATCCGCGTTCCGTTCTGCATAAATCGATTCACATTGCCCAGAAGAAAATATTAAACATGTGTTAACAACTTGCGGAGTACCACGAGGTAATGGGCAAGTGGATAGGGTAAATAGGACCCTCTAAAAAGAAGGCGAATGTATATGGGAAGAATGATTTGATTACCATAAAAAGAACCCAGTTTACATCTGATCCAAAATTAAAGAGAAAATTTTTAGGTCCGTGCGAAATTATTACGGTTGAGGAAAATGATAGATATGACGTTGTTAAAATCGGAGATCACGAGGGACCCAACCGAAGGATAACATGCGCTGAATATATAAAAACGTGGGTCAGCTATGAAAGCGACGAATCCGAGGTGTATTCTGAGCAGGATGGCCGCATGTAGGATTGGGATTATTGCTCTACTCCATCCTACAGCCACGTACGAAACACGAGGTCTCTTTAGCAGCGTAAAGCCGACAATAGCAGTCGAGTCAGTCGGGAGTAAGATATAGACGGTGAAGATTACGCAACTAAGACGACTTCCCGCATCATCAAGGTGATCTCCCGTTCATTCAACGTATAAACCGCATACACGAACATTTTTACTATTAACCTCAGTTCTCGAATTTACATTCTACAAAAGTAAAGTGTTTCCATTGTTTAAATTCTATAATAAAAGTGTTTTTCTCTAACCGGCGTTTTAAGAAGAAAAAAACCTCATGCTCTTGGATATACTGAAATTTTGATTTAATTACAGGATTTCATCTCACTCGAGTTACCTCATGAGTTTTCGACTCTAGGTCTTGTATTTATCCTGTTATAAATATCTTGAAGATAAACAGAAAAGAGACATCCAAATAAACATAATTAAATGAAACTAATCCAATCATTTTATTATGTCCAATTTAAGGGTGTGAAGCTAGAGTTATTTTTAACCCTCGAGAAATAACTCATAGAAGCGTTGGATTCTAACGCCTTTTTTATACTTACTAAAAAATTTGAAAAATGTCTCGATTCAAAGCTGATACACTAGCGAGAATCATATTAGCTACGTTGGTTTAATATTTTTTGACGACTACTGGAGTTTAAAAGCACCACCCTGCATCAAAATCTATGACGATATGAAAATAGATCTGTTTTAAGGAGTTTTTTTAGGCTAATTCCAAAAATACGATTTACGAAAAAATTATGGAAATAGAAAAAATAAAAACTTATATTGGTTTTAAAGGCTTTAAATGTTCATGAAAATGCACTAATTCATTTGTAAAATTATACAAAAATGTTTATTTATCATGTTTTTGTAATTAAAAATAATAACAATTTCTTTTAAAATTGACCTTTTCTCACATAATCGTTTGTACCTTTTTTATTAAGTAATCATTAAAGTTATATAAACAAAAACATTCTTAAAATCACTTATTGTAATCAAGTGTATAATATTAAAAGTTAACTTTGAAAAATTGAAAATTTTCACCATTAAAAGAATGGTATCTTACTGACGTTGACTGTTAAAGACATTTGGGAGTGGGGCAGAGGCTGGATAGGGGTGTATTTGAAAAGCAGACCATATGTGAACATAAAAAAAGTTACAGAAATAGCTATTCTCATGTAATCATCCGTTAAAAAATTAATTTTTATATGCAGTGTGGTGTAATCTATTTATGATTTCGGTCATCAAACTAGACATATAAAATTTTTTTAGTTAATAGAACACCTCGAAACTCAATTAATATTGACATTTTATCGATATAGTTATGGTTAGGTCTCGATATTTTCAGTTTAACACTGGAAAATGTTATTAAAACATCCATTTAACAACCTCATAAATGCAAAATGTGCAAGAATATTAATTAGGGAACTTACAATGTTTCATTTTATAATCAATTACGTTCATAACTTCATCGAAGATGGATTACATTCCGTACGATAATAGATGGGAAAACTACATCAAAATCATAAAGTTAATGAAGTTATATATTGATAAGTATAAATTAAGCAATTTTGCTGAAATTTTGATATCATTAAATAACGTGTAAGATAATAATTTATGGGAGAGGCTTTATTTCCACTTTGTCCCATGTTCTGCTCTGCATTCCCAGTATAAACTGGACAATCATATATTTTCAAAGAACTGTGGACCCATCATCGGTCTCTTCTTACATCTTTGTATACAAAATATAATTCTGGTTTACATCCCGCTACCATTTAACTTTCTTTTCAAACAAATGACTTTGTTAATCTATGCGTTTTGCTTTGTATATGTACGAATAAAGCACAACATGAGTTATTTTTACTTATTGAAATTCAATTTCCTGGAAAAGTTACTGTGCATAGATATCTAACTTTTAACAAACTTGTCTAGTGTAGAAATAATGAGAAAGTAAATATTCTATTTTGTCTTTTTTACACATTTTTTCCCCTATTTTTTATTATACAACCAATTTTTATCTCAAATAACGCTTGAAACATCAAACGTATAGATCTTTTGAGCTATGACCAATCTTCCAATGCTTTATTACCAAGAAATATACAACACGTGCCTATAGAAAAAGAAATCTTACCACTGACTAGAAGTTGACCCTTTCTGAACGATTCTAAGTACCTAATAAATGAATTTCGATGGATTCAAGATATTTGGTAATCCAGACATAGAATATAAATTGTGAAATAGACCACCTCACGTCGTCATAGTGTGTTGGTGTCCATATTTTTTAAAGAAAAAAGAGACATATTGTGTCAATGTTCGTATTATTTTCTTATATATTCTAAATATTCTCGCGAAAATATGAAACTTCATATTTTTCTCTTGTGTACCCTATCAAAAAGGCACATCGTTTGCCTTTAATCGATGAAGTTAGTTGTATGTCATATCTTAACACAAATGCAACGTACAATTCCATTTTTGTCTTTTTTTTTGAATATTTGTGTAATTCATTTTGTATAAATCATTATAAACTTTAACTTATATATTCTTCTGGAAATTTTTATTATACTTCTGTTGATATTATGCTATGTGTACAATTTTTCTGTTAACATGTTACAGTTTTTATCGAATTATCAGTATGTAACTTTTCGCTTCAATTTCTTACTTTACTCTACATTTCCTAAATTCGGATATATCACATGTAGGTATGTCAGTAAAATTTTCACAGATTTTTCGAGATTTCAATCATTACTGGGAGTGCTCTGGCTCTAGTTTGTTGAAAAGTGGGAGAGGAAATTGTTATCACAAACAAACCATCAATTCTAGAAACCTTTTCAAAGTGAGATATACTTCATTGACAATATTATGCGTAAATCGTATAGATAATCTTTATTGCTAAGGATAACCCTAAATATCAAAGCCCAAATATCAATTTGTGAGATTTTACTTGTTATCTTTAATCTTTTTTGGGAAGTTAAAATTGTTGTAAGAAAATTGATATATTGTAAACCCTTTATAGAACTATCATCAAGAAAATATAATTCTTATAATAAATTTTACGCAAACATCTATTGGCGTAGCATAAATAGATTGATGAATGATAAAGTATCATTGATAATGTGAATCATAAATTTGCACCACCAGAAAGTGCTGTAATTCATCAACTGAGACATATATAAAATAAGATTAGTGCATGAATTAAACAAAGATGAACCTGGTCTTTGTCGAATATTGAAAAGATTTTAGTGAAGTTTCTAATAACAAGCCGTATCGATTTTTCAATATATGTTCCTCCGATAATTGTATTTTGATGTTAAATAACAGTAGTTATTAGAAAGAGAGTGATCATTAATCAGTCATAGAGACACACAAAATCCTGAGAAATTTAATGTTAATGGATATCATTAGAGCATGATTAGTACATGCCGGAAAATGCCAGTTACTACTACTTGCAAAAGAAAAAGCTTTAAAAACAGTTTCAATCGTAATATGAAATAGGTGTCCCCCAACCAATACAATTTGATGTGTCTTTTACATTTTAGGAAGCTATTTTTCTCTAAATTCCTGGGAAGTTAATTTTGCTTTGAACTTTGAAATACTGACATATTCAAGCTTAATAATTTAATTGGCATAATATACTTCGCTAGCTGTGAGCTATTTAATTAACAACAATTTTGTATAATCCTGTCACGAACAGTAATGATAAATGAGTTCTGAATTATGAGCCTAGAAGTTTACAAAGAGATTAAAAAGTTACTTGTTAACGAGACTTAAGTAATCTGTCAAATTATTCAAAAGCTTGCAACAAACAGAATTTCCCCATTGAAATTACCAACAAAAAGTTCTTGAAACTATTTTAACGCATACACAAACAATGCCTAGTTGAGACATTTCATTGAATAGAATGAAGAATAAGTGTCGTGGCAAACATCCATTTCTATGTAGGTACTAAATAAAGAATAGAAAAATAAAAACCGCAAAAAAATTAGAATTTCAATGCACAAGAGCTACATAAAATGGAACATTTCATAAAAATATTGACAATTTTTTTAAAAGGAATAAAACCATGAGCTGGTTAATATTTTTATTTTATGATTTTTCAGTTATCTGAAGCCAAGTAGAAAAATCGAAAAAACGATTAATGCTGTCGCTTCTTTTTCTGTGTATTTTTCAAAGATGCACAGGACACAAAACCAATTATGTCATTATATTGCACCTTGTAATTACAATTATTCTCTTCCAGCCTTTTGTTATGCAGACAAATGTATGACCTTGTCTGTTTCCACTTTTCTCTCTCTGTATGAATAATTCGCTAAATATCTCAATCAATACCCTAGGATGAATTCACTTTAGTATATCCAAGTACTCCATTTAATCAGAATCTATTTAAATTGTCTCGTGTCGGTTATTT
The DNA here is from genome assembly GCF_026230105.1 of Diorhabda sublineata. Taxonomy (NCBI): domain Eukaryota; kingdom Metazoa; phylum Arthropoda; class Insecta; order Coleoptera; family Chrysomelidae; genus Diorhabda; species Diorhabda sublineata. The sequence goes on from NC_079476.1 coordinate 28,188,339, forward strand.
AAATCAAAACTCTATCCTGGAGGACGTCCAAGGAGTTTGCCGCTCTTTTAATTGGTCGACTCAGACCCGACTTTATCTTTCAGTCACATACATAACTTATGCATAGAAAATTACTAATTAATACAAGATAATAGGAATTTTTTAAGCATTTTTGCAATTATTAGAAGTTAAGCATCAGTTTCTTGCGTGTGGTATACTTACTTAATATCAATGGAAAAAAAATATTCACTGTTACAAATAGGTGAAATTACTTGAAAAAAATTATATTCAGATTCGAAACAGATATCGAAATATTAGTTACATTATTTCTTGTACCAACTAGAAACAGTTTATCCTTGATTAATGGACATATAATATCAGATAATATCAGATAGACGATGTTTACTCATTGTAGTTCACTTGGTCAAAGCGTAATTGTCTAATGCTTTTGTAGTACTGATAAGCTTGATGTAATACAGAATTTTCACATCATTGAGGACCAATATCTATCTGATCACTTTCCCATTTGTCTTGAGGTAGAATCTGATTGTGTCTGTCCAGGGTATAATGCAATTGTTTGTACTCCAGCTGAGTGGAAACAGAAAGTATTTATTACACATCCTTAATGCAATATTCACCAAATGTCGGGTTGCTGCTTAGCTCAGAAAATGCTTATTTCAACATATGCTCTACAATTTTTGATTTATTTGATTTATATCAACTAAAACCCATCTCCGTGACCTCATTTTATGACGCTAACTCACTTTACTAGGACTCACATTTTACGACCGATGAAATATATCAACTAACTATGTGGTATAAAAAAGGTGTACATGGTGACCCAAACAATTATAGAGGTATCTCAATTTTTAATTGCTTCGCCAAGCTCTTCAGCACCATCTTATTAAATCACTTAGATAATAATTGCTGCGAAGAAAATCGTATTCTATCGGAATGTCAATTTGGGCTTAGGAAACTCGAAGTTGCGAAGATGATATATTTATCCTAAACTCAGTCCTACAATTCCACCTTCGGTTACCAAAAAGGAAAGTTTTCGCTGTTTTTGTAGATTTCAAGAGAGTATTTGATAGTATTAACCATAATTTATCATGGTATAAATTATATCAAGCAGGTGTGAGCTCTAAAATAATTCGTATCATAAAAAATATATGCGATCACTCATTTATGTCTAATAAACTTCTGCATAAAGTTTGATATAACTGAAGGAGACCTACAGGGATAATCATTAAGTTCCTTGCTGTATTTTTTGTTTCTATCAGATATTAAAGATAACTTTAGATCTGTGGGGCATACTGGAATTGACATAGATGAACGAAACGACGTGATATTGCTTCTGTACGTCGATGATATAGTAAGGTTCTCCGATAGATATTAGCCGTAAATTAAAAACGTTAGAGTTCTATTCCAACTCCATAAGATTGGAAGTAAACATAAAAAAACTAAAATAATGATATTTATTAAGGGTAGATATAACAAAAACTATAAACTTAATTTTAAATATAATAACGAATCTGTGGAGGTAGCGAAAAATTTTAAATATTTAGATGTCACTTTTTCATCAAAAGAACAGTAACCAAAACTCTTCAATCTACAGATGCTCGCATGGAACTTTCCAATTCTATCATATTATATGGTGAGAGTAGAAACTAAAACCGTTAGGCTAAGTTTTTAAATATTCAAATCAATGTCACAAGGACAATAGGAACGCCTGGAAACATTAGCAGTGAAATAGCGGTAGCATATTCTATAAGCCGACAGCCACGACTCAAAGTCAGAAAGTGTAAATCTCAACTGGCATTATCAAAAGCGACAATTCACCGCATAATGCGATCTGATTTACACCTAAACGCCTATAAAATTCAGAATGTGCAGGCCCCACATGAAAATGATTAAGTTATAAGATTGAATTCTGTGAATGCAAAGTTAGAAAGATTTAACAATTTCAACAATATGTTTTTCATCGATGAGGCACATTTTCATTTGAATGGATACGTAAATCTACAAAATTGTCGTTTTTGGGGAAAAGAGAATCGACAGTCCTCACATAAACGCCCGTTGCATGACCCAAAAGTCACCGTATTGGTCGCTATGTCGGCGAACTGCATTATTGGGCCCTACTTTTATGTAAACAGATAACAGAGGACATGCAGCGACTGTAACTTCTGCACGCTATGTTGAGATGCCATATCGCACACCATTAACAACTCTTTAACTGCATTGCATGAGTTGTCCCCAGAAGAAGTGATATTGAATGGCCACTTTGGAGCCCTGTCTTATACCCACCTGATTTTTTCTTGTGGGGTTATCTTAATAGCATGATCTACGAGAATAATCCACGAAATTTGTCATATTTAAGAAACAATATTGAAGAAAAGATCAAAAGTATTCCTCAAAAAGCTTTTGAAAATGTATGCAAACGGTTTAAGGAGTGCCGTTAACGTAATGGCAGTCATTTGAGCAATGTCGTGTTTAAAAATTTTGTTTCTTATTTTTTAATTCATATCAATAAATCCATATAAAAATAAGTACAATGTATTTTTTCCAGCTAAAGTAGTCGGGCCATTATGAGACACCATGTATAATTATAATGATATCCCAAATCAGACATTGAAGTTTTAAAATTCCAAGAATATATCATCGAGGTATGATATACACAGTAGATATGACGCCTATGTAACTCGCATGAGACCGAAACAATAATGTAATTACGAGTATGTTTAGAATATTCATTATATAATGAACTTGAGACATTTGATCAATTTATACGTATTCTTAACACCAATGACTTCATCAAAGTTGTGAATTATCTTCTCAATATTTTGAAGCTGATTACCGTTGTACTAGAACAATAAGAACTGTATATTCTTTTAATGTAATAAAATCTATCTATCTATCTACATTATGGTTTCTGCTTCATGGTAATAGATCCACGACTCATCCATCTTTACTAATGAAAAAATATCTTTTGCTTATAGCTATACTTTTTAGAAAATCGACTGTAAACTTCATGCTGACAATTTTTACACGATCATATTCATTATAGCAATTTTATCAATGCAATAGCACTTTTCTGTCGAACCACTCTTATGAGTAACTTTTCTGGTTCAGGCGAGGCAATTATTACATTGATTAAAGTATCTATCGAGGCAAAAAGGGGGGGTTTAGGAAGAGACTGCAATATAAAGAAAGAGAAAATGTGAACCAATTTCATAACTTATTTCCTACAATGAACATAGTTAAAAAAAGACCACCACTAATATAATGTTGCCGACCGAGGTCTATACCAACAGTATTTGATATTCGAAGAATACGCCGAGGCGAACTGGCTGGCGTGCGTGTTGTCGATCTATTTAGTTCTGATTCAATGAGCGCTACTTGAACAGGCTAAGTTTCTAGCGTGAGTCTATATATAAAAGGTTACAATGTGACGTAGTTATAATTAATTGTTTTGATTTATAAATGAATTGAAATCCATCTGAAAGATATTATATTGAATCAATCATTTAGGTCGATATTATTTTTTTTTACTTTTTGACATTCGACCTAATTTCGATCTTTATATATAGAATACTAGATCATTAATACAAGAAAATGAATCTTAATAAAAATAAAACATGCATAATTGTTGAATAATGTTTGAAATATTTGAAGTGCTAAAATTTGGACCAAAGACAGATATCCAGTTTTTTTGGAAATAAAAAAATAGTATTATGGCCCGACCTTGAACTAATTCTTATATTCGAAAAACTACTAGTAACTATTGACAAATTCGACAATTTAAATTATTTTCTGAAAAAAAATCCAATTTCAAGTGAAAAAAAGTTCTGAACGAAAAAGAAAATCTAAGAAGAAAACGAAACACATTTATAAGAATTTCACTATAATGATATAACATTTATACCCACAGAAACAATATTTATCAAGCTTTCAGACATCTAGAACTAATATCATCTCTTAAATTTAGTTTCGAGCTCAACAGTAGTATTAACAGAATATAAACTTCGGGAAAATAAGAAAGACAATTTGATCAACTGTTACGGAAGGAAATTTTCTTTCTAATTCTTAGTAAGCTCACCATTTCATATATTTTTTTAGTTTTTCATAAGGTTCAGCTTTTCACCTTTCATTTGCATAAACGAATAATTATCGGCAATTCTTTCGATTACTTTAGATAAAAGGTGAGCGTCTGCTATGCAAATTCAGCTCAAAAATTTTTAAAACAACGTACGTAACTCATCAGAGGATTTTTGAGCATCCAATAATTATTGTTAATAATGTGAGTTGATGTTTGTTGAGCTATAAAAGATCTGTTGATAAATTTTAGAGAGTAACTGCTAAAGACAAAGGAAATGGAAATATTTAAATGACTAACTTCACTCGTCTTTAAGACAAACAGCAAGAAATACGTAGTGTGGTGCATTAGTTTTTGGCCCCAAATGCTAAATAAGGTAGTTAGGAAAAATCTTCATGCACTATTCAGTGATGAGTCTCAACAAGCTTCACACAAGTTCCAACTTTCTGCTTCCATCCATTTTATTATAGTAGAGCTCGATCGACAACTCAGTCAAGTGCTTTTAAAAATGTCTCAAATTGAGTTTCACGCTGTTAAAAAATTTTGACTTAAGAATTATTAACACCAACACAAATAAAAAACAGAATGAAGGTTATTTACGGTCACTGGAGTCCATCATTTTCAACATTTACATATAGGTCTAACTTGTTTCACTGAGACGAGATTCAATAGAAAATGAACCACGTGCTGGAGGTTCTGTAACGATACCTACTCCAGAAATCATTAAATCAATGGAAGAAAGCATTCGAAGTGACTGGTGCATGAAAATAAAAGAAAATGCAGAATAGAACTCGATTCTCAAAGCAAGTGTTGTGATGATCTTATATGTTCATTTAAATATGACAAAAATTAGTCCAAGTTGTGAACGATTTGCCGCGAAGACAGAAAGATTCACAGACATTAAACACCCACCAAATAGCCCAGATATGTCTGCGTCCGACTATTTGTTGTTCGCAAAGCTGAAGGCCGAGTTAAGACGTAAAGATTTAACGGCATTTGAACAGACGGTGTACGAACAATTTGACTCTAAAGATACATCTAATTTTCAGTATTTCGAAAACTTCTTTTGAGACGACTGACCCTAATGCTTGAAAGCAGAAATATTATCACAGACCACCAGTTTTATTTAAGATCTGCCCATGACACTATTGAACAGGTAGACAAAAAGATATCTTTAGCTCTGGAAAGTAAATCCTACCTCTTAGCAGCTTTCCTGGAGGTTAGCCAAGCATTTCATAGAGTCTGGCATGAAGGCCTTATATTTGAACTTAAAAAACAGTTACCGCATTCTTTTTTACCTATCTTAAAATAATATTTACCAAAGGGAAACAGCAATATAAATTCACAGGATTGTATTCGATCAAAGCTGGGGCTCCTCAAGGAAGTGTACTGGGGCCCACTCTAGATCTCCTTTATACCTCCGTTCTTCCAGCGGGCAATCACAATTAGACAACCATGAATTTCGTGAAGCTTTTTACATCTTGAGAACGAAATCATAACAGTTCGCAAACATATAAAACTTTGGCTCACAAAATGCCCCAAGCATAACCTAATTATAATATACATGAACATTTGATCCTAGTAAAAATATAAAAAAGATTATTTAGTTTAGTTATTTACTTCTGTATGTAAAAAACCAAACCTCCGTTTTTTGCTTCAAGGAAATTAATATGTGATGAATAATGTCAATATTTCATTTTTTACTAATAGTCAACCCAAAGATCTAATGATTTGCCCACAAAATTTGTTTGTGACTATCTTGCAGCTTGACCTATAGCATATTTCAATAGATCTTCAAACTATGGAGTAGCTCCTTTTTTAATTTTTGTATTCATGTTTAATGAATCATTATCCACTTTAATCCTAAAAATACAATATCTATTAATTTATTTTACGGTTAGAATAGAAATAGAGGCTTGAATTTAACAAAATTTATTTTTACAAGATATAAAGGAAAGCTGCTACTTCATTATGCGGCAGAAAATTATCGATTTCTACCGCAGGGATGAAAGTTATTGAGTTATGTCCAGCAACACTCGCATTTGACTGAAATTGGCTGTTTTCGGTTGGCTAGACAGACATTAAAACTCCCATTTTCAATGCAGTTTATATGAAAAATGCATTATTTAGTGGTTAGCTTATAATAGAATGAGCTCCACAAAAGTCATTTGCCTCCATAGAATTTATGAATTATTCTGAAAAAGATACATCATAATCAAAAATTCATAGTATTTGGACGAAACATATTATTTGAAAGTATAATCATTCCATCTATTTGTAATTTCAACTAAAAACTAGAAGTAAAAACAATTTTGTGGTACTTTCATTTCTGCTCAACAGCACCAGGAAGTTTTAAAACTCGTTACGATCTAATTGTTTCGAACAAACTGGAAATGAAATCCAATTGATTGTTTATGCCGTAAAAATGAATTTTTTAATATCTAGACTTTCACACCCAGTAATTAGAAATTGAGAATGATGTATAACAGTCCCTTGACATTTTTTAATTAAAGTTATTTTTCCAATATTATTTTTATTTTCTCCTTAAAAAACAAAACATCTTTGAGTCAAAAAGAATAATTCTAAATACAAAGAATTTCTATATCTTAAGAATTCGAGTTCAGAAAACCGTCCTATTTCTCTTTGTTCTCTTTTATCCACTTTTTAAACAACTTCGAAACTTTGAAGAATCTAGTATTGAAGTAGGTACTTACTTGGAATACAGAGCATATTTGTATCTGATTCACGATTATTTTGACATATTTCGTTGTTATTCCGGAAAATGGGTCGTCATTTTATAGGTTCATCGCGATAGGAACGAATAGGGCAGGGATTTCATCAATCTTTTCCTGCAGAGAGATTGTAAATCTTTTAAGGGGGATTGAAGAAGTGGCAGCTTATCGTAAATTCACTTTCGAACTTTATTTCCATTCCAATCAAAAGGACATCGATTTTAAATACTAGTAGATTAGAGACTAGAAAAAGTTAAGCTGATGGATAATAAGAATTCAATTGGTTTAGATGGATAATTAAAAGAGAAGATAATTATGGTCACTGATCACTGAGAAGAGTACCTACTGTAAATAAACTCTGCATAGAATTAATGTGATAATACTAACACAAATCCACAATTTTGAAATATAACCAAATAGAATAGAAATAACATAATTTATTGAGGAACTGAACGAAGATGGTTTCATATAAATTTTTTGTACGGGTTCGATGACAATTTGGTCTATTAATCTAGTGAGTACCACCGTGGGTACTTTACTGTATAGAGACTATATGGCTTACCTCTCCTAGTTTCAAGTAAAAATTTCAATAACAGAGAAAGTCTTCGGCTGTTTACTTTGGTTTCTTGCAGAAACAACAAGAGCTGTACTTCAACAAACAGTGCGCATACCTATAATCCTCCAGAGTTCCTATTTGTTGGATAAATGGTCCTTTTGTGTCCGATTAGCAGAATAAGAAGTAAATCTCTCTGATTTTTTCAGATCTGGGTCTCCTTTCATGTTTATGATTTCATCTTGTTTCCTATTTCTCAAAAACATTCACTTGATGGATTTTTAGAAAACCTATAAAAGGTTGGGATCCTATGAAATAGTTCGTATTTTTATTTCCCAGGTAATCAAGTGATTTGTTGCAGTGAACTTTGGGTATGACCATTACCCACATCAGAGTAATTTTTATTTCTTCTCAGTGAGTTCGGAGATAGGGTGCATTTCCTTACAATAAAGGGCTGCGTTGTTGTCTGATGGAATGAATATATTATTATATATTTGTAAATACCCGTTTTGGCTCTCTTAATTGGTATTGGTCGCTTTTTATAAATTGTATGATATGCTTCAATAGTCCTTTCCTATATCTGTTAATCATTACTCCAAGACTAGTTTAGTATCTCCTATTTTTGTTCTTTTTTAAAATGCTTGCCACACATTCGTTTTATTTTTATTTATTTTCAATGCCTGCTATCAATCCTTCAACATATTTTTTTTGTTTGTCCTTATTAGGACTAAGATCATTTAAACAATTCGTAATTTTTTTGGAGTGATTAACATTGCCCTTCAGAAGGACTAGTCGCTCGTTTCTAAGCAGTAATGCATAAACAAATTTATATTATGTAACGGTTTCAATGCAAAAATGGTCATATTTTTTGAAATACTCTATATAATTTGATCAAAATTTATATTCTGAGAACGAAGACTACATTTTTATACATTTGAAACAATAGTTAGACATAAACATTCATTGCTTCAAAGTTTCCTAGAATGCAACAAAAGCTCTTCTTCTTAGTCGACATAATAAGACTAAAATCATAGTGAAGCTCATTTTACGAATGAGAAATTGGTTATAATACAAACCGTAGTCAACTGTGAGGGAAGCAATTAACATAATAAGCAAATGAATGCTTCCATTTCACTGGGTACTATAATAAAGGCAAAATATCTATTATTGGATTGTGCATCTACAGTTGTTTTGTGAACGAGTATTCATCCCAAGTATTATGACAAAAAAATGCATAGCATCAAGATTAAGATATTTAATATAAATTCATTCATTATTGAAAAAAATTCAAATAGTTCATTATTTCTATTAATTAATTTCCGTTACAATTTTTATACTAACAACAAATATTTCTTCTTAGACAGAAGAAGAAGGAATTAAAAGATACGAGTATGGAAACATTTTTTTGACTATCTGCCGGAAGATGGAAAAATAATGGTAAATTTATCATTCAATGAGCGTATAATGATGGTTATTACTTAATGATTGCACCATAGCGAGTGGTATAATTCATCCGAATGAGAAATAGCTTTTACTCGCGAATAAACAAATTACATAATCAATTTTGGTCTACATGATAATGTAACATTACTACAACTAAACCAAATACCTACTCACAAACTAGGTACTTAGCCAGAATCGATGTCTACGACATTGAGAAATTTCAGTGATATACCTAATATTAATAATAACAAATATTTCCAAATACTAAATCAAAAACCGAATTTCACATCAGAAGAATTATAATCGTATATTAATGATAATGATGACAAAAATGAGAAAATGGAAGCAAAAGTATATAATTTTGAAAATTTTTTCGTGCTAAAAGAAATAATAATGATCCAACAGTAAATTTTCGAAAAGAGCATCGGAAAAATAAATAAAAACAGTTAAATTATATATTGCAACCGGTAGTAATAAATTTTTGTCAAGACCTGTTATCGCTAATGTATTACCATCACTGCATTTATCATTTACACGTTGAAATCAAAACTTCATTAGTAAGAAGAACGATCAGATATACCCGCTTCGTCTAAAAACTGTTTTGTTAGTGATGTACACCTCCAGGAAACTATTATCGAACTAATAATGAAATTTTAGTGATGCTAAATTCGGAAACCAAAGTGTTATCCAAATATGCTATAGACCGTTATTTGGAAATAAGAAACCCATCAACCATCATGATTCCATAAAATTGTAAAATTCAAGTAGAAAACGAAATCTGATAACTAATGAACAAATTAAAATAGTGAATAATTTTGCCAGAATTAGATTTTAGTCTTTGCTTCTTTTTGGATTCCAATACGATGATTTTCCATATTTTTTTGTCATTAACAGAGGTGGATGGGCAAATCACATGAGACAAGTTTTTGACGACTTCATGACCTCCACTGAATGCTTTGTGTCACTCAAAAACCCGCTCGTGCGTGATAAATTAGACTTCAGAACCCATCTGTAGCATTATCAATGATTCTGGAGTCGCAATTTAAATGGAAATACGAAGTTCAAACAAGGTTGATCAATGTTTTTCTTCAGACAATATCGCCAGAAAAAAATTTTGCATCGAGCTAGGTTAATGAACATTGTTTATTAAGCTCCATTGCATAACGCCGACGAGGCACTTTGTAAAATATATAAATATTGTAAACTTGTAATAGTAGTAGATTCTGTTTTTGTCAATGTATTGAATAAAAGTTTCTTAACCTGTAATTTGTTTTTTAAAATCACCTTCTCGAAGTTCAGTAACGTAATTGGTGCAGTCAGTAGGAAATTTCGTAAATTTAATGAATCGCACGGGAAATTTTTCGTTTTAACGATTAATCGGAATATTCGAATTTGTGTTCGGAAACTGTGAATTCGAAGAACTGCAGATAGTTCGAGTGGACATCGAGCGATTCCAGCGGCTACAGTGGACGACACCAATGAAGAACTTCAGAAGAGCTAGAAAACGAAGACCGCAATTTTCCTGGGTTAAGAACTAACATCTTTCCAGCCTTTAGGACCCCTAGAATATGATAGCTTTAGTTCTAATGTAAGTGCTCATTATTATTTCCTTTTTCCACATTCAATAATTTAGTTGTTAATCAAATAAATGAAAATCGTTAGTATATTTTGAGAGCCAATTTGAAGTAGAAAGCATAAGGATATTATATGAAAACATTTTAAGTTTACGACCAAGTGAAGATAATAATTTTGAAAATAGTTCTAGTGAAGATAGTTTAGAAAATATAGATTTAAAAATGACCACATCAGGTACAAACTACCAACTGCAACTACTTATATTTAGATTCAATTCCAAATTTTGATGCTAACCCTCATACACTTAATATATTCATAGGAAATTGTGAAAGTTTCATTTCTGCGTTTGATAGTAATTCAAATAATGCGTTGAACACATTTTTAGTTAGAGCTATTATAAGAAAATTAACAGGTAAAGCTCAAATAGTAATTGGTTGGAGCACAAAATTGAAAACATGGGATCAAATCAAATAAGCTTTAAATTTAAGCTTTGAAGACCATCGAGACATTGACTGTTTAGTTCAAGAGTTCAGATCTTATTAAACCATAACCATTTAAGAATGAGACCCTTCATAATTTTGGTATGCGATACCAAGATTCCAGGACTCTCATTATCACACTTTACATTTAGAATTAAGTGAAAAACGATTATATCTTATGAACCACGATTTCTACACAGATGCTCACGTTACAGAAAATATCAAATAATCAGACTCAGGATTCTCATACTCTCACGAGCCGAAGCAAAGTAACTTAACACACTAGAAACAAATCTGTCATTTATAGAAATTCCAGAAATAAATGCAATATTTTCAGTTGACACAGGAAGCTCAAAGTCACTTATAAATCCGAAAATAGCTTATAAATCTAACAAAAATTTAATATTCAAACTGCTCATATTACTTATCACGACGAGGTAGCGTATATCCCATTGTTCAATATTTTTAATTTACAAGAGTCTCACAAATTCTATCTTTCCAAGTTTATTGAAAAACAAATTATTACTCCTAATACAATTATTCCTCTAATATTTCAACAAGATATCATACAATATATCAACAAGAAGTTGTAAAATTACCAGTTAATGACAAAAATGGCATTGGAAGGTTAGATTTCGAAAAATTATGTAATAATCTTGGAACACCAAAAGCATTAGTGAATATAGATTTGCAGTAACCTCAATAATAAATTCAAATGAGAGCTCTGTAACCTCTTAACATCGAACCCTTGAATTTAGTTGAAGTAAATTTTTGAGAGAAAATGGAAGTAGAATCAGATATAAACTTAGGTAATTCCAATGATAATAAATTGAAAGGAAATTTAAAAAAATATAAGGTTAGATCATTGCAATAGAGAAGAAAAGGAAGCGTTAAGAAAACTTTGTTGTGAATATAGAGACATTTTTTATTGCGAAGGTATTCCTTTAAGTTTTACTAACGAAATCAAACATAAAATTAAGTTAACCGACGATAGTCCAATATACACTAAATCTTATCGGCTCACGAAAATTCATCGAGAGGAAGTGAAGAGACAAACAGGGAAGAAGGTATCGTAGAAGAATCTACTGCACCCATTTGAATCATCCCAAAACAATCACATGCTACCGGTGAGAAAAAATGGAGACTGGTAATAGATTACAGCAGACTAAATGAAAAAGCAATTCAAAACTGTTATCCAATCCCAAAAATAAGCGAAATCATGGACAGACTAGAAAGACCTAACTATTTTACATCCTTGGATTTCCACCAAATCAAAGTTGACCCCGAAGACGTACCCAAAACTGCCGTTAGCATCCCATAAGGTCACTTTCAATTCAAGAGAATGTCTTTTGGGCATAAAAATAACCCATACAGTACTTCTCTTCAGGAACACATACGGGGAGTTAAACAAGTAATTGACAGACTGAGAAAATTTAACTTAAAGGTACAACTGGACAAATCCGAATTCCTTCAAAAATCTTTCGTATACTCAGATCATATAATTACCACCGATGGTGTAAAACACAATTCCAAAAAAATTTCTGTAATCAAAAACTTCCCGATTCCCAAAACCCAAATCGAAATCAAAAGTTTCCTTGAAAAAGGAATGCGAATAATTCATGATAAAGAATTCATAAACTCTTTTCAAATTTATAAAATAATTGTAACAAACGATCCTATATTACAATATACAGACTTTTCCAAACCGATAGTAGGAGCTATTCCCTTGGAGCAGTATTGGCACAAGGTACCATTCCAAATGACAAACCTATAGCTTGCGCCTCAAGAACCCTGAACGATTCAGAAATCAATTACTCTACAATTGAAAAGGAATCAGTTGCAATCGTATGAGCTTGCAACACTTCTGTATGGACGACAGTTTCACATATATACTGACCATAAACCCCTAACCTGGCATTTCAAGTTAAAAAAACCCTACTCAAAATTGGTGAGATGGTGTTTGAAATTAGAAGAATATGAAAGAATTTGAGAGTTCTTACGAGAGTTCGAAAACTCTTTAGAACAGAAAAAACAATTCTACCGATGAGCAAAATCAATTAAAAATGAATATTATCTGACATACAATTACAGCCTCCTAAAAATACCACTAATATACACCCAAATTTACGAGACGAACTTAATACACCTGGACAAAACCTACTACCTCTAAATCCAATTCCTAAACTATTCATTCAGCTTTTGAAACCACTAACCAAGGATTTCCTCTTTTAGATGTAATTATTAATAACAAAGTTTAGTATATCCAAATCTATATCAAAAACTAGATATCTCTCACGATACATACGAAAATCACAAGATAACAAAAGTTAAAATTCTAGAAAATGACAAAAGACGTTTTATATTCGAATTTTTAGTAGCAACACATTCTATCTTTATTTTAACATAGACAAGTTGTATCAAGATTTTAATAGTCTATTTAAGACATTTCTCTTCAAATCAACCAAAACCTATCAAATGCACTAAATCAGTTGATACTGTATCAGATGAAAAAGAACAGATCCTTTTACTCAGAAATCACCACGAAGGCACAACCACACGCAGAGGAATTCCAGAAACCTTCGAAAAATTAAAAGTAAATTACTTTTGGAGAAATATGCTAGATAAAAACCTTTTGTTCTGCTGCATCAAAACCATTCCAAATTATACACATCAACGTTTTTGCTTACGACGTAAAATATTATCTTACCTTAACAGATGCATTCACAAAATTCGAACAAGCAATGCACATTCCTTCTAAAACAGCTGTTATTATAAGTACAGCTCTAATCAAATATTTCACATTGTTCGGAGTACTACCACAATTAATTATTTTAGATAAAGGTACAGAATTCAATGACGATACTATTAAAGAACTTTTAGCATTACACAAAATTAATATACATACACCACAACTGGTCACCATGAGTCCAACTCTATAGCCGAAAGAGTTCATTCAAACTTGATTGAACATCTTAGAATACTACCAGAACTCTATCCCGACGAAGACGATTTAATGGATTATGCAAAAATAGGTTACAATAACCCTATACACACTTCTACAAGCTTCACCCCTTTTGAACTTTCCTTTGGTCCTACAGATTCTAGAAACCCGAACGAAATTTTTATGCCTCAAACTTCCTATAATAACTATGTAGATAATCATCGAAGAAAAAAACTCCCATTTCAGTTTCGTCTTTCGGACCGCCGAAGAAAGATTAGATGCCCCCAAATTCTATAACTTAAACAATAATCCTGACCTCCTACCCTTACGACTAGGCACAGCATATATAGAAACAGACTTTTGGACTTTCATACATGCTTATGACATTACAAATATAATCGACCACTTTTAAAATTTGAAGGACCAATATGATAATCTATACGAATCTCATTCAAATCATCCTAGCATATTTTACAGAACTTTACAGAATACTTTGATAAGTCCTACCACATAATTCAAGTAATAGAAAATAAAATCAAATAGGACAATTAAATTCATTATGGAGAAAACATGTGAAACGATCTCTGTTTGACGGAATTGGCTCAGCAATAAAATTTTTAACAGGTAGTTTAGATCAAGATGCAGTACGATATAACAAAGCTATTAAAGCCTTGTCTAAAAATCAAAATAGTGTCAAAACATTGCTCACACATCAAATTACATTACTCGAATCATCTATTAAATCATCCTATCCCGCAACCAAGAAATATTGAGCTCACGTATTAATGATTTACAAAAAGAATTACGGAATTTGAAAACAGAAATGATAGAAACTTACCATTTCTTTTCAATTGAACAATTTGATTCTCAATTTTCAATCAGCTTTCAAGTCATTTATGATATACTCTACAGAATTGAAGTGGCTAGTAAGTTTCACAAAAATTAATACTTCTCACAATTATAAAGCAAATCCAAATGAAATACTTTCAGAGATAATATCAGTTAAGAAAAATATTGATAAAAATAACAAGTTCCTTTTTGAAACATCGTTGAATAATCTTATATATTAAAAAAATTGATGATTTCCATTCCGAGTCCGTTCAGGCGCTCTACCCAACGGATATGCTTAATTTTTTTTTTTTTCAATGAAAGGTATTGATGCACAGATAAGCCATCAACCATCGGATTTCATCTAATTTTGACCATTCTCAAGTTATTCTCAAATGCGATTTCCCCCTGTACATTACTTATGGGAGTTTTTCACATACACACGATCTATCCTCAATATCTCAGGTTCTATTCAAGATAGAGACTTCATTTTGGTTTAAGAACACTCGCTGAAACACCCTCTTTCTTTTGAGTTTTTGAACACTTAAATCGGTTGAGTTGGAGAGGAGCTAGGCGCGGACATTCAATGTGGAGTTATGGATTTTTGTAGGTTTTTGGCAATTTTTATACATTCAAAGATCTATATCTCAGGTTCTAATATAGCTAAAGAGTTCGTTCTTTTCTATTATAATGATTTCTGATACTTATTTAATGGATTCGTTGCGAGCGAAGCCGCGGGTAAAAGCTAGTATTTTATTATAAGAAGAAATTATTAAAGTTCGAATTTACAGTAAATATAATAATATTATTTTTATATTAGAAGTACCGATTGTAGAATTTCTTGAATAAAACTACTATCATCTTTACCCCTTACCTACACCTTCAAACCAAAATTTTAAACTCATAATACCCCAATCCAAATTTCTCCTTTTAATGAACAAAACTATTACTCTACGAACTCCAAGTGTCAAGAAATAATTCAAGAAAAATTCATCTGCCAAGGATTACAGAGAAGAGCAATATGAAGTAACTCTCCTTGCGAAGTCCAGTTACTGAAATACTCTCAATTTACCTATAATTGCCGAGAAATCTCGCCTACCAATAATGAAGTCAAAATTCAGAAATTTTAAACTGACCATTGGATTGTGATCACTCCGTATAGTGTTATAGTCAAACAAAACTGCAACAAAGACATTACAAACTTTCCTGTGAACGTTAGTTATCTTACTTATCGAACTTAATAATAACGAATGTGACATTTTAATAGAAAAAACTTTTAAATCTAGAAGCCTAAAATATAAAAACAAATTAAATATTCGTACAAAATTTCACCCCAGATAATGTTAACCTGAAACCTGTGCATTTGGATTCAATCGATCTTAACAAAATGAACAATGTCATGAGTGCTATTCAAGAAGTCAGCTGAGAAGATAAATTCGTTACTCATTCATTTTCAAAGTATAGGTTTTTATTCAATTTTATTATATCTCATAGTTACAGCCTGTGTTATATACCTAATAATTGAAATAAGAAGAAAGAAGAATCAACCTAAACGGAAAACAGCAAGTGAAGAAGACATTTTGGAAAATTTTCCTCTCACGCGGAACTCTGGTCCATCCCCATAGTTCTCTTTTAGGGCGGAGGAGTTGCGTTAATGAACATTGTTTATTAAGCTTTATTGCATAACGCCGACGAGGCAGTTTGTAAAATATATAAATATTGTAAACTTGTAATAGTAGTAGATTATGTTTTTGTCAATGTATTTAATAAACGTTTCTCAACGTGTAATCCGAAGTTCAGTAACATAATTATTGTATAAATAAACAGCTGATAGCCACAGACTAATTGAGATATTGCGCTCAATCTACACACGAACATAACGAAGGTTTTACCAATTCAATAAAAAAATGTTACCCATGTAAACTAGTATTTCCGAAACAAACGATTGAATCCAAGTGATAATCAACAAATTTCCGACTCTATATATCATTTTGAGTTTAAATGGTATTCAAACAGTATGAGAATAATGAACTCTTTTTGTTCCTATCTGATCTGTGACCCAATTTTACGCTACCATAAATTTAATTTACCACCCTTATTTTTGTCCATACTAACTGCTGTCACATTTCTTGATTTATGTTGAACATTCCGTTTCATATTTCAAAAGATAATTACTACTACTACTGTAAGTAGATATGTTGGAAAAATGTATAACTAATCATGATCGTATGTGACAGATATGAGGTAATTATTCCATACTTTTATGTAATGAATGAATATGTCAAACAAGGAAGAAAATCTTGGAATGCTATGTTTTATCGAATGTTATTGCAGTTTTTTCAATTTTCTAGTATTTATCCAGTTTTGTGAGTGAACAAATAACATTCATATTTCACGTAGTGTACAAAAACCGATGTTTGAAGACTGTTTAGAACAAGTACCAATAATTGTGACACTTTTAATGACAACAGTGTTAAAAAATTTTTTAACACGGTGTTAAAAATATTCATGAAATCAAATAAAATTATGATAACAAAACACATCAATATTATCGTTTAACTATAACAATTACTAACATAAATGCCTTGTGAGGTTAGGGAGTATCTCTACACATTACTAGAATCTCCAGTACCAGCTTTGAGAGAAATTTTTCCGCTATGGCATTTTTATATGCAATGGAATAATCAATGGAATAAACAAGGAATAACCTTGGTATTTATCTCCTTAATGTTTGCTCCTGAACACGATAACAGTAGCCTGCATATTGCTGTGGTTCTGGCAATTTCCCAAATATATTTTTATAACAATAAGGGCTCAGTGCAATGTACTTACGGAAATATTTAAAATACATCCCAATAATATAGAAAAAAATTACTGACTTTTTTGTTTTTGTGTTTGAAAGTTGTATAGCCAATTATTTATTTGTTATTTCGATATCTTTCATCAATGAATTACCTAAGTATACAATTATCCAAGCCGACAGGCTCCGCATAATCCGAAACCAGTTGCAACGTCAACCATTAATTATTTATCATCTGGTGCCTCGAGTATAATCTTTTCAAATTGTTCATAATGTAAAATCTTTGATTTTTTAGGACGATAACCTTCACTTTTCCATTGCCTTGAAATATATACTAACATCAACGCCTTTTTTACCTAAGGCGCTTGAGATGATCATTGAATATTTGCCCCACAAAGTTGGTGGGAAATTTTAATGAAAGCGTCTTTAGTATTTGTAAACAAGCGTTTGTTAGTAATTACAGCGTTGACTACGTTATGCAAAATATATCTCATGAAATTTTTTTGTTGAAAGTACATTTTGTTCGTGAAATTGTACAAGATATCAATTTGAAAACGATTTTGTATTTTGGACTTCATAATTCACATGCAAATCCACGATATACTTATTTTTACAGGTTTATGTGTTTATTTTATAATTACATCCACTCTCTATCGAGACCGGAGAGAACCTCTAAAATTTTCAACGGAAGGAAAATTGACTGATTTTTTTTCATTTTTGATTAATATCGCATACCTGATCCTCAATAATTCGCTAGAAGTCTGTTAAAAACTATTCAAAACAGTGTTATATTAATTTTTATGAAATGAAATGGATGACGTAGAGTCGTTCCATAAAACGATAAATTCCCAAATTATGTTCATTTCTCGTATTCAACTAAATAATGAAGAATCCTATAACTAACCTAAGCTAGGTTAGTTATAGGACTTTTTTACTTGTACAAGTTTTGTTAAATATTCTTTATTCAACATTCTCGACACTGTTGTCGTCAAGCCAGCTGGTTTTATTATAACTAAGAATAAGGACGCCCAATTGAATTGCCTTGACTATTTCCTTCGAAAAATTTAAGCCAACCAAAAAGCTGTAATATTTTATGTTTACCTAGCAACGATCAAATTTGAGCGATAATACTGCACTAGTGCAAATTATCGATAGTTTGCACTAGTGCCAAATTTTCGTCTAGGTCTAGGATTAATAAACATCATTTGGTTTTAATTTTATATTTTAAGAAAAGGAACAATTATTGTTTATTTTAAATTAAATTTTTCTCAGGAAATAGTCTGCCAAAATGCCCTCTCGTGCATGTCAAATTGTCTCATAATTTAAATTATCAACAATTTGACATGCACTCGGGACATTAATATTGAAAATTTCCTTGTATTTTTGCCTTCCTTCTATCAGAGGCAATATTCTCTCCACCCAGCCTAAAGGTTTGTCTCACCTATGATGCTTGCGTTTTCCACAGTTTGAGGTGTTTCTCTATACTCAAGTAACGGGTTTCACTGCTTGCTCGAGTCCTATCAGAAGTTAGGTTGCTTTAAGCGTTGCATATGAGTCCCCTATGGCCAAAAGCGTAACAGAAGCGTGCCTTGCTAGGGGAAAGGATGTGTCCTCTAGCTCCATTTCGTGTGTATCTACCTGCTTTTTTTGGTCCATAGATGCAGTAGCTGTCGCTCCCAACCGTGTAGTCTGTCCGTCAACTGATCAAGTGAGTAGGATTTCTATATTCTGTCAGGAGGTATCATGAGGATTTCCTTTGCTCTGAGTTCATTCGACTTATGTTAGCTTGGCAATGCCTATCTTCAATTCGAGGCGCAAAAATCACTTTAAAATAAATGAGCTTAGGCATTACATTCAATTGTCTTCAAACAATGTACACAAATAACCGAAAGTGTTACAGAAAATGCGGGAGAAAAATGATCAATAAAAGATATCTGAATAATAAATCAGGTCGTGTTACATGATCGCCTTGATTTGTAGGGCGTGGAGCAAACTCAAATTTACACCTTAATTGCTTAATCCACCATGTTACTTCGCAATATGGTACACTAGGTAGGAATATCATAAAGAAGAGTAAGAACACTAAAGATTAACATGTAAAGTGGAAATCAGAGTATTTCTCACAATATTTACTTAACTAATGAGTGTATGTTTCTTCTTGCTACGCTTGTTAAGAAACAATAAGAATCGATAGAATAGTTACCACGATCATTTGACTAAGCACATCCAGATTTCAGCCTATAGACAGCATCTAAAATCGATTGATACAAAATTTAATGAAAAAAATAAAAGCTGCATGAAAAGAGCTTTGGGAAGAAGCTTTTCGAAATATTAGAAAGAAGTTTATCACTTTATCACAGTTCAGAAAACATTGAACATAATTTTGAATATCAATTAATTACTCAAACTTCATTACCAAAAACCAAATCATGAAATATTTTCACGCACTAGAAAAAAATCACTCAACCAACATTTCCTTTTTAGGAAAATGTTGTATATGTTTATCGATAAGCAGTCTACATTTTTCATTGTTTCATCGTAATTTTCTTTATCTCAAAACCAATTAAAATGATAAACTTACCCTCAATCTCAGGTGGTTTCATACGTTACCTTAATATAAGGGTTACGGTGACATCTAATTAGCTCCCAAGGCAATTGACTCACAACCTTCAAGTTTCAACCTTCAAATAATGAATGCGCAGGCAATTTATAGCGTTTTTCCCAATTCAGTTAGTTTTCTCATTTTTTGAGAGCACTGTAATTCTAAAACCTATTCCTGCTAAATAAGATTTCTTTCTGGATAATTTATTTTTCTAATTAAATCCTCCAATTTTCTTGAAAAAATGCTGCTTTTCCATTACAATACTTTTCTATGAATCAAATACACGCCTAGTTCAAAAATTTGATCGACACAATAAGAAAAATTGAAATTTTCAATTTACTTTCAAATAATATCTAAAGCTTGGAAAAATGAATGTGAAAATTAAGCTAAAGAACAATAAATGGGAGTGGTAGAAAATTTTTAATTAAAAATATGCTGGTTGTCGGAACGGATATCATATTTTTTATCGACTTTATTATTACTAAAACTACTCGTAAAATTCGAAAATAAACAAAGGCAATACTTATGTAATTTTCAATTTAATAGGGAAGTTTGAAATAAAAACCTTCAGGTGTTGATGGGTGAAATGTATAAAGAGTAAAACCACACACATTTGACGTGGTTAAATTAATGTTAAAAATATTAATCTATGGTTCTCATATATAAAATGAACAATATAAAACAGTTCACTTCGATTCTTTTCAATATTTATTGGAAATAACAGAAATATAACATGTAAGGCGCATTCAGATATTCTATATTATACATTTATGAATCAATGTGAAAATTACGTGAATTGTTTCGAAACATTTCACGGGTTATTAAACCTCGTTATTTTAGCATTCATGACTTTATTTCTGTTTTTAAAAAATTTTCTGTACACATGTGTGCGTAAAGTATGTTTCTTCACGCATTGAGAGGAGTAAGCTCAATTCGTATTTAGAAGAAACTATAGGTAACGCTTTTATTGATTCCTAAGAGAATATATTATATATTGATCAATATTTTAATCAAAATTAGTACACAGCAATAGACGAATGCAATTATTGAAAATACTATAAATAAAATATTATACAGAGTTTTAGGTATGGAACGCCTCAATTATCTCTGAAGCGGCTTGTAAGATTTTCATAAATTTTTGTCTACAAGGATCTTGTGATAAGGCAGGTATTATGGTGGTATTTACATTGTTGTCAGATATTTATTTTTTCCGGAAAAATAATGAGCTCTGTTATTTCAAACGGATCATATTTCCAAATCCAAGTAAGTATATTCAATTACATCTAAAATATGTGGTGCCCCACCTCACTATGCGTGTGTGGTGAGGCAATATCTAAATAATATGTTTCTCAGAAAAAAAAATTTCTACTTCACAAATGTGGATCTACTTCTAACATGACACAAACATTTAATGTTTTGCAGGTTTTTGTTAGGTTTTCTGCGCCATGATTAGCATAAATATTTTACTGCACCAGTTTCGTTAAACTTTTTCCTTACCTATTGACACTAGACCTTGTTACGAGATTTGTATTGGCACATAAATTATTAACAAATATTCAAATTAAAGAGTTTATTCAATCGTAGACATCTAAATCTACAATATATATTCTAACTTTGGTGCAGATACTTCAAATGTAGCCGTAACTCCGAAATTATGGCATTTGGGTATAGAGAATATTACATGAAAAAAAAATCAATATTTCTCAAATATATACGGTGATCTATTTGAAATAACAAAGTTCATTATTTTTCCGGATTTCCCATAATACTGGCCGTATTACAAGACCCTTGCGCACAAAAATTTATAAAAATCCTATAAATCCTTTGATTAAACTAAATTAAAACTCAATATGAGTGATATGTGCAACTATCCAATTTCAATGCTTTAGCTTGGCCTAAACAGATGTGGGTAGATTCAGCAATTACAGTATTATTACTAATTTCAGTTAGTATTCCATAGGAAGAATTGCCGGTAACGAGCGTGGATATAGTAGAAATGGTGTTATCTTCCAATAAAATCTTATTACCATTATTTTCGGATGGAAAAGGGATATTATAACTCATTAATATTTATTTAGAATTATTATTTGTTTTACTTAAAGTAGAGTCTACGTAAGCTAAACTCTCTGCAACTCTAGATAACATCCAGCCTCCGTGCTTTTTTACGGCTAGGATGTCTCCTCGAGAGTTTGTTAAGATGGTTGCGATGATCTTGCTAAAATAGATGTTTTTGCCCACTGGGTTGTTTTGTTAATTTATCATTCACATAATTTGAGAAGAATCTGGAAGTATCCACCATAGGAGGTGATAAAGCAATATACTTTCTAATACAAGTCAAATAGTTTAGTTTTGAATTAGTTGGATTCAAAATAGTAAAAACCCTTTCTGTCCATTTTTTAGTTTCAGGAATTCTAATGATTGAGATTGTTTCCTTACCTGCAATAACCCCAATTTTAATTTTGTCAACTTAATATTTTCTCTATTCTCTTCCACGAAGGTGCGTTTTTTTGTAGGAAAAGTTATAATTATAATTCGTACTCAGATGATAATTATCGTTTTCGATTATATTTATGTCAATACCAATATTGTCATCTAGTAGTTTTGAAATATATTTTCAAGCTTGCCACAGCTTGTTCTAGCACTTGGAAGTTTGGGACATACCATTTGCAGATTCAATTTGAATAAATTCTGCTACAAACATTCAATCACAGTATCTTTCAATCTTACTCCATACATTCTAAGTAGAAAATAGGAGAATGGAAAGATGCGTGACTATCATATAAATCAAAAGATGTGCCATAAATTTATTATTTTTTGTTATTCGAATTGCAAAAGGATATACATTCTAGTGTTTTTATATACTATTCCTACTTTAGATGCTGAATTATGTAAAGTAGCTGCTCAGTTTAAAGTGCTTTATTGTATAATGAGTTTTAGAATATACTTTTTTGTTATTTCTAATCCCACTTCTCCTGGTTATTAAAATTTTATCAATTATTATATCATGTTTCTTGAAAACAAATTTCCATAATACATATGGTTTCATTCCAAAACTTCAATGAACTCACTTTTACCCCGCGGCTTTTGAATATCATTATTATACTATGGGTATAGATATACAAACTTATATAACTTTCATATATTTATACTGACTTTCTTCTTATTACAGATTGTCATCGCGTAGAAAATAGTAGAAGCATGAAGAATCAAGCGCGTATTACAAATATCCCATCCAATAACAACGATCATCAAGTTAACTACTGATCGATAATTCGTCGGATAACATCATGGCCGAAAACGATACTTACATAAACCAAGATAGGACATCATCGAATCTGACACTTCATACAATGGATTCAAATTTATCACATTTAAACGTAATAAATATCACAACGGAAATGCCTATTACGTACGCTATACCGTTATATGGTTACCTAATGCCCATCTTACTGATAATAACCATTGTTGCTAATACGTTGATTGTAATAGTATTGAGTAGAAGGCATATGCGTAGTCCTACCAATGTTGTACTAATGGCTATGGCACTGTGCGATATGTTCACCTTATTAGTTCCGTCACCTTGGTTGATCTACATGTACACTTTAGGAAACCACTACAGACCCCTATATCCAGCTGGACTATGTTACGCATGGAGCTATATGCATGAGGTGAGTAGAAAATCATTCAATCTCAAAAATTGATTTCCAAAAAATCGATTTCTAGTATTTACAATGTAAATATAAATCCATTTTATGAGAAACAACAAAGATACTACAATAAACAATATCTGGGGTATCTTTCCATTGCAAGTGTAATACATGTAGAGAGCTGTTTTTTTATAGGCAACTTATGAAAATCCACAATTCCTTTTTCCATATTAGTCCCTTCTATTATTTGTGATAGTTGTTGCTGTGATTAAATATCTAAAATTGAAATATTTATTCGATTTATTGCTTGAGAACAGGCTAGATGATCAGCAAAATGATCAAGAAGAATCCTGTAAAAAGTCTATTTTTGCGAAAAAAGCTTTCCTTAATACTCCTTGTTGTATTGTTGTACCGTTAGCATCACCTTTTGATTGTAGTATAGATTAGTTGTAATACTATAAGAAAAATTGTTTTTGTTGTTGGGAAAATATAAAGAGTAAACAAGAATCTCAAGTGTTAGTTAAACATTATATTTTACGTCCGCTGGAAGATCGTTCTCTCTTTTTAAAATTGACTATATGAATAGGGAATGATGTTGAACATCCGGACCCATCATGTACTGCAACTACTCAAGAAACAATTAATAAGCGATAGACTTCATCCGAGGAACGGAAATTTTTCTACAAATGAGGTCATGTCTTCAGATTTTTCAGATTCCATAGGTGTTATCACAATTGATTATTTATAAGAACGGATAACAATAGCTTTTGATATTGCTTTGATAATGTTGTTTTGAATTGCTGATACGTTTTCGTGCCAGATACGGGAATAAAACGACCTCATTTGTTGAAGAAAATAAATAATGCAGCTATTAATGCAGGAAAATTAACAGTACCGAAGAAATAATGATAAAGATATTTTGTGGAGTTTCGAACGATTATTTTTCGGATTGTTTGAGAAAATCATAAACTCGTTGTATCAAGTGGAAACTATATTGGAAAAAATAAATATACATAATACAGTTGAAAAGTTACTTTCTCCCTAAACCACTCTTGTAGATTTTGCTTTTATATTTCTTCTTTACTTTCTCTACGTAGAGAAAATTGATCATCAGCACTAGCTTCTTTTAAAAGACATTTGCCATAATTCATTTTTTGAGGGAACCCAACCACATATACTGTAATTTTATATCTTAACTGATAAACTTAAACGATATATTTTCATTAATCAAGATTTAATCTAGTAGTATCCTGTAGCCCCCTTTTACTTTTTACTAAAAATTTCAAACAAAGTCCAGTAAACTAAGCGAAAGCAGCTGTTTTCACAAATCTTATTTCACTGCCTTAATAACAGTGGAAGTTTTACAAAAGTTCCATATTATTCTTTTGTGTTAAAATATTCTTCCTAAAGCTCCATTATTATCTATGCTAAAAGTTATAGAACATGGAAGTATTTAAATAATTACATATGAATAGACATATGAATAGACAAATTGTATGAAATTGTATATCTTTTATTTTGCTGTCATCGTCCAAAATCATTCTATGGATTAATCGACATTTACCATCAATATAACATATACAAAAAAAATGTTCCAAATTGGTAGCCATTACATATTGTCAGTCAAAACTTTTCAAGCTCTATATCCTGCTGTTGTTCATCCGTCTTATTCACCGGTTCTTACGCCTGCCGAATTTTATTGTTTTTAAAAATGCTCGTGGTACCATAGGTTTTTCTACGGACTTTTTTACATCCTTACTTTATCTAAGATTTTGAAAACATAAAAGGCTATGAAATAATTTATGTTTTTTTCACTTTCACATTCAATTAATTTCCAATTGTTAACAAATGGAACCAAAGTATGTTAAGACAAATAAATTTTGCTTTAGGCAGATCCAAATACGAGATATCTAGTTTGCAATAGAAATTTTAATTCCAAATTCAAAATGTTTCTCTTTACCTCTTATGATTTTGAATAGAGAAAAAATTTTAATCCGCAAAATAATCCGAGTAAATGCAAAATTGCGAGTAAAAATAGACACTTTT
Source organism: Diorhabda sublineata (assembly GCF_026230105.1). Lineage (NCBI taxonomy): Eukaryota > Metazoa > Arthropoda > Insecta > Coleoptera > Chrysomelidae > Diorhabda > Diorhabda sublineata. The sequence goes on from NC_079476.1 coordinate 28,214,057, forward strand.
AGTCCGTATGATATATACTATTTTTTCTCCAACCAAGTCAAAATTAAAATAAAGTTAGTTTTATTCAAAAATCGTTAATAATTTGGTAATAAATTTGAACACCTATTAATTATAATAGCAATAACAAGTAGTCATGGTAGTCATGGATGTCTGGTATTGTTGGTAAATATCGATTCGATTGTCAAGTAGACGTACTAATCATATAATTTTTGTATTAGTTTTTATGCTGCTTTCAAAATGAATCCCGAACACGATGAAAATATACCTGCGGTTACATTGGAAAGTGCCGAAGCAGTATATCTAAATCTTTTGCCACCCAAATCTCGCCAAGTCTATGAACTAGCACATCAGCGATTCATGGACTGGTGTAAAGAAAAAAATGTGCAAAACTATGCGGAGAGTGTTCTTATGGTGTATTTCTCAAATTTAACGAAGACCGTCAAGCCATCCACTCTTTGGTCACAGTATTCAATGTTGCCATCCACACTGGATATCAAAAATGGTGTGGTTATTAGTAAATATTCAAAATTACGAGCATTGTTAGAAAGGGAAAGTGATGGATATATACCTAAAAAGTCTAGGGTTTTCACAAAGGAGGAAATGGATCGGTTCCTGGATATGGCACCTGATAATTTATATTTGATGATAAAGGTTGTTCTAGTATGAGGAATTGGAGGGGCTATGCGTTGTGACGAACTAGTTCATTTGAAAATTGATGACATTTAGGATATGGACTCGGACCTGGTCGTAAAAATTTTGCAGACAAAAAACAAGAAACCTCGTTTGTTTACCATTATAGGCGATAATTATATGCGTTTATTTCGAAAATATGTTGCACTACGGCCATCAAATATACAGGACCATCGTTTATTTTTGAAGTATGTTAATGGAAAGTGTCAAAGAATAGTTGTTGGTATCCACAAAATTAATGCCGTGCCGGAAGAAATTGCAAAATTTTGGAAGTTAGGAAATTGGAAGGAGTATACTGGACATTCGCTAAGAAGAACATCTTCTACATTTCTTAATGATGGTGGCGGTGACCTCACTTGTCTTAAAAGACATGGAGGTTGGAGATCGAGTACGGTAGCAGAAGGATATATTGAAGAATCACGTATCAACAAAGAGAATACTGCCAGAAAAATATTGCAATCTGACAAAAAAGTACAACGACAAGTACCTGTTCAGATATTTCATCGAATGTTTCATCAACAGTTACGGAGAATATTTTGAGTTGTTCTAACATTAATGAGAATCTTTTGAATTGTTCGAAAATTGTTAGTGATAATTTCAGTGGTGCTTTGAATTTTGGCAATTATTCCAATTGTACATTCAATATCACTATAAAATAACAAATAAATACCTATATATAATTGCCCAATTAGTTTGTTTTACTAAGTTAGTAAGACACAATGTTTTTTTCTTCGAATTTCAATTAGAGAGCTCAAATGCAATTACTTTTAGTCCTAGGATTAAAAGTGTTGGTAAGCAGCGAGCAAATTTTTGTACGGTAAGGGAATTGATGGCACCTGAAAATAGTACTAAAATGTCAACATTTTTTGATGGTTGGAGAAAAAATATTTTACAGCGTCCGCCTCGTTATTTTATAGCAGTAACTTATTTTTTCACAGAGACTGAGTGACTATAAAATAATAAATAAATAATTAGATTCGTATTTTGCAATGTTTGATAATTCATTACCTCTACTTATTGATTGAACTATAAATTGAATACTTTTGTACTTTAGGTAGGATTTAAGATGAGTAAGTACCATAAAATTATAAATTTTATGGTACCATAAATTCGCTCCGATAATTGACAATAATGTCTAGTTTCCTCAGCATATATTAACATCGATGAAAACATAACAAATTCTCAATTATCTAAATAATTTCTTCATTTTCTTTCCTGTGAATAAATATTAACTGTAACACCATATCCGAATTTCCAAAAATCCGGTGGTTGATCATTATTGTGCGAGGAGTCTTTTGTCATATTTGTTCCGATTTAATTTTGAAGCTTTCTCTCTAAAATAAGTCGAATATCTCAAAATATTGAAGTAATTTGAAGAGAAACGATAAACACCAAGTTTTATCATGCTCCATCGTTATCACTAATAGGACATGCTCCATTTTCTTGCCACGGTATACGTTCAAGTTTAAGAGCTTTCCGACACTACCACATTGTTATTCAAAGCACACAGAAATTATGTAACTACCACCCTAACATATTTCCGCTCGGTTTTCGCTCGACTTGTCCATATCTTAGTTCTGTAAACATCGTTTTAGGAAGTCTCTTCGGGACCATTACCGACCTATGCTACGCCAAACTCCACCTTTCTTTCACAAGCGCACGTTTTGAATATAAGAAAGGAAAGAAATATATGCTGGAAAGTTTAGTATACATAAATTTATATATTTCATTCATACTTACATTTTTAGAACAGTATAGAATAATTACAGGCTACTTCCTTTCAAAATATAAAGGAGAAAGTTGTACGGAATTGAAAAATCAACAGTTCACGTCAATTCTTTTTCGCCCACAACTTCAAAATAGGAAGATGGGGAAAACCGTTAAATAATTTCTGGTTTTCTTCTGCCGAAAATACCATTTTTACGAAATTAGTAGAGATATATTTTTTTAATGTTGACTGAAACCTAATCTTCTATTTTTTTTAATGTTTTCCACCTACACATTCCTGACTTCTTTCTACTACGTCGGGTTGCAAGCCATTTGACTCTTTCATTAACCACTTATATTTCTTCGACACTAGTGACCTATTGTTGGACGGTTTTGTATAATAAGATATAATAGTTTTGCATCATGTCACTCTTATTCTCAACATGCGAATTATTTCTATAAAAGTATTTCAAGAGAATCATTTTGTGACGTCTCTTGTCAGTTAATTGCCTTTTGAAATGTCCATATTATCGCTTTTTATTTGAATTGATTATGTTATATGACGTTCAATCATAATATTGCTTAGAATTCACACTTTTTATTAAAAATTGTTGCCAGTATTTAATACAAATTTCGCACAAAAAGGAATGATTCCTATGAACTTTGTATCTCTGAGAAGAGCCGAGTACTACATCTGAATTATTACCAAAGAATTCGGCTCTTGGGAAAAATAAAAAATATGACAATGGAATAAGTGAGTAAGTAAATGCGTTGGTAAAAATATAAATAAGCTATAACCCGATTTCAGATAGATCACGTATCAGCTAATTACGGATCCTAACCCAAAAACAGATTTCTGAACGTCACTTTCAATTTTCTTTGGAAATTTCAAATTTAGAACATGATCTACAAGAACTTTTGATTCTTAGTACTTTTTTGCGTTAATCATCCTATGATGTTCTAGATGTTAAGTGATTTTTATTATGCAGTTATCAACGATTTACCCCTTCTCATGGAATTTGTCCTGAAGTTTGATACTAATGAGCTATATTTATGCAGAAATGCCAATAAGTATGAAAACCGCATACCTCAGTAACTTATCATGACGATTCTGTTAGAAATTAATTGTAGATATTTGAGAGGAATAAATAATTTTAAGAATCAAAGACAAATGAAAGAACCTGTCAGCTAATCAAATTCACACACGGGTTTACCAGGATAGAAAGGATCATTTAATATGATTACGACCCGATAAACTCGATTAGTTTCCGAACAACGATGTACGTGATCTGGGTTAGGTTCCGAACATACAGATCATGATCAGTTTAATCCGATCATAGTTTCCGAAAAGTCCTAATAGCATTCTTAAGAGTACAAATGAGGTATGGGTCCTGCTAACGTGAGGAGACCAATTTATTATTATACAGACTGAGTTTTATGTATGGATCGCCTTAATTATCTCAGGAACGAAATAGATCACCCTAAATATTTTGTGTTTTTAGAAATCCTTGTTATTTTTCTGTGGCTATGACTGCTACAATAACAAAGTCAACAAGAAATCCCATAACAAGATCTACTGCAAGTAAATTAGTTTAATAGTTTAACGAAACTGGTTCAATAAAAGACTGCATCAACTGAAAACAAACCTTTAGATGTTTGTGTCCTGTTAGACGATCCACACTTGAGGACTAGACAAATATCCAGGGAACTTGATATTTCGCAAATATCCGTATGAAACTTTTACGTGATAATAAATTCATTTATCCATGGAAAGTAACGTTGGTTCAAGTGTTGTCATTAACAATGTCCCAAACAACAATATTTGGCTACAACAAGATCGTGCCCCACCTCACTAAGCGTATGTGGTTATGCAATACCTAGATAATGTGCTTCCCAGATCACTCAACATAAATCCCTTAGACTATTTCCTGTGGGATCACTTAAAGAATATCGTTTATAAAACAAAATCTGCCAATTATCAGGAATTAAAAGATGGGATTACCATAGAAATAAGAAGACTTGAGCAGTCATGGCTGTTGCAAAATATATTGCAAAGTTTTGAAAATCGCATTTATGTGGATATACTTCTAACATGACACAAATATTTAAATATTTGTCTTCAGGTGTTGTAGGTTTTCTGGGCCATAATTTGGATAAATATTTTACTGCATCAGCTTCCTTAAACTTTTTACTTACTTATCTAATTGAATATTTTTTCTACAGAAACTCTTCTGCGGATGCGTCAATAATCACACACAGATAGATCTTGATGAGATCTATGGAACAAAGTTATCCATGGTTCGATATTTGTTAGCCTTATTGAGATAATAACGACAAGTAAATGTTTCTACATAAAATATATATGATAAATCGATTTCTCGTAATATCAATAGTCTATATCAATAGGGTTTCATGATGATCGTTGAGGGGTGGCTTATCATACTTGCCTGTTTCTACTGTTACGTTAGAATTTGCTCAATTGATTTTATTGTAATCGAGGTTTTTCGAGGCGGTTATTCTATATACCTTCATATAGGTATTCGCTATGAAATGTGAATTATTATGTATTATCGAATAAATTATAGGTGAAGACTTCGTTTTGTTTATATACCTGTTCCAAACATTCTCTCTAATTTTACTTTTATTTGTAGAACAAGAGAATTATACTGGAAATTAAACAACTTCCAAACGAACAATAATTTAGTACTAAATAATGAAAAATTTTAATGAGAACGATAAAATATTATACACTAGGCTTGTCATTAATGGCACATCACATGTTTTCTGAATGGTAGAAAAATACATCCCAATTCGCTTCTTTCATTCGTTCCCACATCTTTAATGGAATACTTCTGATGGACCGAATTAGACCAAATACTAACCAAATGTTCTCAAAATAATTGTCAATATTCGTCATTTCTAGTTTTACTGATTTCACAGAGCCAGGAGACTGTTTTACCAACCAACTCTATACCATTTCTCATGTCTACTGTTGAATTGAAAAAATCATATTAAAGAATATTTTCTTCGACAGTATATTCAAAAATTATTTTTTTTTACAAAATATCAATTAGTTGAATGTTTGACAACATTCAATATGTTCACTAAGTACGGCGACTATGGTAAAATCCTTAATGGTAAAAGTAAACAGATACTCGCCGTGCTCTATTTTTCATATCAACTGATGCATTGCATATTATTTCGGTTTCCATTTTACTAAATTCTATCCTGGTGAAATACCTTCCTATAATATTTTTATGTACATTTGTGCAATACGCTTTTTATTCGGAAAATTGGTTCGAAAATAGTTTTGTTATCAAAAGTATCATTTCAAGCCCAGACACTAAAACACAAGGAAATACGTGAAAATTAAGTGATGAGACTGATTTTCTGAATTATTTTCATTTGAGTAGATTTATATTTGAATATTTGTTTCTCTTTGGAAGCCAAGTACCATTACAAACCATTTTCCCACTCCTCATACTAGTGCTGCATCTGAAGAGAGTCTTCCTCTTCACCACTTAAATGTTTCAGTGTTATATGATAACGTCAAATAAGTAGGGAGGTTGAGGAGCCAATAACTCGTTTACTGAAATTGCGCAGATATTTTTCTTAACCAATTCATTTAACAAGGTCGGAGAAACGGTTTGTGACTCAGACTTAACTGCTCTCGGTCATTTCGATCGTTAACCGCATACCGCAACTCACTTCGCAAAAGCTTGACTACGCACAATCTGCTTACTCGATCAAGTGCATGTATCGTATGTTCAATTGTCCCAACAAATCATTTTTTTCACAATTGTATTAAAATATTTTTGAAATTATTGTGAAATATTCCAGCTATGTTTCACAAATTTTTTTGGTTTCATTTTTACTACAGTAAGAAGGACTTTTGCAGGGTGTCAACGGGATTAACGCCAACCAACGGCAGAAGATGGATTACAGTAAAAAAAACGCTTGTGACAAATTGAAATAAGATTTAACATGCCGTTTGAATGAAAGCAGAAAATAGTGACTGTCCGTGATAACCGCTCGAATTAGAGGCTGCAAAAAGAATGAAAGTGACGTTAGAATTTAAACTACTTGTAAATTTAATATCAAAAGCATGACAGTAATTAATTTGTTCTCATGTCTTCTAGGTGAAAAAAAGCGTGGCTATCAGCTATCAAACAAAAAATTTCTTCTCGAAAAACAATTTCTATAACCGTAAGTTTATCTAACGAGGCCCTTACAATTTGGTGGGATTTCACGTAATTTTTGCCACGGCAACAATGATGGTTAAAAAGTGAGGATATTAGCTATTTTTTTTACTAGGCAAGTATTTCTTAAGTTGTGAAAACACATGATAATCCCCCTCTTCTTCCTATTATCCTTCCAAGAATATCCACAATTTATATTTGATTCAGCAGTTGTTTCCATGCTTGCCTATCCTGTGCAATCTTATAGACATGATGCAGTCTCATATTTATTAAGGGTTTTGTTTGGTCTACCCATCTAGCTGGAGATCTGCTTATTGGGTGTTTGCATTCTACTTTCCCTTCTATGATGAATCGTTCCATTGCTCCTGATCTTCTAGCTATATGACCCAGGTACTGCAGATACATGCGGTTTATTCTGGTTAGCAGCCTTGTACGTGGACCAATTTCTTGTAATACGGATACATTGGTTCGGTGTCCTGTCCACGATACTTGTAAGAGTAGTCTATAAACCAACATTTCGAAAGTCCCTGCTTCCGGAGTTTACCACTTCATGGCCTGTTATTTCTGATGTTTGTGGAAAATTGTTGTCTATCAACTATCATTATTTTCGTTTTGCGACCGTTCTGAAAGTCCCCGAGTAAACCCCGTCGATTCTGAATTTCTCGTTGTTTTCCTGATAGAGGTTGCGCACTAGTTGAACCAGGTGTTTTGGCGTTCCCATTTCCTCCATTATGGTCCAAAGTTAGCTCCAGATAACTTTATTAAATGCTTTTTGATCATCTACAAAACAGGGATATAGTGGAATATTAAATATATCTCACCTTTTCAATAAGTTGTCTGATATTTAAGATTTGTTCTCTAGCTCCCTTTCCTGTCTCAAAACCTGCTTGCTCCTCTGAAATGCTATGGCAAAAGAAATGGTTTGAGACGGTTGTGTAAGTTATGCAGGAAGATCTTACTAGCGTGGGAGATAAGAGAAACCGTTCTGTAGCTGCTGCACTCCAAGGACATGATAATCACTTGGAACTAAATCTGCATTATGAGGCAGAAAGGGTCTACATAAACTATTGCAATAGTTGCAAAGCTAGGTCCGCCATCCTGTTACATCCTTGCGCTACTTCCCCGAATGTTTCTCTTTATCGACCCACGTAATTTTGGAACTAAATTATCATTATAAACGCCATCTTTCACACCTTACCAAAATAGTATAATCTTTCTTATTGATGTTTCTTTGAATTTTTAGAGGTGCTAAACCTCGATGTTCCCACTTCTCATTCTACATTTGAATCTCTACATCATAGTGATGGATCCATGACAAATAAAATGGCTTTTCGAGTTGACCAGTGTGCATCTCTTCAACATCCGTGACACCAATATTTGTCTAATAGTTACACGTCGATTTAGCAACATGAAATCATGGACTTTTGTAATAGTTTCGTATGTAGTAGCGATCGTCTCTATACGACTGCGTATCACATATATATCTTCATTAGAAGCATCTTTTTCAAAGGCAAGTTCGACTCGATCCATTTTGATTCTGAAAATTGAGTTCAACTGGTTCAGACTTATCAGTTTCTAGTCTGTACATACAATGTGAAGTGGTTATAAAGGATTTTAATATTCATAAATGTGTCGAAGAAGGAGCAAAGGGATCAACCCTTGTGCTTTTCAGATAAAAGTATCCACCTTTAATAACTTTTGTAATACTGGTATTTAGAAAAAATCCAAAAACACGTCAATTTATGTTGGAAGGGGCAAGCATTATGGTTTATTTAAACTTACTGGAAAAGCCACCCCCTCACCCCTAGCAGCATTCCCTTTATTTTTTTAAATTACTTTTCATATTTTTTATGTAAAATTTGGATACTCCTCTTTGAGCTGATTTCAAAAATGTATAATACTTGTAGGTTAAAGTGGTTAGTTTATGAGATAAACAATTTTTCTTTTAAGAGCACAAATTTTACTTATTATTTACTTTCACCTTATTTGCCTATACTAAAATGGGTTGTACAACAGTTTTCCGAGTTCTACATAAATTCAAGTACCACCCATACAAAGTTAAGTTGGTGCACGAGTTGAATGAAGATGATTTTGATCGTCGTCTAGAGTTTTGCGAATCAATGACGCAAATTATCAATAACAATCCACAATTGTTAAACAATATTTGCTTTTCTGATGAATGCTCATGGTCATTAAATGGCTTAGTAAGTAGGCATAGTTGTAGATATTGGGCTGAAAGTGATCCACATATTATGCGTGAATTCCATACACAACATCCCCAAAAGTTAAACGTTTGGTGTGGTATCCTAGGTGATCACATTGTCGGACCTTTCTTCATCAACGGAAATTTAAATGGTGAATCATATCTTGAGTTACTCAGGGAAGGGGTTGACCCACGTATTACAACAATAATAGAAAATGATGATAACCTTTCCGAAGATTTACTGGTATTTCAACAAGACGGAGCTCCCCCACACTATGCTATGCCTGTCCGACAATTTTTAAACGAAACATTCCCCGCTCGTTGGATAGGTAGAAGGGGGCAGATGATGGAGTGGCCACCTAGGTCACCGGATTTAACACCCCTAGACTTCTTTTTATGGGGGTATTTAAAAACAAAAGTTTATGCTACCCAACCAGAATCTCTGGATGATTTACGAGAGAGGATAGAAAATGAATGTCGACAATTAAATCCAGCCGTATTAAGCAATGTCAGAGAGGCATTTCAAAATAGATTATACCATTGTATGGAAGTGAATGGTACTCATTTTGAACACTTATTGTAACTTCATAATAAATAGCACAGTTAAAAAGATTAAAGAGTTTGAACTGTTGTACAACCCATTTTAGTACAGGCAAATAAGGTGAAAGTAAATAATAAGTAAAATTTGTGCTCTTAAAAGAAAAATTGTTTATCTCATATACTAACCACTTTAACCTACAAGTATTATACATTTTTGAAATCAGCTCAAAGAGGAGTATCCAAATTTTACATAAAAAATATGAAAAGTAATTTAAAAAAATAAAAGGGATGCTGCTAGGGGTGAGGGGGTGGCTTTTCCAATAAGTTTAAATAAGCCATAATGCTTGCCCCTTCCAACATAAGTTGACGTGTTTTTGGATTTTTTCTAAATACCAGTATTACAAAAGTTATTAAAGGTGGATACTTTTATCTGAAAAGCACTGTATAACTAGTAAAACCTATTTTTTCAATTTAAACAAATTGAAATTTCGTCCGCTCCAATTTGATTATATCAAATTAACCGAAAGGTGTTGAAATTACCCTTTAAGTACCGTTCACTCTAATAACATACTGCTATTCAAATTCATTTCGAAGCATTAACTTAAAACGATATATCTCCCGTTGTATCTTACCAGAAAAGCATCTAAACTAGAGAATTGGCAATTGAAATGATCTAATTCTACGCTAGAATGCTATTCCAAAACTATTCCACGAGTAATCCATGGTTTCACTGCATTGAAAATGAAGTTTTATATGAAGATACACCTAATTAAACTAGGATAAAACATAATATACAAGGACGTCATATACGTTTTAGAACAGAGCGAGCTATATCATATTGGAAATCAATTTAACTAATTAACTGGAGTATAGTATATCTTAATCAATGTGGAGATGAAAAAACAAAGTTTTCAGATAAATAAATAAAGGTTTAAACTCACTATACAATTATTTTTAACTATATAACTATATACATATAATAATAATAATAATAATAATACTTCTTTTTTTAAATATATATACCAACCAAACCTAAACGATCAGAGCTTCAGTGGAAAAAGTGGCAATTAGTCATTGGACAACGTCGTAAGACGTTTTGAAACCCGAATTTCTATATTTCTATATATATATATATATATATATATATATATATATATATATATGCATCTAAATGTTCTTGATTTTAGGTCACCTCTGTTTTAAAATTTGTGTTTTTTTGATAATTTTTAGAAGAAAGACAAATTTTGACTTTTCTTCAAGACTATCGAAAAAATAAACTATTTTAAAACAGAAGAGACCTAAAATCAAGAACATTTAGATGCATATATATAATATATATATATCCATGGTTTCACTGCATTGAAAATGAAGTTTTATATGAAGATACACCTAATTAAACTAGGATAAAACATAATATACAAGGACGTCATATACGTTTTAGAACAGAGCGAGCTATATCATATTGGAAATCAATTTAACTAATTAACTGGAGTTTAGTATATCTTAATCAATGTGGAGATGAAAAAACAAAGTTTTCAGATAAATAAATAAAGGTTTAAACTCACTATACAATTATTTTTAACTATATAACTATATACATATAATAATAATAATAATAATAATAATACTTCTTTTTTTAAATATATATACCAACCAAACCTAAACGATCAGAGCTTCAGTGGAAAAAGTGGCAATTAGTCATTGGACAACGTCGTAAGACGTTTTGAAACCCGAATTTCTATATTTCTATATATATATATATATATATATATATATATATATATATATGCATCTAAATGTTCTTGATTTTAGGTCACCTCTGTTTTAAAATTTGTGTTTTTTTGATAATTTTTAGAAGAAAGACAAATTTTGACTTTTCTTCAAGACTATCGAAAAAATAAACTATTTTAAAACAGAAGAGACCTAAAATCAAGAACATTTAGATGCATATATATAATATATATATATCCATGGTTTCACTGCATTGAAAATGAAGTTTTATATGAAGATACACCTAATTAAACTAGGATAAAACATAATATACAAGGACGTCATATACGTTTTAGAACAGAGCGAGCTATATCATATTGGAAATCAATTTAACTAATTAACTGGAGTTTAGTATATCTTAATCAATGTGGAGATGAAAAAACAAAGTTTTCAGATAAATAAATAAAGGTTTAAACTCACTATACAATTATTTTTAACTATATAACTATATACATATAATAATAATAATAATAATAATACTTCTTTTTTTAAATATATATACCAACCAAACCTAAACGATCAGAGCTTCAGTGGAAAAAGTGGCAATTAGTCATTGGACAACGTCGTAAGACGTTTTGAAACCCGAATTTCTATATTTCTATATATATATATATATATATATATATATATATATATATATATATATATATATATATATATATATGCATCTAAATGTTCTTGATTTTAGGTCACCTCTGTTTTAAAATTTGTGTTTTTTTGATAATTTTTAGAAGAAAGACAAATTTTGACTTTTCTTCAAGACTATCGAAAAAATAAACTATTTTAAAACAGAAGAGACCTAAAATCAAGAACATTTAGATGCATATATATAATATATATATATATATATATATATATATATATATATATATATATATATATATATATATATAGAAATATAGAAATTCGGGTTTCAAAACGTCTTACGACGTTGTCCAATGACTAATTGCCACTTTTTCCACTGAAGCTCTGATCGTTTAGGTTTCGTTTTCTTCTTCCATGCATCCATGATATTCTTGGTCTTCCTCTCTGTTCTCCTCTAGTATTCATTTTATTATTTTTTTGACAATCTTTTCTCCCCCATCCTCTGCACGTTCCCGTATCAAATCAACTGCTTTTCCTCAATATGTTCTATAATAATTTCTTTCAGGCTCATTTCTTATTTTATTGTTTCCTTTCTGACCGGACCTAACCTTGAGATTCTCTTTGCTCTTCTTAACGCGTCCCTTTCCGTGTCCTCTACTATTATTTATTATTTCTAAAATTCTAGCATTCTTTAAAACAACAATAAATAATCTTCTTGTATTATAGCCATTATAATCTCTTCGTGGCCGAATATGCTCATCAGTTCATGTTAAGCTTGTAATGTAATGCACAAGGTGTGTGTATATAACTTGTTGTTTGTGTTAGTAATGCATTCAAAATGACATTACTCACGAGATTTATGGAATTAGTCTGAAACGTCGTATAAGAGGAGAGATATTAGTACTTTCAATGGCTTCTACGAGATTAATAGTTGAATGACACTTCAACATACACACAATATTTTTATGAGAAAATTATACTGCACGTGTCAAAATAGAGATAGAATGTTTTAATTTTGATGATTTCATTTTTTTTCAGAAATTTTTAGTTGCTAATACTTTTTTACTTTAAATACAAAGGGTTTCGAACAACATTTCTATAAACTACACCCATGTGGGTCCAAATAATGTGGTGCTTGTTACGAGAGATAATACAGGTGAATATAAAATATATAATATATAATATGAAGTAAATAAAAAAGATATAATAATTGTGAAATCACAAAATTACTCCGAATACACGGTAGTGAAATGGATTAAGTGATTTATTAATCAATAACACGATATTTCATGGAAAAAGTCCACACAAGACAAATGTATTCGATTACAATGAGGTCTCAATATTCTTGCAATGTACTGCGTATTACTTTAAATCAAAAGATTATTTAATAAACGTAATTGTTTATTTTAATGTAAGTGACCATACATATCTTTTTACATTCGTAATTTCCTGTAGGATACATATGACATAAGTAAGATATTTTTTTTGTCTGGAGGTCATTTATCACATTTGTCCCTGTCATAAAGTTATTGACAGAGAAGTCTTCTTTGATTACCCTAGACTCGTTTGGAAAATCATCCGACTCTCAATAGCTGACATCTTAAGTTCTTAAAGTTTCTTGGCGGTACATTTTAGCTGTTGCTACATAAGAATAGGTTCTGAATCTTCCAAGAATACCAAATATATCATTCATTAATTGACATACCAGAATCTAACTCAGATGAACTATCTAAGAACACTCGCAGTTTAATGATTTCACTAGAATCTTTTACATCTGGATGGTAAAGAAGATAGATTCCTCTTTTGGAATCAAGTTAAATGTTTTTCTATATGATTGAGTGAATTATACACATTGATAAAATCTCGGAAAAAAAAGTACTCGGACTAGTGTTCTGAAAATTTGCTTGCAAGCGTTTTCCAAAATGCTCGTTTCAGCTAAAATAATTTCAGTTTTCTGAAACTTCCGGTTATACCGGAAGTGGACCCAAACTTCGTTATTTTAAACGGAATGCTATAGTTTTTATTAAATTCTTAGAATATACGCAAAATTTCAACAAAACCTTTTGTAAGGCATCGTATGCCTAAAGTCTGCCATTTTTTAATTATTTCACATTTTCGAAATTTTTGGACACATGTAAGTTTAAGTGAGTCATGTCCGATATTTTTGAAATTAGAACACTTACAGCTTTCAAAATATATGAAAACCTTGACAAAAATTTATATAGGGTGTTAAGGAAATGGTGCCGAATTTCGCTATGTAAAAACTTAATTTTTTCAAAATACAACCCCCAATTTTCTCTTTACCATTGGATACTACGATTTAAATTAAGAGGACTTTATTAGTAAATTCATATATCTCAAATTAACATCTCTTATAGAAACTTGAGAAAACTGAAATTTTCATGATTCTTAATTGTCTGCCACCTGCCGATGGTGAACAATGAACAACAAAAGTTAACATATCAAAAATAAAAATACTTTAGACAATTAAAAAATATTTAAAAACACTACACTAAGAGGAGAAGAACAAAACTAAAACTTTTGTTATTCGTTGTTCGCCATCGGCAGGTCACAATTGAAAACCATGAAAATTTCAGGTTTTTCAAGTTTCTATAAAAAACGTTAATTTGAGATTTATGAATTTACCAGCTAAGACCCCTTAATTTAAAGCGTAGAATCCAATGATAGAGAGAAAAATGGAGGTTGCCATTTGAAAAAATTAAGTTTTCGAAGTTTTTAGATAGCGAATTTCGGCAAGGTTTTCACAGATATTGAAAGCTGTGAGTGTTATTTGTCCAAATTCCAAAAATATTAGACATGACTCACTTAAACTTAGAAATATAATTTTTTTAGAGGATGTGTCAAAAAATTTCGAAAATGTAAAATAATTAAAAAATGGTGAAATTTAGGTATAAGATGTCTTATATAAAGTTATATTGAAATTTTGTGTAGATTCCAAAAATTTAATGAGAACCATAACATTTCGTTTAATATAACGAAATTTGGGTCCACTTCCGGTATAACCGGAAGCTGCAGAAATTATTTTAGCTGAAACGAGCATTTCGGAAAACCCATGCAAGCTAATTTTCAGAACACTAGTCGCAGTACTTTCCCATATACATATCGATTCAGCTCGTCGTGAAGGACCCTGTACATTGAATTTGAATCTTTGTCGAAACGTTTTCCGAGAGCAAAGAATCGCCTTTTTGTTGTTTGTTAATTTCAGTATTATTAATTGACAAAAAGATTAAGTGATATTTTATATAGTATAATTTCCCTCAATTAAATATGAGATTCTCTAAGTATGGTTGGCATAAATAAAAGAGCGTGAATATGATTATTAATAATACGCCTAGTGTTATTGTATTTTTTGTAATGACGTAATTAGTTTAATTTGTTTCTAATGCCCTAATTAAACCTGCTGCTACTCAAGGATACTGGTAGATGGGTTAGTTTTTTACTTTAGATAGATTTGAATTAAGATGTATAAATCCACTGAATGCATCAGTGAACTCACACCATTGTGTGAATGTATCATTGAAAGAAGGCAAACTAATGGTTAGCAATTTAACACGCCTGTGGCTGTCTGTAGGAACAATACCTCCTTTTGAATGAACAGAGCTGTCAAGACTCGCTCTTCCAGCATTGTCCGGCATTGATTTATTAAAGTTGTCTATAATTTGTTTCGCTAGTCTTATTGCCTTGTAATAACAATATTGAAATGATTCTGTTTCTTCTTTATTTTCTTTATTTTGATTATCTCCCAATATTTCAATTTCATTTTGTACCTCGAGACATAAATCTAATAAAGTTTCAATTTTTGCTAATCTTTGTATTGAGTTGGTGATGTCAATACTTGGTAAATTGTTAACATCTAATATGGAAAGAAAATTATTAAATAACTTCAGTTGCCTTTTGAAACTGCTGCGTATACTAACTAGAATTCTCAACTCCTGTTGAGCCATTGTGGTTTAGTAAAATGAAAAAAAGAACTTATTTGTGAACGTGGATTATAGGAATTGTGTGGATGGAAAGGATATAAGCTGCACCTTTTATTGCGATGATTAATTCTTGGTTTGGCGTGGCTTTTCTGATTTCTGACTGAATTCTAATTTTTTCGGTTCTTGATGTCTCGTTTTGCTACTTGCCGCTGGCTAAAAATTATTTTCGATGATTTGTGTATTTTCAACGTGCACAAAAGTATCCGTTTCGAAGGACAATTTTTATTTGGTTACAATGCATCACCCATTATTCTGCGTATAAACTGTGCCTGCGCATTAATTCAAATCGAAGGGTTATTTAATAAACGTAACTGTTCATTTTAATAGCAGTGACCACACATCTTTTTACACTGACATAACTCAAGACATAAATAACTTTTTTTTCTTTTTTCTACTTTTAAGGCAACTGTCTTTTGTGATAGTACAAGGAAGAAGCAAATGAGAATCATTAACAAACATAACATTTGAGGCGCGAACAGCTTGATAAAAATAAAAACGTACATCTTGGATTTATTACAGTGTACTGACTTTCTATTAACTGGAAAATATAAAAAATTTTCACAGATGATTGATGAATACTACATTATAAAGTAAATATATAAATATTATGTAGGATGTAGTCAACGGATATTCTCATTAATCAAAACACTTGAGCGTAAGTTATCAAACGCCTACTTCGAATTCACGGCAACGAATAATTTGCATCAAAACTAGAGCATAATTAGCAGTCGTTAATAAATACATCTTCTATCAATAAACAGTGTCGAAAAAAATGAGCGAAACAACGAATTTGTCTCAAATATATTTTTTGTATATTTCGTATACTGTGTGTTTGTTTATATCACATTTTTGGATTATGCTCTCATCGAGTGAAATTTCAATGTTTTTTTTTTATTTTTTATATATATATATATATATTCTAATTCACTATTACCTGAGATAGTTGGTATCTGACTCATGGTAACAATAATAATAACATTAAATTTAATGGTTGAGTTAAGTATTTATTCAATATATAATGCAAATAAATATTCCGTATTTACTAACAATAGTTGTTTAAAGTGAAAACCTTCGGCTACCTTAGAGTATCCAAATCTGTTACTATATGATCTTAGTTTAATTCTGAGTCATTTGAGGCGCTATATTTTATACTGCGAATTTGATCCTAGCTCTTGGAGAGTTTGAGGTAGATCCTTATAAACTATAGACTTTGATCCACCCATGCGGAAAAACAATAGTTATTCTCTAACCCTATAGTCCAAAAGCTAGCTACAAAAAAAAAGGGGCTCGAAACGGTTTCCAAGATCAGAGCCTGAAAATTGCAAGTAAAACCCTACTACATCATTAAAGGGCTACTCTGCCGGTGCGAAACGTTTGCGCATGAAAATGCCAGCAGGTTTTCCATGTTGAAAAACTTGCGAGAAAAATCGATACGGTTTCCAAGTAAAAATTACTTAGAAATGTTCTTAAAGCCTTAACTAACAGCGGAAAGCAGTAGCGGAAGGTTTCATCGTACAAAAAAACCTTGGCAGAGGCGATTGAAAAGTGTCGGTAAACCCCCACGAAAAATCGATACGGTTCCCGCGCCCAACTTTTTTTCCAACATTCTTCGGCCCTTAACTAAGAACCAAAATGACATAAGCCACAGCTGCAATTACTTTGTCAGAAACAATTACCATTGTTGCGATAATTTGTTGCCTTGGTGCTTAAGGAAAATCGATGCTTCGTCGGGAAAACCGAATAGTATCCATAAATGTATTATTCACATCAAAACTATGATCGTTGGTATTTCAGTATTTCATTCTCAAAAAAATAGTCTGAATAATCCTCCTTACGCCAAGTTTTTACAGAAAAATATAACGGTTTGCGACTAGAAATTTCTTTTGGGAATCAAATTTTTCATTGTTAACTGAGACTCCTATAAAAAATAACAGTAGATTTACATATAGATAAATATGTTAGATTTACTGACAACTAACCAAAAGCTTTCGCAACAAATTACACACATTCGATTTTATTCTCTCTTTGTGTATATTGCAGCTTCTTTCCATTTTGGAATATAAAAATACGATTTATAAAACTCCAAAACGTTCCATTAAAAACCAAACGGCCAACTGTTTCTAAATTCATTCTTTGTACTTTGCGATTCCAGGGTACGATATGAATCTATTTGCTACATTGTAATGATATCCTATAAATCATAAAAAAACAAACCATATTACGAATCCTGTGTATTTGAGATCGAATATTGGGAAAACAAATAACTATTATTTATTTAGATGTGGATTTCACACATCGAATAACTGTGGAAATAACAGCATGAGGTAAATTCCAACTAATTTGAATGTATTATTCACTTTTAGAAAACAACAATGGAAGTGTTTCAAGTATTCAAGTATACATTGTTTTCAACATGATTACTCAGTTAAAAGTATTCGTCATGTCTTGGAATAGAGCGCTTAAAAACTTATATAACAAGGTATAGGATGCAATATAACTTCAGTTCATGTTCAAATAATATCTGCTTATATTTTTATGATACCAGAATAAAATTAATCATAGAAAAATTTCAATTTCAGTTACTTATCCTCTGTTGATGTTTAAATAGTTTATAACAATCCTCGGATAAGTTGTAGTTCTCATAGGATATTATTTACTGAAGCAAATTATACTAGAGCTCGACATTTCCTTCATTTCAATTCTTGAATTAAGTGTTTTTCATAACTAAAACTGAATTTTTCAGTTCACGTATCACATACATATCACGTATCAAGTATCACAACGCTGCTAGATTCAAAATTTTAGAAGTTCATAGTTAAGTTCATAGTCGAGTTAGTGGAGAGTCAGTGACGGTAACTAGGCATGTTGTGTCCCACATAAAATTACTAAAAACCGTAGTCCTTGGAAAAGTTAATCAGGCACCATGGCTTGAACCTTCTAATATCACTTTCGCCTCCATGCATTCTGGCTTGCTCCTGATGTCTATAACATGGGTTTTGCATTTTAGATTACCGTGTCTGGTTAAAAGATCAAACACTAGTCCACCTATTCAAGTAGAACAGTTGTTTGGTGAAATATACGTAAGATCCAGATATATGTGTCTCAGCTTGTCTCTTACCAGATATTTCTACATATTTGTAAAAACTACTTAGAGGTCTAATAGGTGTTTAATGCAATTTAGTTAAAAATGATCCTACAAACTATCTTCAAAATGAATTTGACGCTATATATATAGGGACTAAAATAATTACTTTAATATATTAATTAGTTGACAACTTGTACCAAATGAGGAGAGATAAATTACTACCTGAGCCAACCCAGATACTCTTTTCCAGGTTTGCATAGTCTGTGCAGAAAGTAACGCTTGAAAAGGAGTAGACATGATGTCTGTAAACATATTGGAGGCTATACTATCAATGGAGACTGTCTATAAAACAACAAGCACGTTCGCTGCTGAGGAGGAAGGAGCAAAATCAAAAGATTAATAAACTATTTCTATTGTCCTTTCTATAATGCTAACGTTTATGAAACTCATGTGAAAACATTCAGTTTTCTCATGAAATTATGAATCTTTCCCATAACAAAATTTTCTCTCTTAAAAGTTGGTTAGTAAATTTTCATGTACTTGCCAAGAACTTCTGTCACATTATTTAGAGAGGGAAATCGTCACCTTATGAGATATCAAACTTTCTTTAGCGATTTTCATAACATATAAATATTACTTGAAACCTTTTTCAATGGCGTTTTCACAGAACCATTAGATTTGTTGGGAAAATGATCGCTCAAGGTGGCGAAAATAAAAAATTAATATTTAAAACTCATATTTTACGGATAATAGGGGAACATTTTACGCCGGCAATATTTCCGTATTAATTTAGAAACGATAACAAAAAGAAACATTGAACAAACCGGAGCGTATATTTATATTGTTGGATTCAATAATGGACTGAAAGAATCTCCTTTTCCAACCCTTTTAAGTATATCCATTCATTCGAATTTCTGTTCATTATTATGTAAATTCTGTTTGTCTTACTCATTATCAACTAGATAAGAATGCCTAAAATCTCATTTTTTGAAAAGATTATACTAAATATAAAAAGGTTCAGATAAATCTTACGATCTTCCCATAAAATTTTTATACATTTTCACGAAAAGCACTACTATTTGATCGACGTACTTCCATATAAATTATTTATAGGATCAAGATTGTTATCATTGACAATCTGCAAGAATTATTAGAACTGTGAGAGGAAATATCTATAAATTAGCAATTAATTTTTCATTATGTTCTTCATAGATAATACTAGTAGAAACAACAATTTTCCTTGCTGTAACATAAATACGAAAATGAGCAAAAAAAGCTGTAACACAAGTTATTTCATCACATGAAAAAATATGTATAGAAGAGTT
Organism: Diorhabda sublineata; assembly: GCF_026230105.1. Taxonomy (NCBI): domain Eukaryota; kingdom Metazoa; phylum Arthropoda; class Insecta; order Coleoptera; family Chrysomelidae; genus Diorhabda; species Diorhabda sublineata. The sequence continues at coordinate 28,234,162 of NC_079476.1, forward strand.
ATGTTCAATATTTATTCAAAAAATAACTTTACAGGTTTACATTGCTTAGGATTGATAATAATCTAACTTCTTTCGTTCTTAACATTATTTCTTCGTTATCCACAAGATTCAGAGCATCAAGTATGGCCCTGGATTAATCACATGAAGTACGGTATGCAGCAATGTTCATATCAGATCTCAGATATACTTCATTGAATTCACGGTAATTTCTATCGAAGCAGACCAATTAATTATAATTCATTTTAATTTTATTTCGTTGAAATTGACTGACTTGAAAAAAAAAGGCACCCCAAACGCCCTTTGAGATATTTCCATTGTGAATTTGAATTATTTGAGCAAACTAGCAATTTGGAAAGTAGCAATCTCCTTATCATTTCTTTTTTCAAAAGCTAAAATAGCCGTCACCAAACTAGCTAAGTATGAGTTTTCTGTAGCAATTGGGGTATTAATATCAAAAATACGAAGATTTTTAATTCATTTTTCTTGAAGGTTTTGCCAAAACAATTCAGTAGTTATCCCGGAAGGCCGTCCTATTATTATCAGAATTTTACGTTAACATAAACTGTTCTATCACTTAACATACTTAACTGAAGCTTATAGGTTAACAGTCAATTCAAAACAGACGCTGATGTACACACTGCAATTGTACGATAATTTTCGAGTTTATCTATGCAATCAAAGCAAAATAAAATTAGATACCAGACTTTTACAAATGAGTAACTTTGTTTTGTCACTGTACTAATTAACTCAAAATTTCCTTCAACTTAAAACGGTAATAACGGCGTGAGTCAAGGACAATGTTCTTCGATTCCAGTAATAAATTTAGGTGACATAAATGCTATTGGAAAGAAAACAAAGAAAATTACGCTTCGGAAAATTAAACCAATATTAATATTTAAATTGCTTGTCAAGTACATTTTGTCATGGGAGAAACACTATCTGAAAAAGCTGATAGGATCTACCCACTTTTAGAAAAATACTGATCAAATTAAGTATGACCATAAAAAATTAATACATCTTGTAGGCATCGAAGCTATAATAAATTAGGTGAAAAGAAATACTATAAGTGTATAAATTGATCATTTTCATTATATATTTTTTCCGAAATCGGCAGTAAAATGAGACAATAATGGCGATTGGGCAAAAGAAATCGGGAGTGAAATAGATTGTGTCCAGGCACTGAAGTAACTGAACTGTCAAATTTTTCATTCTTAGTAACTGGACACACTCAAAACGAGGGCGACAACGTTCACTCTGTTATAGAACGGGCTCTAAAGGAATATAGAAAAGCCTCACCCATCTATATCCCAGAAAATTATATTTCTATCATCTCACAAGCAAAGAAGACACCTCCAGCATACGCTGTCAAGCAAATAGATTTCTCCGAAATCATCGATTTGTAAAAGCTGACAGCTGACTTGACAATAAAGGTCGCTTTGTTCAATGAAGACAGTGTTAAGGTACCAATCGCTGATATCTGTGTGATTAAGACCCATAAAGATGGGCCTGGATTTTTTCGATATAAAACATCATTCTCTCAGCAATATTTCAAATCTATCAACATAACAAACCAGAACAAGAAACGTCTAAGCAGTTCATCTGCTTCTTGCAGTTTCAGTTTCACTCCAAGTGTAACACTCTCAAAAGCCTATACAAGAAAAAGTCTAGTATCACTAATAAAAAAAGAAGCATTACTTTGTCTTTTCCTGAAAAAACCAATGGTGTAGCTGTCATGCCTCTGTGTTACAAAGAGTTTTACAAAAATTTATAAAAGATGCAAACTAATCGCTTCCCTGGTTTTCCCACAGTGTTTGTTATTTTATACTGCTATTAATATTTTCATTTATTTCCAAAGTAATTGTATTGTTGATTTCTTACAATAGTAAACGAATTAGCCCAGTATTTTTTTCGCTCTTTTCTTAAGAGTATTTACATGCATTTTTTTCCCAAGTAATTGTATTGTTGAGTTCCTACAGTAGGAAACGAATTGGCTCAGTATTTTTTTTTCTCTTTTTGTAGTATGTAGATATAAAAGTTTTACATGCATTTATTGTACAAAGTCATATTTTGTAATAAACTGTGATTATCTTATAATAATGAAAATGCTTATTTTATCTACAATTTGTGATAAAACTGCCTACCAAGTCTGAAGAAAGATGTAGTTACCACTGAGAATAAAGACTCATGACTTTTTTTCACTAAAAATGTCTTATTAGTCTCAAGGATTTTTTAATTCATGCAGATATATGTTATGTTTTACACTTTTGTTCTTATTTTTGTACTTGTTTTATAAAAAATAAAGAGATTTTGAATGATTAATAACTGGAGTTATCTATAAAAACCTGAAATATTTCGGTGCAAGATAGGATCATCTTGGAGTTTTGCTCATAATTACTTATAAAAAATAATAATGGTATAGAGAGAGGGAAAACCCTCTGTAAATCTATAGAGTGGTACTTTTATTGTAATGATTCGTGCAAAATTCAAAAAATTCGCATAATACAACCATCGGATATCAATTGAAGAGAAAAGCATAAACTTTAATCAGATCTCCTGAGAAATCGGTTCTTTTGAAATAAACCAGTCTTGAACTGGACAAGCGATATATACAATGCTGTGTCATAAAAAAAATTCCTCATACGACCCCTCGTTTCTGACATAGGCCTTTGAAATTGCGAAATCAAATCAAATCAAGAAGAATATCTAATACCGTAATAATAACTTCACGGACGTATATAGTAATATGTTTTTTTTTCATGCTCTTTTTGGTTTTAAATAAAAAGCAAAATTTCATTAAAATATGAAATAAAAAACGACATAGCTTCTTTGATTATCCCCTTATTATTTAAAAAAATAAAAATTAACAGAAGTCACTAAGGTAACATTGTAAACAAAGGCAGATAAACAGATATTGATTTTTTGGAAGTATTGGAATTGGGAGTACAGTAAAGTACAAGGATACCATAAAGTGCCATTTTCCGAACTCAAATTAGTACTATAAAGTCGACTTTACAGTACAGTATGAAAAAAATATAGTTTCTAAATTAAACATTCGAACATAATGAATATTTGATGAATAATTACGTATATCCATGTAGTGTGTTTGACAGAACAAATAATTCTACTATTTGAAGGCCAAGGGCGGCCAATGGTTAACAATACTTATCTTTTACAGACACAACCTATACAATATAAAGATAGCAAAAATAAACTTTCAATCAATTTTTTAACAAAAAAATAGTCATTGTTTAGCTCGATAAAATATATAACCGAAAATACTTAATATCAAAAACAAAAAATTTATATCAAAAACGTTAGTTGGTTATCCTACAACTTATAAAATAAAAACAAAAAAAAAAACTATAATAAATGTTCGAAGTGGATTTTTCATCAAAAAGGTACTCTTTGTACTCGTTAAAATTTATGGTTCAGGGCATAGCTTATAAAAAGACATTCTTAAGAAAATTATTATGAATTGTAATTACATAGCATCACAATGGTCATCACAAAGTTTATTCTATCGACCATTTCGTTCCTTCTGTTTACCGGTGTTGGATATACCAAACTTTCAAAATACCCCTTAAAAATTGTATTTAATTGAGGGGAACGAGGTGGCCATGCAAACGGACTTCCCCGATCAAAACATCTATTAGAGAAAATGTTATTAAAATCATTTTGGAGAAATTCGGTGATCATTCGGGTTATTATGAAAAAATTTGAACCTATTAAATTATTACTCATTATTTTTCCCCACCCATTAAAACAAAATCGATGTTCATTCTTTGTTTGAATTGTACCGTGAGGATTTTCATCTGCCCATAAATGTATATTATGGCAATTCACGAAACCGTCTTGTGTGAAACAGTCAACAGTACTTTACCAACAAATGTATTATCCACTCATTATTTATTCAGAAACCAATGAGCGTAGGTCAGTCTTGCTGGATAATCATCTACTTCCACTAGGAAGGGACACCTAAAATATACAGTCGGGTATAATTCTGCCAGAAAGCGTTCAGAATACAACTTTCTTGCTTCTGGCGAGTTACCAGAGGCCAAATCATATATCAAATGCATGTCGGCATATTCACTAAAGATAAATTCTAATTCTACCAAATTGAATCTTTAAATACGATGTGATAATTATTAATGTTAGGTTTTGAAAAGATTGACAGCAAACGGACATTGACAAATTAATTTACTTGCAAATTTAATTGAAAATCACGTATTAGCTTATTTGACAGTAACCTACTAGATGAAAAATAATTATTAATCTCCTCAAGTTTCTCCTTATACCAGTAATATGATCTATGATATCCATTGATTAGGTCTTCAAGAAACGTTTGTGTTTTAATACCTCCTGTAAGTATTTTCAATAAATAGATACTATTTAGGTTAATTTCCTGAGAATGTCTCTTTATGGCGAACGGTTTCCTTGCCATGTGAAACGATATAAAAATCTGTATATCTCCTAAGCCATGAATTTTATCGAGTTTAATAAAGCGTACCTTTTTGTTGAAAAATCGATTGAAAAAATATTTTTTCTATTTTTAGATTGTACAAGTTACAGAATACCATTAGGCATGAGCGGCCCCTGGCTTTCAGACAGTAGTGTAGAATTATTTATTCCGCACACCCACACTACATGGAAATACTTAATCATCCATTAGAAATTCATAATGTTCGAATGTACAATTTAGAAAATATTCTTAAATATCTGTTCTGAATTTGCACTTTAAATGCTTTTAACTCGGAAACTAGGGGCATAGAGATACTTTTAAAAATAAAAAGATTGTCCCAAGTTGTGCACGGAAGTTCTGTTATTATATTCACTGTCTACCAGGAGATAGAAATTTCTCTTATTGTCCCCAACTATTTCTTTCCCATCAATATTATAACTGATCGCAACTATCCGATTAATTTTGGGTTTAATTCGTCTGATTTATTGTAAACAGCTCCAGCGAAAAACGGAATCCAATTTATTTTCAAATATTCTGTATCTATAGGAAACCTGCTATTATCGTAGATTCCACGTATTGTGAAGTTACAATGTCATAAACCAGTTTTTATATTTCAAATGGGAGCTTGTATTTTCCACGTGAATCTTTGATTTAAGTTTTAACTAATATACAGCTGCGATTTTAAAGATTTTGCGTAGTTTTCTAAAAATTCCACACCGTAATTATTTCTCATTTTTAGCTTGTTACCGTCCATCATACACTGCTCAAAAACTTCCAATTGAACTGGATTGATGTAAATTAGGTATATTGATTTAGCCAATTTTGATTAGTCCTTGCATGTTATTCAGACCAAAACTTTTGTTTTGGTCTCAATTAGCTAATTAGGGAGGCAGTTGCATTAGATATGGATATCCATTGAAATCACGCAGCAGACAAGAGCTTTAACAGCGAATTTTCCTTTTTCCCCACCACGTGTATGTATGTATGTATGTTTGGATTTGAGGTCTCGTATAAACCACGACCCAAAGGATCTATTTTGTTCTCCTTTCTTACAGCGATACTGTAGAACCCAGTGTTAACATCAATCCCATCATAAATCTTTTGGAACGGCATCTAAATGATTTATATTATTTTAACTATACCTATGATATCAATGAAAAGATAACTTATTGCTCACACAATTTTTTTACAATGATTCTATGTTTACTCTATTTTTTCTACAGTCGCTAAAAAGTGTAGAAAATATCTATCATTTTAGTAATTTTTTTCTTATTGTTAAGATCACTTTTATTGTACAATACCTATTCATGCCATTGCGACATTTTCATAACAACACAATCAAAATATTCACTTTCTAAAAGGGAATAGTTTTCTTTTTGTTTTTCATATTAAAATATTTGATTTATTAAGTATTGATTTCAACGGAAAATGAAGATTCAAAAGGTTAAATACACACTTCTAGATATTGTTCAAAAGCTTCATATGTTCGTAATAATTTGCTGCCAATCACATTAAGACATAAATATGCTTACATTAACGTTATGCATTGGAGAATGCAAGATTTATCTGATGATACTTCATTCCTTTTAAACAGTTATCACGAAAATAAGAGCCATAATATCATGGTCCCAGTATGCGATATTGAGGAGAACCATAATTATACAAAGGTGTGTTGATATATCGAAATTCACGGACGAAAATCGAAAAAATCAATTTCAATAACTTAAACTTTCCAAGGAATTCAATAATTTATAAAATATGCACCTGCTAAAAAGTATTTGTTGGTATCTATTAGTCGTTCAGGGGCATGCTTTAGTGAAGAACGAAACGAAAATTAAGAATTGAAAATCTCAATCCGACCCATTCATAAATATTATTAGAAACTGAAGCCAAAGTTGGAAAAATTTTTATAGTCACAAAAGAATTCTACCAAATTAAAAAAAATATATACAAATCTTCACGAACGAGACACTTCTTTTTTAAATTACAGAGTGTAGAAAACAGCCAGTGAAAATGAATCAATTTGGTACAGTAGGAAATGATCAAGCAAAAATTTTGCAATTACCGAATCCGTAATTATGTACTCTTTCTGGTTAAGTAATATGTCACCATTTTAGTTAATGCAGATGCAGATCTTAAACACTATTGGGATTGGAAATGCATCAAAGTTTCTGAATCTATTAGAATTAAAATTTTAAAAAAGTGAACAGGATCTATTCAACCTCCGGCGCTGCTAGAATTTGATTGGAACAATCAATGCTGTAGAAGCTTAATACGTTTCGCATCAACGATCTCAGCTAATATTTCAATTACCGGAAATGTTGGAACAAAATGATCCGCCAGGAATTACTTTACAAAATTGTTCAAATATAAATGTTAATTACCATTTTAAGAAAAACATCAAAATGAATCAATGTAATTCAATGTATTATATATAAAAACAACGCATCCGTAGAACAAAAACAGTATAAGACGTGAGAAAATGTGTCTCACTTGAGACTCGCCGATGACTCGTACCATGAAACTTTAGAAAAATAAGCTGGGAAACGACATTTACATTATTATGTTTTAGAAAGTACTTTATAATGAGAATTTTGCACTTTATTTGGTTTCTCTAACTTAATTACTGCACATTTAATTATCAAAATTTGAATAAATCTGTCGATAAGTTACTTTATCAGAGCCGATAGGCTGATTAGAGAATTAATTCCACATAAAACGTATTATTATTACGCCTTTGCTGTTAGAAGTGTTTTTTGAAATTTCAAAATATTCAATATAAATTGTATTGTATTGAATCTGTACAAAATTGAAAAATACAACAATAAATACATCACCAAATAAAGTATTCATTAGTGTGTCAGAAGGAGAGAAAATACTGTGGTGTAATGCAACGAAGAGCGAAAAGAAAATAAACAAAGTTCTGTCGAGTAAATGTAATCGTAATTTTTAATTAATCAAGATAACTAATACGGCAGTATTTTTGGTTATTATGCTACTGCTAAATTCTTGTGATAAAAATGAAATTGGAATAATGACAGGTTCATTTCCAAATTATTTTAGAAATCAGAACACAGAGCCATGTAATAGATAATTTTTTTAAGTAAATATTAATATAAATCTGTGATTCCTAAAATGGTCCACCAGGGATCCACGGGAGACTCGATGTGGGTCTTCGTTAGGATCCACAATCGTAACCGGGGATCCATGAAAATTTATATGGTTTCTATAATGAACTTTATTTGAGATACTCTAAAGAATTCCTTTGAGCAAGAACACTGTACTAAAATGAAGTACTAAAATGAGCTCTGATGTTGAAAGTTTCTTGTGTGATCATATGCGAACAAATCATTTTTCTATTTAACTAGATTCAACTTTACCTGGGAATGAAGCATTATTATTGGCATAAGTTCGATTTGTTATGAGAAATCTATGAAGTTCGCGAAAACTTTAGAGATAAAAATTGAATTTGAATTAATATTTAATATTCATAAGCCATCTAAGAAGCGTTATACTATTATATAGGTAAATAGGTAATTTTAATTCACTGTGTTATCCACCAGAAACATTTAGTAGCAAAAAATTTTAGTAAAAGATTGCACCAATCGTTTCAATTTGTGATTAATGCAGTTATTAAAATAAGAAGAAATGTATGCTTATTTCCAGAATTGTGCAATGAAAATGATAACTACTTCCAACGATTGTTGTTACATAACGAAGTACGCTGGTTGTCGAAAGGAACATATTTATTAGGATTTCATTGAAGTGAAGTTCCTGATTTAAAAGAAAACCTGATCAATTTTAAAGCAGACATCGCATATTTGACAGATATATTAAAAAAATTAGTAACCTAAACAATTTCAAGTGGACAGCTTCAATTTACTGAAAACAAATGTAATTTCAGCTTTTCTTGATTAATTTTATGGAGGAAAAGATTGGTCACCGCGAATTTTCATAGTTTTCAAACTTGTCGCAGGTAGAATGCATTGATAAAGATATTCAAACAAGCGTTCAACATTTGCTGCCCTGCATGATGATTTTAAAAATAGATTAGAAGTTATTATGTCAATGGAAATACTATCATGGATAATAAATTCATTTAATAAATCGAATGTGGAGGATGTGATACGAGACGAACTACTCGCGCTTATTACTAATGCGGAGCTGAGAGTGACATTTTAAAGAGAGTATCCAAAATTTTCGCTGCAGGTTGATATACCCGAAAAATATACTGGACTGGGGAATTGTGCAAAAGCTTCTTATCTCGTATCCCTCGTCATATTATGTCGAAAAAGTTCTAGTGCCGTTACAAACTTATTAACAAAAAAAGCAGCATATCGAATATCACAGAACGGGGAGACTTGTAGTTATTCCTCACAAAACTCAAACCAAATATTGATAATTTGCTGTCAATCCATCAAGTACATCAGTCTCATTGAAATTATATTTTTTCACAATCATCATAGTAAAAGTTACATTACGTTATGAGTGTTCCATTTTGATTACATTACGACTTATTACTATTTTTATTATAACAATAATAATGAATAATGTACTCTTTTATCTATTATTTTTACCACTTCGAATGGGAGATTTTCCTTATAAAATTTATGAGCATTGATTGGCTCTTGTGCTCTGGGTCGCTCTAGATTTCAAAAAAGTAAAGTTGGATGGAGTCACTTTTCCGATTGAATTATGAAATAGGGAATTTCTAGCATCCGGAAACGGAATCAGTATTGTTTTCATCACAAACATAAACGTTTATCTTCGAAATTTGGTTATCTCCAGTTCAACGGAATCATTTTTTATCAAAATCAGATCAACTTTCTCTTATAAATTGAATTAGAAAAAACTTGGAGGAAAATGTTTTCTTTGTGAAGATATATCTATGAAATTTTTGTACTGTAATTTTATCACGTGAGTTATTTTTCAGTGCAAGAATGATAAATGATAAAAAAGTCAGCAGCATATGGTACCAAAATGTCAACGATAGTGAATGGAATGAAATAGAAACGGATAGGAGACTATACAAAAAAAGAGGAAAAAATTAGGACTCCGGCACGTGGTAAATTTTAAAACTAAAGCCGATAGAAAAAATTAAAAAAAGTAAACTAAAATTGTTAATTAGGCAGTGCTCGTTTTACTAATCCAGAAGGGCTTAAATAAAAGACAAAATAATATAAAATAATAAATGTTTCGTCAAAAGGATTGTAGACTCGGGGTTACTTTTTCACATATCACCAAAACATGGAGAGATTTATGGTAAATGTTTGGAAGCATTTCCTTCCTAATCTCCAGCTCTTGAAAAAGGAAAAAGTCGCTGGATGCTAAGTCAGGCGTTTATTTTGAATGCATTCCTGTGAAGTTTGATAATAAACAGCCTCATCAATAGTGGTTCCTAATTACATAAACTTAATTAGGAAGAATACTCTCAAAACACAGTAAGCATACCTTTGCTGTTGCTGAACGTTAGTTTGGATTATTTTCATTGATTTGTTGAATAAATAAATTCACGATTCATATCCTGTCATAATTAAAAATAGTATCTCCTTCATGACCCAAAGTCTCAGTTATGAAAGACTGTAAAACAGTTTCTGTAGACAAAGTTGTTGTGGTGGACCTACGAATTTCTCTAGCCATTGTGTCAATTTGTTGAATAAGGTCGTCTGTAATGACAAATATTGATCTAAAACACACAAAAATATGGTGATAGGAAAACGCTAACATTTGAACAAAGCATGAAATGAAAAGGGTTAAAGACTGATAGCGCCGGATGGTAATTTATTATTTTATACTTACAAAATAAAGTGATTAAAACATTATCATGCGATTATTGAAAAAACTTGCTACTCATCGGAGACCTGGAAGTATTCTATATTGATTTATAATCGTGAAAATTAATGGAATCAAACTCTACCTGGGCAAAAAGTAACAGTATACATCTAATGTATCTAAATCACTTTGTTCAATATAAAATAGATTTAAGTGAATAATATTGTTCGACCTACATGTCACTGAAATTATATCCCTACATTTTTCTAATAAAACAAGAAAAAAATGTTACAATCCTGTACTCTCATCTGCATATTTTTATATGTAAGCGCCCTTGAATTGTGTGTACGAAGTTACACATCTCAAATCAACACGTGGGTGTTAAAGGCTTTGATAACCAAATCAATCACGGTTGTACTCCAGCAATTAAACAAATTTGATAGCAGGAGGAACATCCTAATAATACCTAAACACTAATTTTAGAAATAGGTGTAGTATTTGGGTATACTAATACAAAGGGAGACCGGAAACTGAACTATTTTTAATCAATAATGTTCGTCATTAAGAACGTTTACTATTTAGTGTGCAAATTCCAATGCTGCAACGAGCTGCTCCACTGAAATGATTACTTCGTCATTCAAAAAAACTACAAAACCGTTCTTACTGAAATATTTGTCTTTATTATGATTCAAATATCCATAATTGTAAGCTGTAACCATAGTTTCTAATCGCTTTATACTTTTATGGAATTATTATTTCTCACTGTAGGACTCATTCCTACTGCTGATCCAAAGTACATCATCGCCACTTACCCATTCCATATACTTCCTCTATATCAGTTATGAATTTATCTAAAGTATTAACAAAATTTGATGTATCTTGTATAATTATATATCACCTTTTTTTCATCTTAAAAACCCATTTCTGTAATAAATTGGGGTTCCATCTATTTCGTTAATTGAAATTCACAACTTTCTCACGACTCTTCAAAAATACATACATTTCTATTAGATATTAGATTAAAGAATAATATCATTTGTTCTGCGAAATCCACGGCATGTTGACTAATATCTGTATTTTCGGAATCCACGGTCCTTGAACGATCGTTAGATTCAGATTGAGTAGAAAACAGAAGGGGCACGTTGTATAGCAACCACTAAACAAGTCCCTAAATCACCAAATATTAATGACTGATATTTCGTGTTATGTTTGTAAAGTTTCTTCTAAGAATAAATTCGAATAACAATGAAAGCATAATTTTGAAATTGTGAAATCAAGAAAACACTATAATAAAACACATAGGGCTTTTATGAAATGGAGAAATATTAATGAAATAAAATCTTTTCGTTACAAAGTGGCATATTTTCCAAAACTTTTCGAAAACTATGAATCTTCGTTCTTGTCGAAGATATACTCAGTGTTAACAAGCATTAAATAATGTAATAAATATAGAATATTCGAAACTGTGATTTTTTAAAACGAAAAGTTGTTATATATTTCTTTGAATTCCATTTCTAATAAAAAAAAATAAATTTTTCCTTATTTCAAATATTAAGTTATTTGTAGTTTTATTAGGGTTTGCAAAATTAGAAGAAAGTTCTAGTTTGATTTTAATCTCATTTTGATATTCATGATGAAAGTGATCTATTGATCAATATAAATACGCAAATTGTCAATGCCAATACGATATTTTGATAAAGTCGAAACGCCAAATTCTTTTGAAAATTATTAAGAAAACTAATTTTGAAACAGAAGAGACCTAAAATCAAGAACATTTGGAAACATAAAAGTAGGAGGTTGCATTAATGACACGCATAATTGATGCTTGTCGTAGTGACATGCTCCATGGAATAGGAAGACATTCAAAACTTTGAATCATCTCTCCTAATTACCGTATCTACACTAAAACAAAAACTGTTAGAAAATTTCTTTGACATCTCCATCTTTTTTCTTGGCTTATGAACAAGGCAAGTGTACCAAACAGAAAATATATATTAACAAAATTTAATATATGTGAAAACAAATATCTTTCCATTTAAAGTTATCGAATGCAAATATATACACAGACTATAGCTTCCATTGATTTTCTGCCACCCTGCTAGCTGACGCTGGTGGAGAAATTACTTCTTTTAAGCGACACGGGGGGCTGCAAGAGCAAGTCGGTAACAGAAAGCTACATGTTTGATTATATGACAAACAAAATGTATACGGTAAATAATCAGTCGCTTTAATTTTGAACAAACATCATCAAATATTCATACTTTATGTGCAGTCAAGAGTCAAAACTATCAGTAGCAATTATAACTAATTGCACTTACGTCATAATTGATTTTATCGGAAAGAAAATTTAAACTATAGGCTCTTATCTAAATGTTTTTTTTATAATGAATTTGTTTAAATTTCAAGTGTGTGTTGTATAGTCGTCGAAAAAGTATAGTCTTCTACTTGCGTATAGTGGCTCGTTTAGTAATTTTCTTCCTTGTAGATAATATTATATACTCGTTTCTAATTTTTATCGGCCTAATCTCCTCCTATCGTGCACTGCATTAAAGCCAATCCGCATACAGTTAGAGCATTCTAGCGAACCATTTTTTCGATAACTGAATATAAGTAAAGGTCAATTTTCAGGAAAAATAAGAGTTACCTAACCATGTGAAAAAAGTATCTAGAGAATTTATTATATTATAGCCACTGTATATTTCACACAAATATTGTGTTTTGTGACGTTGTATAATGCTTTTGTATTTATTAGGAAGAAGTCCTTGTTTTTCACTTGATGTTGTCAGTTTGACCAAAAAATTCCATTTTTCATGTCAATGCTCTCCCATTGGGGAACAAATAGTTTCTGGAAACGAAAAAGAAAAAACCATTTCTTGAACAATACAAATGTAACGCGAAACTGTCGGGTATCTAGATTAGAATTATTTATATCCAGTAATAAAATGAGAGCTTGGTCATTTTGCTGTCGTATTTTTTATTGATATTTTTGATAAATGGTCAACTGGTGGATTTAATAACAGGATAAAATACTCATTAATCAAAAATTCCAGAAGTCGTTACAATAACTGTTCCAATCTATATAGTTTTACGTAGAAGAAAAATTGTTATTGAGGAACTACTACTAGCTATTAATTATATTAAATATCTCTACTAATGATACGGTATCAATTAGAAAAACCAACTCGAAAAATATGAAGTGGCAAGAAGTAAAAAAGGACCAAAAAAAATATAAAGGAAAATAATAGTATGAAGTAAATACAATTTCCCAAAAGGTTTCCTTCACTTCAATAAGATTCAAATTTTAAATATCCTTGTAAAGTACATTTTGTCTTAAAGCTACTGCTATAGCTCCTCCAGATTTAAGCGAAAATGTACAATTATCCACCAAGAGATATCTGAATTGATATTCTGAATTTTTCAACGGAACTGGTTTGAATTTCTTGGGATTATACTGTATACCCTTTCATTTAGGTAACCCCATAGAAAAAGTATATGCAGGTTTAGTAACAGCTGCATCCAGCTCTGGTCTTGTACAGAGCAGTAACCGTACCATTCTATTGTAACTGACTTTCAAGTTGTTGTGAAACGTTCAAATGCAAAACCTAGGGACTCACTGCTTTTTGGTATAATCTAAATTGAGTAACAGAAGTAATTACCGGGCTGTTTACCTGTTACGTCTGATATATATACAAAAGTACAAATTTTAGAGGTATTTGCTCTTTATAAACGACGTAAGGATCAACAGTTTTTAACTCAGCATTAGAATACATGATGAGGAAAATTCATAAGAGGAATTCAAGGTTGAGTGGTGGACAAATTATCGCCTACGCTGATGATATAGTAATTGAAATTAAAAGAAGAATACGGATAGGTTTGGAAACCTAGAAACCTTAGAAAAGTCTAAGTACCTCGGCATTTTGATCAATAAGAGAGGAGATACGAGTCCTGAGGATGAGGAAAAAATAATTAATACAAATAGAGCCCTCCATGCTAATAGGATATTATTCGAAAGTAAATTACTCACAAAACGAATGATGAAATGGGATCCCAGTGGTAGAAAAAGACACGATAGGTTTAGCACAGGAAATAGGAACTTGTGGCGGGATATAACTGAGAAGGTTTAGACATGGATTATGAGAAATGATCCACCCCAATAAGAGGATCTAGGGAGCGTGGTTGCGATATTATTATTATCAAGTATGTGATTGGCGTTTGATTATATTGAACCAATATGTCATCAGTATTGCAACGCCGCAATCATTCAAGGTAGTCAATCAACATTCGTCGGTCCCAGTTAGTGTCCCAGCGAACGCAATATTTTCTGTAGCCTGACTGCTCATTAAAAATATATTACAATAAAAATCTGAAACTACTGGAAATTTGATTTACGGTAAACTTCTGATTGTCCTTAACATCTTGGCCAGCTCATTTAACAATATCATTTAATTAATCTCCTTCATCATAGAGATCTTTAAAATTTTATTCACAAATGCCATCAATGCTGTGGCTGTTTTCATACAACTGACTTTCTATTAAATTCCGCGGCTTACAAGAAAGGTATAACATCTCTCAATCTACACTTAATAGGAGAATCAATAGAAGCAGCGATATTTATGTGATGAAGCTCAACACGAAATTATTTACGGGACTTGCTAATAACAAAACGTGTGGAAGGTACATAGATACTACTCACATCAATCAACTGTTGCATGCGTGGCCGCTATACAAGACGATCGGAGACAAAACTTCTCGTAGTTTCATTTCCACAAATTTGGTCTCCAAAGAATTCAGTTTAATAATGCTTGGACCCATTATTACACCTCCTGGTTTCAGAATTTATAATAATTAGAAATCACTATTTCAACGTTTATAGCATAATTTGGTTGATCATGATCATTTGCCCATGAAGCCTAACACTTTTCCACTACCAAAATTGATAGATTCATTTAAATACACAAAAACATTCTTCATTGCTCATTAGATCAGTTAGTTAAAAAAGCTGTTAAAACTGAATAAATTTCATATTTTTTCTTTGATTTGAAGTTGATAGTTATTCAATAAATGTTTTTCGGAATATGACTGAGTTTGTCCCCTATTCAATAATCCAGAATATAACCTAAATATTTGATCGTCATTGAATAATCGTATTTGTTGGGAAAATAGTTTATTCCAATCCAAATTGTTTTAGGTTTGAACACTTGAGCCTATTTTCATGTGAACCAATTATCTTGAACTCAAGTTAACACGTATGATTTTCCCAAGGAAATTCTTGAAATTGCCAGCAATATTTGAATCCCAAGGGTGAGGCTTCATAGCCGATGTAAATTGAAATTTACGTGTTTGCTTATTCTCTATCTCACCGCAATATAACGCGAACATATAAATTGACGTTTCCGAATTTAGCCTTCTTTAATTCATCCCAACAAAACTTCTTAATTGAATTTTATAAGAAGAACACGAATATTTACATAGATCTACGTGGAAAATAATACGACCGTTGCCTTTTTCCTATCAGTTTCATTTATTTTGAAAAGTATATCTTGTACCCTCCTGTATTGAGACAATCAGTGAAGTTTAGACTCCTTCGGGCTTGTAAGTAAATTACGTGAAAATATATACAAAAATTTACCATTAGACAATAAAAGCTGCCAAAGATAGTAATTATAATAGGAGATTCGCCAATTCTCGTAATGTTTCTGAAGAATCATGGTCGGTCCATTGTGAATGATCTGAGAAATAAGGCTTCTTCATCGAACATAATCTCTACTTCACTTGATAACCTCAATAATTACTTCTCATGATCCGCTTTCATATCTCCCTCATGCTAATGCTAACTTACAGTTTCTTCTTTATATACGTAGTTTTAGCAGAGCTTCGCAATTAATGACATCAAAAATAAATACTCCTCTGGAACTGACTGACTCTTAAAAATGTTTTCGAGTCTGTCCGATTGCACATTAAATCACCTTGCCACTTTAATTAACGTTTCATTTTAAAAGGGCACTTTTCCCAATTGCCTTAAGACAGCTATAATTATACCTCTGTATAAAGATCGTAGAAATATTGTTCAAAAAGAGGCTTTTATCATTTCTATTTAAATATAAAATACCAATTTGGGTTTTTAAGTAACAAATGGACAAATGATGCTGTATTCTTCCACTGAAATAACTTTTTGAGATTTTTCTAGTGTTTTTGATTGTGTTAATTATAATATTTTAATTAACAAATTGTAGTACTACTGTTTCAGGGGAACCCCTCTCGCATGGTTTAAGTCATACCTTACCAACAGAAGTCAGCTTGTAAGCTAATAGAATGTGGAGTTCCTTAAGGCTCAGTACTAGGCCCTATTTTGTTTTTTGTGTTTATAAACGACAGCGCCTATCTAGACATCAGTGGTAAAATTTGTCTATTTGCAGACGACACTAGAGTAATCCTGATCTCATGGCATTTCATAGGACCATATCTAGTGACCTAATCACCCTTAAATCATGATACGATTCTAATCTTCTTATTGAACAACACCACCATTGACGTCGTTGATCTATAAAATTCTTAGGGCTTGTTTTGGATAATTACTTGAATTGGACATATTGCCGCCTTATTTAAAAAATCAAGATCAATTTCCAAAGAGCCGAACTTATCCACCTCCTTAACATTTTATTATACCCTTATTGAGTCGCATCTCCGATACGCCCTTTTGGGGTACGTGTGGTGGGACCTAATTTAAGTGAATCTTCAAACTACAAAAAAAAAGGAAAAGATATTTACAGGGACTAAACAGAAGGAGAAGGGTTCACTGCAGGAACTTCTTTAAGAGATTAAAAACTCTGACTCTTTTTTCCTTATTCATCTTAGTTTCCGTTTGCATTATTCGTAAGAACGTCGAGCACTCCACGTTCAGAATTTTTTAAGGGCTCAATGTCTTACAATGCAAACAAAATGCACAATCACTTGTTAACAATTTTTCATGAGCTGCCCCTGACTTTCAGATAGTAGTGTAGAATTATTTATTCCATCAAACACACTACATAGACATGAGTATCCGAATTTTCGGATCGGAAAAAGTATCGAATAGAACAAGTACATGTTTAAACAAAACGGGTGTTCATTAAAATTTATTTAAGATAATTAGGATTCGCATTTATCATTCATAACGAATTCTCAAAGGGTTGAAAGAAGAACGATAACATAATAATGAATTTTTCTATAAATCTCGTATATATATATTAATAAAATGTATCAACGGTTTTGGAAATACTGATTTGAATGAATTCATTCCATTCCTGGTAATTTGATATGGGAATATAATTCTGAAAAATCGAATTTTCAAATGAAAAAGTAAATTTGTAGCAATGTAATTGCATTGGTTCACGGAAGGTAAATCAGAAGAGATTATTATTCATGGCGACATTTATATCAATAGGTAGAGAGTAGAGACTATACCGTAGAGGAAAAATATAGTATGTGACTTTATTAGAGTGTTCCCTAAGTAGTCGAAAATATTGTATTGGTACTTTTAAGACGAAAAACTCTTATAAACATTCGTGAAAAGTATTATAGTTAATGAAATATGAGGTGTCGAATTGTTTTATCATTTTGTTAGAAGCAACAACATTTGTTAAGCATAAAGGAAAAATCGAATAATATTACAGCCTTATAGGTATGATACGATTTTGAATACCTCCCAAGTTTAATATTGAGGTTGCGTTTTTAACGTTTCTCCAGACAATTGGATCTCCTAGGTTCTCTAGCCAATAATAAGAAGTACATCTCTCAAAAGAACTAACCAGAAGTTAGTCGACTCAACTCCAATAATCCCTTACCTTCATGTAGTACACAGATTTATTGTCTTTTAATAATAATTGTATTGTTTTGTCACCTGTTTTAGTTACCGTGAAAAATGGTCATGGCTTTCCTGCACAATTTCATGTACTATCACTTGTATAGGAAATCAAACTTTCAAAATAAGCTCAAGAATTAACTTTTCGTCGCAAGCTTGTGCCTTCAATACTGATTTATCTTGTGCTCTCATAGAAAGCAGAACTTTCAATCTTGTGCAAAGCGGAAATATTCTGGGACATTCTTTGCATTGGCCAGATTAAACTTGGCACGAATCTCCATACACTTTAAAATCTCTATCTTGCCTAGATCATTTCGGGCTCCATTTCCTTACCACAAAGACTAAAAACTATTTCAAATAATCCAGTTACAACTTGCTCGCTGTTTGTTTCCACATCAACGAAATCAGCTCTAATCAATCTCTAGAAGAATCAAATAATAACCTCAGATGTTCTGGCTGATACAGGAACCGCCTAATAGTACAATGTTTTTGGCACGCGGGGAACAATTAGGTGAGCATCATTTTTTCGAAACTCTAATTCAAGATAACTTGGGTCGATTTATTGTCAAATCCCTCTTAAAGGAACATACAAATATACTTGGAGAATGCTTAGCTGAAAAACGTTTTTACAGACTAGAAAATAAATTTAATAAGAATTTCAATCTAAAAACTTAATACTCCAATTTCATTCATGAATATTTCCAATTAGGACATATGTCACTTGTATCGGATCCCATTTTCTAGGCTTTGTATTATCTTCCCTACCAATACGTACTC
Organism: Diorhabda sublineata; assembly: GCF_026230105.1. NCBI lineage: Eukaryota > Metazoa > Arthropoda > Insecta > Coleoptera > Chrysomelidae > Diorhabda > Diorhabda sublineata. The sequence goes on from NC_079476.1 coordinate 28,253,010, forward strand.
AAGGAGGACAGCACAACTACCAATATCCGATTTATTTTCCATTTTACTTCGGTTTAGGAAGCATACATAAGTTCTCACCGTTGATATAGAAAAAATGTACAGGCAAGTCCTCCTGATTGTTGGCGATCAACGCAATCTTCAAAGCATTCTTTGGCGCGATGACCCAGCGCAAACTTTATCTATCTACCGATTAAATACTTTAACATATGGTTATTAAATTGGACATCAAATGGCTAATAAAAATCCCTTAATCGGCTCCATAATCTTGGAAGACTTTTATGTTGACGACCTTCTAACGGGTGAGTCATCTTCATCAGAAATAACCCAAATCAAAGAAGAAAATTCATGTGTACTCTCTTCTTATGGATTCCCACTGATGGTTATTATAAGTGAATGTTTAAAAAACATGTACAGCAAATCCCCATCAACAGTCGATTTGTGTTCAAACGAACCAACCAAAACTCTAGGTCTTCTATGTAGATACACTAACTTATTCGGTAAAAATCGTCATTGGTCAGGTCTGTGTGACCAAGAGATCAATTCTTAACCACGTGAATCAAATATTTGATTCCCTAGGATTACTCTTACCATTTATTATAACTCCTAAGATTCTCTTGCAGAAACTGTGGCAGATGCGCTTTTCTTAAACGAATCAGTACTTCTAGACGTCCACAGTAAGTGGATACATTTTCGAAATGAAATTTTTTTATCTCAACAACATTTCCATTCCAAGGCACGACATTTCTAAAATTATTGAGCTGGTGGCCGATGCCGACGCTATTCAAATTACATAAGGAGCAGTCATTTATGCTAAATCTGTTGATATAAACGATTCAGTGCATTGCCGTATTTCTCTTTCTTAAAATAGGGTAGCACATTTAAAAACCTCAACAATACCAAACTTAGAACTATGCGCTGCTATACTTTTGGCAGAGCTTATCCTAAATATTGTTAATTCCATGAAATTAGATATCCAATGTATTTCTTATTATACCGATTCCACGATAACCCTGTCGTGGATTAAAGAGCAATCGGGCTTCGCAAATACAAACTCTAAGTAATACCTATCAATTGTTTCATATACCAACTGAAAGCAATCCTGCGAAGTTATTAACCAGGGGCATATCATTGTCAGAATTAAAAAACTCGAATCTATGATGGTACGGTCCTGATATGATAAGATATCCAACCAATCAACAACAAGTGTCACATCTTGCCGAAATTAACCCTTCATATCTACCCGAAATTCATTCTAAGGCAATTACATTATCGGCCAATTTAACGACAGCTTTTCATACTTCCCCTCAATTAAATAGATTCTCGAATCTAAACCGACTGGTAAGAGTATTTTCTTACGTCTTGATATTTTGTAACAATTCCAAAAACAAAGAATTTAAGACTGAAGACTGTTTGACTGCAAAGGGATTAGATAATTCCATAAATTAATTGATTGAAATTGTTCAATTTAACCATTTCCCAAACGAAATATCTTCATTATTAAAAACTGGTTTACTTCCAAGCAGCAGCCCTATATTAAAACTATCTTCTATCAAGACTCAAAGCGAGTAGGTAACATCTAAGATTGCTGCATGCAGGTCCCCAACATACTCTTGCTTCCTTAAGAGAACGTCTTTGGCTCCTAGATGTTAGGAATATAGTCAAAAAGGCCATACATAATTTTGCAATATGTTTTAAAGGGAATGCTAAGTCAGTCACACCTATGATGGGTGAACTTCCATCAGAGAGGATCCCCTTCAAGATCCTTTTTATACATCGGCATCGATTATGCCGCCCCCTTCAAATTAAAAGACAGAGTCACCAACAACTATAAGTTGAATAAGGCTATACTCTTAGAGCTCGTAGGAGATTTGAGTACAAATTTGTTTTTAGCCGCTCTTAAGCGGTTTATAGCTAGACGAGGAAAATACAGTATTATAAATTCCGATAACGACACAAATCTAGTAGAAGCTTCAAACGAAATTAAATTGTTCTTTGAAGAAGGAAATTACCTGCCATACCTGCTAAGGCTCCTCATTTTGGAGGCATATGGAAAAGTGCTATTGAATCGGTGAAACAGCATCCGCGACGCATAATCGGAAATACACCACTTAATTATAATCAATTTCATACGATCATTACACAAATCGAATCAGTCCTCAGCTCCCGTCCATTAAATCCTTCATCCGACGACCCTAATGATCTTTCCCCTCTTAGACCGTATACTTCCTAATTAGTGCTTCATTGACAGCCCTTCTAGAGTCAAACTTAGTATCTGTTCCTGATAACAGACTCAAACAATTCCATGGTTCAAGAATTCTGGCAAAGATTGTCGAAGGAATATATTTCTCCAAATGGGCACATTCTTCCCAAGAAAACCTCAAACCCGATATTCTAGTTCTTCTTAAAGAAGATAATCTACCACGATTCCAATGGAACTGAGGTCGCATAACCGAAATGTTCCCTGGTAAGGATGGCATCGTTCGAGTAGCCTCCGTGAGGATTCGATGGCAATTTTTAGAAGACCAGCTGTCAATTTATGTGTGCTTCTTAATCAAACTTTTAAAGCCTCATATGGAGGCTTTCAAGGGGGCCGATATGCTGCGACCCAGACTCCGTGCTTTGTTCGAGAGAGGGAATTGGTGTGTGAAGAGAGAGAGTCTATCATGACGTTTCTGACATAAATCGAAAAAGAACAAAACGTGAACTGTCTCAGATATTGTTTCAATTTTATTAGTTGTTAACAATTTTCTTTATTGTATAATTACAAAAATAAAAAACATCACTATCTTGAGCAATAGGTTTTTCTAGAAATTGTTGAAAAAAACAATATAAGCAAGTCAATATTAAAACCGCATTCGCCAAACAAAGTGAAAATAGAGTAATGATTTATTTTGTGGTTTTATATAAGAAAAAAACCAAAATATAATATCAGAGACTTTGTGATCTGGATGGAGCCTAAGAATCATTTTGATGATTGTTACTTTTTCATATTAGATGCTGAAGGTTTTAATCGAAATCAAACGGGAAATATCCAGACTCCTGGTAAACAAAATGTCCTGTTTTAGACTCCCTAGACCCATTTACGTTTCAACAATAATTCGCATGCCCTCAGAAACAATGATTTGCCAAATTCACAAAAATCTGTACAATGCACCAGTCAAAGAGTCAAATTGAATACCAGTTTTACTCAGTAGTTCTAATATATGATTTCAATTTATAAAATCCTCGCAATTAAAAAAATGGTTAACACTAATGGTAACAATAACAACATAAAGAATGCGAGAAAGTGAGTTATTACCATTTTTCAGTGAAAATAAAGAACTTGTTTATTGGAATAATATCGCAAAGCCGCCCCTAGACATTAATTTAAATAAACAGAAACCAACTAAGTGATTTATTGACATTTGTGAAACTAGTTCAAAATGCGTCTTCCTGCACAATAGAAATAACATTGCATCCATTTCACATTCCTATTTAATGAAACTCTATAAGAATATGAAAATATTAAATTAAATTTTTTCTTTGCCAGCAAAGTAGATACACGAAATAACTTTTCTTCATTTGAATGTGGAAACTCCATTGGAAAAAGATGTTTGATCTGTGAGAAATTCTGTCGCTAAAGTCATTGTGATAAGGGAACCATTCGTAAGCATAAACAAAATATTACTTCTGCCATTACATACCAAGCCAGAATTGATTAAGTATTTTGTCAAACCGTTTGTTTGTTTCAATTACTGCTGGTCTGTGAGAGAAAAGCTATTAAAAGGCTTTTTTTAATATAATTTTGTTCTCAAAATTTTCCTCTTTGAATTCTTTGATGTATCTAAATGAAACTGAGTTTTTAAACATATCTTATATTTTATTTCATGTTTCTCTAAACTTGTGAAGAAACGAGTGCAAAGTCATTGATAATTTCATAAATTGTAACCATTAATATATCTAAAATCAATTTTATATCAAGGTCAACAAAACTACTGCTGACCAGTTTTATAGGGATAACTTTTATTCTATACCTGCATTCCAAGAGGTGAAATTTCTCATAATTCGAATATTTGGAAACAGTGCCTTAATCGATAGCAAACATAATTCTTCACTGTTGTCTTTTTCCCATTTTGTTATTTTCATAATAAATTATGTAACTTGCAAGACCGCACATATACAGAATATTTTTTAAAATGCGAGACGGCATCGGTTAATCCGTCTGTGGGTTATGTTGCGACCCAACACCTGATCCATTGTATCGACTCCAATATTGGTTTTGTTATAATACTGGACAATTTCTATTTATTTTTTCCCTACTAATTGCTGCATCTGGGTGCATTATAATGTAAATAATGTGAAAGATTTCCTTTTTTTAGGATCATAAAAACAAATTACCTTTTACATGAAACGTATCCCGAATAGATAATTTTACACGATCTTTACATGATAGTATGCTTAATGAAATATATTTATTTCCAGAATTCCTTTAAGAAACGTCAAATATATACACGTAATGTTTGCACAAAATATTCAAACGTTCACTCCAAGTGAAGTTTAATTAAAAGATGACCCGATCTAAGTAACAAAGTTAGTTACTTAGATTCCTAATTCCTATTAAGATGAGTTATAATGAGTAAGTCTCCAGAAAAAAACTCAAGTTTATAAGATGTGTAATAATACCGATTATTACGTATTCCTCGGTAGTATGAAGACACACATGCTATACAAACAGAAAGAAACTACAATACCAACAGATAATGACGTTGAAACAAGCATTAAATGTCCACTGAACAAGAAGAGAATTGCTCGATTTGTCCAGAATAAAATAAATAAGTTTCACTGTTATTTACTGCATCAAGCCAAAGATAAATTGATGGACGATACCTAAATGACTTCATTTAAACAGATCTCAACAGAGAACGTTTCTCAAGATATTTGTTAGAAGAGCCTACAATCAATTTTCAACTCAAACTTTAATCGAAAAAATATCTTTTCGTATGAAATTTCTGTCGACACGTGAACGAAAGTTTTTTCATTAAATTTCCAATTCAGAATCTCACAGAATCTTAATTTGAATAGAACTGAATAAATTCGCGTGATCTTTATTATTTCTTTGGGGCATGAAAGGGAGTTTTTTAAAAATGAAACTTTGTTAAGAATGTATAAAGTAGGTATAAAGCGTCAAGTATGACTTCATGCTGTAAAATTGGGAGTAAACGAACATTGGAAGAAAAAGTTGAAATCCTTAGTAGGTGGAATAAGGTACAGCTAAAACTGAATTATATGCACTCTAAAAGCTTTTTCTTTAAATTTCAATGTACTTTCTAAAACAACAAGATTCTCACTATGTATCAAAGCTAACGATTCACCGCCTGCGGCACCACAAGTGTTTTTGACATAGTACAAATATGAAAGAGCTATAAAAGGAAATAATTATTGATGAAAAACATTTCATCTTTTTCTTTGTATTTAGAATAGACATGAAAAGAATGTTTTTTGATTTTATTCAGTTACTTCAACCTCGAGAATGTACAATTCGTAGTTTTTTGAGACCTTCAAAATCCACAAATTCTATTTCACTTACCTATTTCTGAATATAATTGATAATGTTCTCTAAAAAATCACAATTTTATTGTTACAGGAAGATATTATTAATCGATATAGTCGCCTTCAATTTCAATGAACTTCTTTGAGATATGTCTAAGGGGATGCGTTACATTATTGAAAATGATTTTGTAAACCAGGTGTTTTTTACAAATTTCCCCACCCAGTTGATCCAGAAGAATCAATTAATACCTCGCTGTTATTATTTTAGCAGTGTGAATATATTTAAGAAGCAACATTCTTTTTTCATCCTAAGAAACTGATTCTTACCCGATTTCTGTATCATATTTAGCTTTGAGGTCAAAGTACCGGATTCACACCATTACTTTGCATCTGGTTTTGATTTCCGATAATGATCTAGATAATAAAAAAATCGTATAAGAAAATGTTTTGCTTTCAGTGCTGACAAATGCAGTCCCCAACCAAAATATTGCCCACATTACACTAGAATCCTCAGATTATCAAGAATCCTGTAGCTAATAGTTTTTGTTTTCGTGCTAGAATTCCCAATTGAAATCCTTTGTATACTGTTTTTAATTAATTCCACCTCATCATATACGATCACATTGATCAAATCACATCTTCAGTTTTAACTGGATTCTGGTGTGGAGAATTGTGTATTTTTTTATATGACTCAATATTAATGTATTGATGTATTTATCAGGACCAAATATGAATGATACAGATATCGAAATAATTCGGGCAATGCTCTTAAAAAATCGGCTTGAGCCCAGCAACGCCCAGAAGTCTGGCAAAGCTGTTAAAAAAGATTAAAACAAAGCATGCGCGGATTTTTTTTGTGACGTTTTTTTTTCTGCGTACGAATGCGGATTACGAAACTATGTTTACCGAATTTAAATATCAATTTCCGAACTCTCGGCTAACCAAATCGTCCAACAGTGTGGAAGACGTACCAGAAATTCTTAAAAACGGGCTCTGTTGCCGATGCGCCGTGTTCTAGACGACTAGTATTTATAACAACTAACCAAAAACCAATTTTCAGTGCGGCTATCGGGACAGAGACGATTACTGAAACGCATGCACTATCGAGTTTACAGTCTGCGTCTACTCCACGCACGAGTGGTACCTCGAATGCAGTCAGGATAATCAGCAATCCATTTTGTGGTTAGGTCAAGCAACCTTCAAGCTGAACGGTACGGTCAAAAGGCATAACTACGTTTACTGGAATGACCAGAATCCTCACGTCTTTATTGAAGAAGAATTAAACTTGCCTTGGGTGTGTATGTGGGTAGGTATCATACTGTCTCGTGAGTACGTACTTTTTTTATCACGTGATGGGCCAAAGCTATCTGGAAATTCTCGAAGATTTACGTGAGCTTCGCCACACTACGCGTTATGTATGCGGAAATACATTAATGCTTATTTTGGAAAATGGATAGGCGGTCGAGGATTCGTTGAGTGGCTCGCACGATCAAGTGACCTGAGATCCTGTGATTTCTTCCTGTGTGGCCTTCTTAAGGACCATGATTCTGCAGAATGACAACACACCCTTCCTGACCTCTAAACTGCAATTGAAGAAGAATCTAAAACTCTTCGCAGACAGCTTGGTATGCATTGATCAAGATGAGCATCGATCTAAGTACTTACAGTAACCCTTTTTCGAATCCTCTTTGTAATTTTTTTTTGATAAAAACATTTTGATGCTGCATTTTTTCTTTTAAAGTTTTGTTGACTGACTTATGTCGACCTTTGTATTTTTTTGTATGATGAAATGAATCTAGAAATAATTATTCATAGCAAATTAATTCCACAGACGGGACAAAAAATAGCAACTGTACTTTGATATAAATATATTTCCGAAATTAAGATAGGATTACATATAATTCCTTCCTCATAATACATTCATTTTAACGAAAATGAGAACGAAAGATCGATCAGAAAACCAACTGACGACGTTTAAAAGTTTGTTCTTCCAAAGTTTCCAATTTTAACTATTCAATTGTACTGCTTGATGATGCATGCTGTAATTTGATCCGTAAATATTTGAAAAGCTTCTCTTTAGAAGTTTCCAGATTTTCTTAATTTTCCTCCCTAGCATAAAACGCAAAACGCAAAAACAAACTTGAATTTCCACAAATATTTTATATAATCAATTAGAATAACTAAGACGCCCCATTGCTTGAGTCTTCATATGAAAAATAAGCAAAACGTTAAAGCATATTAGCAATGACAAAATGAAAATAAGACATAAATTCACGTATTTGTTATTTTGAAGATTGTTTTTTGAACGGAATTATCTCAAGATTTAAAAAAAAAATATATATATATATATATTCCATAGCAATTCACGTATAATTAATTCCCTGATTTAGCCAATGAATATTCAACTACAGTCATAACGACCTAACCTATTGAAATTTAATGTTATCCATAAATTCACCAATCAAAATCAGACCAATAAAAAATTATTAAAAATTCCTATAGTAACCAGAATAAATATTTCAATTAATCAATATTTTTATTGAAGTCAATTTGAATATTGAATTTTGAATTCCATGAATTTAAAAATTTTTATAAGCTTTAATAATATCAAAATCACCGGAAATCTTAATTAATTATTGTGAGTAAAATTTTATTATTGTTATACATTTATAAATATTTCTTATATATTGTATTCGACCATAATTTCAGTCGCAGACGGTGAATACATGAGTATTTGGAAGCTTGGAAAATATGCTGAAGTCCACTTTGGTGTTTCCTTGCCACGTTCCCAATAAAAAACTACTCATTATATAGCTGGCAAAGACTTCTTTACAATTCATGTATGTATATATATATATATATATATATATATATATATATATAATATACGACTTTTTATTGAGAACGTGGCTAGGAAACACCAAAGTGTACTAACTTCAATATATTTTCCCTAGCTTTCGAATACTTATGTCTTCATCGTCTGGGAAATAATTAATCAAGATTGCTGGTGATTTTTGATATTATTAAAGCTTGTAAAAGAAAACTCATAGAATTCAAAATTCAAATTGACGTTGATAGAAATATTGTTTAATCAATATTTCAATAACGTATATCTAGAAGCTTGTCTTGGAACTATTGACAAAAATTGGGAACAAATCAGTATCCATTGTAAAAGGATTGATTTTTTAAATTCATATCATTTTTTATCAATAATACATATTTTTTTTAATAATAAATTTTATGAACAAACTTTTGGTACACCATTATAAACTCTATTACAACACCCAACGGTGCATCTGAACTGTCTCAATCTCATATAATTCACACATATTTACTTTCCATTATCTCTTCTCGATAACAAATTCAAGATTGCAAATAAAACAATTTTAACAGTCAGATCTATCTTTTTCAAAGTAAAAGATAAAACATCTCTATTCTCACTTAGAAATATTATTTACATTATTTACAGCATTTCATGTAAAGATTGTAACAAACAATATGGCCGAACATATTAATTCGGCCAACGATCAGATGGACACTGCAAGCATTTTAACAACTGAACCACTTCTCAAAAAAGAACCTTCTTAGAAATGACCTACATCGCTCATCTAGAAAACTGTATAAATAAAATAACACATACCAAACATAAACTATCTCATTGAGATTCATTCTTTCTTACTCTAATGAAATAGTATATATGCAATAAATAAAAGAAGAAACAATAAATCTAGTTCTACATATTCAGTTTAAGGGCTTTCTAAATTGTGCATCTAATTTGGTTAACAAACAAAATGAATAATTATAACTAAAATCGCATTGTTATAAGTAACCATTAAGATCGATAATCTTCGTCAATCCGATAATGCAGTCAAAAAAGTAATTTAATTGAGTTTTATAAAAAGAGGACCCAGTTAAACTTGGTTTCAGCAGGAAAGAATGGAAGCTAAAACCTCAATACTTTGACATTCGAAACGACATAAAAAATTCTAGTGAAGAATTATATCTAATTGAATAAAATACTCATTTCTTCCATATTATTTTTAATTACAATTATTATTTATCTAAAATATAACATTTTCATTAAATTCAGTTTCATCTTATATATTAAAAAAATTGATTCCCATTCCGAGTCCGTTCAGGCGTTCTACCCAACCAATTTGCTTATTTCTTTTTTTTAAATGAAAGGTGTTGATGCACAGATCAGCCATCAACCATCGGATTTCATCTAATTTTCACCATACTCAAATACGATTTCCCCCTGCACATTACTTATGGGAGTTTTTCACATACACACGTTCTATCCTCAATATCTCAGGTTCTAATATAGCTACAGAGTTCGTTTTGGCTTAAGAACACTCGCTGAAATACCTTCTTTCTTTTGAGTTTTTGAACACTTAAATCGGTTGAGTTGGAGAGGAGCTAGGCGCGGACATTCAATGTGGAGTTATGGATTTTTGTAGGTTTTTGGCAATTTTTGTACATTCAAGGATCTATATCTCAGGTTCTAATATAGCTACAAAGTTCGTTTTGTTTAAGAACATTCGCTGAAATACCCTCTTTCTTTTGAGTTTTTGAACACTTAAATCGATTGAGTTGGAGAGGAGCTAGACGCGGACATTCAATGTGGAGTTATGGATATTTGTAGGTTTTTGGCAATTTTTCTACATTCAAAGATCTATATCTCGGGTTCTAATATAGCTATAGAGTTCGTTCTTTTCTATTATAATGATTCCTGATACTTATTTAATGGATTCGATGCGAGCGAAGCCGCGGGTAAAAGCTAGTATTTATTATATAATCAACCTTTTCACTGACCTTTTCACTAAGACCTTATTTTCAGCTTTAATAAAAGATATTTGGTTTTTAAGTGATAACATATAAACTATAATAAAATACTTTGAAAAAAACTCAAGTTTGTGTTCTCCATACAACGATTCATTGTACTTGTAGCAACTACTTTTCGTCACCCTTCATTTTGCTGTCGGGAATATGGCACAAAGTTTTGTTGCGATGGGAGAACCTGGAGCTTCTCTTTCTCCAGTCTCCAGTGTCATCGACGCAGGCCAATTCGAAATACTGCTTTGATAGCAAATGATTCCTAGCCTCAATAGCATCTGTTGATCTCTGAGTGAAAGAGACATTCTTATATTTTTTGTATTCTATTACAATTTCTGCATTGATATAGATTTACCATGTCATCTGTAATACAAGACGAAAAGAAGCACAAAAGATTTTGCACATGTGTATAGCTCCAGGTCTAATGTGTATAGCGTTTCTTGTTGCTGTTGAGCTTGGTAACCTTGACTTTAGCGATGACTATTTGTGAATGTCCGAAGTAGTATAGTACGTGATGGTATAATAATCAGTCCCTTTGGCAATTGGAGAGTTATTTACCTGAAGGTTTTTCTTTGGAAATTGCAGTTGTTCCAAAAAAAATAATCCAGATCAACCTAGATCTCATTCTATGATGACTTTTTTATTAATAATAGCTTTGTTCGCGGGTCCCTCCCCCCCCCAAACCTCGAACATTATAATGCCTTAATAATTCCGTAGCTGTTTAAGTGTGAAATCCACACATATAACATTCACGACTGAAATGCCAAAATTATTTTATGTTTTCATTTCTAGGAAAATATTAGATGTTAACTAATTCATTAAATATACAGACATAAAGCTATAAATTGATAGCCTATTATACGATTTTATAGGTTCTTGCGGTATCAACTTCTATAGTTATTGACCTCGTATTATTTGAGAGTTTTATTACTGCACTCCAGGCGCCACTAAGAAATAACAGCGTTCATTAGCACGCAACGAAACATAGTACAGTGAGAAATTTCATTTGGGTGTTTCAAAATAATGTCCAATTAAATAATAATTGGAAACTAATCCTAATGTAGATGTTATTAGAATCCAGATGTCACGAACAAAACTCAGTGCTCTATACTCTGAGCCATATTATTATTTAGAGGATAGTTGTGAAGATTGACTCCAAATTTGATAACCGTACATTCACAAAATATATACAATACTTTTCAAGTTTTGAATAACAAATATCATTTATTTTTTATGACTAAGATTATACGAAGGATGACTATTCAATAAGTAGACTGGCGTGTTACAGAAAAATAATATACTACTAAACAAATCAGTTTACTTATACCTTAATTCGCATCAGAGTTTAGTATAATTGAATAGGACTGCAACAAATTGTAGTGAAGTACCACATGAAAATCCGCAACCAAAAATTATAATTAATCAAAAAAATATATGACCCGTGCTTTTATACGAGCCAAGAGGTTTCAAGATGGACGAGAAAACTTTCTAAATGATTTTCGCCCAGATAACACTTTCACATCCAACTTGTTATATCTTTCGATCCTTACCGTCGATTAGGTATTTGTGAGATTGTGTACGATTCGATAGAGAATTCATTAAGAAAATTCTACATGAAAATGTTAAGATGTAGAAATATAAAACGTGTGGAATTTCCACATTAGAATAGAAGCTCACAAAAATTTTCAACTGATAATTTGAATGACATTGAAAATATACCAAATTAATGGGAAACGATTATAATATTTGTATGACAGACGTTTTTTATGATACTGAAATCAAAGTACAAAGCAATTATGAATATTTTTTATAATCATGGTGTTCTGTACCTTCACTGGATTAACAGAAAATAAAACTACTATTCGATTTTGATAAGAGATTGAAGATAATACAGCCAAATTCAATATCCATGTATTAGACCATGTATTAGAATTTCAGTATGGGCTCTAAACTAATATAGGGACACTCCTGCTCCAACACTGTTTCAAATGATGGATGGTTCGCAAGAAGTGTCGAGGGAGACAAATACTAAGGCCACTCTTCATATTTTGAGATGCCACGAAACTAAAGGAGCTATGTCTATCAGCACTGCGTTTTTAAATACCACAATAGGTAATACTGTCAATGGTGAATTTGTCAATAGAACATGTGCAAGCTATGATCTACCATGTTTTCCACCTTTTGGTCATACCGAAACTCACTGTTTACACTACAATTAAATAACTCATTTCACAAACTAAAAAAACAATTTATTAATCAAACTGAGAATTTAAAAATAAGTTACTTTTGGTTTCAATCATCTGACCAGCGTACTCGACGAATATCAAACTATTGAGAACATGGTATCAGTGTACAAACTGCCCTTAATACTAAATCTTATCGTATATAATAATAATTATAAATAATGATAGAATCAGTAGATAAGGATATTTACATTAATATAAGATAAAAATAAATAATTGAAGATGATACGTTAATGGAGCTAAAGTTGACAATATATATAACTGACATAAATATGAAATATAAACAATTTATTGGTGATGATAAATTTAATGAGGCTAGAGATCATAGTCATAATAATTGATAATGGTGCGTCACTGCGATAAGGGACACTTCGAATCACTTAATTCTTCCACTACACAACACTAATACAAGAAATATTCTCTTCGTGATAGACGTTTTAATGCTATATTGTTATATTTGAGATCCGTTGCAGTAGACATTTTATCTAATTAAATGAAGAAAATGCTGATATTGATAATATTAATGTATTTATTATGTAATGAAGAATATTATTGGAGTATTTCCAAAAAATAGTCTAATATCCTATTAAGTACATTCAAATATTGTCCTTTCACTGCAAAGTTATATCGAATCGACGAAATCATGGGATTCGTATTTGAGGTTCAGTAACTATTTCAACGATGTCAACTAATATCTGAAATCTGCATATTGCATCACGAAATCAAATTTCCATTTCAATCCTACTGAATTTCTAAATGTAATCAAAGTTATTTCATAGAAACTTGCTTGTTACACATGAGATGAGGAATTAGTAACATCCATCGTTTATTGCTTACGTCATTTTAAGTATATACCTACAAAAAATTCCGGACGGTGGTATTTCTCGGTCAATAAAATAAAAAAAAACATTCACAACAAAATATGAAGGTTCAAAAATATATTCATATTGCGTCGTCCTTTCATATTTTAGTTAATCAAACCAAATGAGATATTCTTTCACGTAAAATGATTATATTTTCTTTTCCAGCGACGCGTCTCTGTGTATAGGGAAACGAGTCTTGTTAAAATATAATGCTGAGGTTAAAATCTGTTCTAAAATGTTTAACGCATTCCATTACTGTGAAGTACTCATAAAGTAAAAGGCGTTTATATAAATATTTCACTCGCATACGTGAATAAAAAAATAATATACACATTCAAGACCTGGTTAAAAATACAAAACCATAGATTGCCACTCATGTTAATAAAAAATAATTTGAATGAATGAATGAATTATATAAGGAAATGAATGAAATAAGTATAGAGAGAGCTAAATAAAATAAAACTAAAAGCAAATTAATGGCAAAAAGAGATTAAGTACATAATAATCAAATATAGGAAAAACGAGGCAGTTCAGACAAAGGGAATAAAACGGGTGAAATGAACGATCATAAAATATGCATTATTTGAATTGGCTCCTCTTGGATATGATGAAGGCAATAGTATTTAGTCTAAATTAGATACAATTCTACTGAATTCTGAAGCATACCTTAGTTTAGTTCAACATGGTTGAGTGTTAAATCTGTTAAAGTTGTTCATGACACTTTTGAAAATCGAAACTTTGCAAATTTCAAGAAAATAAAACTAAAGTATGGGGAAACGTCGGCAAAGACATAAAGTAGTGCTTGCATGGCGATTCCTTTTTGTTGTGTACCAACAATCCATCATTTCAGTATTAAATCATTTTAGTATGAAATATGTATAATATCAATGGAAATTTGACAAGACGACAAATCTTTTACAAGGTAAACTTTTTGGGAACATTACAAATCACCTAAAATATTTTCAACACCAGGCACCACTGATTTGAACCGTTTATAATTGTACTGGTACTTTACATAAACCTTGGGTAGAGGTTGGGCATACGGTTAACTAAGTTTGGGTTGAAACCATCATAAGCACTTGGAAAGCTCTCCTGGATGGTTCGCCGATACTTTTTTGAGCACCAACAACAAAAAGCTTATATTAACTTATAGTGAGGATGGATAACTGGAGGAAACTAACATGGTGTGATTGGAATACATCGTACAACCTGTGGAAGAACAATCTATATTCCTATGTGAAGCTGAAATGCAACAAAGGCTACGTGATAAGGGGTAATTAAAAAAATATTAACAATTATGAAATTACATCGAGTCAATTACATTAAATCCGTTGTCGATTAAATGTATTACAATTTCATGACAACAACCTTATCATTGAGAGCTTGATTCTAGGGAACTCATTTGAGCACTGACAAATATTTCTCTTGCACGCCACAAATGTGACATTTTAAACTGCAGACGGGGAGCGATTACTATGCGCTGTAATGGGTGAAATTAACCAAAAATTTCTTGTGGGAATTATATTTGACGTTGACCATTTGTACGATTTATAAATGTACTCTGGGAAGGAATTATTCCCAAAGTTGTACATTTTTTAACATAAATTTTGATTATTTTTAGTGTTTCACATTCATTTGCCCCAAGCAAAGTTCTGGTAATGTCATTTATTAATACTTATTGCTGGCAGATTTGACTTTATTATTTAAAATTGTTTATCAGTAAGCTTCAATATTTTATACATTTTATATTATATAAGGTTTCCGCGGTCAGGATTATAAACAAAAGAACTAGGATCACCGTATTGCAATTTTAAAAATTCTTGACGATTCGGCTCCCACTTTGAAGCCATCATCAAGAGAAGGGTGTGGATAGGGTGGTTATTCGTTCATTGGTAAGAAGTGATCCAATTACGTGGTCACAATCTGCCTACTCCACGCAACGAATCACCCCTTTATACTGGTTGTTTCTAAAGCATCAATCTGCCTACTCTTAGGAACTTTACCGAGAAAAAGCTGAAACAAAAAAAAATAAAATGATCAAAATAGGAAATAAAAATAATATGATTACTATCAAGAACACTGTTGACACTAACACACTCACTGCAGGTATTGAGCTAACTGGGGAGCTAATCGACTGGAACTTGTAATTATAAGGGACCTATTGGCGGGTTTTGGGGATTTGGCGCGTATGAGAAGTATATCATTGGCGGAAGGGGTAATAAATGTATGGAGATTGGCTTCTCGGGGGATTTTAGAAGAAATGTTGTTGTTGGTTCGAGTGGTATTGGAGCGAAGTGGATGAAGAAGGTGTTTCCAAGTTGCCGGCAATCTCCTTGTATGCCGACAGTTTGGAAGTTTCTCGATTTCGATATTTCCCCCACAGATATTCTTGTCAGATTTGATATTATCTCCTTATTTACCAACATCCACATCGATGGCACTTTGAATCCAGTCAACCATCTGAAATCAATTTTTTGAGACAAACATTGATTCAGAATAGTAACAACAAATCCCAAATTGCTAGGAGCATCCACAAATTTCCACAATTTCATCAACTGAGGGTATCCCTTCCTTACATGTAATAGACAAAATTTTCTGAATCCTCAAACTCCGACGATATTCTCACAATTGCACAAACTCAATCAGAAACTCTCCCACCTAATCAGAAAATATCCAATGAACACCATGGGGTGTATGAAATCCCCTGCTCAGATTGCTCTCGTTCCTATATTAGCCAGACATACCTAAATACAATCGATTTCAACAGAACCAAAACTATCGCACTACCTTGATTCTTCAAGTCCAAGATTATTCGAGAAGATATCGAAATAGAGAAACGTGCAAACTGTCTGAATACAAGGGATGATAGCCAGAGATTGCCGGAAATTTGGAAACAACTTCTTCATCCACTTCGCTCCAATACCACTCGAACCAACAACAACATTTCCTCTAAAACCCCCCAAGAACCCCATCACCACACATTTATTACCCCTTCCGCCAATGATATACTTCTCACTCGCGCCAAACACCCAGAACCCGCCAATATGTCCCCTATAATTACAAGGTCCAAGCGACTAGATCAAGACTTGCAGTGAGGGTGTTAGTGTCAACAGTGTTCTTAATGGTAAGAATATAATTTTTATTTTCTATTTTAATCATTCTATATTTTTTTTGTTTCAGCTTTTCATTTCATCGGTAAAGTTCCAAGTAGTGGGCAGATTGAGGCCGTGTAATCAACCAGGGAAAAGGGGTAATTAGTTACGTGGAGTAGGCAGATTGAGACCATTGAATCGGATCATCATTTTAAGCATTTTTATAAATGATTCTAATATGGATGTACATTTTTCATGTGAAAATCAAGATGTCTTAAGTAAATCAGTTCAATTTGATTTCAATATCGAAGGAATGAAGTTCAGTTCAAATATCAACAAATTCGGATATATATAATTTCAGAGAACATATTTAGTTCCATATTGAGTTTAAATTGCTGAATCAGTATCTATTATGTAATACTCGCTTTCTTAATGAGAATCAGTTGGAAATCATGGGAATATACAATGAACATATATTCAGCTTATATCCAGGATATTACATACTAGTTTTATTAAAGCAGATTTTCTAAACGAAAAAAATATCTAACTAACAAGAAATATTAATTTTGCTTTTCATATCTGGCAAATAAATTCATTCATTCATTCATTCAACTTGTATTTAAAGTAATGTTTGGTAATTATGAACAACGAGTGTAAGTTATACGAGGTGTAGCTATTGAGCCTTATATTTTATCTTTCAAATACTTTCACAAAAATGATGAATTACTCTGTTCATTCCCACTCCGTCATGAAAGTTCAACAACGTAAATGTTTCTTTAAGCTAAGAAATAGCCAGAAATCACTTGAGTCTAAATAAGGCAAATAAAGAAGATGTTTGCTCGAGAGTTTAACTGTTTAGTATGCACTGTGGGCGAATATTTACTGAGTCAGTAAATATTCGCACACAGTGCATACTGACTAATGAATTGCAGATAAATATTTTGTGGTGTACCAGTTTGCTGTAACTATACGTTGATCTTTAAGCTTAATTGCTTCAATTAATCATATTGTAATGTTCTTATTCATTTAAACAGTTTTTCAATGAACTTATTGGTATGTTCACTACGACATCCGATTATTTTCTGACTCTGGCTGCTAAGCTATTGCCTAGTTATATATATAACAGTTTTCTAGATAATTCTGGTCTAGAATGTAAACAAACAAAAAGGCCTTATCAGAAATTGTCTTCATGAAAACAATTAAAACACGATGTAAATATCCTATAAAAACTGTACTAAGGATGCCGCTTTCTAACCGGTGCTTTCTAGGAATTGTAACCGGCGCGTCCACCAAACTTCAACTATTAACATAATTGAACAAGATTGACTTCACGGTCTGTGCCAGTGGCAGCGTTTGTAACATTATCCTACGAGAGAACTTCGTACATGTTTCTTGACATATATTTTCCGGCTCTCCTGACGAATAGAAGTATCGTCAAATGGTATGTATCTTTCATTAGATATTATAAATTTGGGAAGAATACGATATTCATGATTATATAACATATTTAACACTTACCTCGAAATTCTTATTCGCTCTGTCTTTTATGAATCATTATGCGTATGTGGCACCCAATGATAACACTTTTTTCAAATAAATTGAAGTTGCTGTTGACGAACAAACAATAAGAGTTGCCTCAATCGCTTGATAGCTCAATCTTGAATATTCTTTCAACTTTTTTTCATGAATGGTACAATAAGGATGAAGACTAACTCCGTGTGAGCTTAAGTATAGCTGAACTTGCAAGAAAAAAATCATTATTTGCTGGAAAATATAACACGTCTCCAATTTTTTATTGTATTGTAAAGTTCCACCCAACAATCCGGTGTTCACGAAAAAGTGGGTGTTCAGTAGCTTCACAATTTATCACTTCTTATGAATGATTTCAAATTGAATCGAATTCTCAAAACATCTCTAGCAGTGTACGCCTTCCTGATTCTGAAGCAGGTCTTCAAGTAAGTAATCCTACTTCGTACCGCTGAAATACTCGTTGCAAAGTTTCCCGCAGTTTCGCAATGACAACAGCCATTTTCCATAGCTACCATAATTCGTACCAAATAGAATTTATAGCACTTACAATGATCTAATGTACTACACAAAAAATTTGTTGTAGACAGATAACCACAGGAACAAACAATAGGCTAATCTTAGAAATTTGGGAAATTTTTTGTCACATACTTATGAGAACAATAAAAACTGGTTTTTACCATCACGATCAAATCAAACTAAATATGTGCTATACTTCCGTTTCATGTAAAAAAAATGCGTATAACAAACAGGAATTTTCGAGGGATTCGACGATTCCACCGATAAACCCACAAAGATGATGTTCCAGAACGAAACACAGTGACTACAGCTCCTGAAACTTCCTAGCTGAAATATCTTGTACCAATGTACCTAATGGCGCATCAAGAATAAAGTTTTGTATTCCTAAACATTTGAGCTACAAACATATAAATCAATAAAGTAATAGGAAGCTATAAATATTCAGGATTCTTGGTGGAAAAGTTCTTTTGATTTGATTCGATCAGTCCAATAATAATTGAACATACGAGTATTGACGCTTAAAAAAACGCTGAATTTTATTTATATTTAATACGAATGAATCTATTCTCATTTAAACCCCAACAATCAATTGAAATTAGCACTATTAGTTCATCGTGAAAATGAATATTTCTTGCAAAAACTTTTGAGGCTTGATATTGAGCCTTCCACATTTAACACTTGATATATATCAAATACCTTTCTTTTCGTATGAATTCAATTAATTCTCGTTTTATTACAAGAAAAATTGTATTTTCATACCTCGGTTGAAAGTACGTACTACTCTGTGAAAAGTATACACAGGCAAAAAATGGAAATCTCGATCCTGAACCGAAAAATCAATTTTTGGCCCTTGTTGGGTAATATGCTAAAAATAATAGCATAAAATGAACATTGCTGTCAATTCAAATATTTTCGGGACTCTATTAAATATAGTTTCAAGTAACCATGGTCGGTAAAAGAAAAAATTTAACCCAAGAGGTGGGAGGGATTGTTAAACTTTAAAAAAACGAACGTAACCACATATAATATATCCCTACAAGTTGTGATTAGATACTAATTTTTATTTATTCAGAAATAAATTAGAAGATCCAATATAGAGAAACGAAAAATATATAAATATTTCTATTTTATCCGATTAATAGCTTCAATGGCTCCTGTGAAGATTCCGCCTCAGTAATAAAGTTTTATAAATTAATTGGACTATAATTCTAAGCAGATGACAGTTGAGTGAAGTATACGACCAATGATAGCAACCAATTTCAAGTTAATTACATAATAACGCAGTTTTATTATCACCGATAAATCTTCAAGAGATAAATTAATGTAAACTCTATCGATATCGGGAGAATTTTGGAATATTTGAGAATAATTTATACGGTTTATAATCTTCTAATTATATCTGATGGTTTCATAGAGAATATTGGAAACATTTTTATTGCATTTAAAATTCAAATAATATATAAAACGGAAAATATGAATCCATAACTTTGTATTGTAGTATTTTTGTTGACCAAAACTAAAGTTTCTTGAGGTCTTGTAGTATTCGAGAATCAGTTTTAATAGCTCGGTCTGCATAATAGAAGTGAACTTTCTCATGGGAAGTATTTGTCTTTTACCAGCATTCTCGCTTCTTTATATAAATCCGTATAATAGATGTCACCATCTAAAGGTAGGCCGTATTTTGACTCCCACTCATCACTGACGGTTTCCAAAACTCAAAAAACATTTGTGTATAAACGATTTTCTATGGATAAGTCAAACGTGTAGTAAATCAGTGGTTTCCAGATGTTAACAATCTTTCGAGATACATTAGGAACATATATGGGAAAAATGTTGTTTGTTTAATACTAATGCCCCCAATAGCTAAGAACCCATAATTATTTAACTTCGAATTTCACAAGGCAATAGCATTTTCTCTGAGTTTCCCATGTAAAACTGTCTTTTATTGATAGTTATTACGTTGAGTGAATAGTAATAACATTTCTAAAACGTTTATTTGTGGAATTAGCTATTGCTAATCAAAGTTTACCCAAATTTTGAATACACTGACATTTTATTAACCTTAGACGAGTGGAAACTTTAGTGCAGAAAAGCTTCCTCGAAGAAACTTACCAAATAAAAATATATCTAGAGACACTGAACGACGTTTTCGAGGAACTGGGATTGTGAGACCTAAAAAAAATAAATTCTGGTTGGCCAAAAACCAAAAGAACCACTAATAAAGAAAATATCATTTTAAATTTAGTTGATCAAAATCCAACATATATTGAAATGAATACGTTTTCTTCAAGTACTTCGAAGATATTTAAAGAGCAACAGCTACAATATTACAAGAAAGTTGCGGAAAAACCCACAAAAAATTGTATTATTTTTTTTCTTCAGCGCCCTTTATCTTGAATACGGGTGTGGTTACGAAATACGCGATCAACCTTTTTTGAAACACCCTGCATATGTGGAGAATTTATGGTAACGTCAGAATCTAGACCGTTTTCCGAAAATGTGAGAAAGATTATTCCATACATGTTGTTGTTGTAATTGGAGATCAAGACAAAAGGATGTCTGCTGTGTCAGCTGTAGCAGGTTATTAGTTCGGCCTTCTGCATTTTCATTTGTATAACGAAAGCCCACAAATCACTCCGTTGCTCTTTTTTATAACAAACACTAAAAGTTATAAGACTTACCGGTATCAACGAATTACCCAGTTATTGTTCTCGGAAAAGTGATTTTTAACAGTATTCGAGGTTTCTGTACTTGGATAATGCGCGAACTATTATGTTCAGAAAAAGGAAAGTTATAAAACATCTATTAGAAATAACAGTGAAGATTATCGATACATATTTCAAGCGGTAATCAAATTTTTCATAACTTGATTTCAGCTCATGCATTTCTATTATTTTTGCATTTCAATTATTTAAAGATAATAGCAACATTAATTTTTAATTCCTTTTTGGAATCAATAATCGATCTTAATTTATTGAAGAAAATAGAAATCGTTCCTAGTACTTCTTAATCCATTATAATTATTTACAATTTTTGTAATGGAATCGAAAACCATTTTCGAACCTTAAAAGCATCGATTCTTGTTGAGTCTTAAAAGTAGCAGAGGGAATATAGAATCGCGCTAATTCAGGGAACTGTTTGGTCTATGTGCGCCAAGCATACCTCTCATTCGACTTGATCAAACAATTTGAGGATACTAATTTAACACTGAAAAAACAATCTTTGAAGATATCAGTTGGGAACCACGCTATAACTAGGTTTTTTTTCGCATAAAGCTCATTTTCACCTTGATGGAACTATAAATGAGAAAAACTGCTGTATCGCAACCGAAACACATTCATGAGAAGCCACTTAATTCTACAAAAATGTCTGTAGGGCAAGATTTATTGCCACACTTGGAAGAGTAATTACTTTCTTGTCGCAACGTTGAACTTAAAAGTACGCTGTTCTATTTCATTGACATTCAATAAACATTACAGGGCCATCAAAGCTTCAGAAAAATTTTCCACCATACTACGCCATCAATATCGGTTTATTTATATATATTTTAGACAGTACGTTCCCCGATCTACGTGGGCAGCAGAAGTGACGCGACAAAATTTTCAATTGATATATAGTATAGGAGCGTTCTACTTGCGAGACAGTACTTGATAGAAACAGTGGCCGCCATGTTTAACTTACATAGTGTCTTCTTTAAGCTCGTAGTTTTAGCGGTGGTTCACAGTACAATTTATGATATCAAAAATAAATACTTATCTGAAACTGATGGACTTACATTAAAAATGTTTTCGAGTCTACCCGTTGCACTTTAAATCACCTTACCACTTTAACTAACGTTTCATTTTAAAATGGCACTTTTCCCCATTGACTTAAGATGACTATAATCATATCTCTGCATAAAGAAGGAGATAAAAATCAAGCATCGAATTATTGCCCAATTGCACTCCTTTCCACGTTATCTAAGATCATGGAAAGATTGGTCAAAAAGAAGCTTTTATCATTTCTCTTTAAATATAAAATACTTACTACTCATCAATTTGGATTTTTAAGTAACAAAAGCCCAAATGAGGCTATATTCTTCCCCCTAAATAATGTCTACTCTGGCCTAAACAGCCATCACCCCATTACAACAACTTGCGATATTTCTAAGGCTTTAGATCATGTTAATCATAATATTTGAACTAACAAATTGCAGTACTACGGTTTCAGGGGAACCCCTCTCGTATGGTTCAAGTCATACCATACCAACAGAAGTCAGCTTGTAAGGGTTGATACAACGATGTCTTCTTGCAAGCCATATGGAGTGCCCCAAGGCTCAGTACTAAGTCCTATTTTGTTTCCTATTTTGTTTCTTCTGTTTATAAACGATATCGCATATCTAGACATTAGTGGTGATTATGTCTATTTGCTTACGAAACTAGTTTCTTCTGGAGCAACCCTAATCACACGGCTTTATAGGAACATATCTAGTGATCTTCTGTCTCAACGCTTCTAAAACCAAATTTTTGTCATACAAAAATACATTGCAGCCTTATTTATTAAATAACACCACCATTGATGTCAAATCTGTCAAATTATTAGTGCTTGTTGTGGACAATTCCTTGAAATGGGAATTACATATTTTGCCACCTTATCTAAAAAATTAAATTCCTCCTGTTTTGCGCTGAGATTAGTTTCCAAAGAACTGAATTTATCCACCTCCTCAACACTCTGTTAGGAACTTATTGAGTTGCATCCTTTCTGGTATGCTTGTGGTGCGATTCAATTTGACCGAATCTTCAATCTGCAAAAGATAACTGTTAGATATTCACTCGGACTAAACAGCAGGGCTCACTGCAGAGACTTCTTTAAAACATTGAAAATTCTGATCCTTCCTTCTTTTTCATCTTTAAATCCGTTTGCCTAATTCGTAAGCACGCTTCTCCAATTTCAGAAAGGACTTTGCATGGTTATCCACTTAGGAACGCGAAGCACAACCTTACCTACCTACTTCACGTTCAGAATTAGTTAAGAGCTCAATATTTTACAATACACAATTACTTGCCAATTAAAATCAAACTTTCAAGTCAACTAAACAGTCTACTAAACCAAAACTATTTCTTATAGAAATTGTTTAACATATGACCTACTACTATCTGGCACAGGATAAGACGATGGTGGACTTGAGATACAGAGTTTTTTAATTCACTTAACTTCAGTTAACCTGAACCAGTCTCTTCAAATACCCTCATATAAAAAATCAAGGGTATAAATTCAAATGACCTAGTTGACAACTTTATTGATCCGAGTATTCCAACCCATCTTCCTTCAACTGGTTTTCCAGAAACCTTCGAATATTAGGACCATAATGTGAAGGTGCACCATTTGCTAGAACCAAAAACTGGTATCTGTTTTCCATATTATTTGGATCCGGAAGTGCAGTTAGTTCCGGAAGTGCTGTTAGGTCCGGAAGCACCGTTATACGAAGAAGTTTCACATATAGATCAGCTATTAAATTCTCGCGAAAGAAATAAAAACCTTCGAAACTTCTCCTGACGATTCCTACCCAAACATTAATCTTTTTAGGGCTCTGGGCGTTTTTATTTCTCACTCCAGTGGAGCTGTCTCGAGCCGAGTAACAATTGTGTAGTTCTGTAGATTTACTGCACCATTTAAACAAAACGTTGCTTTGTCTAAAGATACCACACTTTTTATAAAATTTTTCATCGCAATGCCTCATAAAGATTTCACAAAATTCTAAACGTTTGTTTCAAGTATTTTAATTATGTATTTTTTTCCATAAATTAATAATCAAGTTTATTTTGTTTTTTATTAAAATTATCTGTTTTTGAAAATTATTTTATCATAACAATGTATATTTATAGTTGTTTTATAATTCTGTTCAACTCTTATTATTTACTCTCATTTTATATACGTTCGTATACCCTCAAAATGCTTAAATTTCATTGGAGATCCAAATTCAACTTCTGAATATACAATTAAGGAGAAAACTATCAATTTCAGTTGATCGGCTTGAATGTTGATCGTAAAGTCTATTAAATACCCTGCAGTGTATTCAGTAGAATAAATTTCTTCTGCTTTTCTTAATTTCAATGACATTAGTCATGGAGTGGTGCGTGCCGTAAATCGAAAGAAAATATTGACCTGAAATAGGAAATTACAGTTTACAAATAATAATTTTTCCCCATCATTGTTATTCACATATATTCTCTAAACAATATTTAAGTACATTGGAATAACTTTTAAGTTAATGAAAAGTATGTTTCATTCTAGTTTACATTAGGTATATCTGTTGAAATTATAGCTGTTGTTGAGTACATACGATAGACCATGTTCAAAAATATAATATGAGGTTTTTAATCAACTTTAGTTTCTGAGTTTTAACTATGTAGGTGTACTATAGAAAAAACATGTACATCGAAGAATAAACTTCATGAAAAAATTAATCATTGTGGTCTAAAAATGGAATTAAATCGAGAATATTTTCTTGCTATGATTTTTCTGTGACTCTCAACGTAGATTAAACCAACAGCAGTGTGCCTATCAACTCTCTTCGACTTCTGGTTATGAAGCACCATCTCTAGCCATCGTAAAAATATAACAATCTTCGAGATGATTTCGTGGTTCACGCAAAATGGTCAGTTTTTTGCCATTTTTCCGTTATCGTAAATATTCCACACAACTGGAAGCCAAAACTTCTTGTTTTTATCCAAGAGCATACTAAAATAGATATTTTTCACCAACTCTGCTATAACCTTTCTACAATCATTAAGAACACATATTCTCCGCATTTCTTTAATTTCTTAGAACTCTTGATTTTAGTCTCTTCTAGGTGATCTATTGATTAATATAAATACGCAATTATCAATGAAACACTTTGGTGCTTCATTGCCACTAACTAACTTCAATATATTTTCCGAGCTTTCGAATACTTATGTATTCATTGTCGGGGAAATATTAATTGGGATTTAACTTGAATAAATTCTTGTGAAAATTTTAAATTCATAGGATTCAAAATTCAATATTCAAAGTAACGTTGATAGAAATATTTCTATATACACACGTATATTTGGCATACATATATCTGAATGTTTTTTGACTTGTGGTAATAAAATGTTTTAACAATACCTCTATACTTATAAACGAATGCAAATAATGTCTATAACTAAGCAAATATTAGGGTAGGCAGATACTTTTAAAATGTAAATTGCTTTGAAGCTTAATGTTACTTCCCAAGAAAAGCAGTGAGCAAGAAATATTGTAGAGTATAAAAGGATCAAAGAGCTAACAAAAAGAGTCTTATATATGGATGAAGTAACTTTAGTCTGTGAAAAATACTTTTTAAGAGATTAAATGAGAAACGGATATGCTTTTCCCGATTAATTGAACACACGAGAAATATTTGAACAACTTTCCAACAGTAAATGACATTACAAATAATAGAATAGAAACTATCGATCAGTATAAGTAGAAGTCAACTTGACTTACAGTAATCTTTGTAAAATCTTTGTGAAGTTCGAATCGTGAAAATCAAAATAAATATTTCAAGTTTTTAACGTCATTAGAGTTATAGTATTTTGAGAAGAACATGATACGAAGTAAGTTCTGTTTAAACTTGAACCAAGGTTACTGCAATGATAATCAGCATAAAAAAACCAAATTAGGGAACTGAATATGTGCCGAATCATATTTTCAACTAAATTATTCACGCATTCATATTTTGTATCGATTTTGGGATTAAAACTGACGAAGAAAGATATTGAAACACGTCAACACCTTTCACTGATTCCAAAGAATCTAATAATTCACTCGAATATTCCGAAATTTTTAATAAAGATAACGCATTATTACAAAGATGATTTCACAGAATAATACTAGTACGTTAGGAGCTTCTTTGAAGATAAATGGCGTCGTGAAAATTAAATCTGTTTATATCTGGCACTTTCAGTTTTCGGAAAATGACATATATGCAATTGATTAGAAAAACCCCTCAAGAATAATTCAATTTCTAAAAATAACTAAAAACTATCTTTCTAATGATTTTCTTGTATGAAAATTCAGTAGTAATCTGCCATTATAGACACATCCCATCTACCCTTATACTCTGTATTGTACAAATATCTTGGTGAAATCTCTCTTGTTCATCACTAAATGACTGAGGAAAATGATCCAGATGAAAATATCCTTTTGCAACAAAAATATTTCGAACAACATAAGTTGAAATAGCTTGACAGTTTAGTGCTCGAGTGTTACTGAAAAAATTTGTCATAATCAATACAAATGCTTTCTGTGTCTTGAAAATGATTTAATTCATTGTTTTAATGAAAATATCATCATTACGATATGGTTTATTGATTAGTATAAATACAATAACGTCTGTAGTCCCAATAGTAAATTATTAAGCGGTTATCAATAACGTGAGATGATAAAGTAGAAAATTTTTAACAAAGTGGAACCAATATTTTCATCAAATTTGATTTCTGATATAAATAATAATGCAATAAATAAGGCTATAAATTGAAAAATATGTAGTCTCCTAAAAACAATTTATAATAAAAATCGCATTGAAAGTTCATAGAACTGACTCTGGCTTATATTTTTTACGTTTTTATCAATTTGCAAATCTAGAAACTTGTTATAAATTCTAACATTAAATTTGTTATATTGTGTTTGTTGTAGCCTAGAAAATGGATATAATGAGTCTAACCGCACCCAAGGTGGTAGTATAAGTATGAATATCAAAATAAGTTACCTTATCTCGAACACTCCTATGAATACAAATATATACAATGTAACATGCCATGCCATTTTTAAAATATAACCAAACAGGAATTTGTTCTATTCTATTCGTTCTGTTCTGCTTAAAACAAAAGAAATCCATAGAAATTTTAGTGAGCACAATATAAAAAACCAATGTAAAACTTACCAGCGAATGTAAAGAATAAAATCACCAAAAATTTACTAAAATTTATTTTGATCGGTGTAGTGTAGATAGGTAGAGGAAGAATTCGATTCAATTACGAGGTTTTATTGAATTTATCGAATAAAGTAGAACGTCGATAACAAATTAATTTCTTCTAAAACTCGAACGTAACACGCCGAATGGCTTGTTACAACATGTAATGCAATGACAGGATCCCATATCCCATGAAGAGTTCGCGGCAATGTACTCGACTTCTTGTATTGTGAATAATACCCAAAGCAGTCTTCTAAAGGGTAAAAACCTTTTGAACTCTGCTAAAGTAGCTCCATAGAGGGATACCATAAACCAGTTGACTGGATAATCGTAAAGTAAATCGTGCGCATAACACGATTACTGCTAATAGAGGAGTGTAGTTGACTCATTGCAAAAAGCTGTGATGACATTTTGGAGCACATTGAGTCTATATTCCTCGAACTTATACCGGGATATAATGTGATTCCCAATAATTTCACTGGTTCTGCAGAGCTAAATGTTATTTTTCAGCATAAGCTGAGAATATCAGTGATGAGATTTGCATACCGATTTGAATTTAGACGTTCAGAGTCAGACGAAATAAATAATAATAAAACACTATGATCCGACACAATTGTCTTGTATACCCCTGCATACAGTTTATTATCTAAGTTTGTTATAGAATCAAGACAGGAACTAGTATTCTAGTCTGCATGCGAACCAAGTACCTGAGACCTTACGCACGTCAAATGTTCTTCAAAATCTTCAAGTACTCACTATCATCATTCAAGTCTAGCTTCTAATCCTCTATGATCAAAATAGATTTGTATCTTGTGTATAACTTATCCATGACATTCTGTAGCTGGCTGACAAATATGTCTAGTTTACCTTTACTTTCACTAATATCTAGAACTAATATTAATATGATTAGATGTAAATATGGTTACCCCATCATGTACGTTTCTAGAAGACTACTCTACAGTAACCAGATATAAATAAGTAACCTCTTAATTTGGTATACTATAAACTACATACGTATATCGAGCTAATGCTGTATTATATCAAATAAATACTCATTCAAGAATACAGTCAGGTTATACACTTTATTTGAAAAACTTTTAGATGGAATACCGAGTGCTCAAATTTTCAAAAAGCATCTTATCAATAGACGTCTTCACAAGAAGTTTGTGTTAACTCGTGAACTGAATTTGGCGTTCCCCTGATAATAAACCTATTTACTGATACACCATCAGACCATTACATTTTTTCTGCTTTTCGTGACGTTTTCTTTTTTTAAGACGGTTACTCTTTTCCATTACCACTCCATGGAATCTGTTTTGTTTGTGGGATCATAGTTTTATAACCCATTATAGTTGATTCGATTACACTTTCTTGCTCCCCGCGGCAAAGCTCTAAAAATCGGTCACAACATCCTTCTCGACACTGATTTTCCTCTGCGCTGAGAATTCCAAGTACCCACCTGGCACTAATTTTTTCCATATTCAAATGCTCGTGTAGGATCTTTAGAATACTTGTCACCGTCACAAGACCTCCCGTACGTGGTTCATTTTCCAATGATTTATGAAAATAATGCACCCTAGTCACGGTATGCAGACTGCATTCTATTTTCAGTTTGTATTGGTGTTAATCTTTTTTTAGTTACAAATTTGATAACATATCGTAGTTCAATTTGCGACATTTTTCAAAACAACTAGACTAAATGGTTGTTTGAGCTCTATCCATAATAAAATCGATCGAAGTAGCAAATTGAAAATTTGCGTACAGATTGTTAAGACCTGTTACTGACGCGTGCGTTACTGAAGATTTTTGCGAACACATTTACTATATATGGCTAAGAACTCATGGACCGCTACATAGTGTATATATCAGGAAAAAGCTGTATCAAAAACTAAATTTGATCATTATAAACGGGAAATACATTTGAAGTTATTGTACTAACAACTACAGAAAACATGAAAAAACATTAAAAAGTAAAATTTTATAACTACATGTTAACTGTTGTTTATAATGCCAACTTTATTCTAAAATCAATATGCTACCATCAGTATCTTGTCACAAAAATACTCGTTCCTATATTCCGCGATTATACGACGTCAGTTTCGGTCGTAAAATTACTGATTGGCAAATTTATATCGTTACTCCAACAGAAATTTATCCGATAAGGTAAAAGCTTCCTCGCTTCAATTGATAGTCTGGGACCACCAATCCTGATAGTTCCATTATCGTAGATTTAAAATCAAAATTAGAAAGGATAAAGGTAATCGATGTAATTTATCGTAAATATGCTTGAATACATTATATATTATTGAAAAGCCGTTATATTTTACCGTCATTGCTAATTTAATTTGATGCAAAATTATTCAAAAATAATATTTTATAAGTGTAACGAGCGTACATACAGTGTAAAAATAAAGTTTTAAACATTATTTTATTCAACTTTATAAGCATAGAATTACGTACAAATTATTTGCGTATTCTATGAAAAAATTATCAGTTTGCTTCTTTATTGACGCCTAACAAGTATCTAGCCAAGTACTTCGAACGAATCAGTACCTTCAATTTAGTTTGTGCAAGCGTGGAGTGAAGATTATTGTTTGATAGGTACTTAATTTAAATTAAATATATACCCGAGAATATTTGAATTGATTTCAAAAACTGACTATTGTGACTGAGTATTGTGACTCTCAGAGGAGAAAAAGATTCATTGTATGCTAATTATTTTTATGGTTTGATAACTTTTCAGTAGACAAAACAAAGTTAATTAAATTTAGTAAATAAGGAATATATCTAATTGAAATTAATCGTAAACATGTATCAAATTTCTCATGTAAAAAAATTAATATCATACCTAAAAGTATGTATCTGTACTAAAAATATTCTTGTTCATGTGTTAATTATAGTTCTTATTCTAATTAGTAATTGTGACTAAAGTAGGCTTCTCAATAATGTTGCCAACACGTATAATGACATAAACCGTGAAGCCGGTTATATTATGTTATTAGAATTTAAAATTTTGTGGATGCGGAGGGTACATCATATTTTTTTATATTGCTTTTATAATCTGTTTAAATTTGTTGTGGGCGTTTTTATAGAGTCAATGTCTAAGAGGCCTTTTTATTTAGATTATTTAGGGCAAATTAGAGATTTCGAACAAATAATCCTATATATTATCAGTATATTCACTATTTCCAGTACAGTATAATTAAAAATAAGATATAATTTTGAAATTGTATCTGTCAAAACTCTTTGGAAAACGTTCTAACATCAACAACAATTATTGATAAAACATTATCTAGTTGATTAAATTGTGAAAATCTAAAACATTCCCGAACCCCCTTGAATACACACAAAAAATTTAATCAAAAACCAGCTGTTTAGAAGAAGTTTAATTACAAACACACGTTCAGAAGATTTATAGATATAAAGATTAAAATGATGGCTTATATTTTAAAAGATGATTGTTGAAATCACTCAGACACGACACTGTATGGCACAGGTCAGTTAGTCTATTAGGAAATGAAATGTACAGTTGGAAAATTTTAAATTTACTCTTAGTTTATTAGATAAATATTAAATGTGAAATTTTCCATCTGAAATAGGTTTCCCTCTAGAATTCACGGGAAAGTTCATTAGCGCGAAAAATTTAGCATGAATATGTAGGACAAATTAAGTTTTAGTTTAACTTCGGTCTCTGAAAACCATCCAAGAGTTCGAAAAATATCAATTTTTCAAATTTCTATTTAAAACATAATTTTTTCACCATTGTTCTAATAATTTTTTCATATCATGGTATTATCGTTTCCACCTTAATAGAGGCATTAATTAAAACTAGATAAAAAAATTTATTTCGTTTGTTGTTTTGTTCTAAACAAATAGAGAACTTCAATATTTTATATTCTTTTTTCACCATTTTATTCTTCTAAGAAAATTATGACTTTTGAAAAGAAAATTTTCCCTTGAATAAATTTCATAAATTTTTTTTATTCATGATTTAACTGTCTTTACCGCCCCCGAACCCCAAGTCATCCTTAACCTTTTGTTGTGAGCGTCTAGAGAAGGCGGTGTTTTTTCTTGCATATACCAATTTTCAACAATTCTTCGCAAAACGTTATTATTAAGACCCACTTTTTTGATGTTTTATATTCATTATGTTAGCTATGAATAATACAGAATAGTACACAATTTTTTGGCATTGCTTAATAATCTTTCTACCTACTTTCTACCTACGATAATACATAAATAAATCACATATTAGAAATTAGAAGTTACTACTACAGAGAATGAAATAAGTCAAGATGTAATATGTCATTACTGTTGAAAACTTCCAAATCTTCTCTTGGTGAATTCACGACAACAACATAAAATATACATATAGTAGTTTGATATCAACAATCTGAGTTGAACCGTCGAGTCGCTGGTATAAATATATAAGTTTCAAATTTGATTTCACAAAACTGACGATTTTCTCCGTACAAATTCTTGATTTTATCACTGATAACCATATTTACCGAAATATGGTTCAACAACAAACCGATTCAAAGGAAAGCAATAAACCAGAGAAAAACAAAACTCTCGATATGCTGACTCAAACTTTTATATATATGCTTCTATTCCAGATTATCTTCATTTAGATTTGTGTATTAAATCCATAATCTACGAATGTTTCATTTCATAATTTTATGTAATGTCGATTTATATATATATATATATATATATATATATATATATATATGTAGCAAATTTTTGAAATTGTGTACTCTTTATTCCACTAAAAATCGGGAAGTGTTTTTTCCATCATCAAGGAAACTAAAATATAAGTGGAGAGGTAAAAAAGAGAAGAAATATGTAATTAAGCTTGATTGAATCATTGAATAATGCACAATTTCAATTATTGAAACTGATATTCTAGATATTAAAAATGGAATATTTACCCATCACTAGCCCGGGATGGAGAGTTAATGACCAACCAGAAATATATTAGTTGACAGTAGATTATCCATTGTGTGATTTATGGTAACTAATTTGAGTCGATTATTCATGTGTGAATGAATAAAATCGGTCATCGACATAGCCGACACGGGGTAAATCACAAGTTATGTTTTAAGTAAAAAACCCAACTGAAAAGACTTACACTACCGCTATCTGACCACTGTAGGTGGTTTTCCGCTATTATGGACCAGAATATCGTGGGAAGACCATTTATTAGGTCCGGGTGTGTACAAGAAGAACCTTATCACTCACAATAAATAACTATATTAATGTGAGATCTGTGTGAATCATACTTAAAATATAAATTGGAATCTAATAAGTGCAATGACACCAAGCATTACATGAAGAAAATCCGATTACAGTTTTGCAAAACAATTATGAATGAGACACATTGAGTTTTCTAATGCAACAACATTTTGCTTGAATGGATTCATAACTTGAAATATTTGTCGGTATTGGTTGGACAGTTCTCCACATTGCATGGAAGGAATTGAGACACATTATCCACAAAAGCCAAACCTTTTGTGTGGAATCGTCAGAGGAATAATATCCGGACCTTTTTTATGAGAGACACATTAAATGGTTCACTTCTCTATGGTATCAACCATTTACAGTTATAAGCAGAAATTTTATTTCAGTAGGTACTATAATTAATCACTTAATCATGCAACAATACCTGAACACTGTATCTCCGCAAGTGGGTGGGCGAAAGAGTTTATATTGAGTAGCAAGGTAACCGGAACTATTGCTGTTAGTGCTATTCAAGTTTATAGTTTGTAAGGATTTTCCTCTAACAACCGTAAAAACTATAACATCGAATCAAAGCCAAGCTACAAAATATAACGCTTACTAACTGTTTCCACAACTGAAAGAACGATTTTTGTCGCGTAATGAAGTTACATCCGTAGTAAATTAGCGGTTTGGTTTGGTTTATTTCGAGATTAGTTAGAAATGCCAAAGCATTGATGGGAAAAATATATTAATCTTGATGAAGACTTAATTAAAAATTGAAAATTATATCTTTGCCAACTTTTATTGTACGTGAACTCATCAGCCCTCGTATCCCATTTATTTCACCTTATTCAGTAATGCAATGCTTTCAGAAACCACATTACCAAGCTATATGTGATTCTCTATGAGCATGGAAATAATATTATTTTCCACGGAATATATAAAAGATAACAAAATTTCTTCATTTATTCAAAGGAAACTATAACTCAAAATCGATTCAATTAAATTCTTAGCTTTCGCAATATCCGACAAAAGTTGAACTTAAATAACAAGATTTCTCATGACATATGCACGATTATAATCTAAGTATGTCGATTTTTCAAGACGTGCCGAGTTTCTTCCATGTATAGTTATCATTTTCAAATGATTGGGGAGTCAAATTGGTGTATAGTTGGAAATATATGTACATTATTATAACTTTTAATCAACTTCTGTTTCGATTATTACATTTCCAAATGCATCCCTACATCTTAAATATACCAACAAAACGTAACACGCTCTTATTTGTAATTTAATTCAACTATTATAAAAACGCGAAGATTTAATAATTAAGGTGTGAAGTGTTGAAAATATATAATTATGTACATCGATATCGAATTATTTTGTCGTAGACGAAGAAGCTTATTTATAATGATATTTCTTATTAGAGTCATATTACTAACAGATAATAGAAGCTTGTTTTTAAAAATATTTCTTTTTCTTTAGATTTTTTGGTCATGTTTTTCCCACTAGTAAAATGGTCCATCCCCCCCAGAGGTCCATTGTAAAGGGATAAGTACAGGGTTCGCACTGGTACCCTGAGGCAACCTGAGGTACCCAACGTTAGTGATACAAAATATTTATAAATCCTCATACTATTCAGCCCTTGGCACGTGTTCACCTTAGCATTAGGTCATCCATCTAATCAATCAAACGTAATCCACATTCATAGCAAACAGAAAGAACTTTTTTTCTCAAATTTGTTGGAGTTGCATATTCACGCCAATCAGATACTCGTCAAGACGAATTAAACGATGTCGTTACGTCGTTACGGAGTTCCTATGGCCACCTTCCAGCTCCATCATCAGACCCTGGTGCTACCATATAGTATCAAAGTACTCGTCATGAAATTCTGATTAACAAACTAGGGTAATATGGCATCTGAGGTGCTCCTTTAAAATGGCTTGTATCGTACCTTGAATGTAGAAAACCACTGGTACGAGCCAATGGTTAAGTTTCAAGTAAATTGCCAGTTGACAGTGGTGTACCACAGGGTTCAGTTTTGGGTCCAATTCTTGTCTTTGTATTCATCAATGACGTCACAGACTTACGAATCAATGGTAAACTTACTTAATTCACGTATGACACCAGTGTAACCTGGAGTGGTCCAGATATACAAGTTTTACATTATACCATGATCAAAGATCTCATTACTATTATGTCCTGGTTTTACGCGAACGGCCTCTGTTTAAACACTGAGAAAGCTTTAATTTTATCCTACAAAGCAGCTTTACCAGCTCTAAAACTCAACAGCGAATTAATACGGTCCTCAAATTCGATCAAGTGTCTTGGTCTATATATTGACGATGCCTATTAATTAGTCTGTACATGTAGAGACCTTAGCGAAAAAATTAAAAGAGCTCTATTCTCGTACTGCTTTAACAACTTACTACTCGTTGCTCAAATCGCATCTCCACTATGGTTTGCCTTTCTGGGGATCTTGTAGTTTGCACCTTTCCGAATCTATCTTCAAATTACAAAAAAGATCAATTCGATAAAATTTTAGAATACGTTTGTTTGGTTCGCAAACATTTTCACAACTGAACTGAGAGACCCATTCATAGCTACCCTACTAGAAGAAAGAATTTGGACATTTACTTAACTATACCCACATTTGAACTGAAAAAAAATTTCATCATCTTCAGTGTCAAAAAATTATTCAATCAGCTACCTTCAGAATTAAGAATGGCAAATTCATTTAATAAGTTCCAAAGATTGACAAAGGCACTTTGGCTTGGAAGACCTCATTATTCTGAGGCAGAATTCTATAAATTACAATATACTCAATAGACCGGCATAATTCAATTTAGTATGAAGTAAGATATTATGCTCTTATTAAGTCGCATCTCCGAAATTCTTTTCCCTTCTGAGGAACGTGTGGTGCATCTCAAGTTGAGCGAATCTTCAAACTACAAAAGAGAGCTGTTAGATATTTACTCGGACTAAGCAACAGGGCTCACTAAAGGGACTTCTTTGAAGGATTAAAAATTCTGACTCTTCCTTAATCATGTTTGAATCCGTTCGCCTAATTAGTAAGCAGGCTTCTCCAATTTCATAAACGACATTTCACGGCCATCCACTTAGAAACGCGTTCCATGTTCAGAATTACTTGAGGGCTCAATATTTTACAATCCCAAAAATATGCTCAATCAATTACCCATTGAAATCAAATCGATATCATCTTTTGCCACATTCCACTTGTATTCTAATAATAATATTTATTTCCGGGTATGCTGCATAATTTTACCATAGACTTATATACTAATTATTACCTATTACTATTACCTATAATTGTGGTTTTTTTCTGTATATTGAAATTTTATTATTTGTTTTATCGCTATTTACTTATTTTTATGTTGGTTTTTTAGTTTTTACAAGCTTTTGCCTTCAAATTATAACCATTTTTTGACAATAAAGCATTTCTCTCTCTTCTCTCAAAGTTTTATATATTCCAAATATTAAAAGATTAGTTTGAAAAGTTTTAATACATACATTATATGTATTATAATCATTATTATCAAGCTAAATTGTTATTTTATATTATCTAATATAAAATGTCGCTTTGTCCGTAAAATTGTTAAATTTTCTATTGACTATTTCCTTCGAAAAATTTAAGCCAACCAAAAAGCTGTAATATTTTATGTTTACCTAGCAACGATCAAATTTCAGCGATAATACTGCACTAGTGCAAATTATCGATAATTTGCACTAGTGCCTAATTTTCGTCTAGGATTAATAAACATCATTTGGTTTTAATTTTATATTTTAAGAAAAGGAACAATTATTGTTTATTTTAAATTAAATTTTTTTCAGGAAATAGTCTGCCAAAATGCCCTCTCGTGCATGTCAAATTGTCTCATAATTTCCTCTCGTGCGCATTCGCGCACTCGAGAAAATTAAATTATCGACAATTTGACATGCACTCGGGACATTAATATTGACAATAGAGCTTATCTCTCTCTCTATCTCTCGCTCCCTCTCTCTCTCTATCTCTCGCTACCTCTCTCTCTCTCTTTCTCAAGACGAATCAAAGAAGCCTAAACTCGATGGGCTTGCGTTGTTTAATTACGGAGTTCCTATGGCCATCTTTCAGCTCCACTATCAAATAAGCTCTATATCATAATAATATTGCATTTTCATCCGATTTATACATACATACAAAATTTCAGCTCAATCGGAAACCGGGAAGTGAATCAAATTTACCTTACAGGATTTGATTACAGACAACGGGAAAGGTGAAACTAAATAAAAGCTTGTAAAGAAGAGGTTTGAACTTTGGAACAAAACATTAGATATTTATAAGAACAAAAATAAAAGAGGAGCAGTGAGAAAATTGTTTGCAAAATTGTTTCTCATATTGGTACCTTCCTGAATGAATCTCTAGAAGTTCTTCAAATGACGACCTTCAAAAATCGTTAAAAACTTGCCGAAAGAATAGATTGTGCTGTTAAAATAGGATTAACCTAAATACCCCTAAAAACTTTTTTTCTTTCTTCTGTAAAACCCGGAATAGGCGGTTACCCGGGCAGTGTGTCTCTGACCTAATAGTTAATCAATATCAAAAGTTTAGGACTTTAGGACCGGAAAACTGAAACTGTCACATGGTTATAATTTAAAGATATTTTTCTTATATTAAGCCTCGATTCACATTTTCAACAGTTTATTTCATTTCGTAATACCATTTTGACATTTTGATTGTTAGCGGAAATCATTGTTTTGTTCCAGATTATTCCGTGCATTTTTCATACATCGAGTATATGGTTAACACTTGGTTTAGCAATACAGAGATATATCTACGTTTGTCATGCACCGCTCGCAAGAAAATTCTGCACATTACCGAACGTATACAAAAGCGTTGCTGGTGTTCTAATTGTAGCAACTCTGCATCAAGTACTCAGATTTGTTGATACGGAATATACTACAGTAAGTATTTAATTTGTCCTCTCTTCTATATTGTAACAAAAATTAGTGACATATTATAAAAGTATAGAAAACTAGAAAAGAATAAATTGTAAATTTAGTAGTCCATCAATTTATCAATTGAACAAGATGTCCAGCAATATACCTACAATATTGTAATTTATCAAAAAATCATTTTTTTGAACAAAGTAGAAATAACACCTATCACTTTGAATAATATGATTTTCAAAATTTCATGCAACATCAATGTGAAGCAAACATAATAAAGGTAATAAGATATATCAACAAAGTAAGTTCCGTTTAGTTATATAAAAAAACATTTATAGATAAAGAGAAAATATTTATCGTACAAAAATCTACAACTAATTTTCTACATAGCTAGCGGAATGTCATAGCGTGGCACAAG
Organism: Diorhabda sublineata; assembly: GCF_026230105.1. NCBI lineage: Eukaryota > Metazoa > Arthropoda > Insecta > Coleoptera > Chrysomelidae > Diorhabda > Diorhabda sublineata. The sequence goes on from NC_079476.1 coordinate 28,291,160, forward strand.
TTTTTGTATGCCCTCTACATAGAAGGTCACCTATTAAGTTTTCAACCATGTGGTGACATGTTCTTTCAGCTCTCCATCATTATGTTTACTACCAAGGAGCTATTTTAGGAGTGAGTCCGGGTTGTTCGGAGATTGATCAAACACGTCCTAGCCAAATTCCTGTAGGAGTTTTTTTGTCACGTTCAGAAGTAAGGCATTATCGTGAAAAAACAGACACTTTTTGACAGTAATCCTCGTCACTTATTCTGTGTGGTCTTATAGTATCAAATTAACAAAAATTCAATATTTATATTAATATTTAATTTTCTGAAGTTCTTTCATTAGCTTTTGGTGTTGAAGTTTCAAAATTGAAATCTTAATTTCATGTTTCTCTTCGCCATTTTTGAATTCTTGTTCATGTTTGTTTTGATTGTGTTTCAACTCTAGATCATATTTTTCTTGCTGATGTTTCAGTTTTAGCCTTGATTCTTCCAAGATATATTGTTTTCGAATGCTCATAAAATCTTGTTTTGATTTTACCTAGTTCGTCAATTTGTTTTTCGCAGTATTATCTGGAAAATAATTAGTTGAAGTATTAATTTTTTTTCAATAAAATCTTTCTAATAATTGTATTTACATGCATTTCATATAATTTGCTTTTCATAAAATCTATTTTTGTCAATGCAATTAATAAGCAAAGTGAAATTTTATCATTTTAGATCATTATCATTTTTTATGTACTTGGTTCGCATTTGAAACAGCTGAAACAACTTCATACTCCGGTTTAAAAATTAAAAAATAAACTTCAAATGAATTATAGTGAATATGAAAAATACGAAATAACTTAATTGGAGCATAGGACACAAAATTTTAATCTCTGTTCTTACCAACGTCCACCCTTATAGTCCCTTTACTGAAAAGTGTAAGTAGAAGAACTCTGCGTCCTTTTCTATTCTCTACTTCCAAGAAATTAATGGCAGAAAACAGACCAAACTTGCATTTGCTTGCGTTGTATTTGGTTGTATTGTATTTCGAAGTATTTCAAAGATACGAAAATGGAAATAAATATTCACGTTTGTTAAATGTGAAACAGACCATTGTTTCGCAAGCTTCTTTCATTAGAGCCGCCATTAATTTCTTAGCTCAAGGCTAACCAATCTCGTGTCCAGATTTTCCAATACAGGGAATTTATCTACCTCTACATAGCAGCGCTGCGTCATGAATATTTGAAACAAATAAAACTCAGACAAGAAGAGATCTACGCTACTCTATAGAAGGTTTCAAGACCTGTATGTAAGACCATGAGTCAGAGTAACAGCCGCACATGCTCGAAACTGCGACGCAGCGCTGTCTTTGATAGAAATAGAAACGGAACTTACAATGTGAATATACCTTGTTATAAAAATAAATACCAACCTAAGAAATAAACAATGTATACAAAATTGTAAAATGAAAACAACATATTCTATATAAAGAAATTAAATAACATCTAGTAATTGAAAACCAAAGTTACAAAGAATATTATGACTAATCAAGTATAACAGATGAATCAATAACAAATGATAGATCGAATTAAATAATGATAGACAAAATCGATAGAATCGTTAATAGATTTCAATAGACATCTAACCACATATACATAAAAAAAAGAAACTAACCAAACCGGCACAACAAATGAAGGCCATGTGAAAGTTGGAAAAAGTTCAGATAAATTCAGTAGACTTTAACTGACCAGCAGATACAACAACTAAAAGTAAATTGGTGATGATATTATTTTTTATACCCACAGCTCTACGCTTGTTAGCTTGTCGGTTAAAACTAAGCTACCAACAGCTACATTATCTGCAAAAGTGTTGTCACTTATTGGTATAAATTAAATGAATTACACTACATTGAACTAAAATGAAATGCTTTGTATAAATGGTTCGGAATAAATTCTCTTACTTATAGTGTTATTGTTAGTGTTTTTTGATATTATGGGAATTGTGCTATTTATTTCATTGAATGGTTTGTTTAGAATTTTAGAAGGAGGATACTTATTTTAATCTCAAATAATCGCGACAGCTCATTACCACTTTTGATTTTGTTATTTGTAATGCTATTCTCTTTATAACTTTCTGGTGATCTGTTTGGTTGTTGTGTTTTTACGTGAATCGACAATTTTATTTAACAGCTTGACAGACATCTCTATTACATAAATTCCCGCTTGGAGGATATTACATCCAGTTTTCAATTTGTACGACTTCTTAATGCTCAAGCCCTTCAAACAAACACCGCCTCTTATTAAAATTTCTTTTTTGAGTATTGTTCAATATCTTATTTTACTAAAATTTCGTTCTAATTACCACCTGTTAGTAAGACTGTATGTTTCAGTTTTTTCTTCATAAATCGATTATTTAAATTTATTGGTACACTCTCTACATGATAAATCAGGTCGAAAAGACATTTTCCTCTTGAAAAACGTATGAATAATCACTTTTTTCACTCTAATCGTTTTCTCGTCTTTAAAGGGCAACAAGCTGAGACAATCGAAAGTCAAAAGGGATATTGGATTGCATCCAATATCCCTCTTACAAAGAAACTGCACCTACGTGTACATAGCTGAACCACTTCACTTGTAATAAAACTTTATATTTCAAAAGCATTTCCAACTGGAAATTGTCTCTAATAACACAAAAATTATACTAAAACTTTTATCAAGGGTAATTACCTAACATTTCTATATACCTCACTTCTATTTATCAAAGAGTAGTAAATGATTTTTTTCGGATAAAACTAATTATACAGAAATTTCTGCACTCTTTGAAATCGCATATCTCTTTGAAATCTTTCAATTTTAAGAATGATGAAATGGAAATCATGTTTTGGGAAATATAAGTAGAGAAGGAATTAAAAAATTAAAAGCTGTCAGATAAACCAACGCTTTTAGTGGAGAAATTAAATTTTCGGTTTTTTTCCTTTATAAAGTTTTTTAAAACGTTATATAAATAATAAACTGCACTGAACAAGATCGCTAAAACATCAGAAAAAATATATAATAAGAATGTTTTCAATTCAAATCAAAGAAACTAAATATTTATTCGATGTGCCAATGGAGCATTGGCTAAATGGGAAATTGGGAAACAATCTTCTGACAATTAAATTTCTAGCAAAGTATCTTTTAATGATAGATGCAAAAGACAATAAGCTTATATTTTTCTTTGGGAGCATATTGAGAAAACTACAAAACACTGTACATGAAATCGTAGAATATGAACGTTAAAAATGGTTTGGCTTTTTCGAGTCATGAATATTGTAAGAGACCATAGAATATATGAGACACGTAGTATGACAAGCTAGCGTTTCGAATGAACCTCGACCTTATGGAGGGTAGAGTTAACGAGGACCATCTCATATGGGGGCTTAACTTAAAAACTGTCCGCTTGTGATAAACTATAAGTCAAAATTTGATCAGATTAGCGCTCCTGTTTCACGAGATATCATATGAACTTAGTTATTTTATATAGATTGAAGTATGCAATGCTAGAAAATTTAGTATTTGAAATGACTAGAATCCTTAAATAAATATTGGTATACAAAATCAATTATCGATTTACACTCATGCTATAGTAGCGCCTCCCTAACGTAAAGGATTTGACGGACACTTTCTGTAGCACAGAGATGGTTCTCCTTACCTCTACCCTCCATACTCGACCTATTGACTCAGAGCTTCTTTTCCCGCTTGTTCTTTTTTCTTTTTTTTTAAATTGAATGTTATCACATCAACTTGATAGAATAACTATTTGTATATTGAATTTGATAGAAGCGAATTTTCAACCAATTAACAACAACATACAAATACTGTTATAAATGAACAAAAATAATCATGATTATATGAAGTATAAATAGAGTGAATTTATGAAAAGAACTGAAATAAAAAAAACGGAAATAGGAAACGCTCCGACATACTCACTACTCTATATCTATAAAGAGCGCGATGTTCTATATTTTTTTGAATTTCATTTGTAGTAGCAAACAAACACTCTTGACGGTTAATGTGAGGATACACAGCTAAACTAAGAAAATCTCTCTTCTATAAAATTGAAGGAAAGAAATGAAGGAGAAATTGCGCGAGATACGATTACGATGAGGACCTATCGAAATAACTGGGGTATTAATTTGTTCTATTTCTAAAACCTTGGACAATGTTTCTTTCGTTTACGCAAATATTATTCTTATTGTATCATTAAGTTTGTGGTTATGGCATCGTTAACAACGACTAAAAAAACTGAGAAAAACGGAAAAACATTGCAAGAAAAAAGAATCACAATCACTGGATTGCGAAAACTGTGAAGCCTCTTACCATCCAAACTGTGCAGCTTAAGCCAAAGTTAGCAATAAAGAAAATATTGTAGCATGTTGCAAAACTCATGTAAAAAGTGAGGTTTTCTACAAAAATCTGATGAAAACCAACTAAAAGCAGACGTAAAGGAGCTATACGAAAAATATTTTCGTCCGTTTCACAAAATAATTAAAGATGATGCAGTAGATTTGAAAACATCCATGCATTACATGTCGGACGCTTTTGAAGATCAGAAAATGGCGTTTCGGGAGGCAATGAAGGAGACAAAGATGCTGAAAACGGTAAACGAAGCCCTAAAACAACGATTACAAGTACTAGACGCAAAACTGAATAAACAAGAACAGAAATAAACACAAAAAAAATCTGGTGGTTGTTGGTATACCAAAACAAACTGAGAACAAACCTAAAAAAATAATAAAATAAGTACTGATGTGCATGAAAATCAACGCACGAGAAGAAGATATAGTAGCAGCCTACAGAATTATTAATAAAGATACTTCACCAATACTCCTAAAAGATACGCCGATCATAAGCTAAAACTTTATGTGATTAAACGAGTAAAAGAAATAAAAGGTATAAAATTACAAGAGTGTGATTTGAGGGGCGTAAACAGAAATATCTACTTTAACGAAGACCTAACACAGGAAAATCAAATATTATTCAAACAAGCATTAGACTTTAAGAAGTGAAATAGTCTACTAGAAAAATGGCAAGATTTTTCTCACGAAAAATGAAGGGGATTAGGTTATGAGAGGAGTGTGGAAAGGAGATGATTTGAAAATGTAAATAAGAAAGAGTAAAACAAGTTAAAAAAAACATTAAACTTTAGAAGCATAAGGAATAAGATATTGCTAGAAGTTATCAGTGTAATAGTTTTGTAGTGCCACACCTTACATACTTACTACCATGTTGGGGAAATCTGCCAAAGAAATCATTAGAAAAATAAGTGTATAAAAATAAACTACTCACTACCATATAGCACCCCCACGATAAATTTTTATAAAAACTCGAACATTTGAAATTTTGAGAAGCTAAAACAATTAGAAAAAGTTAAGCTAATATATCAAGTAGAAAATCGTCACCTAAAAACACAAACAACTCTAGTGCAATTAAAAAACTGCCACTCTCACAATACAAGAAAGAAGGAAGAGCCAGTGAACAAATATTGTAAGCACAAAAAAAGCACAAGACTCGCCTTTATACAGAAATATTGAAATCTCCAACAGAATACCACAGACAATAACAGAACAAGATGTTGTGAAAAGAATGTGCTGTGACCTAAAAGTTATTTCCTGAAAATAGTGTGTCGAATAAATTAATGTTCGGAGCTAGGAGATAAGCGTTTATTAATAAGTCTTAGTGCATAGGTTAGTAAACAGTGACTAGTTTAGTGTGATTTGTGTTAGAGTGTATATAAATTAGAAAAGTAGTATAAATTTACCCCACCGCTAAAATTAGTTCGGCATCTTGTACTCGCCACCATGATTGTGCAAAAGTAAGACTGTGAAGTTTAGTAGATTATTATAATTTTTAAATTTTATACTTAATTCTTCAAATTTTATATTAAAATAAATATTTGATGATGTATTATTGTCTAATTATGTGTATTTATATTTTCTTAAATTAAACAAAACCACAAATTCTCAAGTTGGACGTTAATTTTGGACAAGAGATTATTTATTCAGTAAAGATTCATATAAATAATTTAGAATATTTTTTTCAGAGACAACATACGAAACACTGAGGTTGTCAAGGTTATGATGTAACGATAAAAACAGTTTAGTGCCTACTTTGAAAGCGTTGAAATCGTTAAGATAATATTTTCACTTCATTTTGTGAAAGTGTTTCGTGAAATTTAATATTAAAAAGCTTTCTGTGAAGTCCTTTATATTATTTCGACCTTACTCTCGGAGAAAATCAATTTGATATCTAATGGCACTTGAAAGTTAATTATCAATTTTTTCTTAGAAATATCAGAAAAAACAGAAAAATTACAACTCAAAATCGATCAGGAAAAATAATATAGACAACAATTATGAATATAATGGAATCAGTGTTAAAATAATATTGTGTTCCAATATATTAAGTTAATTTACACACGAAATAATTACTGTTACTTTGACTTGGGAATTATTCCACGACTCTTACGGGAACCATTTGAATCTGTTAATCATTACTTAAGTGATTCAAAGTGCCTTTATTTATAACAAACACACATCTACAATTACATATTTTTATCTCATAATTTTTGCACAACAATAAATATCCTTATCTACTGATTTTATAATTATTGATAGTTATTATTGTTTACAATAAGATTTAGTATTTAAGGAGGTTTGTACACTGATACTGGGTTCTTAATAGTTCGATATTCGTCGAATACGCTTGTCAGGTTATTGAAACCACATTTATTTATTTATTTTTTTGCGTCATAAATTGTTTTCTTACAAAATTGTGAATTGAGTTATTCAACTGATATAGTCAGATTGAATTTCTAAAATTATCGCATATCGAACGTAACAATTTCATTTCAACGAATGATTGGAAATCGAACTCGGTGACGTGATTCGTGAGTGGAGGTGTTCACAAAAAATCGAAAATCTCATCCATAGAGGACTACTACAACGACTTTTCACAACATCTAACGTCGAAACTTGAGACAAAACATTGCTCAGCCCCGGTCTTATAGTTTGGATAAGGAGATACTCAAATTCGTAATAGTTTTGAATTCATTTTGTCATTATATGTCTATCGATGCATTCATTGATTTGGACTTTGATAATCTAATCGATTTTCCTAGACCAGAGAAAGGAAGCTGTTTTATATTCCATAAAAGATAAAAAAACATAAAATTAAATAGAAATATAATTTTGTTAATATGGCAGATTTTGAACCAGAGTATTCTAGCTGCATACCAAAATTCGACGGTAAACATAATGAAATCACTACGTATGCGAATCACTTATTAACAATTTTTACTATAGAAAACGACCAAATCATTTTCAAAATTCTTATTTGATTATTTTCTTAATTTCTAAACTTTGTCATAGCGCTAAACTGGTTGTAAATATTCAAAACGTCACTTAGAGACACCATTTCTAGAAATTTTGCAAATCAAAGAAACGAGGCCAGCTTAAATCGTGATCTTGTCATGATGAGACAAGAAAATAATGAGAAATCTCAACATTTCTATGACAGAATTTTACAAAGTTTGAATTCAATAAAATGCAGTTACATTGAGTTACATGAAGAAACACATCACAATAAATTTTTAAAGAGGCCAGCCTCATAGCCACCACATAAAACCTCAAATAATATCTCTTGGGAATATGAATAAAAGTGAAATATATATGTATATACATATAATATGTAGTATGGAGAGTAGAGATCGATTATAGGCAATCAAATTCACAAGATCGAAATGTATGAAAATGAAATTGAGAAAACGGCGTTTACGACCGAAAACGGTCAGTGGAACTTCCTAAAAATGCCATTTGGCCTTAAAGGAGCACCAGCGACGTGTTATAGACAACAAACTACGTGGTATCAAGATCGAACAATGTTTGGTTTATACAGATGATATAATAATATTTTCAACGTCATTGCAGGTACATATTGATTGCTTAAAAAATATTTTTCAGCAACGTAGAGATCGTAAAACCTAATCCTGATAAAATAGAAGCTATAAAAAATTACCCAATACCATCTAGTACTACTCAAATTAAGGGATTCTTAGAATTATTAAGCTACTATCGCCGATTTATTCAAAATTTCTTTAAGATAACGAAGCTCTTGACTATATGTTTGAAAAAAGAAGAAAAGAAACGACATAAACAAGAATTTTCGATTGCTTTGAAACATGCAAAAATTAATTAATCAGACGATTCTACAATACCCTGATTTTTCCAAAACTTACTACAGATGCAAGTAATGTCGCTCTTGGAGCAATCCTTTCTCAAGGATCAATAAGTAAAGACTTACCAAAAGTTGTAGACTCACGCAATGTACAAAACCTATAACTTTTTAATTGATCTACCACAACAAAGTACTAATGACAATGACCTTATTGAACAATACACAGAAAATATACCAATTCTTGATATATCATTAACAAACGAAAACGAAAAGTACAGGAAAACAGAAAAACAAATATCGAACCCGAACAACAAACCAAGATACTAGAAAACGAGGAACTTGAAACTGTTGAACATTACAATAATGAAAACGATACTATACATTCTAATAAACCTCACAACTCCACTTTTGAAATACCTACAATAAATACTGTAGTAAAACAAGGACAAAACCAAATAATTATTATTGACGTACTTCATTCAACAGTTACACCTAAAGACAAAATTTTGTTTGGAAAGAAAAAACTATATGCTCAAATCTCTAATAATAAGTCAGATGTCATTTGCCTTATAAAAACTATATCAACCCAGATAACATTCATTATATTTAATTCGCAAACATATTTGAAAAATTTTTAGTAGATAGCCTTGCAAAATTTTTTCAAACATTCTTCTATAAAATTTAACAGGTGTACCAAAAGACTAATTTATATTACAAAAGAAAACGACATAAAAGAAAATATACAAACTTATCATGAAAGTAAGACGAACCACAGAGGGATAGAAAAAACCTACATGAAAAATCAATACAAACTTACGTAGGTAATTGCGATATTTGCCACCAAAGCAAAGACCACAAATAGAGACCTAAAATACTATACTCTAAAATGAAAAGACTTATCAAATGTAAAACGAATTGAAAAAATTAATAAGATCCGTAACGATCCATTGATTTTTCAGCAGAATTAAAAGACATATGTTAAAACTCACAAAATACAGAAACAGGAAACGCATTCAACAAATCGACAACAATAAATAAGGTAAACGCACAAAACAAAATAATTTCGAACAACTCAAAAACGAAAATGGACAATTTAAAACGACCTTTACAAAATACTTACGATTTTCCTAATTAACTTACTCACAAAATAAAATGATCCTAAAAACATTTAATAATAACAATTTTAAACTTACACCACTATAGAATTAGAAACTGCAAAAATGACTGATTATTATCATAATTTAATACTTATCAAGGATGTCGACAAATACATATTTCAAAATATTTATAATAAAATAATCTATTTTATTTAAAAGACAAAACCGAAAATAAATTACGAGAAATATTGCCCTTACCAATAGGAATAAATTCAGGAAATGTATTGCCGTTTAGAAAATTTATAAAAATTAATAGATATATTTCTAGTAATAGAATCACTTACATATTACGAATCCCTACAATTTCAACCGAAAATTTCGATTACTATCACTCGTATCCAATACCAATTGGTAAGTAAGATCGATTAAAAGCAGACATTTTTGTAAAAAACACTTATCAGCAAATCCACTCCTAAATTTTATCTGAAGAATCAGTACTTCTGCGAAAACGTCGAACTACAAGACATTTAACAAGAAGATCCCTGCGAAGTCAAACTAATAAATATGAAAAACACCTACACTTGCTACAAAACACGTATCGACATCAATCATCCATTCGTCGAGCGATTAGAATAAACAAATGATTATATTTTGTTTGATTAAATTGCCATTTTTTACTCTCAAATAAATATTTATATTAAATTGCCAAAACCAAGAAGAAGTAATAGAAAATACCTACCTTGTCGATATGCCTCCAGATTGTTATTTCAAATCAAGCCAAATTAAAAACCAATACCCAGTGTATGAACAATAATTATTTCAGGAAAGATGAAAAGAATATTTATGCATTACGCTTAATTAATGTTATTTGCTATTACTTATCAAAATAATGAAGCCATAATAAAGCATCAATAATAACTCAATTCATATACAGGGTGATTCATTAAGATTGTCCAATCTCTGAACTGTAGATTCTTGACCTCAAAATATGATGAATTACAAACTGTACCGAAATCTTTACAACCGCTTAGGTGAAACAGGGTCTTTACGCTCTAAAACTGAGCACGGTGCTACAAAAAAAATCACTGCCGATGAAGAAGATGAAATTTTAATTTGTGTTACATAGAATCTAGATATCAGTACTCGCTGATTAAGTCTGCAAACAGGTATTAGCCAATCATCTATTTTTAGAATACTGAAGAGGGAAAATTTGCGTCATTACAGTCCTGTTCAGAATTTATTACCTCAATATTTACCTAAGCGTCTACAATTTGCCCATTTTTTTGCAAGATAAACAAAATGTTAACCCAGATTTTCTGGATACAATTCTTTTTACTGATGAGGCAACATTTACCAGACGAGGAATATTAAATTATAAAAATAATCATTTGCGGGATTCTGAAAATTCACATGCTATGAGGGAAACACATTTTCAGCACGAGTTTAAGGTTAACATTTGGTGTGGTGTAATATGTGGGTATTTAATAGGTCCTTTTGAACTGCCAACCAATTTAAATGGACCTCTTTATTTAGATTTTCTTAAAGAACATTTACACGAGTTACTAGAAGATATACCTCTCGCTTTAAGACAAAACATGTGGTTTTTGCACGACGGAGCACTACCACATTATTCTTACAAGTTCGTCAATACTTAAACAAACAATTTCCACATCGATGGATTGGTCGTGGAAGTGAGTTTGCTTGGCCAATAAGAGACCCTGATTTAAATCCTCTGGATTTTTCAATTTGGTCACAAATGAAGACATTAGTTTACAGAGAATCAAAGAATGTTGAGCAGAATCATCATATTCTGAGGTCTAGAATCTACAGTTCAGAGGTTAGACATTCTTAATGAATCACCTTGTATATTCATACTTTTACAATATAAGGATAGAATGGAGTTTGTGGTTAATCTTGTTTACTGTCAAAAAACCAAACCATGTTTTCTGCAAAAATCTATGATCACAGTGTTGTTTGGGGATTCTAAATATGTATTTTTTTATGATTTAGATAAACGGTCAATATCATGCTGATTTGCTGAAGTGCATTTATTAAAGAGAATAATTTTGTTCCTCACAACAATGAGCTTGCTCATTCGTCTGCTATTGTGGCATAATAACTATCCTAACTGCTTACGATTTATTTCGTCATCTGATATATCCACCTGAAATAGCTCCCACCAATTAATTTTTATTCCTATTTTAAATGGTTTGAAAATCTTGCTGGACTAAGTGCTTAGAATAAAAAGGAATGAAAAGTCACCAGCCCTTGTATACCTGGACATGTTCTGTGTACAGTGGAAAACGTAGCTTCTGCGCCTTAATATCTTTTAATTCATCTATAATACATATTTTTTTTTACAATTTTTCGTTGAAGCGATTCCTGGCTATATAGATACCTCAACCGTTAACACTGGTTTGCAATATAGAGAAAAAAAGACTGTCTCCAACATTATTGCATGTCTTCAGTACACTTCATATGTACTGCACCTTTAGGATGAACTTGATCGGCAGATAAACTATATTCACACTTCAACTTCAATGAACTTATAACTTAACAATTTTTATTATTTTAACTCATGTAACAATAATAATGTAACAAAACTACAACTGATTTTTACGTAATTCCACATAACATGGTCGAAGTTACATATTTATGAAAAATGTTTATTTTGTGTAAACAGCATCTTGACTTGTTGAAATACAAAATAATTGTCTATTATTTCTTGACATTATAACGATGAATAGGTTTTAACCACTCCAAGATAGCCGAAGTTATTCATATATTTGGATATATAAAAATCAATTTATTTTGTTTTAGGTTAACATCACTTGGAACAACATTACCACTCCAATATGTATTAGAAGACGAGCCGAATGGATAAACGAATATCTTAATGAAGACATTTATTTTGTAACTTATTTCATGTTCCGGATATTATTCGTCCATTTGCTTCCCTGCATATCCTTAGTAATACTAAACCTACTCTTATTTAAAGCCCTAAGAGAAGCTCAGAAGAGGAGAGACATCCTATTATCATCCAAAAAAAATCAAAAGAATGAATGTAAAAAATTAAGAGATTCGAATTGTACAACGCTCATGCTTATAGTAGTTGTAACCGTATTTCTTGTTGTGGAAATACCATTAGTAGTTGTTACTATCTTACACATAATATCTAGTACAGTTTTCGAATTTCTAGACTACGATGTTGCGAACACATTAATTTTATTCACAAATTTTTTCATCATATTAAGTTACCCAATTAATTTCGCCATATACTGTGGCATGTCTAGACAATTTAGAGAAACTTTCAAAGACATTTTTATCAAAGATATTGGAAACGCCAGAAACGGTTCTTCCAAGTACTCCATTGTGAATGGCCCTAGAACTTGTACTAACGAAACTGTTTTGTAAAAAAATTGGAAACTCAAAAAATGAAAATGTATGACGCTTAATAAATTGGATTTAACTATATTTTGTACAGTCTGTATATTTATACATTGTCTTTCTGTAAATAGATACATTAATACAGTATCAAAATAATCAGTGTGACCAAAGAAAAGATTTATTTAAATCTAGATGTCAAACCGGAATGAAAAGGAAACTAGAAAATAATAGATTTATTAGCTTCCCGTATGAGTCCAGCCTTGCTTGTTTATAAACTAATTCTTAATATAATTTCGATTTTGAAGAATCAACTATTTGGAAATTTTCGAAAACCTATTTTTATGTGGCAGAAAGCTCTTTAGATAAGTTGTTTGGAATCAACATTTAGATTCATATATTATTGATCAACTATAATTTTTTAATCTTTTTTCATAAATCAAGTGTATTGATATCAATATATATTTGTTAAAATGAACTGTCAAACCCTACTTAATAAGATTTAAATAGTTTTTAAATACGATATTAAAAAAGTGATTCTTTGTTGTGAAAACAGCGAACAATCAATAAATATGGCTCTGTTGAATGTATTACGTGGTGTTGATTTCTTCCTATAGGAAGCATTCGTTAAAATAAGATACAAAAGCTTTGGATGAAACTGATGCAGAACCTTTGGTTGCTTTAAATTCAATAGATGCAGATCTCAAAATTTAACTAAAAAATCAACGCGTAATTACAAACCTAAATAAAACACATTCACAGAGAATTTACAAAGCATACAGTATTTGTCGTATAAATGTAAAATATTTCACGCTTCATAAGAAATTAACGAAGTAAGTTGATTGCAGCCTTTAGGGGAGCTAATCTTAAACAACAGAAATTTTCATAAATCAACAATTCATTCTGACGAAAGCACTTTAACCAAAAATGTTGTTTCACTCCCCAAAACTGTCGAGATTGGAGAAAAATTACAACTAGTGATAAATAACTAATGTTCGATATTCAAAATTTTTGGGAAAAAAAATATCTCAACTTATATGTATAGATCATTCACAATAGCTATAATAAAAGAATTACGATTATATAAGCGATATAAAATAACTTGAAATGGCTTATATATTTTTAGTTTATCAATTGGTTTATATCTACTTAGATTATTACTAATCAGTTGGCAGTTAGTTTATTTCTGGTTCTCCTTGGTGATTACTTTATTTAACCTCTTTCCCCTTCGAATTTCGCATAGCACGCCAATGGGATCACTTGCATTAGCTCCACTAAAGCATGGGCTAAGAATCTCCCTTGACGAGATATTTATCCGTGTATATAATCTTTGATTTATCGGTTACATAATCAGGAGCGTAGATGCATCCAAACTCAAGAGGGATATTGGTTGGTCTGGTCGGTTAAAGCACTAGGAAGCAGAGTGGTGCCGGTTGGGTTTTATACTTAATTATAACGTAACTACTATGTTGTAACATAATTACCACGTTAAGTTGAATTTGTTACGGCACCCACTCACCACTGCACTCTTGCACGTGCACAGTGCCGCTACCATTAAGATTCGAATTGGTCAGTTGATATAGATATATTTATCTATATAATATAATTACCAAGAATGAATAGTTTGACAAATGATTTCAATATAAGGTATATGAGCTTAGATATTAATTCTAAACAACTTTTCCCAATAACTTTGTTTTATATTTGCTACATAAAACACTTCTCTCTACAGTTTTTTGGAAAGTTCCGAGGCATACTTGCTTTTTAAATGTTAAAAATTAGTTTTTTCGTTAAGCAAGACTAAACCGTAAATTATATAAATTGGAATAGAAAATGTTTTATGTCCGACAAGACTCATTTCACCCAACCGGGGACTTGTATGTATACATTTTTTTTTGATTGGGTGTCATCATTATTCTAATGAACTATAGCACTGCACTCCTAACTCTATTAATTGAATCCCAATAATGAATTATTGAGTAGAGTCTCTTCAATAGGTCTTTGAAAATCATTTCTAATCAAATGATGATGAAGAAGAAATATTTTCACCACAGATACGAAACGAACTCTAACGCTACGAACGTGAGTCTAGAGAGCCACTCGCGCCCAAGAAATTGAAATTTAGAGTTAAATGGATGATTCAGAAAAAATGAGAAGATTAAAAAGAACAGAAAGAAAATGAATTTATTAATAAAAGTTAATTGCTACAATTCGTATCAGCAATAGAGATAAAACAAAATGAGATTTTATTGAAAATCATTTGAGATGTTACATGTCTTTCGAACCTCTCTTATCATGTCAGTTTTAGCAAATTTCTCTCAACAATTTTAGAATTGCTCTTCAGTTAATGGTGGCACAATTTATTTCAGTACGGAATTAAGTTAATTATATCCAATTCAAGTTGACCTTTTCTCTAATGATCACTGTTGAGAGCACATCTCGGCATTGATAAGGACGGTATAATTTTGGTAAGGAAGAGAATTGAATAACCCCACAGTAACTCCCAACAATCTTGTAGCTATCTCCAACTACATAAGTAGAGATTAAAGTTTGTACAAAATTAGTTGAGGAACTAGAAGAACAAACAAAAAAAATCGTATGCTGCGAGGTATTAAGCCGATCAGTGACGTACACAAAATTGCGAATATAGATTATTAGGAATTTCAATAAGTTATGACCAATACATTACTATACTTTATCTACGACTATAACAACAAATACAAAAACACTAATAGAGAGAACTAAATATGTGAGAGTGAATTATTACATGTATGTTGTTGATATACTGGTTCAGTTGTTAGTTTAATTGCTGTATCTGATTCATTCTTTTCGGAAATCAACGTATCCCTCTGCTACAGTAGTTGAACGCTAACCGCCACGGCGTTTTAGTGCCGTTAAATTTGGGTTCCAAAATAATTCCAATCTTTTCCGATTTACGATGGTATGTTATCTCATATTTATGATTTGAAGGTACCAATAATTGGTCACAAGCAATCAAATATTCAATTAATTAATTAAATGAATTTAATTTATTTAATTAACTTAAACAATCAGTTATGTATCTTATACTCACATAAAGACGTTACTGCTTAGTGAATAAAAAGAACAGATAATGTGAGTTATTATTCTCAATAAAATCAAATTGTTATCTATCATAAGTGAGAACCAAATAAGTAAACGATTGAAAATTACTACTTCTATTGTTTCAAGTATTATTACGAAGGTAATACATGCTTTTGTATATAATTATTGATTACTGAAAGATTATACGTTAAATATACCATTACCAAATTCTTCTGTCGACTCATCTAATCTTCCAGAAGGAAATTACACCGAATAACTATTTTTATGGATACAGTACAAAAATACGATGATTAAAGATTTAAAGAGAACTTTCGGCTAAATCATTCAACTGCTGGTCTAATAATAAGTGTTTATATTCACTGATAAATTGAACTGCGCAGAAACTTAACTAAAAGGAAACACTTCAATTGATTTTTTATAATACTGATCATTAATATTTTTTCTTTCAAGTTTTTTGTAAACATTCTAATACCTTTACTTTTTCCTTTTACCTTCCTAATACCAACATTTCTTTTTTGTGTTTCAAGCTTTCTTCCACAATGTTTTCTGACAATTTCTTTTTTTTTCTCTATTTTTCTTAAAACAATGTACTTTTACTAGATTCTTTCTGTTTTACGTAAAAGACGAATCAGTGGAACATGAAGATCTTCCCAAGCTCCAGCTCCTGTCAAAACTCGGTCTTGATGTTCGGAATTCAATTTTAGGGTTTTCTAGTTCATCGACATCTAATGAATATGGGCTTATGTTCGACGGTTTATATCTTTGGTATTTCTGTATTCATGAACTAAATTAAACCATTTTCTTACATGCTGATTCAGAAAACTAGAAAAAACTATTTTATTAATATAATCGAGTTCAACATTAAATAAATATATGAGACATTCAAAAAGGAATCTTTTGAAGTCGTAACAACAAATGTGTTCCCGTATTCACTACCAGTATTGGAAATTTAACATAAACTATTGATTTTTAGTACTGGCAGTGCATATAAGAATACAGCCTAAAATAAATTTTTTGTTCAATCACTTTTTTAATTATTATTAATTGTACAGTATAATTTCACTTACTTCAATATTTTAATTGCCAAGCTCTTCATAGGCGATCAGAAAGTTTTTCTTCTTTGTATATGATGTATATCATCATAAAGGGAAATATGTAATTGATAGAGGAAAAGACTTTTTTAAAAAATAAATTTACTGAGTCAAACTACAAATTAACTATCCCAACATCGTTTGTTCGGTACAACAGTGTTATATAGCTTATACTGACTTTTACAACAGAAATATTTTGTTTAGTCTGAAGTGTACATTTTCAATTATGCTCCCACTACTTGCTCCTTCCAATTGGTCCAAATGTTTTGAATTTTCGATAGCACTTCTACTTGTTTCATTAAATTCGAGGCTTATATCAATAACCTCCATAGGTTTTTCAACGTTTTCATTTCCTTGTTTTTTAAAATAGAGTTTATTGTTTGAGTACAAACTAATTGAATTATTTGGTAACCATATTCTATATTTTGCTCTGAAATATGTTAACATTAAGATACATAGATTAATTAAGTCATGTTCCGACACTATTTTATTTTATTTTACTATTAAGGATAATAGCGTCATGGATACTATCAGTTTTTAGTAAAAGTTTTTCTCGGAACGTAACTCTATTCTGTAAATATTTACCGGTGTCTTCCACATTAAATTCACCAAAATCATTGGTAATCCAACGGTGTGATACCCGCAGCAAAAGAATCTAATCTATCTAACTAAAATAATTTATTTATAATATTATTTATATTAATGACTTGCTTATTTTTATTACAAGATCTGATAACGTGTCCTCAACCTCATTTTCAATCTGTGTTCACAGAACACTAAAGCACACAGTCTCAAGCTTGTGCAGATTGCGGGTAAAAACTTAGTTAGGTCTCACTTGTGACACTGAAAAGGAACGTGCATCTGAGTTCTGGTGTAAATGGAAAACAGCTATTATATCAAACTTTTATCCACCATTACAAAGAAAATATTTATTTTCTTACGACCACATACCAAAATGATTGATTTTAACGTTTTCATCTTTAAAAAACACTAAATTTCACCCGTATATACAGAAATATATCCGCACATGTGTGGAAAAGTATATGAACTAGAAAAATTATGGACATTTAAAACACAATTTAAGAAGATTTGATATTGATTTTGCTATGTAAAGGTTACGTTAACTGTCCCCATACTTTTCAACACATGTGTTTCAAAGTACCTTTCCTTACATATGGAAAAAAGTAATTTCGTTTTATAGAAAATTAAAATATTTACAAATAAGATGGAATTTATCAGTGCCCTTAAGAAAAGTTGCTTACGTAAAGATAACTTGTTACACTCATGTCGCCGTTAATTTTTATACTATTTATTTAAGAACATAATATTTATGAAAACGTGTATACACTCAAAGTTATTTTAACCGATGTCAGCTACACAACTTTAGAAAATAAACTATAGTTCAGTGAACGACGGTAAAAATATGGTATCACCTCAGAATTTCATCAAGACGCATGGAATTGCATGAATAAGTTCCATTCACCCTTCACTTTAAAATCTATCTTATGTCAATATATTCATATTATAGTAAAAGGTGACAACTACTCCTTATTGTTTAAAATTCTATAAAATAAGAGTTTAAGCATTTAGCAAGTTAAGAAAACATTTGTAGCATTAAAATCAAGATCGCATGTTTTAGAATACTATTTATGTTGTTCAACCTTTAAGCAATGTATTTCAACCCATATTATATCTATTTATATGTAGAAACACTCCTTACACCAAAGCAGATGTGGTTAGCGCCATACCGGCTTTTTTCATTACGTATATACACACACACTCATACACAGAGCACAGATCTTTATAATTGAATTTGTTTTTTTTTTGATATTTCGTGTTACGTTAATGCAACTTTATTTTTTTATCGTATTGATGACCTTTTAGTCTATTTTCCAAATACTGAGATGTCTGTCTTTTGTAGATAGCATCACAATTAGTACAAGGCACTTGATATATAATAGTACTCCTTTTATTTTTTGGTGTTTTAGATTTTGATTTAGTGAAATATTTGGATAATATATTATGTCCTCTATGACTTATACTAATATCATATTTATTGAAATAATGCGATAGTTGTTGGAAAAGTCCTTGTACATATGGTAAAGAGAAATCTTTTATGTTCTGATGTTTCGTTTCTGTTTTCTTTTTCAATCGAATCTAGTATCTGTTTATCTTTTTTTTTAATATGTGGTTTATCATTTTTTCTGGATAATTATTTTCTTTTAATACAGTTTATGCTTTTTGAATAGCTAAGCATCTAAACTCAGGATCTGATAGTTGGATGGATCTATCAGCCAAACTTATTATTACTGATATTTTTTGTGACATAGGACATCAAGAAAATTGATTTTATTATTCTATTCGATTCTAATTGAGTTTTTTATGATAATTATTGAACTTTCTATTTATGTTTTTAATTTGATTTTTTAGTACGGCAGTAATGCAATCATCTACGTAACAGAAAGAGAATTGAATATTTATATCAAGTTTGCTTAGGACACTTTTCTCAAGATTTTCCCTTACTGATTGTACTATAACACTTGTGGAAGCTTCCATGGCACAACCATAAATTTGTTTTTATTATTTGAAGTATGTTGTTGTAAGTGTGAGTTCTATAACTTTTATAAATTCATTTTGAGGTATTTCTGTATATTCTTTAATTTTGTCCAATTCTTTTATTAATATATTTTTCACAGTTGTAATGTGAATATTTGTATACAAAGAAAACACATCTAACGAAATAAATACATATTCAGTAGAAATTTGTATATTTCTATATTTTTTTTGAAGTAGGAATGTTGGTATATAAATGATCTAATTCCATCTTCGGAAGAATAACTTTTTATTTCGCCATCAGATGCAAGAAAATTGAAAATTCACAATGCCTTACCCCCTAAGATATATGGTATGCCAAAATTGCACAAACCTGACATTCCTCTTCGCCCGATTATTTCAAGTAATCAAACTCCTCTTACCCCATTATCTAATTATTTGAAAAATATTTTGAAAAAAATTCTATACCAAAACAAATACTATATCAAAAATTCTTGGAATTTCAAAGAAAAAATTATAAATATAAAAATTCCTAATTCCTTTATATACAAATATTCCTATTACCGTTGTGAAAAATATATTAATGAAAAAATGGGACAAAATTAAGGAATATACAGATATACCTAAAAACGACAATAAAATTAAAAAAAATTTCATTTTGTTCGCTGGTACTTTTAACTTATCTTTCATATTTTTTAAATTATATTTATCAAAAGACAGTTTTTTAAAAAATCAAGCTCTCCAAACCATTCAAACTTCTTGCTGCTAACATTCGTATTCGATCATAGTGATTTGGGTACAAATAACGTTTCTTTCCATTAAATGAAGTGATTCTATCTTATTTTCTTCATAACTCCCTTACTTTATGTATAACAAAGGCTTATAAAGTCTCATTTGAACGATTTTTTGATGTGCGTTAAAAAAAATTCGATACATTTTTTTCGAAAATTTACCGTTTCCCACTTATTCAATTTTTCCCAATCTTCGGTTCAGTAAAAAGTTCCACTCTCAATAAATCATAGCTCGGTTTGTATTCAAAATTCATTCTTTTTAAGCTACATTTAACCTCATCACACTTTTTTCTATAAAATCTAAATGTTTTGAGTTATTTGTGAAAAATCTATTAAAAATACACTAATAACAAAAATTAAAATTGCAATCGTTCAAGTCAAAAAATATTGATTTGTCGAAAAAACTCCATAGAATAATTTGTGCTCAAAATGCTTTTTCCTATCGAGATCGATGGGGTTTTATACACCCCCATAGTAAAAGCACATATCGGCAAGAAATGATAATGCATACAAAAATCCATCCATATTTGATTAAATGAGTGGAGCTTTTCCGTACTTTATCTTTCCTTATATATTTGAATAATCTGAACAACGATAGATCTTTTCTTTGATTGATTAAGAATATGTGAAGCACTATTAAAATTGTTAATATAATAAATTTACTGTTATCTTGTTGTAGCTAGATATTTAAGACGTATGTTGATTTTTAAAAATCGTTAATCATTTTCAAGACATAATGAGCCCTACCTTGAAAATGATTCACACTATTATGTGCAGGGTATAAAACATCTCATTGGTAATCTAAATAATACGTACCTAGTAACTTTCAATTTTTTAGTTTTTTTGTAATATATGTATACATGGATCATTATTTAGAAGTTAATAAATGTTGGAAGTATTACGCGTTTTATCTTATTTAATGTAAACTTGATAGGAAGTAGGAAGTAGACAAATCAAACGTCAAAAATTCCAGACCGTCACAAAAAGTCTATTCAGTCATAATCAAAAATTGGTTACCTTATTTTTTTAAAGTGTAATTGTGTTAATGCGACAAATCAGGATTTCGCCGTTGTGACTAGTGGTAACCATTTTAATTCGATTTTATTATCAACCACGCGGAAATGGAGGAAGCTAAACAGAGAATTCACTTGTCGATGATTATTATATTATCTTTTTCCAGTGCTTACCACGTAGGCGTTGTTTTGAACTCGTCGGATATAAAGATGTAGAGCATGGACCATGGAGGCCTGAGACATTCCAACAGTAAAGAAAAAGAAAAGGATCTCGAAGTGCTAAATTGAGTTTTATCTCTTCTCATCTCAATTTTTTACAGTATCTTAGTGATGACACTCCGGTGCTAGTACTCGAGATAGGGTTCGCCTTTAAACCAGCTTAGGATAGAATTAGATGTTTGGAAACGCTCTTGAGGATACTTGGACTTTAAAATTGTTACGGTTTAGAGTTTGTTTTTGTATATTTCAGACCTTGATCCTTCAATAAATAGAGTCAATTATTTTAGTTTATCCTCTAAGGAGATGTGGGATTATCTTGTAGAAATCTTGGATGCTTGTCCAAACTACTATTGTTCCCTTTTGTTAAATTCAATATTTGGAGAAAAAAATCTTTTTTTCTCCAGATAATCGACTGAAATCACTGGAAATTATCTTATTAAAAATATTTGTGCAGTTTTAAAATCAACATCACGATTTCAAAAGTTGACGATTCATCCTACATATTATGCATTTTCACAATAGGTACCGTTTCGAATAATTAAACGAATCTTTTCCAAAAATGCACGTAATATACTCGCCTCATATCATGTTCTGCATTAGATATAGGTATTGCAAATTTGGCTCTGCAGGCATAAATTATTGTACTCGTATTATTAAGGATTGATTCTATTCGATTCGATTTATATTAGAAAGTGTTTTAGAATGTGAGTATAACGATGTGGTTAGCTACTTCATGTTCTTTTTCCCGTATTTTTGTAGTTATTATCTCGGTGATACCATCTTCACATACAGGGTGATTCATTTTTCATTCATTCATTCGTTTATAGCCATTATTAGTCTTTACGTTTTGAAATTATTTACAATCTTACTCGTATAGTTCCAGAACTCTGTACCAAATCAAAGCTACATTTTTTCAAATGAAACATCCTATATTTCATTTTATATTTGCAATCAGCTTCACTTTCTCATAACAATAATATAGGATTGTGATGTGTTCCACGGGGTATTTATTTAATGCGGTCCGGTCCATATATATTGAATAAATTCAATCTTAGCTTTATTATGTACTATGTGAAAAAAACTTTAAGCAGTTCGTTTTTATTATTAGTATGAAAATATAATCCCCCTCCAGCACCCCCTCTGAATTATGAGCACCCCATCGAAAATTTTCAATAAGAAAGGAGATCGTGTGGCACCTTTTTGAAAAGGTATTTTAGTTCCGTTCAATAATAATATTCCGATTCCTGTCAGCGATCGTAAAAAAAGACCAAACAAACAAAGAATTCATTACTGTTATTTAAAGTCCAAAGTAAAAGAGAAAATTTATTATTTTGACAAGCTGTGCAAAGAACACGGTCACCCTCTTCTCAGACTGTCTCCTTACTATTGTATATTTAACCCTATAGAGTTAATATGGGCAATCGTAAAATCAGAATGACGAAAATGTAATCATTTTCCAGAACTGAGTTTGTAGAATGTTATCAAAGAAGAAGATAAGTATGTGATATCACCCATCATAAATCAATCAAATGATGGCTCTAGTTCAGACGATTCTGACTACCATTATTATTTATAAAGATACTTTGGAATTAAAATGTTCTTTTTTATTTTGTTTTATTTGCAAAAAATTTTTTTTCTTTATGGTTTTTTTTGAAATTTCGTTTTCCAGAAAAAAAGAATGGAATACAAAAAGGGCTCAGTTCACGTCTGGTACCCTGTTTAAACCAAACGCTCTTACAGGCAGATACATTTTACTCGTCTATTTACGGTATATAATTTAATATTCAGTTGTAGCAAGTTAACGAGGTATTACAATTAAGTGCATCTGTCTAAATAACGCAGTATAATGCAGTGCAATTAATAATGATTTAATGGCCTTTTAACGAATACTTCCTCGCATAAGATATAAATATTTTTAAAAGTATTTATAAAAATAATAAATTTATAAAATGAGGTATCTACGCCCAATGAGGTTTTCATAAAAGTTTTTGTAATCTGCAACTGATATTGGAAGAACTATAAAACTTACTGGAGCCTATGAAAGCCGAGTTACGACTCTGCATGTCTCAATTTATGTAAATAATCCATCTTGCAAAAACAATAAATTGTTGTTGTGAACATTTTTATCTTACGAGTTTTTTACATATTTATCGATTTGGGTATCAGTCAACTAGACTAACTTTGATGAATTGATGATTAAAGATGTCTGATTGTGCGAAGTGTCGCAAATCTAAGCCTGATGGCTTAGTTGGTTGCGATGATCCTTCTAACAGATGGTTTCATATGACCTGTTTAGGATTTACTGAAACTGAGTTGAAAACACACTAAGCATATAATTTTACTATATGTACGAGTATGTGATTATTGTCACAAAAAATGTAAAGTGACAGAAGCAGCCTCCTTTATTAAGTATAAATATAAACTATCCTGCACTGATATAAATTTTGAAGTCCTAAAGAGTAGTTGTAATAAAGGTGTTTTGGTGAATATACTCAAGAATCAAATTGAGGAATTTTACCAAAAAATATCAATGAATCTCTCTTATCTTTTAAAGACCACCTGCAAACAATGGTTGAGAATAAGGCTCATGAGCTACAAGGTGTAATAAAAAACTGTGATTATACCCCTGCCAATATAAGCGCAACTTCTTTCTTAGCGGTCTTAAAGAATTCTGGTTCAAATGTTATTATGATCAAACCCAAAGATTCGACGCAGACCAACTCTAAAACTCGATCGGATATGTTGCTACAAATGATTTCTCTTGACGAAGGTCTCAACTAAGCAAAAATTAAGAATCTACGAATCCTTGGATGCACGACTAATAAAGAAATTAAAAAGTTTAAACAGCTTGCAAATAACAAATTATATGGAAATTATGATATTAAGGAACTTGGCTCACTGAATCCTCGAAGCCCCAGAGAAGCACGAACCTGATAGCTTAAGTAGTTTTCTAATGATAAAAAATCGGAACGTTTTCTCGGCGAATTTTATTATTGATGTAATAAACATCTACCCTCTGAAAAAAAAAATAAAATCTTTCAAGCAAAGTTATCTCTGGATGTTAACTCCTACAAGAAGACTATGCAAGAAGGTAGTTTGCTGGTCGGATATGAATGCTGCCCAGTTTATGACGCCATTGACTTAAGGATGTGTTTCAAGGGTTGTGGTTTTACGCATTTCGCTAAAAACTGCAATAAACCGCTAAAATGTCCCAAATGCGCTGGTGATCACAAAATGCTTCTATAGACTGTTCTTTTGATTTAATCGCTATTACTGAAACATGGTTGAATCCCTCCGTCCTTGAATCTGAACTTTCTGTCGATCGTAAATTTCAATCAACCAATACCAAAAGTGGTGGTGGAGTTTTTTCTTACATTGAGAAAGCATTACATTCTTTCGACCTGTGGTATATACCTAACGTGCTTCCTATGGTTGCTGTTATTGGAATCAGGACTGTTTTGTTGAAAAAGGTGTGGTATTTTGTGTTAATTTATTTTCCCCTAAATAGGAGCTCATATGTATACGATACATTCTATAATACTCTCACAAACTGTGTTCACTTGTTGAATGATGATGGTCTTGTTATTATTGGCGATTTTAATATTCACGAATACTATAGGATGCATGTCGACTCAACTAATAATGATAAGTTTGGGACTTCCAACATCACCAATTTTCTTAATATTACACAATTGAACAAAGGTATTAACTCTCACAATCATACTCTTGATTTAGTTTTGAATCGGAAACAACTTTTAGAAAATTGATGCATTGAACCCAAATTGACGCGTCGTTTTGGGAGCGAATTCTCATTGGCTGCTTCCCAGCTGGTGCGCAATAGCGCACCTTGTAGTCTTTACATCATGAAACTATCCATATGTAATGAACAGCATGGTAGATCTACGGTTACAAATTTAATGTGCCTATGTGCACATTATACGGCAGTACAATTGGATAGCGGTGGTCAGGTTGATGTCGTCTATACAGATTTTTTTCAAAACTTTTGATCGCTGGTATCATGGCATTCTTCTGACTAAGCTGTCTAACATTGGCATAACTGATTCATTTACCAACTTTTTTATGTCATACCTCACGGATAGAAAACTCACAGTTACCACGGTTTCAGCTCCATAGGAATTAACGCATCTTCTGGAGTGCCCCAGGGCTCAGTACTTATGCCACTGTTATTTTTAATATTTATAAATTACATTGTCTCAGGATTAAATCCTAGTATTCTCAATTTTTTTTAGGTACGAATGAAATTAACGTTAGGTTTCTTGTGAATCCACATTCTGATGACCTTCCCATTCTGTCCCTATTTGGCAAAAACTGGTGGGGAATTTCACCCTTATTTTTTCGTATAGCGCCGACAAAGTCGAGCAGTTTGTTTACCAGCTCGTTAGATGAGAATCAGTTGTCTCCAGTAATGTTTCGGTTTGTGTTCAGTGTAGGTTTTGCCAGTCTTAGGACGGTGAGGATAGGAACAAATGATTTGTTGGGGTTTTGTTGTTTTGATTCCTTTCGTACATATACGAAGGCATTAAACAAACAATGATCTTTGGAATCACAGAGGCACATAAGCTTAATACCATATTCACTATGTTTATTCTTGATATACTGCTTAAAAGAACTCCTGCCATGAAAACCTAGTAGCATCTCATAGTAACACGAAAGATATTCCTTCCCGTTCCATCTGCTGCAAATAGCCCCGCAGCACCTTCATGACCACATAACAACAGAAGACAAAAAATGTTTTTAGTTCGGTTTTATCGATGTGCTGTACAAAGGTGGAGGTATTACCATAATTTGAACTCAAGTCGATGATCTTAACGTTGGTTTGTTCTAATATTATTTCAAAGAATATTGTCAGAAAATAGTAAAGGACTTCATAGGGAGTTTATCCGTTGCTGTATTCTTTTAGGCTCGGCTGGCTCGGTTTTTGCACATTTGAATCTATTGATTATATCATTTCCTTCTTCTTCTTCACTGTCCGAAGCTTCATTTTCAGATCCAGTGAGGTGATCACTATGCATACTTAAAGCATCGCTTAAATCAGCGTCTTCTTCTGCATTCACACTCTGCTTAACTTCTTCATAACTATTTAGTTCACTCAGATGTTCCACATTATATTCCAGTTCTTTTTGCGTCAATGAAGGCAGCGCCATTTTAATTCCCGCACTCTGATTTAAAGTCACTCAAGTGGTACTGTGGGGTGATAAGACACTCCAATCTGCTACCAGCACAAAATGGTTCTATAAAAAAAATAATTTCCTCTATTTGTTGTAAACTATTTATAGTTTGCCCGAAATGAGCAGCCATAGAGAATATTTATGATGGGGTGTCACAATACCCCACGATACTTTTTCAAATAAAACACTTTTTTCCATTTCCCATTTTATTATTGCTTCTTAAAATAACAAAACAAAAGCTAAACAAAATTCCAATATTCTTAATGAAAATAATACTTTCTGGCGTTTGTTTTTCTCCAGTTCGTAGTCATCCAGATTTTTCTTTTATATGTCTGGGCATATGTAAATTCAAACTTCTTCTAAAAGAAAACCGTTTTAGGCATATATTACACTGATATGGTTTTTCTCCAGTATGAGTACGCAAATGGTCATTCAAGTATTCTTTACGTGCAAAACATTTTCCACAAATGGCGCAGGTGAAAGATTTGTTTCCTGTGTGGATGTGTGAATGTCGTTTTAAATCTTGCTTCTGTTTAAAACTTTTCGAACAAACGGTACATACAAAAGGTTTATCGCCTGTATGACTCAGAACGTGATAATCCAACATTTTCTTCTCGGTATATGCATTGGAACAAATATTACATTTAAACGGAGTATCGCTTGTATGTCGACGAAAATGATACACCAAACCATATTTTTGTGTAAATGTTTTAAAGCATATTCCGCATTTAAATGGTTTCTCATCATTATGACAGTACATATGACGAGTTAAATGCTGTTTCAGCCTGAATCGCTTCTGGCAAATATTACACTCAAAAGGTTTTTCTCCTGAATGATATAGAAGATGACGCTTCAAATCTTGAGGATATTTGAACATTTTAGGGCATAGTTTACATTTATAAGGTCTCATTTCAGTATGAGTAGCTAAATGTACATTTAGGTTAGATTTAGGAGAAACAAGCTCCCCACAATCAGTGCAATCAATTGACTTTGGATTACAAGAATGACTATGTAATGCCGTTTCAGAAAAGTATCTTTTCAAGCAATAGTTGCATTTAAAATATTTTTTCGAACAATTTAAAGACTTGTGAACATTCAAACTATCCTTAGATTTGAAATATTTTGAGCAAAAATCACATTTAAATAATTTTAAGGAAGAATGGCTAATATGATGACGTTTTAGACCATACGCACTCTTACATATTTTCAAACATATTCTACATGTATGATTTTTTTTATGATAAGTTATGTGTCTATTCAAACTTGCTTCCGATTTGAATTGTCTCAGGCATACTTCACATTTTGGTACTCGTATAGGTACACTTTTCTGAGGTTCTTGTTTTATTGTAAAATTGTTATACTCAATGTCAACTTCATTTTTTATTTTTGTTAATTTCTTTGTTTTATGACTGAAACAGTGTACAGCTATTTCATGTTTCAATATGCAAATCTCTCCACAAAAAATGCAAATAAAAAGGCTACGTCCAAAGCAGTTCTTTTTTGTCTTAAAACTTGAAGGCAAATCTGCAAAAAAATAAATATATATGTAATGATTTAAAAAATCAGTTTACAATGTAAAATGTACAACTTCCTGCACCATATATTCTAATGAAGTCTATTTTAATAAAATATTTTTTCTACTACCGTGTGTAAAGTAGATTCTTTAGGCACACTTTTGACTGCGTAAAATTTAATGCACTAGTCTCCGTCTCCATAGCGTAGTAACTAGAGTGAGACTTGCATACTTGTTTTTGTACTTATTGGGTAATAATTACTTTTAGGTGACATTTGTGATTGGTATTTCCGGCGCATGCTGAAGAAAAGAGTTGACAAAACTAAGAATCGGAGATAAAATTTAATAACTGTAGAAACTTCCATCTTAATATTAGTATTGTTAATAATTGAAATAATCTGTTGTTTTTTTAATTCTTATGAATTTGGGTTAAATTGTTTAAAACATTGTTAAATATATAATAAATTTTAATAGGAATCAATAAAAGCGTTATAGTTTCTTCTAAAGAAAAAATAAACTTAGTTACCCACTATTGCATAAGGGAAATTACTATTAAACTATTAAACTTTTGATAAAACTTTCGGTTATAGAATAAATATTTTCTCATTATTTCAATCATTATAGAAATAAGATATATAAGACAAGGATATAGAAACATTATGCTCAATCCTCGATTAACTTATAATTATATATTGAATAAATGTTTACTATTCACTGATTTTGTTTTTATTTTGAAAAGCCTCATTGAAAAATGTACATTTGAAATTTTTTAAGCTAAGCCTAAGACAAACGTCTTCATTTTTAGAAGAGTTCTTAGTAATATGTAAATTTAAAAATTTATCTCTTGCACTTGTGGGAAAAATATACTTCTCCATAAAATTTATGCAACTCATATCAAAACAGCATAAAGCTTTTTTAATATTATGTACATAATAAAATGTAACTATTATAAATTGTCTCTCAAATTCAAAGTTAAAAATGACAACTTTACAGGAGAGCAATAAAACTGTGCTTCACCAACATAATACATTTTTTTTAAATTTCTAAACATAGATCAATTTCAAGATTTTTTTATTAATTGACTTTCAATTCTCTAACGAATGACATTTAAAAATCAAAAAGGAATTTTTTCAACTTTCACAGTGTTAAACTTAAGAAATGTTATAAATGGAATTGATTGTTTGATAAAAAAACTAGAAGGAATAAGAGAAAATTCGGAAATTGAAAATAAGTGAAACAAAAAAAAACATTATTTTCAGAAAAGTGTTTATCCATTTCTTGCATGTAAAACAATCTTACATTGTCAACCCAAATTGCCTTCATTTCATTTTGGTCTAAATACTTCCTCATATGAATTAACCTCCTCTTTATCTCTTCCAGATTATTGCATTTGTTGTGCTCCTAATTGCCTTTCATTAATATCCCAGAAGTTTTCTATGAAATTGTGTGGCATAGTATTTTCCACAGCTTTCAAATAATTTCTGACTCCCTGTGTATCACGAGGTCTGGCATTAACAAGAACTAGTCCCTAATAAATGGATCAATCTATAGGACTAATAAAAAATACAATAGAACTTATTTGCAAGATCGTAGGTCTATAATTTTTTACTTCCTCTGTAATATGTTAGTGTCCTTTACTTTGTAAATAAAAATAGATAAAAATCGAAATTTAACTTACAAAAGTGAGTCATAAAGTGCTTCTTTCTTTTTCCAAATGATGAAAATCCTGAAAGAAGGAACATGCACATGAATAGTGACAAAAATTAATATTCCATATTTTGTATGTAAAAATAAATTAAACATACAATATGTAATATGTAATATATGTATGTATGAATTAAACATTGATTTATGAATTTAAATATTTACATATTATATTTGGTAATTGGTTTTCCAGTATATGGCCTTTACTTACTTTTTCTACATACTGGACAAACATTCTGTACATAGTGTTGATGTCGAAATAGCTGTGCCTGCCTCTTACACACATTATAATTGTTAGAAATAGGTTCTACGTTTTCAGTTTTAATATTTATGTTAAATCCGAGACCATCAGGATCTTTCGGATCCTCAATTTCTGCTTTTACTTGAACTAAAGTATCATTCAATTGCTGAAACTCTTGTTCTATTTCTAGGAACTTTGATTTACTAAACGACGAAAAAAATTTTGTACTTCGTTTTTGGAACAATAGAACTGCATCTTCACTTTTAATTTCCATTTCTACATAAACCAATTCATATTTCCTTAAACCTACAGTAACTAAACTACTTAACTAGATGCATATTCCACTTTGACTTTTATTAGGTTAGGATAAGGTTGTCATAAATATACCACAGAAATACAAATATGAAGAGTTTAAAAACATACTTGTGACACTCTGAACTATTCTGTGGGTTATATAGTACAAAGCCAAAAAAGAGAAAATAAATTTAGGTTATGGTAACATACGGTTTTAATCATTTTTTGATAAACAAAAATAAAAGTTTATTCTACAATATATTCACATTCAGTACTCTGTATTCCATTTTAATTTGTTTATCTTAATACACATTTACAACGAAATGATAAGAAATAGTCAAGCTCTGAAGGTCATCATGTGGATTAGTAAGCTTTTGCACTGTGTTCATACTGGAAGGATTACATAAAACGAAAAAAAATTATTAGTGTAAACAACGGTTAAGATGGGTCCATTGGTAGGAGCAATAGACGAAGGTATGATTACTTCAGGGATTTCTATTCAATTTACTTTTATATTTTCCTTACAAATTGTTCAGGTCTTAGAATAATAGTTATATTCTTGTTATCCATAGTTTAGGTTTGATAAATTTGAATGGATTGTAAAATAATCCATACCATAAAAATAACCAAAAGCATAAATAGGACTGGTACACTATGATTCTATGAGCTACTGCTATTATACTTTACTTATAAAATGAAAGAGTAGATACTGTTATTATCCTTTTATGGAATTTATATTTTGTTGTATTTGTCAATAAAACATTTGATTCAATTTTTTCACTAAAATTAATCTCTTGTAGCAGCTTATCATTTTGGTTACAATGAATCTAAAAGAAGTCCTAGTTTTTTTTAAGATGAAACAATATGTAAACTTAAAGTTGCTATATTCTATTTTTAACTTTTATATTATATTTATGCATTTATTTGAATATTTTTTCTAAGATGTCAATAATTTTATACTATACTATATTCATTGCAATAATGAAATTTGTGTTAATAACTAAAAAAAATGGAACTCTTTAAGATAACAATAAAAAAGTTTTTATGAGTTAGGATTGAACCCATGACCTTAGAAATTTAAAAAAATTACAAATTATTTACTGTATTTCCCAAACATTATCAGTTTTATAAACAAACAAAATCTAAAGATCCTTAATAATTGAGAACTGTCGAAATATATTTAAATAATGAAAAGTATTCTACTCAATTTTTACAATTTATTGGGTATTACAATATCTCAGATTACATTAATAACAAATAACTTGAAATTTGAGTATTTGAGTATAACAAGTCACACATTGATTGATCTACTTCATTGTAATTTTATCATTTAATGTGTGGGGAATGGAATCTTCCAATTTATAATTTTTCAGTGTCAATTTTAAAACTAATCTAAATTCTAATTTTACTGATTCTTAGTTAACTTTCATATTAAACATCTTATTTTTCATTAGTATTATTACCACAAATCTGAAAGATAAAAAGTTCGGTAAACATTTGAATGTATATAATCATGTGAGAAAACCATTAAATACCTATTTTATGTTATATGGTTTTTAATAATGAGAAACAAATAGAAAAAATTCAAGGTCATCCAAAAAAACTATGTTAAAAATAATCATCTCTTTTATTGGCACATTTCACACACTAGTTATTAAAAAAGGTGGATAGACATACATGCATGTTATGTAACTAATTTATTATAAAAAGGTAGAAAAATATGAAATAAAACTATATAAATTCTATCTATATGTATTGGTGTGGTAAATAGATTAAAAAAAGATATTTTGATTGAAAAAATAAATATTTGTTCTTGCTGAACAAATTTTTATGTACACCAGACCCAATAACTGATAATTACAGTGACTGATACACATTTTGATAAACAATTTATGGTCTTTAATGCTAACACTCAGTGAAATCATATTATTGTTAGTATGGGTCTAGTGGCAGTAAACAGTGTATTTGGTAGAAATATACCAACAGTTCCCAGGAAGTTTTTATTCTGGAATCTATTTTAAAAATGAATTTTTCTCCATATTTACTTTATTAATTATTTCTCAACTAACATGTATTTATAATTTTATAAAATGGTTTCATCTCTTCACTTCAGCTATTTTTTACAGGCACATCAAGTGCTAGATTTATCCTATTTAAAGCTGGTACAGCGGAAGTAGTAGCATCTCACCAGCAAGAATTATCTCAAATACATCCACAAGAAGGATGGGTTGAACAGGATCCTATGGAAATAATTCGGATTGTAGAAAACTGTATTGAAAATACCATTGACAAGTTAATATCTAAAGGTGGAAGTGTTAATGACATAGTATCTGTTGGTATTACCAATCAAAGAGAATCAACAGTTCTGTGGGATAGAATAACCGGTGAACCTTTGTATAATTCAATTGTTTGGTTAGATGTACGAACTTCCTCAACAGTCGATTGTCTTTTGGACAAAGGTTAGCTTAATTTATCATTTACTAAATTAGCATAATATTAGGACTTTTCATAAACAATTACTCGAGTTCAGGTAGATGATTTATCAGATAATTGTGGATCCCAACCCAAAACGAAATTCAGATCACAATTTCCGACCGTCGCGCTCAATTTTCAGTGGAAATTTCAAATTTAAAACATGATTCACAAGAACTTTTAATTTTTATTACTTATTTTTGCGTTAATTCCTCCATGATAATTATTTAGTTGTATAATAGATACCAGATGTTTAATCATTGTTAATGAGTAGTTATCCTATCATATGACTAGGACCAGATTAATTTCCAAACGGCAATGAATGGGATTTGAATTAGTTTCCAAAAAGTCCTTGTGTAGTATTTTCTAAAATAAGAATTAATACATAGAAGTAATTTAGTTTTTTGTTCATTATATCTAACTTAAATATATAATTGCACTTCAAAATTTTTAGTGCCGAATAAAACTAGAAATAAAAACTATTTAAAACCACTTTGTGGCCTACCCTTATCTCCGTACTTCAGTGCAGTCAAGATTAAATGGCTACAAGAAAATATTCCAAAAATCAAAAAAGCAATGGCTGCAGGTACCTGTATGTTTGGAACCATTGATTCTTGGTTGATATGGAATCTAACAGGTAAGAATTTTTAAAATTTAAAATATACCTGAGTAAAAGCAAGTTTCACTTCCATTCAGCTCTAATCTTCTTGTATTAATAAATAAGAAGGTTATACCGTTTATATATTGATTAAAGGTGGAAAAAATGGAGGAATACATGTTACAGACGTAACTAATGCATCGAGAACAATGTTAATGAACATAGATACCCTAAAATGGGATCCTGTACTTATAAATTTCTTTGATATTCCTAGTAATATTCTACCAGTTATCAAGTCCAGTTCTGAAATTTATGGAAGTATCTGTAAAGGGTCATTAAAAGGAGTGAAATTAGCAGGGTGTCTAGGAGATCAGCAATCAGCTCTTGTTGGACAACAGTGTCTCAGTAGAGGACAGGTCAGTACTAACATTGTGATATATTTGTTTTATTATCTAATTATATAATATATATTTTCATTGACTAACTTTTTATTTTAGAGTCATAATGATTAAAATTTTTTTTAAAATATTCACAACTTATTAATATACAATGCCAACATGTTATTGCCAATGTTTTTCTTGCCATCATTTTGATGTTATGAAAGCTTATATACTTTCATATCAATGTTTTTAGCTATCCACATTTTAGCCAGATTTTCCTTACCAAGGAATAAAAATTTATCTTTGGTTGCTGAGTCCTTGTATGATATAGTCAAATTAATATTTATTAATTTTAGAAATATAAAATGTTACTTTATTCTGAAGTGTTTCCAGTTCGATTACTTTTCTGGTTAATCTGTCTTCATTCTTATGCCCATAACGCTTCAACTGTTTCTTAGTATTTATTTCAATTTTTTATTCTTGTTTTGCTTCTTTTATAATGTCCCCATTCTTTATCTTATCCCACTTAGATTTCTGCAAACGTGTTATACTTAGAACTGATATTTTATTATTATTTATATTCCCACTTTCATATCACATATCTATATTCACATGTTCTGGTATTATTTTCTTTAATGCATAGTAAAGTTTTGACAGTGTTTATCCATGAATTTTACATAGATTGTATCAAAAATATTGATGTTGCAATATATTCTCAATCAATATATGGACCAATAAAAAACCGACAATCATCTTTGGCAGTAAAAGAAATCCAGAAAGTGAAATCTAATATGGGTATCCTAAATTTAAATTAATATTTTTCATTAGTAAAAATATACTTATGTTACCTCATGCCATTACATCAATTGAAATGGCTTAATTTGCAGTTATTATCAACCTACAGATCAGTTCTATTGTAGGCTAAAGCAACTTATGGGACAGGATGTTTTCTATTATATAACACAGGCAACTATAAAGTCAACAGTTCTCATGGTTTGGTAACAACTGTCGCTTACAAGCTAGGACGCAATAAACCTACCATGTACGCACTAGAAGGATCTGTAGCTATCGCTGGAGCTGCTATGAATTGGTTAAGGGATAATTTAACCATTCTTTCTTCATTCGGAGAAGCAAAGGAAATTGCTGAAAAGGCAGATAGTGTCCAAAAAGGAGACGTTTATTTTGTTCCAGCCTTCAGTGGATTATACGCTCCATATTGGCAGCAAGAAGCCAGAGGGTGAGTTTAATTTTTTACTATATATACAAAACATTTATTTCACTTAGAATTAGTATTATACCTAAAATCTGTTGTTTATAATACCCAGATTTAACACAAAGATTTCAGCTTCCTATTTAGCACTGAATTCTTAGCAAGTTTTAATAAAACATTATAACATCTAAAAGTGATATTTTTGGAAATGAAAAACTTTATGGTTTCTTCTTGTAATGAGTCAATCACAATATTATATTCTTTTCAAACTATCTTTACTGTTCCTTTAATTATGTGAATATGTTGTCACTCTCAAAAATAAGAAAAATTAATATGTCAATTCCCCACTTTCTCCATTCAAGTGTGATTTAGGTAGAGAAATTTAATTTTTAAATACTTTTCCTCCACTCTCTCCTGGAGAGAACATTATAATTAATTTGTCAACTGTGATTATTTTTATACTCTGCTCAATAGCTGCAAGATCATGGCTAGGTCACGTGGAAAAATCATCAAGTCACTGCTATAACTGCCATTATTGTACCATTGCTAGTTAACCAGTAGACAACAAGTAGATGCTGATTTTTCAAGCAGAATTATCCTAAGCACATCAACACATTTTCAACTTGATGGTTTTGTTAATCTTCAAAATTGCCATGTTTTAGGCTTGCAGAACCCACATGTCATTGTTGAAAAATAATTGTCATGTCTGCCACTATTGGACTGGTCAAGCTGTGACTGTTATTGATGCTTCTACATGTTAGCATAGTTATTTCTGTCGACATTTGATAATATTCATGTGGCCAATATGTAAATTAACCAAGATTATTCCAAATACTATGCGTCCTGAGAAGAGATGCAATTTCTACTTGAAAGGTTTCATGTGCATATATTCTCTTGAGGCCATTTGTCTGTTATATTATTTCATAAATTGGGTTACTTTTGGAACACCCATTATTATGAATTCAGATCTTATCTTATTATTAACAAACGTTGATTTTATTTGGAAATAAATGAATCAGTTGGTTGGTCGAGTCTGAAGATAATAATTGAAATATGTTTGGTTACATAGTAGAAATTTATGGTTTATTCATTTCCTTTGATTAAGTGTTCAGTAAACACAAGATAAGTAAAAACAGAATGTTATGATTACCTGAAGTAAAATTAATTATGGTAGTATAGAATTTTATGCTTATCAGCTTGAAATCACGTTTTTCATTGTTTGTTTCCAGGTGAACATATTTTTGACATGATTTCATGAATACATTTTAACTTGTTCTTGATATCAAAAAACAAATTGTTTTATATTAACATTCCTCTTATTTTTATTTTTTCTCAAATAATTGAATGTAATTTATTATGTGCACAGATTTAGTTAAAAGAGATAAAATAATTTTATAGCTTGAAAACCTGAGAATATAATAATATCTGATAAGAGAGGATTACAGGGCAATATCATAAAATAATATAGATGAATATTTAGATATCAACATATGGATACTTAATCCTCTTATATATAATGATACAATGCCTAATTTGGCACTAAAACTATATTAACAATAAATCTCTTTTGAATAATTGATAAAAAGTGATATTTTTGGAAATCAAAAACTTCTTTATGATTTTTTTTTTGATGAGTTAATCGCTATATTATGTTTTCTGCAAAAAATCTTTTCTGTTCAATTAATTATTGTGGCTATGTAGTCACTTCCAAAAATAAGAACTAATATGTCAATTCCCCACTGTCTCCAATCAAATGTGATTTAGGTAAAGAAATTTCATTTTTTAATACTTTCCTTCCACTCTCTTTAAGAGACAATATTATAATTAGTCAACTGTGATTACGAGGATGTTTTGATATCTAGTTAACCTAGACCATGCATAAACAAAATATTGCATTACTATAGCAACGAACAATAACTCAGTGTCAAGTTTGACGTCAAAAAAGTAAACCAGAGTTAGCCAATAAATTAGAAGAAAAAAAAAAGAAATGAAAATCGAAAAATTGGAGTGTCGAGCCATCATCAAGTACCTGTATTTAAAAGGGTTAAGAGGGTTGAGATTTACGAAGATATGCTTAATACCCTTGGTGATCAATGTCCTTCATATGCGACCGTGAAAAATTGGATTGCAAGCTTCAACAGAGGTAAATTTTCCATTGAAGGTGATGACTGATTGGGAAGGACGGTTTCTGTGTCAGTCCCCAAAAAGATCGATGCAGTTCATGACATGTTTTTATCAGACTGTCGAATTGGGCTAAAACGGATATCTGAAGCACTGAATATTTCATACGAACGCGTTCATCATATAGTTCACGTCAGTTTGGACGTGAGAAAAATTGCTGCAAAATGAATCCTGAAATGTTTGAATGTTGACCAAAAGCGTGCAAGGGTTCGCGTTCGCGTTCAATCCGTGCTTGATTTGAAAACGATGTAGACTTCTTAAACCGAATTGTTAGTATGGATGAGACTTGGGTACATATCTACGATCCAGAGACAAAGCAACAATCGATGGAATGATGACACTCTGGTTCTCCAAGACCTAAGAAGTTTCGTGTACAAAAATCTGCTTGAAAAGTTCTTGTTTTAGTTTTTTGGGATTGCCATGGAGTAATCATGATTGATTTTTTGAATAAGGGTAGAACAATAACTGGGTGTTTTGTTTTTGCAGGACAACGCCCCTGCTCACAAATCTCATGTTGCCATGTTATTAGAACACCCCCCTTATTCACCAGATTTGGCTCCGTCCGACTATCATCTCTTTTCGTAACTAAAAAAAAATTTTAAAAGATCCTAAATTTTCTTCCAACGAGGAGATAATTAAAGCTGTGGAGGTCTGGTTTGCAGAGCAGGAAGTAACATTTTTTTGAAAGGTCTAGAAACGTTGCAGGTCCGCAGTAATAAATGTATCCAATTAAGAGGAGAATATGTTGAGTAATAAAATATTTTGACATTGAAATTTTATTTGGCTCTATAGTAGGCTAAGAATTTTTCAATATATCCTCGTATATTTATACTCCCTGCTCAACATCTGCAAGATCACGGTTAGGTCCCATGGGAAAACATCAGACCACTGCTATCACAACAAAACCACCATTCTACCATTGCTAAATAATATTATTATTGTAGATAATTAATTTGTATTTTTTTAATTCACAGTGACTGGGAAATTTACTTTTTTCAATAAATGTTCTGAAAACTTTATTGATTTCAGTAACTTATAGTAATTTGAAATATCGTATGTGTAAATAACTTTTACCAATTTGTGTGCAGTTCAATTACACTTAATTGCCTCTTTTAGATCCCAAACTTTGTATGGAAATTTAAATTAATATTAATTATTTTACCATCCTGGTATCAGCTGTATATGCTTTAATGGTCGCCAAATACCACTTCCTGATGAATAGTTTCCAGTGAGAGATGCTAAGTTTTAGAATAAAACCTAAAGCTACTTTAACAACAAAAAGTAGTATATGAGTACTACCTTGTTTAGTTTTTTTTAGGTCTTTACCTATCCCAGTTTTTGACTTTTTCATGGGTATAAAAATATTTTCATATTATTCATATTCATTTTTATTTCCTAAACAAATATAATTCTGTTAGTTATCCAAATTATTATATTCGTGGTTTCTTCTAAATCCGTATTTATTTATGCATAAAAAATAGTTTGTTAAAATGTATAATATTTTTAAAAGGATACATCCACGTTTCATTGCCATTTTATTGTTGAAGTGTTTTAACTTAATTAACAACATTCAATGAAAAGACTACACGACAGTATCTTAGAGGAATATATAATATATAGCTGAAAATATTAAATTTCCAATATCAAATGTTTTAACCCAAGTAATTTTTCCAGTCTCAGAAAATGTCTAGCACATGGGACAATTTGATATTGGATTCCTAATAAGAATGGCAATGAAACAAGTCTCAGAAACTGTGATGCAGCGCATTAAACTCTTCTCGTGTATTACCAATTCATGAAACTCATTTAGCAGTGATTTTGAAATCATTGACTTATTGATTAATAGGACAATGAATATTAAGAAAGAAATTGTTGATTATTTCGAAACTTTAACATCACTTCAGAAAAATGAGGTCTACTGGCTTTAATATATTTCCTCTTCAACTTCTTTAAACTCATTCAATGGTCACGGTGATATTGAAATAATTATCAATTGAACTTAATAATAAGGAGAATTTTATTGATAAATATCAGTTTCTGAGTATTTTTGAAGTTTGTTGAATAACATCAGAGAAAAGAAACTTTTATTGGTCAAAAATATAAATTACAACTTGAACCTGAGATTCAATTCAATTCAGTAACTAAATTACCTGAATTCAACATTAATGATTTTTTATAGTTGCAAACTGCCATAATCAAGTTATTTTTTTACAGAGTCATAGTAGGAATATCTGAGGATACAGAATCGTGTCATATAGTTAAAGCTACTTTAGAAGCCGTTTGCTTTCAAACTAGAGATATATTGGAGGCAATGAATAATGATTATGGATCACCTTTGTCAGTATTGCAAGTAAGTTAAGATGATTAAGATATTGTGAAAGTAAAACAAGCAATATAGAGAATTCTGCCACGATATGTTATGTAACATCTGAAAAGCAGAATGGAACTGAAAAGGGAATAGAAAACTTGGGCAGCTTCAGTCATTTTTAAAAAATTTCAACAAATTTATTTTATTTTAGGTTGACGGTGGTATGACTGCAAATCCTCTCTTAATGCAGATGCAAGCAGATTTAGCAGGAATAACAGTTATAAAACCTACCATGGCTGAAAGTACAGCATTGGGTGCGGCAATGGTAGCTGGTGCTGCTGTAGGGCATTGGGATTTGGAAAAATCTAGACTTGACATTCCGGCCGTTAAATGGACACCTAAATACACGGAAAATCAACGAGACATTCAATATTCTAAATGGAAAATGGCCGTCGAACGAGCTATGGGATGGGACATGTCTGTTTAGATTTATAATACAGAGCTGTTGATATATTTTTATAAAATATGAATTAGTAAAATATATAAAGTCGTTCTATTTGAGAAAAAAGATTTATATTTTTGAATTAATATTTGTCGTGTGATTCTGGTCGAAATTTATTTTATTATAAATACATAATTATGTGTGCATTGGGCTTTATTTAACATAAGTGGTTAATAAAATAAAAGTGTCCCATTTTTATCCACAATCATTGCTTAATTATTAATCAAACTGTCACCAAAATGATTTGTGTCTTAAACCCAGAATCAAAATATGGATCGCAAGTTATTGTTGTCTATTTTACCATACATTTATAAATAAAAAAATGAATTTTTAGAATATAGGTTAATTTACTGTGAGCTCTTTAAAGAAGGGACGTTGGTTGGGTGACCAACAGAATTAAAAAAGTTTGTTTGTCAAATCAGTTTGCAGTCAGTTTTTTTGTTGTGACCTGAAGGAAGTCTTAAGTCTGTTACAGTGTTCAAGTTAACTTTTGTTAAAAGAGAAGTTTGTTTTTTTGAATTCTTAATGAGTTTACACCAGTGGTGACGATTGGATGCTAGAATTAGGGGAGGGGTCATTGTAAGAGATTGATTTATGTTAATACCTTCACTAGAAAATGCGAGGAAAACTAAATACAATCGTAATTGTCATATATTGTTTAATTAAGTCATCAATACTGCAATAGTTAGTATAGTTAAACGTTGTTGGAACATAGAATTCCTCAATTAGTTTTGGATTCGTTTCAAGACACTGAAAGATCGTTCTGTAGTTGCATTGGATACAGGGATAGTCAAAACAGTTGCAGAAGTTCGAACAAATCAAGGAGTACATTCAAGTTGTGAACGTTTTCAGACTTGAATTGAGAAACCAAATTTGGCATAAGATGACGATCAGTTTAGTCTGAATCATGTTTCATTTTTGAATATACATTAATTTCTGAGGCTAAACAACAACACATGCTTCTTTGATGCGGTTTTTACAAACTGAGTTGTTCTGTAGCAGAGTAGAGCCAGCTCTTTTTTTAAATTGTGACCTAATGGAATATAGAGAAATACTTAAAACGAATTTATAAAAGCTATCAAACTCACACTTACAACAACATATTTCAAATATGAAAGTGAAATATACAAACAAATTAATGGTTGTGCTTTGGGGAGCTTTCATATCAAGTGTTCACATTCACAATCTTAATTCCATTAATATGAGTTTTTATCGGAGAAATACCCAGGTTTAATTAACCGAAACAAGATTTTTTTATGAGATACCCTATATTAGTTAAAGGTAGTTTTCACAAAAACTTTGGAATCAATCCCAATAACAGGGGAATATATAAGTGATCATAATTTTCATAGAAAGTTTCCATAATTTGATACTATTTTCATGATGCCATCTTACAAGAGCGTTGGTAATTTCAAAGCCAATCCCAAACAGTTATATTTTAAATAAAGTTTATTTTCTTCAATTATCCACCAGTTAAACTAGAACTTTTGCTTTGATAACGTTCAGGACATATTCTAGTGAAGTGTTTTTGTCTATCATCATAATATAGCCTTGATAGATACTCAATGATGATAGGGATTTTTGTATAATATTAATGCTAGAACAAATTCACTTTTTTGGTTAAACTGAATTTGTTACTTTGGACTGGACTAGCTTTTAGGATTAGATTATAGGCCAAACCTAATTCACCTTTTTGCTAAACTGACTCCTGGTTTCCTAGTTTGGACTAGACTAGATTACCAAACTTTTGACTGAAACTAATGGCTTTTTGTTAAAAATTAAAAACTATTGCTGCGTAGGTAACCAGAACATTTTGAGGTAATTCATCTTCATTATTGAATATTCTAAATTCATTGTAAGATAAATTTTGTAATTGATTTGTAACAGTAAATATTAAGAATCGTTTAGGTTACGCACCACCCCTCTCTATCTTAGCAGTCTTCAGGAAATGCTATATAACTAGTATAGAACAATTAATCTAATTAGTGTTGTATTTGTAGTAATTATTTTCTAAAATTAAGTTTATCATGA
The DNA here is from genome assembly GCF_026230105.1 of Diorhabda sublineata. Taxonomy (NCBI): domain Eukaryota; kingdom Metazoa; phylum Arthropoda; class Insecta; order Coleoptera; family Chrysomelidae; genus Diorhabda; species Diorhabda sublineata. Next base: position 28,333,191 of record NC_079476.1, read on the forward strand.
ACCAATTATTAAATACTACTTAGCCCTATTTGAGACGGTTATGATTTGAAAACAATAAATAAACTGACACACTTTTCGTGTAATAAACTAACGTTGATTAAGAAAATTAATATTTGCTCATATGAATATTCTGTACCGTTTGTTTGTTTTTAGCAGATAAGAATAAAGAATCCTGAATATAGTTTTTATAAACTTAACAACAAAGTAAGACATAAAGGTGTTGTGTTAAAATGGCGACTAGATTGAATCTCACTAAAATTTTATTGGTTATTTTGGGTGAGTTATTCAAGTTTATAAAAAATAGTTCAATTATTCCTGCCACTGCAACATACAATGGCATTGAATAAAGTATATCAATTAAATAAGGACAATTATTATTATATGAATATTCTGTAGTTTTCAATGTTAATAGGTGCTAATAGACAAGTCTCAGACTCAAGTCACTCACACAAATGATATAAAATATTTCTGCTCTTAGTAGAAAAATTTGAGATAATGTGATTAGTAAGGATATACAATTAGAAATATTTGTAACTGTAACACGAAAGTTTGCCACAAAGAAAAAAGAAGGCTTCACATGCGTATCATAATAAAAACACGCTATATTAGAAATTAGAGCTTCCGGTTTTACCATTTTAATTGGATTGATTAACTTTCGGTTCGGTTTTTTGAACTAGCTTTATGACTTAAATCAAAAGTTTTGGCTAAAGAGACGGAATACGTATAGTTTTTGTTTATCAAACTTTTATTTGCATTCGAATTGGCTCACTTGACGTAAGCAGGCCGATTTTCTGGTTAGGTTAGGGTCACTTTAAATTTAATTAGGTTAAGTTTACCTTAGCACAGATTAGGTTTTAGATCTCAATTGACCGACATCTGGGGAACAATACCTTTGTCTATATGTTTTTATAATCAAGAGTAACTGAACCGGAACATCGATAAATGGAACCAAGTTCTTATCTGATTCTAAATCAATGAGGAACATCCAAAGACAATACAAAAAAGGTCGGACTATCCACATATTTAGGTAGAAAATGATTACTGCCACCAAATACCCTTTATCTTTAAATCAAAAGTTAAATTTGTTGTTAAATTCTTTGAATATGCCTTATTGACTACGTCATTCTTCGTAACAACCTTCATCGCTGAATAAACTTTCACAAATAATTTTATATCAATTTCTTTGTTTATTCTCAGCATACATTGCATTTTGAATCAATGGCCCACATTTTCGATGTCTTATATTGCTCTGACATTTTTTGAAGGTAAGCAAGTACAACTAGTTCATCTATATCTGTCACGTTTTGCTTTTCCATCCATATAAAGAACTTAGCGATTACAAAGTATTTTTCTCATCGCCTTGACAGCGGAATGTATAAAATTTCAAGTATTTATATGATTTCAAATTCTATCAATAAAAAAATATAATAGTGTAAAGTATTCGTGGATTACTGCTCTATTTCACACGTGTTTTAAAGATCTTAGTAACCACTTATACTTTAATATACTATTATAGTCATTTAAACTTCCTTGTCCTCAAAACAATCAATTTGGATTAATTATTTAAGTAACAAAGTGGTTCCATCATAAATCGTGTTACTATTTCAACTCTGGTCAAAATGTGGCACTAAATACAACATGACTATCTAAAATATTAGGCCGATTTACAGCTGTACATTGGAATTCAAATACCAATGGCCTAACTGCAATATCCCTTATCTGATATTCTGGCGATTCTTAGATTTATCTGTGATTTAAGCAAGCTGGGTTGCCTACTTTCATGGTGTGTTATACGCCGAACATACCCCTTATTTTTCAGATGAGGCGTAGCCATGCACAAATATTCTGGATCTGGCATTGCCGGATTCTTGCCCATTCACTAAAAATGCTGAACAAAATGCTAGGGCGCAAAAGTCGGTAGAACTTTGTATAATAATATTATAAGTTTCGAAGTGGACCACAATGGAATTTTAAATGCAATAGATGTTTCATCAGAAAGTAGCCGCTCTACAAAGACAGCAACGGAAGTTTTGCCAGACGACACATTTTTGGATAATCTTCTAGACCAATCGTGTTTAAAACTACGTTTCCAAAAAATCAATGATAAGATCGACAATCAAAATAATAATATATCACATTTTGATGAAGTATTACAAAACGATTAAATGGTAAAAAACAAGATTGGACAGTTATCGAAGTAGCTCCTCAGCAATACGATGATGATGAGCAGGTTTTAAACGAGTTTTCTATAAATACGAACAAAGATCAAATACTTACTGATATCAGCAACATTACCTTAGAAAGTTACGTTGATTAGGATGGGAATAACCAGTATAAATATGAGGACAGTACCGGATTTGATTTTAACCAGAATGAAGATGTGAAGAGGATATTTGATGTTCACCAGAACAGAGATGCGAGTAATGACGAATTGGACATTAACGAGGAAGCAGATGAGGGTAATATTGGATTTGATATTAACAAGAAAGAGGATGAAACTCTCAAGAGCATTAACGAGATCATCGTTAACCAGAATGAGAATAAGAGCAATAATAAGTTTGCTCCAGACTATGAGCCGGTAAGTGATTCCGGAGAATGTTTGGAAGAGGAATTAACAGATGGTAACATGGACAACAAAACAAAAAGAGCGCAGACATATCTCAAGACAGTGTGAATGATGACTAGCAAGAATAGCGTAAAACAAAACGAAAAGCAAACAAAGAAAATTGGAAAAGACAATAATCGAAGAATAGAAGAATGTGTGGTAAAAATGATTCTGTCTACATAAGAAGCAAGCACAAAATACTCAAATTTGGAGTAGATAGATCTGGTAGAAAGATAGGAGAAAAATCAATTGTCCTGCTTGCCGCAAATGAAAAAATCATTTCTGTGAATCATTTTCTAATCAAGATAGAGAAAAAATACTTCTATTATTTCGGAGTAAGATGAACTAGGACGAAAAAAGAAATACGTAATCAGAAATACTGAATACACAGCAAAAAAAGATTTTCAAAAATGAATGAAGAACAATTTAGAGGAAAGGGAACATGTTTTTATTATTTCAGAAATAAAAAAAACGAAAAGACAAGAGTTTGCAATAAATTATTTCCAAGTAAATTTCGTCTCAAGGATAAGGTGTTTGACTGGTTTAAAAACACTGGGCATGGACTGAATACTTCAGAAGATATATTCAGAGAGTATATAAATATAAATCTGTACCTTGGAACAAAAAGGGCCAATGTCCAAAATTTGAGTTAAATGCACAATTGAATTCAGGATGCGACATATAGTAATTGTTAAAAGGACCAAAGTCCTCTTATTATTAGATCAATGAAACTCAAATATTTTGTCACAGCCAAAGTTATTTACTGGAAATGCAAAAATGGCCAATTCCTCAAATTTAAATTGGGTTTCCTGTCATTTGACGAAAATAGACATTGGCCCTTTTTGTTTCAAGGTACAGAAATATAAACACAGAAAAACGGTTATTTCTAATTGGATTGTTGAATTTACTTCCGAAGACGCCCTCCCGTTATTGGGGACAATTTTTAATAATAAAGCCGAGTGTTACATGGAGTATATGAAGTACTGTAAGGATAACAAGCAAAATTATTCACATTTTCACGACATATTCCGTGAGTTGAATTTAGATATTTATAAGCCAAAGAAAGATTTTTGTGATACGTGCATGCTCGTGAGGCCGGATATATAGACGGCCGAATTTATGACGTTCTTGTTGCTAGAAAAGAATTAGCTAGGACTGAAAAAGATAAATATAAAGCTGAAACTATCGAAGAAAAGAATTACGTTGACTATCGACCTGGATGTAAAGAACTGCACTGTTGAATGAATGCCAGTGCAATTTACTATAAGAAAAAGTTAACATTACACAATTTCACGGTTTATAATCTGGAAAATCATGAGGCAGCAAATTAATAGTGGGACGGTACAGAAGGAGATTGGAGCGCTTCACAAGTATTTGTCTTATTATAAGCCATATTAATGAAAATTGTTCCAACACCAAGGCTGCAACTATCAAAACACTATCGAATTTAGCAGTAGAGAGACAACAAGTGATTTACTAAAATTTCTTGGAAAGGAGCAAGGAGGAATCCATTTCCATATAGAACAAGATTGTTGACACATGATTTTTTTTAAGATTACGCTTCAAAAAAAATGGCTTTTGAAAGTTTTAGGCCTGGAAATGTGAAGGATGATCCGACAGTGACAGATCTTCAGGTAAGGGTGTATGACCGCAACGAAAAGAAAATATTCTTCCAACTACTGCCAATGAGAATTAATTTTAAGGTACTTCAGATAACCGTTCACAAGCAATTATACAGGAACAGACTTCCAATAAAGCATGATAAGCACAAAAATGTACGAGAGTTAAAGGCATTATTACCAGCTGATTACCATTATTTTTATGGCGATATCCCTTATGCCTAAAACAAGTTTTTCTAATTACAGATTTTAGTTTCTTTCGGAAAACCATGTAAGCATTTTGTAGTGAAATTGCAAATTATTTATTATAATTTTGAGTAGAATATCCCGTATCTCAAGCTTATGACAAATCTTATTTCTTCAATTATATCAAATAAAAAAAATCTACAATTACCCGTTTGAATGAACTGTTTTTGCTTTCCCTGTTAAGTTGCATTTTCTTAGATACTTAGAAACTCTTAGAAACTTTATGAGAAATTTTACGGTGTGGGAAAAAAATAGCAATGTATTAAAAATATTATGATTCCAAAGGTGGGTTTTGTTCAGTTCCGTTGTCAAAGAAAAGCAGACGATTGGCTGGTTCTATAATATTATCAATACGGTGACTGCGCAAGTAACAAGATTCCTTTTTCAATTGATGGATGTAAAAAATATAAGACTATAAATTAATGATTCGGCTCTATGTATTCAAATGTTTTTTGCCTTACACAATAACCAATTTACCTTATCATATTTCGTTTTCAGTTCTACTTCTATCAATTTCATTGGAGGTAGAAGCTAGAAGAAAAATATTACGAGGACGAAAAACTATTAATAGATCATACATGAGTAAGTATACATTGTGTTTCTTCATTTATTTAAGCATTTATACTAGAAATAATAACTATTTACTAAGTAGATACTAAACTACTCACTATTCATAATAATTATCCAATAATACTTAACTATTCACTAATTTATGTAACAGATTCAAATTCACCCGTTACTTTTCACTATTTCGATCCGTTTACTATGGCAATAAATTATTTACTGACTTCCTCGCTGATAAACAAGCTACTATTTATAAAGAATTTCTCGGTAATTCGTTTCTAGAAAGTGGTTCTATAAAAACAAAAACAAATCACCGATTCAAATAAAACCAGCCTATTCGAGAGCCACCGCATCCGCAAAACTATAGATTCTTTTATCATAATCGAACAGGACCGGCTTCACGGTCCATGTCATGGAGGAGTTTGTAATAATATGTAATAACTTCGTTTAAATGTAAACATCTGACGTTTCCCTCTTATTCCAGATGAAAGAAATTTGGCATGTTGTAACGTTGTGCTGGGTTGAAATTTCTTCAGCCGTTGGTGGTATTCATACCGACCACTTTGCTTAATACTACTACCACTACACCATCAATTATATTCTCTGACAGATGTTTTGATAACCAAACAGTTGTCTTCGTGACCGAAGGGAAACTTAAGCGTTGAGCTGGATAGAATTTGTCTAAATAAGCAGTACGAATATCTATATCGAGTTAAAAAAAAGATCCGGTTAACTACAGAAGGATAAATTTGTTACATACAACATTACAAAAACTATCACCAATAAAATTAACTCAATCATAACACTAGAAAACGAGCAGCAAGGATTCTGATCAAGAAGATACTGCGTAAATGCAGTATTTATCCTACGATAACTGGTTAAGAAATCAATAGAAAAGAGAAAACTAGCTTCATTGACCTCACATAAGCTTTTGAGCGTATTAGAGTAGAAGATGCTATTCCTATTGTATATTAGAAACATACCTACCAATACAACCAAGACCATCAAAAACATATACTCAGACAATCAAGTTCGGCATTAAAGGTAAACAAATAAAACCATTATCAGTCAATAGCGGTATCAGAAAAGAAGATTCGTTAAGTCTAGTCCCATGTTATTCAATATAATAATGGATGAAATCATTAAGAAGGTGCGGCTAGGCAAATGTTACGGAATGGGTGACAGAAAAATCAAAATCATCTGCTATGCTATGTTGATGATACCATGAAATGTGCCGAAAATGAAGATGATGTTCAAAGATTATTAAATATATTCAGTTTCACAGGAAAACACTATAATATGACTATTTCGATTGCCAAAAGCCCATTGTTGAATAGTTATTTCAAAACTGTTTGAAAAAGAGAAAATTTGTTAATTCAATAATCAATAATATTCTGAGGGCTACACAATCTGAAGTTATAACTAAAGGTATGTTATTATCTATTGTATGAATAGTAAACAACTGTGTGAAGCACTTTACACTACAGTAAAAATTCCATCAACATATAAAGTGGACCAAAAACATGAATTTGTTATATTCTACTTAATATGTAGGTACAGTCATTGAATAAAAACTATTCCATTTTGACAGCGTCCAGGAGATGGAGGGTGACTCTCAATTCTTAAAAAGGCTTAAGACTTCAAGGAAATACTCTCGAGATCCGTCTATTTGGGAGTGAGATTTAGTCACACTCTCATTTGGACGGCCGATCTAAACGGGAGCCTCATCAAGGCACTCGCAAGAAATTCCATACTTTAAACGTACAATAGCTACATCCTTTCTATAAACGAATATAGAGCAAACCCCTACTACACCCTACCAAAACATATCTTCAAAAAGCTCTTGTCTTGTGAGCAGTTAACTCTCCGTTTATGTCGCCATTGATACAACACCCATTCAGAGCTTTCTAAATGTCATACAGTCCCGATATGTGATGGAATCTAACAATTCCTTTGCCAAAAAACCCTTCTCACTCCCCGGATCACTACTCGACGACCCCTTTCCTCAAAATACAAGAGAAAACTTCTCTATTCCTCCTTCCCCATTATTAAAAACCTTCTTGGATATTCCACCTCATCGATTGCAGGTTTTTGCGATTTTCCTGTGAACCAGCTCATCAACCAAATGGCTGACGACAGGGTATAATACAGCCGCAGCTGTACCCTTCTATCTAAATAAACAAAAGAAATCTATTATATTCTCCAAAGAACCTTTCTTTTCTCTTTTGCTCTTTTCATTCCGTTCCACATGAATTTTTTTATTTTTATACAATAACGATTTTTTTTGTTTTAGGAGAAAGTGCAGTACCACCTTTTGTTGTAGTAATATTGGTAGCCATTGGAGAAATAATTTTTGGAGGAATATTATACGTAATATTTAAATTTTGTATTTTGGATAAACCAATCAGTCCAAGATATCAAATGGCTCCTAGGGAAGAACCATAATTAGAAATAATTCCTGAAATAAGAAAAACTATATAATAAATCTATTTTCTACGTTGATGAATATTTTTTAATTTTGCAATTGTATCATTTTATTTGTAAACTACTATATATTGACTATATAGATATAAAATATATATAAAAACTTTGTCATTAAACATTTATTCAAATAATGAGTGTTGTACTACTTTGTTACCGAATGATTATTAATAAGCAGTATTATATTACGTGAGCTGACGTATTCTAAATCTAAAATAATTTCTTCGGGCTCTGGCTATATCAGAACAACCACAACGCGTTCTGGCAAACGCACAGAAAACACGATGTTTCAGGAGAGTGAATTTAAAGTTTATAAGTAGAAAAAAATGAATTCAAAATAATTTTTCAAACTCCAATTAATTTTTTTACTATGCACCACCTCTTTTTAGATAATAGCAAATAATTTTTCTGTGTTTTAAGAAAAATTTGTACAAAATTTTTAAATTTCAAAAAGCTGCTTTTTATTTATGACGTTATTTTCTCAAGTTTCTGATGAGGTGCTTGGTGTATGTCAAACTATGTCGGTATTGTCAGTGAAATATTAAAATTTGAAAGTTTTACATTGAAGTATCTTGAGCTAAGCCAATCTTGCAAAGATAAATTGCCCGAATAGGCAGTTATTCCTTATATTTTAAATAGTTACTTTTATTTCATCTTCCAATGGAATGCTGTTTAAAACAAAAGAATGAATTTGGGAAAGGCAACAGAATTTCTGTTAATTAAAACACAAGTAAAAGATATATTGTCAGCCATTTTGATGGAAGCAGTTTACCACCGTTCAAGAGCGAGCTGTGACAACGACATCTAATATTTGGAATAATGCTTATAAACGATATCCGACAACATTACAGTCGGAAGAGTGTGGGTGGATCAATAATCAAGACACATATTTCTTCAAATGGTTCGATGAAGATTAACTGCCAGCTCTTGTAGCCGATTCGATCAAATGTCCAACCGATGAATCAAGGAAACAAAAAAAACTATTTTGTTGCTATTGATTGAGTCACACTTGGAATATGAATTTTTATACAGAATGTAGTAACTCTGATAACGAGGAGGATGAAGATCTCCAAAACTTGGAAGATTTAGAGTGCTGCATTGAATCAACAGAAGTCGATAGTACTGACGAAAAGGAGTAAACTTAAAAATTGACTTATTTTAAATTTCAATTTGGAGTTGTACGTTTTGTTAAAACAAAACAAATATCAAAATCATTAAATTTTGAATAATCATGCTTCTTCATTAACACGACTGAGAAAGTATTATATGGTCTTTCCGTATGTCATATCCAACCTATGCGTCTCCCATTAAATTTTTCTGTACAAATAATTATATATTTTAAAACATCAAAATGGCAGATATACTGCGATCATGTTTTGAAAGTCAATATTTACGAGGATATATTGAAAAATTCTTAGCCTACTATAGAACCAAACAAAATATCAATGTCAACATATTCTTCTCGTAATTGGATACATTTATTACAGCGAACCTGCGACGTCTCTAGACCTTTCGAAAAAATGTTTCTTCTTGCTCTGCAAACCAGACCTCCACAGCTATTATTACCTCCTCGCTGGAAGAAAATTTACGACCTTTTTTCAGTTGAGGAAAGAGATGATAGTCGGTCGGAGCTAATTCTGGTGATGTTCAAGTAATTCAAACCCTAAATAACGAATTTTTTCCATGGTAACATGAGATTTATATGCAGGGGCGTTGTCCTGCAAAAACAAAACTCCTTTGGCCTTCCGCGTCTTTTGTCTTTAATTTTTTTCGGTAGAGTTGTCAGTAACGTCGAATAGTAATCTCCAGTTATTGTTCTACCCTTATCCAAAAAATCAATCATGACTACTCCATGGCAATCCCAAAAAACTGATACAAGAACTTTTCCAGCAGATTTTTGGACACGAAACTTCTTAGGTCTTGGAGAACCAGAGTGTCGCCATTCCATCGATTGTTGTTTTGTCTCTGGATCGTAGATATGTACCCAAGTCTCATCCATAGTAACAATTCGGCTTAAGAAGTCTACATCGTTTTCAAATCGAGCACGGATCGAACGCGATGCTTCTACCCTTGCACGCTTTTGGTCAACATTCAAACATTTCAGGATCCATTTTGCAGCAATTTTTCTCACGACCAAATTGACGTGAACTATATGATGAACGCGTTCGTATGAAATATTCAGTGCTTCAGATATCCGTTTTAGCCCAATTCGACAGTGTGATAAAATCATGTCATGAACTGCATCGATATTTTCGGGAACTGACACAGAAACTGGCCTTCCCGATCGATCATCACCTTCAATGGAAAATTTACCTCTTTTGAAGCTTGCAGTCCAATTTTTCACGGTCGCATATGAAGGACATTGATCACCAAGGGTATTAAGCATATCTTCGTAAATCTCAACCCTCTTAACCCTTTTAAATACAGGTACTTGATGATGGCTCGATACACCAATTTTTCGATATTCACAATTTCGGTGGACATCTTTTTTCCTTATTGCGTAACTCTGGTTTACTTTTTTGACATCAAACTTTACACTGACACTTCTGACACTGTATCCCCATTTTCTCATTTCCCCAGCGGCAGGTGAAACAGTATACCTTTTATTAATATGAAGTTTGCTACTTTACTGTAAGTCTGTGGAGCACTGGCTCTCAGTCTATACACATATTCATATACATCTGTTTCTCTAAGTATATACTTGTTTTCTTTATTTCTGAATACCCACATAATTACTTATAGTATATACCGAAATTTGAGTTGAAGGTACGTATACCTTTGTTATACGAAGAAAATACATATCTTTTTTATGCATTGGTGTGAATCTGTAGTAAATACATAAAAATAGTGAATTATAGATGGCGCTAGCCACGCCGTGTACACACGCACCGATACACTGGTGTGAATGACCGCACTATCTTTCACTGGAATGTTGTCCGTCGCGCCGAGGAGAAGCGTTGGTAGATCCGGCGTATATTGTTCGCCAGACCGATGACGGTGCATATACACATCCATTATAAATCATACACCACCGCGAATCCGGCAAAAAAAACGGTCCGTTGTCCGGTGAAAAAAACGGACATCTACAAGCGCTCTTAATGCTTGAGTCTAGAGCAAGTCTCTTATTTTTAATTAAACATAGTAACTTTCTGATTTATCAATTGAATATTATTTCTTTCAAAAGAAATTGCAAAACATTACATCCTTTCCCTTAGACGAAATAGCTTGTCCAAGAAAAATAGTTGTTATTGTAAACAAATATACATGATTTATATTCCTACAATATATCCGTAATACATACAATATTTTATGAATATACCTAATGAAATTGAAGATAAAGCTTAATGAATATACATTACACGTACATGGTGAATATATTTGGTACAAACGTGATATTATATACTTCTAGAGTATACTGTGTATGTGTTTGTGATATCTGGGGTGTGATCTTCATCCCTCAGGTGTGATATGTTTACAATCAGCCCATGGATAAATATATTTTGTTCAATGTAAATCGACGATTGATGCTGTTACTATAAACTGTGTGTTTGAACAAAATTATTGCATGAAAGATTCAACTGATTGATAAAATATTTATGTATTGAGTATTACCGTTATCTATACAGTGTTTTTAATGAAAAATAAAAATGAATCATTTCTTGTGAAATGACACATGAACATCAAATAAAAATAAAGGTGAAACAGTTTTCCCTACAATAAATCTTTTATCTCATTTTTGATAAGGTGAATAAGATAAGTGATCGAAGTAATCAAATATGAAATACATTTATCAGTTGTACGATTACTATAACGCAAAAGGTGGAGATTTATAAAAATGAAGTTGTTCAAATCGAGTGTATTCTACATTGCCATTTTGGCCAGTGAGTATTTTATCTTATTATTATTAAATCAGTTCTAAGCCACAGAAACCATCAACCAAATCAAAAAAGGTAACAAAATACATGTACCATTGAGGACGTTTATTATCTAAAAACGTCATTAAGTTAGAATTTCTGAAATCGTTCATACTTAACACACAATGACAGTACAGTACCTGAAGACGATAACTTGGTTATCGAAACGTGTATCAGAAACTAGAATTGTGAGTTTTGGTGTAGTTCATGTACACATTGTTTTCAGAATGAAAGCATAATGTCAAAACTTTTGGAATGAAAAATATAAAAAGAAATGACTGAATTTTTAATGAACATTTTATTATAAGAGGTACTGGAAACAACAGACAAATAAATATATTTGATAAGCGACAAATAGGATTCAGTCTTTTATCTTTCTATAAATCCAATGATAATTATAAAAATTGTAACGCTAAAAAGTTTGATATTTCAGTTATCATATCTAATGAACATTCCATACCAGAATTTTAATCGATCCTTATCGGGTCCACATACTAAACTGCCATTAGTCATAACGTTGTATCACAATAAATGTAAATGACTGATACAGAGTTACCACTATTTACGATGGTCGCAAGAAAATAACCGAAAGCCACACACCAAATAAACGACACTGTACAATACTGAGATGACCCAAGTAGTGAACTTAAGCAAAAATAGGAAAATTCCAGATTACATGGGATAATCATATGCAAATATCTGATAGTTTCCCTAAACTTGGGTAAGTTCAAGTACTACCTCGCCTTCATAGTGAATAAGGCCTCGAAAGGAAGATCCAAACTTGAGAAAAAGATCAAGCTACACGTTATCGGCGTTTTTAGATCCTAGTTGGTCTACTTTTCGTTTTGTTTCTGTCTGAATCTATTCTACTCAATTTTTTTCATTTATCTTGGTTATTTTTATTACATTTTCTATTGCAACATATTTTTTACACCCTTTTTAGGGCGCTATGGGATCCATTATGTAACTAGCTCTTCTAGGTCTTTTTGGTCCTTCTGGTGTTATTCAAATATTAAGTAATGATTAAAATAAAATAACATTATTACAAAATGGAATTAAATTTCTCTGCTGTAAAATATCACTAAAATAAGCGGTTTGAAATTCAAGAAAGTAGTAAAATCTCCTGTATTAAAAAATGTATCTAGTCAGATTACTATGCGTATAAACAAATTAGCTGAAGTAATTGACGATTATTATAAAACTAAATAATAGATTTCAATTTAAAATAACCTAAAGCAATCTTTATAGGTATTGCTTAGTTTCCAGTAAAATTATCAAAACTAAACCATAATTCTTTACAGTGTTATTTACCTTCTGTACAGAGGAGGTTGAAGGTAGAAGAAAAATTTTAATGGGAAGGAAAACTATAAATCGGACATACCTTCGTAAGTATACAATAAATGTTGATAAAATTACTTAAAACTATAGATAAGTGGTACAAACGCATTTTATTTAAAACTATTCTCCTTGGATAATAAAAGGCTTTCATGAAAAATATGGAGAAAAATGTCATAGTCATTGTCACAGTACATTACATATTATCACAGTTTAGAAGAAAAGATATTGATGTCTTTGAGACAGTTGCAGACGTGGCAGGGTTGAAAATTATTTATGGTCACTAAGTCGCCATGAATCAATCTTGTGTAACCAATCAGTATTCTACCAATCCCTGCATAATATTTTGAAAACTTGATGAGTAGTAACTGGCTAACAAGAATAGAATAGCTTCATTTCTGTTGCTGCAAAGGAGTTGCTTGGAATTGCTGGTCAATATCTTGAATAAGGATTTCAGGTCCTGGCTCATTTGAGTTTTAGTAATTAATATACAGAACATTTCAATAGTAAAAATTGGGAAGATAAATGTTACAATATAACCCAAAGATAAGATATTCACGATATATCTACATATTTCATATAATGACAAATTTTTACTGTTTGCTCATTTTTTGTCAATTATAAAAACAGTGCTATCCCAATAAATGTCATCCATGTTATTATGTCAGGAGCAGAGAAGGAATATTTTCATTGTTTTCCCGGCCGATGCCTCTAAGCAACAGTATTGTCGATTAGAATTCAACGGTGAATGAAATGAAATATTTGAAAAAAAAATGTGTTAAGAATACTTCCTTATAAACTTAAGACGTTTCAGAGCTATCAGAGATTATTTGCACATTTAACTGATCGGTTAGCACCAAAAAATCTGTCATTCAGTCACTGTATTGGAACGATGAATGACCTCTTTCATACGGAATCAGTGGCTTATAGTAATGGATGGTTAGCACAAAAAAGTCACTGTATTGGTACGATTAATGACCTCCTTCATACAGAATCAGTGGCTTATAATAATGAATTCCCTTCTTAGAGATTTATAGGCATTGCGAAGAGTCCTCTGGATGTAGTGACAATTCTAACCACGATAGACTACTGTTTGGATATCCATTTTAACTAACTGCAGCTGTAAGGTACAATTTCTTGTTGACGCTAAGCTGGCTTAAAGCGTCAATTGAGGTGGTGCAATTTTGACATCGCTCACAATTATTCATCCATTTAAACTAAAAATTCAATCAAGCAATTATTGAATAAATTATAAATTGATAGAAGTGATATATTTTAGAGTATTTATAGCGTTTTGAAGCTTGACGCTCTTATTTTTGTCGCTGTATTAATTCAAAACGACACTGTAGTGAAAATTATAACAACCGACTTCATTTGAATCTCTAGGCCAGTGTCGAGCGTCAACATAAAATTGCACTTGTACTGAATAAGTTTGTGTGATCCGTAGAAAAATATTTATGTTACAAAGACACAAGGATTTAGTCTGATATCGGACTAGAATAATTTATTACATGCACTTAAAATTACTAACAATGGAAAGTTTCAAACACTAGTTTATGACGCTTAATCATCACTAATAGAGTCATCCATCAGTCATTGAAAAGTCTATAGTAGTAGCATATTACACTTCGTTTCTGTAGAATAACGAAATAGGGAGATACCTTACGAGTTTTAAAATTATTTTATATCAATATTTTGTTGTCGAATGGCAGCTTTAATTTTAATCGAGCCAGTACTTTATGTATAGTTGAAGTTTACGCTTTGAAGTAACAAAATTTATCTGTTTTAGGTGGAAATGCTGTTCCCGCTTATGTCATAGTTATCATTGTTGGAATAGCCCAAATAATTGTAGGGGCCGGTCTGTATGTAATAATGAAAAAAATGATAATTGATTCGCCGATTGTTGGAACTTATACAATGGCTCCCTCTGACCCTTAGTTTAAATTTTTGATGATTTATGTTAAGTTAGCAGGAGTTATTTTATAAAAAATGTTAGATACTTCCAGTTTTGATAAAAGAAAAACTATATTACTCACTTGACAGTAGGGTATTAAATATAACTAGATTAATCACTGCAGAAAGTGGTAATCTTTATCTATTTAAAACTTTCTTCAAATTCTCTTTAGTTTTCCTCAATGTTTATGTGTACATCTTAACAACCAATGTTCAAATACAAATTTTAATCAGATATTACTGAAAGTATCGAGTGTGAGTAGTAAAACAATTGTTTATCATTTCCAATTTAATCATTTATACACAATTTTTCACTTATTTAGTAAAACGAATATACATTATTGAATAACAGTTATTTTATTTGGTATTTTATTGTACCCAAAGATTATTATCAAAAATTTAATTATAGTTAATGCACCTCCAAAATCTAGACATAGTTAAGACACCAAACATCCTTCAAATAAGATACTACCACCAATTGGTCTATTGAAAATTTGTTCAAGGAAGGCAAAATGTTCTCATCCTGAAGTAAACTTTTTATTGTTTCCATAAATTAAGGACTACCTATATACACACAGCGTTATTGCACTCAAGTAGTTTCAACTTCTGTAGGTTGTAATGTGTGGAAAAGACGTGCCTTGGTAGAGGGTTCTACAGGCTTGTACTTCTCGGACGCCAATATAATTTTCTTTTTATTCAATTAGATTTATATTGTATATTCATAAAGTATTAATTTCAGAATAAAAAATACACTATTCTGAGTTGGCACTCTACACTCTATACACTATGCACAACTTACACTTACTGTTTCTGCAAAGCAAAGGGACAACATCAAACTATTAAATCATCAGGAAGGGATACGTCTTTAACAAAAAAAACATCAAAATCTGATATTATAAAAATATTTATAACCACAAAAAAATTCAAACAGAACTTTTCGATAAAAAATGAGGAATTATAAAAACGAATTTTTATAATAAAAAATCAAATATTCATCCTAATGTGTATAAACTAAAAAACATTTAATATAATTTTTGTTTCATAAGTATGCTTTAAAATGCTTAATTGATCTAATTACACAAAAAATAAAAATTGTAATTGAATTCCAAAATTACAACATATATGTAATCAATATCGGTCAAATTCACATTTTACAAATATATTTATATTGCAAAATTAAAGTATGTAAATCTTATTGAACTAATCACTGTCAGTATTAATGGTTTTCAACTTATCCCAATGAAGTTCTACAGTGAGATTTTGATTGTTATGTTGTACAACATCAACTGATACAGGAGCGTATAAATCTTTGTCCATTGGAGACCAACCAGTATACTACAAAAAATAAGACATTACGAAACAATAGAAAACAATTTTCATTAGGCTTCATCAATTCTTTTATAAATATTGTAAAATTTTGTAGGTTAGAAACATATATGTAAGAATATCCTTGCCTAATTCCATGTTAATATTTATCATCTATGAAATCCAAAACTGGAAACAGATCACAGTCATCAATCTTTGTCAAACTTACCATTTAAGTCGTTTTAACATAAACCAATTTACCCCTATAAAATTGGCTGGTCCAAGTAAAAAAAATAGACTAAAATTTTCTCGCAAATAAGGCACTAATCAAATATTAGGATTTATAGTTTTTGGAGAATTCAAAAAAAAGTCTGCTAGATTTTTAAACATGGTGATCCCTTTTTAAATAGAAATAATTTTGTCTCTAGTTTCACATAAGAATTAGGTGCTTATTAAGTGCAACATTATTTCATATTCAACATTTAACCATAAAAAATTCCTTGAATGAATTTTCTTTCTATAACCTCACTAGAAGTGGTGTATTTTGATGAGACAAATGCTTGTTCCAATATTAAAGATTATATTTAAAATCGATTCCATTTTAATTTTGTTCCTTAACCCATAATTTTGTTAGGGTCAGAATGGTCTGCCAGCTTTTGATATTTCACCAAGCATACTTTCATCTAATGGTCTCAGAAATAATCCATTCAAACAGGATTTAAGTGCTCCAGTAAGTACAAGAGATTCCTGTGAAGCAGAATTTTTAATTAAAATTCTAACCATCAAAAATTCCTTGAATTCATTTTTTAGATAGCCTTACTAGAAGTATCCACCACTTCATGAGACTGATGCAAGTTTCAAGGTCAAATCTTATTTAAAATCGATTTGATATTGGAACAAGAACCCAACTCCTCAAGATCTATCACTTGTAGAAAGGTTAAAAAATGAATAGAAACTTCTTGACAGGAATCTTTTGCACTTAATGAGCACTTAAATCTAGCTATCTAATGAAACCAAATTATGAGTTAAGGAACAAAATTAAAATGGAATTTATTTTAAATAAGATCATTGATATTGGAACAAGCACTTGTCTCATCAAGATCTACCACTTCTAGTGAGGTCATCAAAACAACAGACTACTTTTTGAGAAGAGTCTGTTGCACTTAAAAAGCACATAATTCTTATGTGAAACAAAAGGAACTAAATTATTTTTATTTAAATAAGGATCACCAAGTTTTAAAAACCTGACACACCTTTTTTTAAAAAAACTATAAATGCACCTAATATTTAATTTGCGCACATAAATAGCACCTAAAAAGCCACTTGTTTATGATACATTTTTAATCCAATTTTTTACTTCGGCCAGCCAATTTTATAGAGGTAATGAATTTTATCTTTTTTCCCTCAGTCGCTCATCTCAGCATATAGGAAGAGCCAATCAAATGTATTTTCATTGGTCATAAGATATTAATCACATGTTGATTGTTTTGTATAAGTGGTTTTTTACCAAAATTTTGAGTAATGTATTTACTATGGATGAGTACTTTATATTGAATAGGAAAAGTAATTAATATTATTGGAGTAAAAGAAAACAATTTATATGTAAAAAAACCGTCTAGTATCTACCATAAATTGATTAATAATGAAAACAAACATAGAAGAGAACATATGGTAACAACTAAGAAACATGTAGAAAATGATTTATTGAAATTTATAGAAAAAATTCAGAAAACCTATTTTTCTCATAATCAGTACAAAAGTCTTTTTACTCTCACTGCATGTCAGGTATTCTATAATCAATGGAATTGATTCACCTTTTAATTGAAAACCTTATTAAAAATTCTAGAATGGTAGAAATTCCGGGGAAAAGAAATGGACAGAACCAAAAAATAAGAACATATCACAATCAGGAATATAAATATCTGAACCAAACTAAAGACAAAGAGGAGGAGTTTAAATCAGAACAAAAATATTTTAAACCTCAATACCTTAGACAAGGTTACTAGTAACTAGGAAATGAAATTGGTCAAATCAACTTACAATAGATGTATTCTTATGCCTAACTTTTCCATCATCATCAAACGCCTCATATTTTTGTAAAAGTGCTTTACCATCAATTCTCCAAATGCAAGGATGTTTTGAGGGGTCACCAACTTGAGCGTCTTTTTTAAGGATAACAAAAGATCCAGTCTGAAAACAAATCAAAAATAAAGTAAATATTTAATCAATATTTTTGTATTAAATTTATACTAGTTTCTCCTATAACAATGTAAGTTTATGTTATTATTCGGCATATCAAATTTATGTCAGTCAATGTTTGCCCAATTATCATTGCTTAAGTTCTAAATGCCTTTTTGATTTTCAAATGTCATCTTGTATTGAATCCATAGAGAATCATAAGATGCACCTGATAGACAGACAACTGATCAAAAAATCTTGAAATTGATCAATGGTTATAAATTTCAAAAAAAATATATGTATGCATTATGATATACAAAAAAGCAGTTTTTTTGTTCAACTGAAGAGTTATTATTTTTTACTTACACTGTCTTAGAACTTAAGCAACCTATGCAATCATATGAACATTTCAAATTGTATTGTTCCAACACATATAGTTTTTTATAAAAATATATATTCTAATAATTTTATTTGTGCTAACCTAATCAACTCCTATAACATTCTCAACTTTTTAAAGAAAATTCACTAAGTATTTTTCAACAAATTGGGAATATTCTGTGTTTTACTGTGAAAATTATGTTGTGCAGTGAGTTCATAATGATGCCAGTAAACATTCAAATTATCACAAATGCTGCCTTATATTTCATTTTTTAATGTTGTACAAGATTTATGAAATATTACAAAAAAAAATTATTCACTTTCTATATTCTTTTTCGAATTTTTAATATATTGTTTGGACAATAAAGGTTTTTAAACAAAATAACACATGAATATTAAAATAAAATTTGTTTTAACCAAATACATCCATAAATATACATTTTAAGCTTAGCAAAAGTTAAATTTGAAATCACTAAAAACAACTAGTGATTACTAGTCAACGTTGTCAGGTTAAGTCTACTATATCAAGTTATTATAATTATTAATGGGTTTCTGTATTTGATGCTTAACAAATGATGAAATATTATATTGTGTTCATCAAATACATTTTGATAAAATTAGATCTACACAAGTTCAAATCTATTTAATAAAAAAAAAGTTGATTAAATATGTGGTCTTTCAACTGGTAACATATATTATTCTTTGAAATATTAATATATTAATGTCCTCAATTTCAAAAGAAAAAAATTATCAGTGTAATTTCAATAAAGAATTCAGAAAGTGTAATTGTAAATCATGGAACTTTGTGTGTTCCAGGCAGTGAAAATATACACTTGATTCATTAATTATTGTAAGCGTAATTGTCAAGTGAAGACATTCTAGTTCCAAACAAGAATTATCAATTTTTATTAAATAAAGGCAACTGATAAATTCAAATAAAACAAAAAAGACATCAAATCAAGGTTATAGTGAAAAATTGTTGCAAATGTAAAACATCATGAGATTCATAATGGATTGCTCTTTTTACTAATTTTTTTTACTCTAGTTTTCTTATCACAAGAGAAACCAACCTCAATTCAAATAATGTACAGTTACATTTCTGAAAATTCTCTTCTTCTTTCTTGTATCTGACTGTGTTTTAAGTATTTTTGAAGATTTATAATTAAATGTATGTTTTTTTCTGATATTCCATGATTTGTTAATACACTTGTAGTTTTATTATAAGTTTGATGACTTTTTAATAAATGTGAACAGCAGTTATTGATGTTTTAGATTAGTGTCATATTTTGATAATGAATTACTTATGTCTTTTATAATTTATTTTTATGAAATATTTATTAAAATAATTTGATAGCTGTTAAGAAAGACCTTATCAAAAAAAATATGGGAAGGAGAGTTGTGTGTGAATTTGATACTAATCAAGAAAAAAATGCTTACTGCATATTCCTCAGAATATATAGTTTTTGGTATAAATTTCCTATGAATTCCTCTAGTGCTCGAGTTACTTGTGGCAGTAGTTGAAGCTACCTTAGATTCAGAATTCTGAGATGATTTCTCTGACTTTTCTTTATCCGAATCTTCATTATCTTCATTCTCGGCTTCTACTTCCTCATGATCTTCATCATCTTCTTGTTTGACTTTCTTTTTAGAAACACCATTTTTGGACTTTTTCTTCTTAGGTTCACTATCTGAATCTTCTTCACTGCTGCCATATTCTACTACAGTCTTCCTAGGTTTTTTACTTAGCCTTTTAGATGATCGTCTGTTATTCTTCTTAACCTAAAAGACATCAAATATAAGATAATAGCTGCCAATTATGAATAGTTCAGTAAATAGTATATTTAAGGATATAATACTAATAAAATAAACTCCAAAGACTAAAGCCTTGATTACCTATTTAAAAAACTTAAACATAAACGATTTTTTATTCATGCATTGTTGGACAAGGAACAAATACAAATATATGAAAATCATCTGATCTGTTCAGTTGGAAATTTCCTCAATACTCCCATCAAACCACTACCCTAAATATCAAATTTTTTTATAACTGTTCTAATATCTTGAAATATATATGATACTGAATCATTTCTAACATTGGAGGTAAAACTCTTCCAAATATTTTTATTTTCAAAAAACTAATTAACTGTTTGTTTTTTATTTCATACCTCTATATCTTTCCACTCTTCTCCGGAGCTTTCGTAAACATCTGGGTCATCTTCGTTTTCCGAGTATTTACTCATGTTCTGTAAGAAAAAGCCTTATATATTAACAATTTAATGGCGAAGCCATGATAAGAGATATTATACAAACATGTCGATTATTAAACTAAACGCCATCTACACATTATTATACTTTGTTAATTTTTTAAATTATTAAGTAAAAAATAAGTAAATTGATTAAACGCTGTTACCTTTATTTAATTTGCACTTTTACCATATAAATGTTATATAAAATTGAAACTGAAGTGTTAATGTAACTATAATCAGGACTACGCGGATTGTTTTTACTAACAGCAAGCACGCCACAGTAGCGACAACTTTCGATTACATTCATACCACAGAGCTAGATCACAAACGTCAAACGTCATGTCTAGAAACCTATTTTATGATCTGTCGCATTGTCTATAAATTTTACTACTATAACATCTCCATATGTTAGAGAATGCTTAAAAACTAATTTATAGTGGTAGACAAAAACAAGGCAGCTTTGTTAGGTCCACGAAGTACAGATATCTATACTTCGTTTATAGTTGCAAGAAGTCCGAACGTAATGATGAAAGAATGGCATAATTTTAGGGGACAGATATTTCGCAGGTAGGACGCGCTAGTACTAAATTTTGAGCTATGGTTTAAACTCTGGTTTAAATCCAGATTGCTCTATTTTACAGATCACAGTGAAATAGACATTTTTCTGCCACTTGTCACTAGCGCTGTAATATAACCAATATTTTTTGGATATTTATTTTGAAGTTGAAATATTTGAAAAAGTTTGATAAGCAAACATGAATGAAGAACAATTCGCAATTGGACTGACAATAAAATAGTACTTTTGGTTAACCTTGTGAAAAAATACAAAGAAATGTTTTCGATAGAAGCACAACAAATTTGAAAAATAAGTGGGTCCATAAATATTTGCTATAAGACGAATAAATTTTTTTCTCGGCGCGTCGACAATGTTGATAATTTCTTTATCATCATTTTCGAATTCATATAAAGTGTAAATCTTAGATCATCCTGCCAAAACCCTTTGTAATATTGAAAAAATGTGAACAATTTGAAAAAGTTAGGTTCAGATCCTCTGTTTTATGTTAAGCTGAAATTTAAACTGGCCCAGAACGCCGATATGTTTAAACCGTAATTTGTCGGTAAATGCCGTACACAAAACGTGAAAAAATTGGGTCTTATGCGGAAAGTCTCCTTACTATTGAAAGCTCTGGAAAAATATTTTGAGGAACGTGGAATTAAATAAAAGTTAAAGGAAATTTTTAGAAGTCTAAAACGTTTTTAACTCAGCAATATCCAGTAATTTAAGAAATAAGAAAAGTTTCGTATATGGAATAAAACACAAAAATAATTACATTAAGCCTTGACAATATTGTGTTATTGAATTATATCTAACTAAATTGTGTCTGTTAAATCGAGGTAAGTAAATCTGGTACTAATGAATCAATATGGTTGTTAGCTTTTTTGATAATTGCTGCTATATTTTCATCTATTGGGATTTCAGGATCATGTCTATATCATATCAAAAATTTCTGCATACAAAACAACTTATACTGTAAATTAATTCTTGAACCTTTTGCAATTGCAGTTCTCTGAGATTTTAATCATTTCAGGATGAAGTCTTTCTAAAACATTCTCGATTACTCAGCTTGCAGTGCACTTATCAATACCTTTAACGACAAAAGTATGTAATACACACCTTTCGAGGTTTTCCAAACTTTGTAATAGTTTCTATACATTATAACACCTAACTACCTGTGAAATCCCCCATTGCCTATAGTATTGATCCTATAGCCACATATCTTGAAAGTAATTAATACCATTTCCTCATTAGTAATTATATGAATCCTGCAAAGCCCTTGGAAACACTTCTAATTCTATTATATCTATGAAACACCAGACATTTTTTATATATTTTTTGTTTTATGTTATCTGTACAAAATTTTTCTAGGAAAAGAAATTTGAAAAAGCTTATATATGTTTAATTGATGTAGAAACTGTTCAAATAAGAAGGGAATCGGGCCTTATCTCAAGTAATCTTAAAGACACTTAGTCCACTCACTCATCTTTCATATTCTTTATAACTTCCCTATTTCTGCAATAATAAATTGGATTGTTCGTCTTCAGTGAATTCCAACTCTCAAATATCTCCTCTACATACATTTTTACAACTATTATTATTTATTTTTTATCAGAGACAGGCACAAGTTACAACAACTTTCATATATATGAAAAGCCGAAATTGGGAGCAAAAATTTAAACACATACCTATATAATATTTATAAAATATTTTAATATAATTACATTTAGAAATTATAACTATTATTATTAGTTTAACAAATTTTGACAAATACAACGCCCGTGAAATTAACCCACTCCGTTACCTTTCTTCCAGTCCTGTATGTAAAACCATGGTAGGTACCAAACCATTTGTTTAAAAAAATAGATTTATGCGAACAAAAGTTTAAAAAAATTGATTTTATAGAAAGAATTGTTTCTGTGAAAATTTACTATTAAAAATATTACATTCATATCAAATATTCATACACAAATGAAACTGGTAATTTTTAATTCTCTACACCGTTTACTGAGATTCAATATCCTTTTAGAAAAAGAAAAAAAAACTTATTACTCTGGAAAAATAAGAATACATTATTTAGAAATTACACTAATATATTAATCAATTATTTGTAAACAAAATTTTCATTATTATTCTGAGGCTACTCACAGTTGGTGCTTTGAATAAAGTTACTTTTTCCAAATTCCCACTTGCCATTAAAGCAACAATACTTCTCCATTTCTCAATAAAAATAATTGTAACAAAATAAATTAATGTTTAATTTAATTTATTTTTACATTGAAAAGCCAGGTTTGCCATTCCATGCATTAACGATAATAGAATTGATACCTCCTGAATACTTGTGCAACCGGTGGCAAAAAAGAGAACTACGATCTGGGTCTAATCATAGATCAACCGCATCTTAGGCCTATTATTGTGTACATACATAATGTAAAAAATCCTATACCGTTTGGACTCTTTGTGTCTATACTTCGCGGAAGAGACATTAGAGGTCTTTGACGTTTATGATATCTATATGGCTGCTGGAATGTAACTATTCTTTGGATTGGGATTCTTAATAGTTTTTTTCTGGATTAATCGGCTTAAGTTGTATTTTCCGAACATTTTTTTTGTCGATCGTGTATAATTGAGTTATGGAAGTATTTAGAGTAGAGGTATGGAGAATCATCTCAATATATCAAGAAATGTCCGTTTAAAGAGAGCAAATTGAGGTAGCGCTTCAGTAGCAGTAGGGAAGACTTCTTTTTCAACAACATACTGTTTAACGCAGTTTATATACTCAAGTTATAGATGGCGCTAGAACTTATGTACGACTTTGCACCTACGTGTATGTAACTGTCAAAAATATATACAAATTAACAACTAAATGAATCATACTTACCTGGCGTAGGGGTTACCGTGATCATGAAGGCGGTTCCCCCAGGATGAGGCCCTTTCATTGCACTTTAGATTGGGCTGACTCCTGCGATTATCCCTAATGCGGATAACTCGGGCGCGCAATTTTTGGTAGTCGGGACTGCGTACGCGCTGTCCCGAAATGTTATTCAATCAAAACATAATATATTTATTATTTATCGTTGTATTATTATTAAAATATTAATAAGGTGTATCCAACAGTATCAAGGCACTTATATGCAATATTATTTATAAGTTTTGGTGTTTTAGATTTTTATCTTATATTTGGATAACAGGTTGTGTCCATTGTGATTTGTGTGGTGACATATTTAAAGAAATAGATCGATAATTGTTGGGAAAGTCTTCTATATGGTGAGGAGAAATGTTTTGATGTTTGTTTTTGTTTCTTAAATCATAAGTATCTGTTTTTCCCTTTCTTGAATATGTTTTTTATCATTATATTTTCGGATAATTATTTGTATATCTGATAGGTGGATATATATCTATCAGCGAAACTTATTATCACTGATCTTTTTTATCTGTCTTTCAAAAATCATAAAAAAACCAATTTTTTATTACAAAAGAGACGTAAAATCGAGACAAAATAGATGTATATATATTGAACAGTTTCTGATAGAATTTTGAATGATTATTCAAAAAGATAGACGATGTGGAAATTAATTATGGATACAATATTATCATTAACTACATTAAAGAATAAAAGGTCTCTTTTAGTGTTGTTCACTTATATAACTCAACACTAGATGGCAATACTAGTTTTTAAAGTTCAATAAACCGACATATGTTTAACAGTCGTTGATAATAACTATCATGTAACATTTCGAATTTATCGCTTCTCGGCCTCTGGCTAAGATCAAAGTGTAGTATCTGTTCTTATCAGCTTAATATCTGATACGCCCCGCATGCGGGGCCAGTATATTAAACTGATTTTTGGAAATTGATGGAGGGTTAAGGGGCTTGCTCCACCTCCGTCGCGGGTTGGCCCGGTATTGCAGTACCTCCGGGATCGGCCCATTTATAATAATAAAGCATAATTTTCCTTTATTTTAACTATTTAACAATCAGGAAAAAATTCTGTATGAAGGTCCAAAAACATTACTAAAATAAACTGATATGTTCTCCCAGAAATATGATTTTGTAAGTTTACCACAAAACACTTTCTAAAAGGCAAACTTTTCGTGGGTGCTTTTTTAGTTTGCATGTTTCACGTACTACCTGCATTTTACCCTTACATCATATTGATATTCCGGAAGAACAATGGCAATTGCAAAAATGTGTTGACTTGAAATAAGTCCATAGACAGTATAAGAAACAAATCCCATTCACTGAACGTAACTGTAAGATGCCACATGGTTCGTGAATCATAATCGAAATACTAGCTGTTGTTACCTTCATTTAATGAAGAAACGCCACACGAAGACTAGAGCCTCTGTGAAACACCACATAGTTCAGATGTGCGCAAAAGTGACATAAGAGTAGTTGTGTTACAAAGTATAATTTCAGATAAAAAACATGGACTGACTTCCACTCAATTTAAATAAGTTGTTGTTGGGTAGTAAGTATAGAAGCGCTGACGTTTCTTGGACAGCTGGATCTGGTAGTTAGATTTTGTTTTTGCCTGGTAGAATATTTATGCCCAAGAAAAGTCAATTAATGTTTGTTATGGAATACCGTGATCACATATATCCTTTTTTGTAAATTATTTTCAAGAATAATTTTTATAGAACAGTTAGCTTTTTTAGTTCATTTTTGGGGACACCGCTCTATCCAAGTATTCCAAATGCTAGTCGTGATTCTATAAGTGCACTGTTTACATTCCCACCACCCCAATACTCACAATTACATTGTATGACATTCAATAACCAAGTTATCGTCAGGACTTTTTTGTATATTATGGGAATTGTAGCCAAGTAGTGTTTTTCCAGCAACGTATGGGTTGGTATTGTGGGCGATAACTTAATTGGGTCACATTTTCTGCCTCAGTCATCAAATGGAATTTCTTGTACCAGTTTTCTCGAAGTAGTTAAGGGACTACTTGAAGACATCGCACTCAATATCAGACTAAACATGTGGTTCATACACGATGTTACTCCAGTACACATCAGTTGGATTTCTAGGCAACATTTAGATGCAACATACCCCAACCGTTGGATTGGTTGAGGAGGGTCCCTAAATTGGCCTCCTCGATCTCTAGAGTTAAATCGCATTATATTTCACATCTTTACTATTTGCCACTCAATTTATTAAAAAATTATAAATTATGGTGTTTATTTTTTTCTCTGCAGCTATTGGTTTTGGGAAAAAAGTTATAATTTTATTTCATAAAACTTCATCTTGAAAAAAGTTTTGATATGAAAGAATGTGAGGATTACTACTTTCTACCCCGTATAATGTATCAAGAATATTGAAAAAATCCGTTGCTAGTCCTTTGCGAGTGAACGAAAATTTTAGACATTACATTGTCAATTGGAATTTCAATTAAAACAAATTATAATTAAGTTACTTATAAACATTAAGAGTCCATTCACTGGATAGAAACGAGTTTAAATTCAACATTCGGCGCTTGTCTAATTATGGAAAAACTATAAAATATATAAATTTTTTGTGAAGAAAAAATCAAAAGATATGGCCCCAGTCTAGGGACCTGAAATATTGCTTTTTGTTTTATTTTAATTTTGAAAATTTTGGACTTGCTTAAAATAACGTATTTTTTTTTCGAATGAATTTCTCTAAGTTAGGAAGATAAATCAAAAATTTACTATTGCAGGTCTCTAGTTTAGTCATTTTTCCTTTTGGATGATGTAAAATTTACAACATTTGAAAGAAGTTTGTTTAAAGTATCAGTCATTTTCCAAACCTCAGCAATAGTGTTAAAATATATCAATACATGGCGATACAGTTGGCTTAGTGCGAAATAAAGAACTAAATAAAGTAACTGATTATTTTGGACAGTGCCGAAGCTGAATTTAAGGTAATAGTATTTGAAATCACATATTATGCTGTTATTGCTATTATTTCTTTATAAGGATTTAATAATTTAATCTAGTTTAACTAGATAAAATTATTTTTTGGGACGAAAGATTCCAAAATGGAAGAGATGGAATGAATTATTATAATTTTTATACGTATAATATTTATTTTAGGATATTTGTTGGATAGGTACCAACTTTAAATTTTTCTTTTAGGTAAAAAAATATTTGAAGGACTCAGAATTGTTAGTATGCAACATTTTTTAGACAGTGTAAAGCAATGATCAAATCATTCCCAATTATTTGGATGTCGCTTTAATGAAATAGACATTATAAAAGAACAAAAAAGGGGTTATAAGTAAAATTGTCTTTTAATGTAAAATGTGTCACTACACAGAAACTATTTCGACTTGTCCAGAACAACCAAAAAAGGTAGATATCAATACTTCTGTTGTCACTGCTGCCATGAATTCTGGTATAGGGTACACGCAAATACGAACTATAATTAGTGCCTTAGATGTACCACCCTTTAATTCTACATTATATAAAAAGGTTCATAATCAAATATGCTCTGCTTGGGAAGTGGCTTGGAAATCCAAGAAGAGGCAAAAATGGCTATAGAATGTGGTAGTATTGATGTTGTTGCTTATATCAATATCCCCTCTTATTCTGAGATAAACATTAATAAACCTAAAACAAACTACAGAAAAGTCATAATGAGCTGTATGAAGAAAAATAAATTTTTTTTAAATTAATACATCTTTTTAGTATGTTTATACACTCCCCTATAGAAGAGCACAAAACAAATTGATATTATACCTACACTAAGGCTGCTTCTTTCTTCAATATCTATTGCTAACTGAAATTTTATCTGTTTGTTTTCAAGAAATATAACAATTTCTTCAAAATCTATATTTTATAAACTTCCTTTTTTATTCTTAAAATTTTTTATCCATATTTAATCACTTCCATTCTAAATCAAACGTGGTATCAAAATTTTGATTGAACAAATGTCAACAATTAGTTTATTAAATGCCCCAGGGCTAATTCACTTTATACATAAGATACCTTTATTACACACTTTTCTTTCCTCGTCTTCGGATTCTGTATTTGTGCTACTCATGAGATCGGCTTCTATTGTAATATATGATGTTTGAATTATAAATACGATTTGGCAAGATCAATATTCATTCATCAACGTTATGAATAAGCAAAAATAATTTTGAAAAAGTAGTTTCGCTTTTCATACTACCATTTAAACAACAGAACATACCCCTGCTTTAAACTGTCTTTAAACCAGACAGTATATATTTGTAATTGACAGCTATGTTCGCTTAATTAGTTTTGATACACACCTGCCAAGATTACATATCTTGTTTGTGTACAACGCGCTTCGCTAAATATAAGCGTTATATACAAACTAGGTTGTAGCGAAGCCTATATAAACTTAATTAATCTAACCTTTAGTTGAGAAGATTTTTCATGGAAAGGAAGATTTATTTGGTTTCGCCTTGATAAAGGAATTACTCCTCTGCAGGGCTATTATCACAATATGTGACATGTAGTATTTAGAGTATGAAAAGGTACTAAATTGGTTAAACATAGACAAAAGCTATTTCCTCCTTATCTTTTAATTGTATTTGTTAATGTAGAACTGAATCAATTCACTGTCAAACGCACAGATCACTAACCCGTTCGAATTAATAATCTCTGCGTAAAAGGCGGTGGGTTCAAAGAGCAAAGGTTCAGTTACAATTTTTGTTATTCTGTATATTATATATTTAATAGTTTTAAAGTTTAAAATATACTACATAGGATTCCTCAAACACCAGAACTGTAAGCCGCGAATTAAAGAGCAGCAAAAATTACAAAGGAGGTTTCGCTTAGTAATCACGTATGCCACAATCCTTATAACCAAGGATTCTTACTTTTACCAGTTATAACATTTTTTACATAATTTTTCACAAAATGTCTTGGCTACAACAGGTTAGTTAGGTTAAATAAGTTGAACAAAAATTACTTTTAACAATATTGTTTAATTAAGGTTTCAAGAACTTTATTAAGAAGTGGTCATCGAATTATCCCAGAATCTTGCAATTATAGTTCTGCAGTTCCTGGAGGTTATAATTTTAGTAAGTACCAAAGAAGAAGTGTTAAATAACATAGAGATTGATTATAAAAAATTATTTTAAATATATGAAAAAAAAATTGTAGCAATATAAAATTTGTTAAACTGGAGTATGGGTGAATAAAAAAGTTGTTTCATACAAGGTTGTCCAGAATTTTAAAACATTACTTAAAAAGGTGTTTGAATCCATAAATATTTAACATTTTACTTTATAAGGTTAAATGTGTATTTAATTCTGTGAGTATATAAAAGATGATTTTCCAGTATTAGTAGCATTAAGACTTATGCCATATTTAAATTATTTATTATATTGAAAATTTAAAATGCTTTCATAAAGATGCAATGTAATGTTTTAAATGTTGGAATATCATAAAATGAATGAAATATAGATGGTAAAATCACATTTAGATTTTGAAGATCCTTGTATTTTTGCTGGGGCAATTGGAAGTTTTGCAGAATAAAATTCAGTCATCGTACTTAGTTGTTTTGTTTAGATTAAATGGACACAGAGGTAAATATTGTAACAGATCATTAAAATTTAATTTGTACCAAATCTTACCATCTGGTTTGTAAACCCTTGAATCAGTCACAGAAGGATCATTGTAAATGATAACCATCAAATTATTGCATGTGCTCCTTTATATAAAAAATAGAAGGATACAGTTCTCAAATAAATGAAATTATAATAATGTAATGTAATAACCCTCTAAAACTACCCTGCATTTATATCAAATGGGATAGAAGGTGACAGAAAATTAATTATTCTAATATCATAACATCACTCTATTTCTTTTAAATTTAGCTTTAAATGAGACACAACTGGAGATTCAGGAATTAGCTAGAAAATTTACAAAAGAAGAAATTATTCCTGTTGCTGCCGAGTATGATAGAACTGGAAAATATCCATTTGACTTAATTAAGAAGGCTCATGCTTTGGGACTTACTAATTGTCATATACCAGAAAAATTTGGTAAGTTATAATAATAAACCAAACCAAAATAACAATAAGTTTTTCTTTCTTCAACTTTAAAACTATCGACTACTTTCTTATTATCTTTAATATTTCCTATTATTATTATGCCAATTGGAGAACATATATTTATCCTATATTTATCTCAAAGAATATTAGAGGATATTAAAACCAAAATTGATTTTATCCATACAATATATTTATATTAAAATTGAATTAGTATCTCAAATGGTTTATTTCACACAAATGTTCAGGTGGTTTGGGAATGGGTACATTTGACGAATGTTTAATTGCTGAAGAAATGGCTTATGGTTGTACTGGAGTTAAGACAGCAATTGAAGCTAGTGGATTAGGTGTAAGTAAATTACAATATACAATAGGTTTTGCTTCAGTTATTTTTTTTGTTGCTGCACAACTCTATTTAAAATATACTCTGTTGTATATAAGAAATAAAACCTGGTTATCTAGGACAGTTATTCTAATATGCAAATTATCTTTAAATTGCAATTTTTTTAGTCAATGAGTTTATGAAGCTAAAATTGAATTGAATATAGAGAACGCCGGCCGTTCAATTATAAATACATATATAATTCAGAAAAGTTTTTACCTGGGAAATGAAAACCCAATTTCTAAAAGCCAGTTATAGATATATTGTATTTAAAAACAGTCTCAGTTAAAATATCTGTGTGATGGGTATTACACAGTTCCAATGTTCTTTTTTGAAATATAATTCAATATTAGTTGTAACAAAGAATTCAAGAATTAGTCAGACATTACTTTTTGTATTATTAAATTTGATACAAAATACCAGGTAATAGTAGTATCATATAACATATAAAAGTTAACTATGTAAAAAATTGTATTTGTATACATTCTGAGCTGAATATTTGGGCATAAAAATATTGGGTGGTTTACACTGTTCTCATTTCAGGCACATATTCTCTTTGTTTCTACAAGCTTCAGCCAGTAAATATTAAATTACAATAAATTCACTTCTTACCTTTATCAATTGAATAAAAAATTAGTAAAAATGCTTTTATTTTTCACTTTTTCAGCAAACTCCAGTTATTGTAGCTGGGAATGATGAACAAAAGAAGAAATATTTGGGGAGATTAATAGAAGAACCTTTAGTTGCTGCATATGCCGTTACTGAACCATCGGCAGGTTCTGATGTAAATGGTGTAAAAACACGTGCGGTAAAGAAGGGCGACGAATGGATTCTCAATGGACAAAAAATGTGGATTACGAATGGAGGAGTAGCTAACTGGTTAGTACTTAATTATTAAGCACTTCAAAAATAGTGCAAATTATATGGTTTACGCTTCTCACTCTTATATTTGTTTTGTTATTCTATTTTCAATCT
This sequence comes from Diorhabda sublineata, assembly GCF_026230105.1. Taxonomy (NCBI): domain Eukaryota; kingdom Metazoa; phylum Arthropoda; class Insecta; order Coleoptera; family Chrysomelidae; genus Diorhabda; species Diorhabda sublineata. Next base: position 28,364,917 of record NC_079476.1, read on the forward strand.
TACAGAAAATAGTAAAGTACAATGCGGATTATCATGAAATCAATATTAAGAGCACCAATTTTAACAGACCTATTTTTATATCAAAACCAAAACCAAAAGATCTCGCTAATATACATAACTAGATTAATAGCGTTTTTGTAGTGGAAATGTGGCAAAATTAAACACCAAAGTGTGCTAACTATAATATATTCCAAGCTTTCGAGTACTTATGTATTCATCATCTGGGACTGAAATTATGTTCAAGTACAATATCAAAATATGTATAAAAGCATAACAATAATGAAATAACAATAATTAGTCAAGAATTGCGCGATTTAAAATTGGTTATGTATTTTATATCTCTTAATAACATTAAATTCATCGATGTATTCAAATTTACCCTTGATAGAAATATTAAGGTTATCACTTATCACTTAACATATCCTTTAACTTTTCTTTACTAAAAAAATATGTTGATGACATCCTATGTGCTGTTCCATCTCAACATTTTCAACACATACAATCACAATTAACTCAAGTCAATACATAAATTACCACACGTTCCACCCCATGAAAATGAAAATAAATCTCATTCTAGCTCTAAAAAACAGAATCAACATATTAAGTCATTCCATTCCAAAAAAATAAAAACCTAATTATCCTCTATCAAACTCTTATAGAAAACAGCTATCCAAAAACATCATATGGAACATTATCACAAAAGAGGTAATTAATGAAATGCAGAGTTACACACAGGGAAACCACAACCCCCACACTAAGATATGTTTCTATACAACAGCTGGGCAAATTATGACAAAAAATTCAACAAATGTTCAAAAATAAAAAAAAACATACAAATTGCAACAAAAAATATTCCAACAATCAACACAATTTTCCATCAAATTTCAATTTAATTCAATATAAGAAACATTCTCGCCATCTGAACCTAATCACAATATCAAATGGAACATAATCTTGAACAATCACATAAAAAAAATCCCCAATGGAAAAAAATCACTTGTGCAAAATCGTCTTATGGGTAATGGTTCAAAATCCAAAAAAAAACAAGGATTGAGTAACTGGCAATTACTCAATGACTATGATCAAACAATATAAAGTTGGAGCCAAAATGAAATTCTTGCTTTTTTCCACTGTAGATTTAATTTTTTTGGCTCACTAAAAATTTGATCTTATTATAGATAATAATTTTCATTTTATCGACAAAATTATGAAGAATTTAAAATATATATATATTTTGATTTATATACTCCATACCATGTTTGAATTGTCCAAAAAATTATTAAGGAATGACTTGACACAATACTTGGAGGGCAGAATAAATGATCACAAATACTCTAAGAATGCATCAACTTCTTTACACAAACATGAAAAAAATTAAAATCATGAATTGAAACAAAAATCTTAGGTCAAGACATAAACTATCAAAAAGTATTAATCAAAGGAATGATACACATAAAACAAGATAAGTTTTCTGTGAATGATAGGCAAACGTCAGTTGAATTTGTTATAAATTGAATAATTAGTTTATTTCAATCTATCTCCTATAATATCATTTTGTTGAAATTTTAAGGCATATACATTATTTAAATACTATGTTTTTATTAGTGTTTTTAAGAAATCTACTAATATGTTTTTATATATCTACAAATATTTTAATCCTCATATAGTAGTTATTCCAAAGAAGGAGGGAAACGTTAAGTTATGTGTAGTTAAGTAAAAATGTGAAATATAATCGACCTTTGCTTATTTCATTTCATCCAAACAACCTTTGAGCCCAAAAAATTAGCGAGATCTTTTTAGCAAATGGGCTTCTAAGTTTTGATATAAAAATACGTCAGTTAAAATTGATGCTCCTTATATAGATTTTTTCAAGATAATCCGCATTGTATGTTACTATGGTCTGTAAGATTAACATGAGAAAATTGTTTTGCATCTTCTGATTTTCATTGCTAACTAAATATATATTATAGGGAAATCTTTTTTGAAATAATGGGTGGTTCTTTATGTGTCGAAAAATCATCCTAAATTAGGACTTTGAGGAAAGTTATTTGACAGCACAATTTTTGATAAATTACCCACATTTTGAGAGTACCCTTTGAAACAGACTCAAACCATCTAATTGTGTCTTTATTATTATTAGAAAAGATGTTATCGTACTGCATTGAAAATTATGTAATGTAATCTATAAACTTCTATTCGAACTATTACATACAATTTTGGAAAGAATGATCAAAATCTTTCTAGTTTGTTCAATTTTTTTGGTCAAAATCTACTTTGTATCATAACCAACAGCTCTCATATTTTTCATTTCTATTAAAATCTGGGCAATTTTTCCAGAATTCAACATTGAAAAATTTCGATATTAAAACTCTAATTTTTTTCTAGAATCAGTTATAAGATCCTCATGCTGAAAAATCTGTTTTTTATAATCATTTAGCCAAATATGTTGTGTTTCAAAAACAAGTTATTTTTGAAAATTTTGATATCAGTAAATATGCACAAGTAAAATTTCTTCAGCTTGAACTGATTGTAATATTTATCTGTTATTTAAGACATCCTGGAAAATCATAGATTATAGTAAGTATTCAGATATTTTACATATTTTAGTTAAAATCAATTCAACCACACTATTTCCACTGTCACAACTTCAACACTCACAATTACACTGTCTTACGTCCGATTCCATAATCAAGTTATAATCTTCAGGGATTGATTAGTTGCCCAACTATTTAATTGAGATGTGAAAAATTTTATATGCAGAAGAATACTGCTGTCTGTCCCTACATAAATAATATTGCTACACCAACAAAGAAAAACGTTTGTTTACATACCATATCCTTTATAGAATAATATTAAAAAAGTTTATATAAAAAATTGAATATAATTCATATATCACGTTCAAATGAGGTATATTTGAATTCGGAACTTATCATGATCCCTTAGAACAAAAAATGTCTATTTTAACATATCTAGATGTACACCAAGTGATTAGATATAACATTAGATCTAAATATTGTATGTCAATCTTTCAAATTGACATAAAGATTTCTAAATCCAATGATCAATCTGTAAACTCATGTTTCATAATGAACTATTCCATACAGCTGGTTATATTACCATTTGTATATTTAATTCCTCTTAGAGATTATTGCAAAAGTTGTAATTATAGACACTAACTAATATTGCCTGTTAATCTCACATAGGTGGAATCCAGATACTTTCTAAAAAATTGTTGAAAAAATTTCATATATTTGCATTTGCTCACAAAACCATTAGTGCGCCACTGATTTAGCCTGATACAGGTCTATAGGAAATTATTTATCATATGCAAATAAAAGCCTAACAATGCAGACTTACTATCTACATACAAATACTAGTTTAATGTGAGCAATTACCCTTAAACAACAAATTACAATCTCTTCCTAAAGCTTTATATGAATATACTTAGAATCTATTGACAATCATTTGAACTCGAATATGATGTCATGTGTTCTAATTCAAATTCTATATTATAGTTCAACATTTTTTTGATAGGTAAAAAATTTGTTAATGAGAATATTTGAAAATGCTTAAATCTGTTATAGGTATTTTGTATTAGCCCGTACAAATCCAGATCCTAAAGCTCCAGCTAGTAAGGCTTTTACTGGATTTATTGTTGAGAGAGAATGGGCTGGAGTAACCCCTGGAAGAAAGGTTAGTGGTTTTCAAAGAAAGATCAATGCTGGAATATACTTGGTCACCCTTGATTGAATACCTCATCAAACCTCTTGCCTTGGAATGTACAAAATGTGCATCTCTTCATTTATCACATTTGTGTTTAACATCAAATGTGTTCTTTTGATTTATTATGTCCACATTTGTTTCTAAAAACGATTCCTCGTAATAATCCTTGCTACAAAATATTACACAGGTTTTTATTGCAGGAAATAAATATGGGTCAGAGATGCTCAGATACTAGGGGAATTACATTTGAAGATGTGCGTATTCCAAAAGAAAATGTTCTTCAGAGTGAAGGAGCTGGATTCAAAATAGCTATGGCAACTTTTGACTTAACCAGACCACCAGTAAGTATTTGGTGTGGTAATTTCAAATTACTTTGACTTTAAAATCAGGTATGTCAAAAAAACCCTGTTCCTCCAATGTCGTATCGAATATACTACTACTTCATTGTAAAACAAGGCTTTTTTCTTGCTGATAATCTTGAACACTACTACTACTAGTAAGAATTCTGCAAATGTGTAAGGTCGTGAATCTACCTCACTAATATTTTGAACTATTGATCTATTGTTTACCCCAGATTGTTTACCAGTCGGTCAATAACGACTTTGCAAGTGATCTACCTGTCTGGGAGCTATGCAGCTTATCTCGTCTTAACTCGTCTTTGTTCAATGAAAGGGACTTTTCAGACCAACTGGTGGAGTAAGAAAGAAATATTTTTGATTGTTTCAGACCAGGGGTATTATTCCAGATTTCTGATTTCTTTTTGTGTTTCCACTTCTTTATGATTATAATTTGATGAATTTTTGGGAAACTTATGAAAGGAATTGTCCCAGTTGAATGGCTTGTTCATTGCCTTGTATGCCGGTGTGACCTGGTTATTTGCTACCATTCAGTTCAAAGATTTCATACAGTCCCCTACTAGCTTTGACTAAATTTTATGAGGGTCAAGTGCTTGCAGGGCTACTCAACTATCTGATTGGATGGATATCTTTATCAGTTAGTAGAAGTTACGTTGTGCTTAACGAGCTGCGCATGTTAGGATAACGTATGTTTCTGCTTGAAAATGGAAGTTTCGGAGCCCATTGGGATAGCGAGCTTGGTTCCTGGGCCATATATTCCTGCCTCTACTTGTCAATTTTCCGTTTTCGAGTCATCATTATAGAATCCTAATGAACCTTGTGGGAATGTGATATCTGTATATGTCCTTTGCTTTCGACTTGTTATTATAATTTTATAGTTTTTGATTAGACCTAGTTTGGAAGACATTATATCTGAGATCATATCTACGGGTACTTCACATTCCTTTAGAATGCTGAGATTCTATGAAGGTCTTCGAAGGGGGCAACAAGGCCGCCCTTCGCAACGTATCTAGTTTTTTACCCCTAATTTTGGTTTTTGTTTTTGGTCCCCATATGAAACCTGCATAGCTTCTGCACAATGTTTAAAGCCTCATGTTCCTCCGATCATTCTACAGCGGTTGTATAAAGCAGTTAGTTCCTTATGGCTTACTGCTTGAAGGTGTTGTCTCCATGTTAGTCTTTGATTGAAGGTCACCCTGAGATATTTAATATTTGATTTGAAAGCTAATTCCACCCCGTACATTCTATGGTTTTTTGGACCGTATTTGTTTGAATAGAACTAGGGTGGTAAGATGTGTGCTCAGACCTTCATTGACACACACTCAAATAGGGTAGAAAAAGTCACAAAGGAAAACAAGGGGATCGGCTGGAAACAAAAATTGAACTAAGTATTCCTGAATATGATCAACTTGCTGAAAACAATAAAAAAGTTCCATCTTTAATCTATTTATTAAATTACTGCCTATTAAAAAACAGATAACTTGTCACAACTCTCAATTATGGTCATCAGATGACAGTCTAGTGCAGTGATTTTCAACCTTTATTTCTTCATCGTACACTTTCAATAACATAAAAACTTGGCGGCGCACTAATTAATTAAATTAATTAAAAAGAACATATTTAATTAACTGTTATACTTATAATATGATATATTTTGTAAAAATAGAAGATGATAAAGCTACTCTCATTTCATGATCTAAATTTTAAAGTCTGGATCCTTTTTTCTTTTGTTTCGTTAGTCAAAGTAGGAAATCCGAACTCGTACAAATAATATGTAGAAAATTGTCGGGTAATCGAGTTTTAGATTAATCCAGAAAGTATTAATTGATTCTTCTCAATGTTTTGAAATTAAATCTCGGTTATTACACGCCAAAATTAGTTTTTCCTCTTCTTTCAAGGTTAATTCATATACTGACGTGTCACTTATCACAAATAGATTTCGAACCCAATCAAATTTTTTAGTATTTTTAAATGATCAACAACTCTTTCATGAATTATTTTATAACACTCTTTTGGAATTGATGCAAACTTTCCTAAACTGCCTTCTTGTGCTTTATACTTCTATTTTTTTTTTATTGAAATCCCAATAATTTATCTATAGAGGCGGAAATATTCTTTTTCGGTCCTTGCATACTTATATTTATGTTATTAAAAATAACAAAAATGACTAACAAGTAAGCTAGCTTGGCACAACATGTTTTGTCATCTAACAGATCAGCAAAATCATTATCTTGTTCAAAAACTGTCATTTTTTGATTAAATTAAGCGAGATAAAACTTTCCCTCTGGACAACCACTTAACTTCCGTATGAAATAACAACTATTCATTTTAGTCTCCATAGCCTGGCATAATTGAATAAATAGGCGACTTTTTAATAGACTTGATTGTAATGTAATTAATTATATTAACACATTGTTTCAATACCAATTTCAATGCTAATGGTAATTGTTTTGTAATGAGTATTTCCAGAAGAAAAAACAGTGGGTAACCAATATATCTGCATTAAGTTCTCTTGCATGTGCCACAAATCCTTTTATAAATCCGGTCATAGCTAGAGTACCGTTTCATCTGTGCAAAAGCCAACGCACGAACTCCACGAAATTTCACTTTCTTTAAAATAAAAGTTGATAGCGTTATAAATGTGTTTTCCGGTAATATAACAATTATTTCATCGATTTGTAGAGCAAAATTTAATTGTGCAAGAGCTTTAGTGGAATTTTCTTCAATATTTCGGGACAAATTTATAATTCTAAGGCTAATTGTGTCGTTTGAAAGAGGTATTTTACAAATATCAATATTTGCTGTTTCACTGCTCATTATTTCTACAATTTTACAACAAGCAGGTAATATAATATCTTCTGCCGAACTATAAGATTTTAATTTGAGAGTAATTAATGCAGCCACTTTATAGGAAGCTATCTTGCTTTTCAAAAACCTTTACTTTGTTTGATCTTGCAGATAATAATTTCTGAAAGTAGCTCTTGCCCTTTGAAGACAGTGAAGGATGGTTAGTAAGCAAGTGACGTTGGTGTTTGCTCGGTACCATAGCACTGTTTGAAAATTAAAAATCACATACGAAAAACAGTTTGTTCAATTTCCGTTGTAGATGTAAATCCAATTTTTAAGATGTCTTCATTATATTTGCGATGAACATTATATTTATTGACGAAGAGAACCTAGGAGTGAGTGTGACCGCTATCACATTATTAACCTCGTTAAGTTTTCTTTTTTTATCCATTCATCCATTTTGGTTTTCAAGTGCTTTCAAAAAAAAATAATTTTTCTAAAAATTGAATCCATTTCAATTTTTCCAGCACAATATTGTAGTTTTACACGTGAGAAGAGATCTGTATAATAAACATAAATATTAAACCCTACTGTATACAAACAAACACCTAAGGGAGCAACTAAATTTGTCCATTGTACTTATTATATTTTAGTTAGTAAAATCCTGTAAATAATTTCAATTTTTATCTAAGTTCTACTTTCCATATTTCGCTTTCATGGAACTTTAATATCTTACTTTATATATTCAAAAAATTTGGCGGCACATTTCAAGAATCTGTGAGGTACAGTGGTTGAGAATCACTGGTCTAGCTGTGGCCTAGTGAGTAGTGAGTGTAAGAAAATATTGCCACCATTCGATTTAAAAACAATTTTTGTAGGGATAAGTAGATAAACTAAAAATGAAAGTTTGCGACCTAAATACACTCATAATAGAGCGGGAATTAATTTATCTTAGATTCTGAGGTAACTACTATGCTGCACTAATTAATTGACAATATAAAAAAAATATTTGCCAAAAGTGTAACAGGCCGATAGGGGTATAGAAATAAAAAATGTTTTTATTTCAATTTCTATAAAAGTAATGAAATATTTTTTCAGGTTGCAGCTGGAGCAACAGGTCTAGCTCAACGATGCTTGGATGAAGCCACCAAATATTCGTTGGAAAGAAAAACTTTTGGTGTACCAATCGCACATCATCAAGCAGTAGCTTTTATGTTGGCCGACATGGCAATTGCTGCTGCAACAGCTCGTCTAAGTTGGATGAAAGCTGCATGGGAAGTAGATCATGGTATTAGGAATACCCTCTCTGCTTCTATTGCCAAATGCTACGCCTCCGACATTGCTAATAAATGTGCTACTGATGCAGTACAAATTTTTGGTGGAAACGGCTTTAATACCGAATATCCTGTAGAAAAATTAATGAGGGATGCTAAAATTTATCAAATATATGAAGGAACTTCCCAAATTCAAAGAATGATAATTTCTAAAGCCATTATTGAAAAAGCTAAACAAACAGCTTAGACTGAGTGTAAATCTCTTTTTATGAATAAACCTAATTTAAGAAATTTATATATACAAATGGAAAAATATTGTTTTTTAGAATACCTAGTTATAAGATGTACGTTTTGTAGTGCTATTTAATTCAAAACAACTATGAGATGTTCATTTTCCATTCACACACACCCTTTTTTGGAATTTCTAACAATAGCAGCTTTTCTGATAAAAGTATTCTGATGGGTATAAAATAGTTTTAAGTTCTTCTTCTTCTTCATTCTCATAGCTGATTACCGTTGAAATACACTCAATAAAAATATTTGTGAGCACAAGCTGAAGTTATAAGAAAACAAGCTAATTACAACCACTAGAAAAAAACAGGTAGATAGGCACAGCATGTAGATACGATATTTAGCAAGACCAAAGTACTAGGTTTCTTTTCTTCTCAAAGCTATAATTCAATATTAATATATTAGTCATTTAGACTAATTTTACTTAGGTATATTAAGCGTCCAATGATCTACATAGGCAGTGTGGATCATACATGGAGTACAACGTAGTAAGCTTCAGCTTTTCCTCAGAAATAGATTTCGGAAAAAAGTTGAAGGATCATTTTAAGACAGTATAAGGAGCATATTTGTAGATTATTAAATGACCTACAATTGTCGGAGCTATATTATAAAACTATTTATGTAAAAATAATAAAATAGCTATTTATATAACAAGGGAGGAAAGTGCCACTTCTCCTCCCGAGCATGAAGTTTAGTTCAGTAATCATTCAAGGGAGGAAAAGGCACTTAACTCCCATGTTATACATATGATTTTTCAGCATCCATCAAATTTTATTATAGAACTAAAATAAACTTACAAACTTACGTGCACATTATTTTCATTCTAGCATCCCACATATTTTCAATTTGTGATAGAGGAATTATTTGTTCTAATGTTAAACGTGCAATTTCTAGCAGTGGTTATTTGATTACCAATAGAACTGAGAGCTGGAGCCAACGCAGTTTTTGTGATATTTTCATTAACCAATTTGTGACCAATAACAACTAAAGTTGCATGACAATTCAGAATTTTCTAAGAACAAGAAATTTACAGTTTTATTTAAACTTTGAATGCTAAAAAGGTAAAGATAAAAAATGAACAGGTGGCTTAGTTGAAAATATCATGTGACTCATAGTAAAAGGGAGTTGTTTTGAGTAACTCTCTTTTTTTGTCAGTGATCTGCTTGATCTCATTATGGAAAAAGAAGCAAAGTTATTTACTCTATAACAGAGCTATTGTTTTCATATTCATGAATCCTTTCTTCCACTATTGTCCAAAAATAGAATTATGTTCAAAATTTGATACAACTAAAGTTACTGCTTTTCATTCTGAAAAAACTGAAAACTTTCTCCTATTTTACTGTATCTTTATTATTTACAGACCGAATCCAATTTTACAACGAAAATGTACTAAAAAAATTATATTTTTGATATATTGAGAATATAACTTGAACAAACATAACAATTTCATTATAATGATAAACTTATAAACCTTTGCCCATTCTCTTTTTTGTTCTTTTAGGCAACAAATGTCTTCTCATTTTTGAGCTGAATATATTTACAACTATTTGTGATTTTTGAAATAAATTTATTATGTATATTAATAAAATATTTCTATAGAAAATGTTTTTTATTTCAAAACACTTCTTTATTAAGCAGAGGAAAGTGTATTTTTTGTTTCATAAGCGGTTTTGGTTGTAGAAGGAAATTTTAATATTAAAGACAAAGTGATATACCAATTCCGTACTTCTTATGGCCGCCCCTGCTAGTGTTAGTTGGTTTCGAATTATACAATATGAGCATCAAATCGAGCACGTGAGAGCGCAGTGCTTCGAACCCATGTTCCAAATTGTCGTTTGTACAGTTTGTAAGATCTGTGCATCTAACACAATTGCGTTTCCCCCTTGCCCCTCAAACTACAGATAAATGTTTGGGCTCCATGAGCTACAAAATTGTACTTTAAAGACAAACTAGAATTGATGTTATATGAATATTTATTTGAGATTCATGTAGATTTATTTAAATTTACATTAACAAATTTTTTTTATATTATTGGATTCAGAGGTAACTTGGGTAATAACATTATTATTAATGAAGAAGAGTATAAAAGAGCGTAAGAAGGTTTATATAATAAAAAGTATCGTTTGAAGGAAGTGCTTCCATAGTATTCGTCTTTTATATTCAATAAATCAAGCGTCTTGTATTTAATATCTTATCTTTAATAAATAAATAATTTGTGACATGCTTTAGAATTGGACACTTCACACAAAACTTACCGAAATTTGTTCAAATTGATTCTTGTGTGCCAAGATCATGAGCTTCGAGCCCATTGGTTTCGTGGTCTAAGTGCTTAATAAATTAGAAAGCAACTAATTAATACAACAAAATATTCCCTCTACTTTTGTACTACTCGATAAAGTCCGGTCCTGTCAAAATCTATTATAAATCATTTATGGCTACCTTAATTGTTAACGTAGGTCTAGGTCTTTTTTATGTTCACAATTGGATCAAATATTTATAGTTGAAAAATTTGGGACCTAATGCGATAAAATAGAAAACAGTTTGTGAAGTATTAAAATGTGCAGGTAGGTGTAAACAATAGTATCATAGTAATGTTTGATAATATATTGAAAGAAGCAATATCAACACTGCTACTATATAAGGAAACAAATTGTTGATTAGCCAGATATCTACTTTGAATTAAAAGTCACTCGTGCTGTAAATATTGATTTTAATAATCATATGATTGCGTTTATTTGTGTAATTGCTTACACAATTGATCTTTTACGCAATAATATATTACCGCCGAAATTTAAAAGTGTAAAACGCTTGCGCGATACAATACCTCGTGTTATATGGAATGCAAAATTTTTTTGAAACTGTAGCAGTAGAGCAAATAGTAAATGAATAAAACATAAATCTCTAGGCATTACAATACAACCTGAATTCGAACACCAGTTATGTAATAACGATAAACGCAACAGAATGAATAAACAACTTTGACCTACTTAAAAACGAGAAAGTGTGTAGAACTCGATATTGAGATTTAAAAAAAAATTGTTGCATATTTGGCTTTGTAAAATGATATTAATAATTTTAAGATGAATTTTGATTATCAGGAAAGAGTTTAAAAAAGAATGATAATGTAAGTTGACAGTTTCAGGTTATGTAAGCAGTTGCACGTTTGACTAGTACAGTCATGTCTGTCTGTCTGAATGCAAAGTGTAAGCGAAGTGGCCTAGAGACCTACATTTATACAACGTTCGATTTTACATCGTTGTGAGAAATAGATATTTGTGAAACCTTGGCGCGAAATTGAAGGTCAAAATTTCTTTGGACCTTGAGGCGTGGTAAATTCGTTTATCATTTCGGGATAAGTGCGTAATTGAATAAACAATGCATGAAGAAACGACGGGTATGAGCGTTCCTAGCTCTGTTGCCGTATCTACCGTACAAAATGAAAACGGCACGTCTACTACGGTTTCAGTGGTCAATGCCGAGGTGGAATTAGAAGTTGTAACAGACAATGACAACGTAGAATTGCAAGTGCCTTTTTCATCAAATTCAGGAGGTAATTTCCCCTGCATGCCATTTACAATTTGCAGGTTATATAATTATAAACAGTTTATTGAATCAGTGTATAATCGAGATTCACTCTTTAATGTAGAAGACTCACTTTTGTTTGGTTAATGTATATTCGTCTGTGTGAAAGTGTTATTGAAAGCGAAACTCATGTTTGCAATGTCTGTGTATTCGTGTAAGTAGGGTACGGCAACGATGTTTCATATTATATTGCCTTGTCCTAGGTTGCGACGGGAAAAAGGACATTTCTTATATCAGAATAATATAGTTGTGTATACATTTATCCTAAATTGAATAATTATGCTTATATTCTTGTCTTTTAATCTATCATCATAAAGAAATAATTGTGTATCCATCCCTTGACCTAGTCTCAACTTGTTAGTTTGATTTCTGGGCTATCCCTGGAAACTGTGTCCCTTGGCAGGTCAGGTTCAGTTCAAGTGCAGGTGCAAGTGAAATTTTACAAGCCGACACTATTTTGCGCGTGCGTGATTCTTCTGAGCTTTAAACAGTTTTCTAGGAGCAACTTTTTATTATACGGGTTTATGTTTTGTTAATAAATTTTCATTGCCGCGTTATACAACTCAGTATTAAATCGCATTATAAAATCAACAGAAACTTTTTGATTGTTGTCGCTTCCTTTCATTGTATTGTTAGCCCAGTCATGTGCATAATATACAGAGAAAACTGAAAAAATTCAGTACATGTACTTTTTATACTAAGAAGACGTAAATACTTGATTTGTACAATCCTATATCAATAATCTATGAATAATATTAAAAATCCAATTTTCCAAACGATATTTTGTGGCACAAAAGTTACTTTCAATATAATAATATATCAATTAATATATACAATATATGAATAATGTTAATATATGAATAATGTTAATATTGAAATGCTGTTTCTAATTAAAAAAAGAATGTTTCTAGTATGTACTTATGTACTATATTTTAGAGGACTATCAAAACTTGTAACATATAAAATGAAAGTAAGAAAACTGTTTTTTCATTTGGAAATTGTAACCAATGTATAAAAGCTGCTATTTATGTATTGACAATGGATAAGTCAAATAAACTTAGTGATTATTAGTAACACTCCAATAACAAAATAGTAGTATTATGTAAATTTTCTATATATAAAAGTAACATATGTTCAATAATGAAGTAATTGTTGAAATTTGCGTTTATCCTGTCTCATAGCTGATGACAGGAATTTCCAGGTCTATAAAGTTTGATTAAGTTTTTTCATTATTTTAACCTCTTTATTTCATATTCATATAAAAGTGACTTACTGTTGTTTCGAAGGAAAATCCACAACAATAAATATGCAGGTATCTTTTTCGAAGACTAATTGAATGCTCATTTAGTGTTTAAATAATATGTTGATTCATAATATTATTTATTTTTCACCAGGCTTTATGGTTATTTTAATATTTATATCATGATTCAGTACTGAAGAGCTCTAATGCTGACACACTACTGGGCTATCCACTAGTATAATATTATTATGCAGATTCTGGTTTCTTCAATTTAATTTTTGTGAATATTCAATTATTTTTCCAAATAATCTCATAAAACATGAGTTTTTTGGTAGTATATTACAAACCATCATTAATTACCATATCAAATTGTGTTCTGAGGTAGATTTGTGCTTTCCTTTAGCAATTACAAAATTATTTAATTATTTTTGAATTATAAATTAAATGTCCGGCTTTAAATTTGTTTATATAGATTCTACTAGAAATAAAAGGAATATAAGACTGCAAATATGCCTAGTTTTCTAATTGGTGATTAGCTCTTAACAACACATCGAAAAAGCTATAGGTCTTATTACAAAGAATTTGCATGTACTTAGGTTTGAAACATTTTGTGACTACAATTTTTGGTCAAAATCATATGAAAATGTTTATATATTTAATTATAGTATTTATATCACCACAGACAGGGATTTTTTTAACACAAATTTGAGTTTGAATCCTCCAATTTGAAACAAATATTGGTTGGGGAGTATTGGATTTTCTGGTTGAGGCTTATCAATTTCTTTGTAAATATCTAAATCAACTTACTACAATCTACCAGTAGATTCTGAAACATGAATGGCAAAGGATTTCCAGAAATAAATATGAAAATATTTGGTGAAAATCAATATTAAATTATATATTTTGGAAATAAGTGCTGAGATAATTCAGTTTTATTATTTTACATTATATTGAAACATGTGTTAAGATTTGTAGCTCTTCCAAGGGAATAAATATTTTATTTTTAATAACCTCAAAGTAAAAAATGATTTTAGCTAAGTCTGGGGATTTAGGAGGCCATTTGAAGAAATAATGCTAATTAAAAGTATTTTCCTAATAATTTTGAACCTCAGTTTATTGTGAGCAGGACAATTCTCTTGCTGAAATCAAATCTTATTTTGTAGAAGCTTCAAATATTTATTTCCTGTTGCATGGCCATTTATCCATAAACAATTTCATAAACTGTGCCGTTTGTCAATTGGAGCAATGGTAACCATTTTGGTTCAAATTATTCTGTGGTACTCTTCTCTTGTTTTGATACTGATCGATTTATATTTTGATTGTGTATTTTTAAGTGAGAACTGGTTCAAGTTAAATTCAAATTTGAAATTAATTGGTATAATGTGTCAATATATACATCCCAAAATAAACAATCTGCAAGCCTTTAAAATGGTGTTAATCCGAAAGAGTAGATATTTTTTTACAATTCTTATGCCTATAAACCTTTTAAGCAAAAATAAAAACAATAAGGTTCAATGTTTTGTCGTTAGAATTTTTCAAGTTGAGTAGCCAGTAATACAAACACTACATAGAGTTGAACGACATATTCACAATTCACATAGTATAGTTTCCTCTGAACAGTGTGTATACACAATTTTGCCTTGAGGATAAAAATAGCGGAGATGTAAAATATATGCATACAAAGACCCTGTATTCGATTTGTAAGTTAATGGCCAAATACTTTTCGTCGCAGAATTTGTCGGTTTTTAAAATAAGCGACGTAATTGCATTGTGCATTTTATTTTATTCTAGAAACACTACATTATTTATCAATATAGTGAATGGTTGAATTATGGAATAGACTTTCACTGTATATGGAATTATTATTCGGTGGGTGATATGAACAATTTCCACTGAGTAATAAATAGTTTTTTCTATGACCTACATATTGATATTTAAATAAAAACATCACGTATTTGATGATAAAATAAGATTTGAACCATTCAATTGAAAAATGTCTGCATATTTTACTTGATCGCATCATTCTTATATTGACGTTTATGTTTTGAAGACTTTGCTATCAAAAACCGAAAAATGATTGTAATAAAATTTTATTTGAGTATGGTTTGGAAGGTGGTACAACCCATTAATTTATTTTATCTGACTCTCATAGATGGCGCTATTTATATGGTTCGTACCAAATATTGAACATAACTTCTCTATAAGATTTATAATACAAATTTTTGCAAACATCAATCAGTTTTACACGAAAAAAATACTCTTGGTTAATATTATGCAACGCGTTTGATTTGAAAATTATAAAGTAATAACCGATATTGTTATGAAGTAATAATAAATTATTATTTATTAGTATGTATTATGAGGATTTAAATTTTTTTGTTGCTTGGTGGAGAGCACATCTATGAAACGGCTATATGTAAAAAATTGGGATTGAGGGCTTTCCTCTCTTGTAATCTTAATATATAAAAATCAGTGTCCGTGTGTATGTTCTGAATGAACTCAAAAACGAGTCAACTGATTTTCATGAAAGTTGGCTTATATCTGTAATTTGGTCCAACTTAAATGATAGGTTGGTTGTTATTTAAATTAATGGTGTTAATAATTAATAATAAACTGATCATCAACGTTGATTGTTGTTATTAATCGTAGTTTCCATAAATCTGGAACAGATGGCGCCTAGAGCGAATTTCTTTACAGAGAACTGTAAACCTCATAGATGGCGCCACACTTTAATGTGATATATTTTCTCAGACTACACACTATACATGTCTTATTTTGCCTATACCACTCAACGTGCACGTGTTGAAAGAGCTCATGAATCAGTCGAATAGAGAGCAGAAAGAAATGCAGTTCAAAGAATTCGCACAGCTGAAATTCGTGCACGAGAACAGCGTGATAATCATCGACAAGAAAATGCATTGAGAACCAGGGTGGCACGTCAACAACACATAGATTCATATAGAGAACAAAACCGAGAAAACGTGGATCATTTGTTCGTCTTGCATTTTATTATGAACCAGACATCAATCACTCAGCCACAGCAACGCGTGGCCGGGTCTGCTAGTATCTTATAAAAATCCATTGATCTTTAGTTTCTCTATGTTAGCCATGAAAAACTGTCATATATTAATAGTTATGACGCTGAGTCAACAATAATCAGATTTTTCAAACCTTGCTATTTGTAAAATTAGATTTTGCTCATCAAAATGTACTCCAATGTTGAATGGACCGACATGTTATTAACCTTAAGCATTACAGAAAAGTTTTCTAGAAGAAACTTACCAAGTTAAAAAACATTTAGAAGTTATGGAGGAACTAGGACCATAAATGAATGAATGAAAATGAACTCTGGTCAGCCAAGAACAACATTAAAGTAAAAAATCTTTTAAAATTAATTGATCAAAATCCAACAATTAGCATAGGGAATATGACAAGCAGCAGCTACATTCTACAGCCACGAGGCCATTTTTACGCGATAATGTATGGTTGTTCCCATAATGCATACTACCTACTGGTGTGAATAGAATCCACAAGTAATTAGGTTTCACATTACCGTTTAATGATAGGGCAGCAACTTTGGGTACCGAATTAATAAGTTATTATATTCCACCTGGAAATCTAAATGATTATAAAATACCTGAATTTTATATTATTAGAAGATTAAACTTTTTATGCACGATGGAGCTCCACCGCATTTTGATATAAGGTGTCGTAATTGGTTGAGTAACCATATTCCCAATCAATGGATTGGTAGAGATTCAGAAGCTCTGATTCATTGGCCTTCTCGGTCTTGCAATTTTGGAGGGCGTGCGCCAACTCTTGATTCCAATACCAGCCATAAAATTCGTGATCGTGGTTGTCGTGAAGATTAGACAACTCGTGACGGAAGAATATGCAGCTAACCTAACCTTAGGGGTAGAATTTCAACCAATTGCAGGTGTGCATTTTTGTTATATGGAATTTTAGAAATTTTCTCTATTGTATATTGTTTAGTATCTACTTGAAATCTACTTGAAATGCAATTTCAAGGATTGAAACATTCTAATTTTTAATTTTTGGGTTTTCCAACTTTACAAATTGGATTTGATACTAAATTCCGGGTCATACCCTTACTGAATTCGTTACTAGTTGTATTATGTACTCGTTCTACCTTTTAGTTCACCAGAAATATCCCTATTCCGAGTTGGCGCATCCTTATCTCAACGGATTCAAAATCGTCACGAGTTGTAGTATACCCATTTTAGCTCATAGCTGATCCCAAACCGTGCAAAAGATGAATGGATAAGGATAGGATCTGTGTATTCATGAAAACGGAGGACATTTTGAACATTTACTCTAATCGAATTTTCTTTTATGTTCTCAGTCATTACTTTACGTTTCTTTTTGTGATTTTTGGTTTAATCGATAACTTCATCATTACTTTATATCAGCACGGGTTATTACTTCATAAGTTTCAAATCAAAATATTCCGAAAACGGCCATAGTATCGAGATTTACCTAGAGTACATTTGTTGGTGTTAATTGGTGTTAAAATTTCATTACAATGCTGCCAGTAAATGTGTATAAATTGAATACCCCAATTATATTTCAGTTTTCTAACTATCCTCCAGATGGGATCACCTTTTTTTCAAACACCTTGTATATGAAGGGCTAATTTTCATGTAAAAATAGGTGAAAACTTGTGTGTGACACGTCTAATCTGTTTTCTCTGATTTTTTTGAAAATGAGTTGAAAACTAATTAGGAACTAAATTGAAAATCAGCGCTTAAAATTAAAAAAAGAATAGATCTAAAGTGGATATCATTTACAAAAATCAGTTTCCTCTTTACCAAAAAATATTTCATTACCTATAATCAAAATGCAAAACGAACGACACCTGTATATTATTCATGGACAATAGCTATGAAAAAAAAATAACAGAATAACTAGTAACTCAAAAAGCCAAAGAAAAGATTATACTGAGTGTACTTCTTTCAATTTTCTGTTTTGGTATAGGGGGTGGGGACGGTAACCTTTTGAAATTGAAGAGCCAAAAGTTACAATTAAATAAATTTAAAGGTTTTTAAAGCGCCACTAAAAATCTTCGTTTCAATAGTGCGACTGGCACTATGAATATTTCGAAATATCAAGAAACTAGTATGTTAGAAAAAATTCTTTTTGGCATTTTTGGATATATTTATTGAGCTTATAAGATGTACATATTTAAATTACAAAATACGTTAAGTGTAAATTACTTACTCATAAACTCAGACGGATTCTATTTATTGACCAAGAAAATGCTATGTCCCTAATCGAATTTTCTTTTATGTTCTCAGTTATTACTTTACTTTTCTTTTTGTGATTTTTGGTTTAATCGATAACTTCATAATTACTTTTGCTTTGTCCCTAAAGTTAGGCAGCACCTAACCTTTGTTGTTAAAGCCAGATCAATTTCGCCAACGAACTCCAAATTAATATTCAGTGCTCATTTAACTTGTGTAAGAGAAGTTTTCTTGACATTTGAAGCTGAAAAATCTCAACCAACGACTCGTTAGTCTTTTGCGTAACTTGGGCTATGATCTCATCATCTGTTATGGGTTCTGTGCAATTTTCCTTTTCGCTGATTATCAAGAAAGTGGAAATGGTTTTTTCGGTATACCCATGGTTGCGTAAAAAACTAAATGCTAGATAGCTTCCACCGTGAAACCATCCTTTTTTTCCTAATCCATCTTCTGTTGCATTGAATTATTTGGGCCTTAAATGCTTCCAAGATCCCAACATTGCGCCGGCGAACAACTCTTTTGCTTTTTCTTTACAAATCTTGTAGTATTACGAGTAAAAGCAGTTTCTATTTGTAATTGAACATATCATTTTACATTACGTTTTGATCCATAGGCTGAATTGAAGGTGTACAGTTTGATGGCATGTACAGTACGGCAAAATTGCCACCTTCTGTATCTTAGTATTTCAATGTCCGGGCACATTATTTAAAAGTAACAATGTGGTAGACCCAATTTCTTCAAATGATGTTTGACTTCTGAAACAAAAAGTCCTCTGATCTACTCTAGGAAAATATCTCTAGTTGTGATTTTATGGATTCAAAAGATCTTGATTTATTAATTTTCTGAGTATAACGAAAGATAAATCTATTGACTCCCCTGAATGAACGGTATGTCTAAGAAATTCGCCTTTTTCGGAACGGTATGGTCAGAATTTCATGTCATTTCAGGCCCCCAGTTCATTTTTATTGATGATAGTAAGAGATGTGGTGGTTTCAGAAGGTATAGAAATTTGAGGTTTTCCTTCATTTACCGCTTTCACTCAGCCGTGCTTTATCGTCACACGAAATTCGTTTTATCCATTTTTTCAATTTAACGGCATGACCAAGAAATTCACCTTTTTTGAAGAGGTACAATTATTGTCTGGCCATAATGATACTGAGTTGATTGTATTAGATGGAAACTTGACAGGACATATTTTATTGATCATCGTGTGAGACCTTAACGAGCTAGGGTGGTTTCAGAAGAAATAAAAAATTAAGGTTCATTTACCGCTTTCACCCAGGACCCCTGAAATGAATTCCATAGAGTAAGTCATCAGTTATAAAATGCCATTGACGACCATAATCTGCTACCTGTAACAATCTTCCTAAACAACTTTGTGATACGTGCATATGGGGGTCTCAAAGAATATTAGCACATCAATCCTTGATACATTATGTTTTATTATTTTATATTATGATTTTATCTTCAGTATTTTAAGATAAGAAATAAAATTATGATTCGTTCTTGGCATTTAGCAGTTAACAAATATACACCTCATTAAGACATATCATTAAATTTGACAACACTTTGTATGGTACAATTATTCTTGTTAATTACTTCCTCTTTCTTATTTGTTATTGTCCATGGAACCTTCAACAACTGCGATTAATTTCGACCCTTCACCCAACAAAAATTGTTGCCGATAATCGACGCTAAGCTTTTTCATTTACCTGCGCCAATCTGTTTAGCCGACCAGTTTTCGAAAAACGTTAGGAAGCAAACTAGTATTGGACAATTAAAAAAGCTATTGAACAATATGAAAACCGCAGTTAGAAAAAAACTGATGTCAACGCAACTGGAAATAAACCAATAACATTGTTGTCATGGGAGGCAGATTTCCTAAAAATTTGCGATTCAAGCGAGAGCCCAGTTTATTGCAAAATACCTGGGGCTTCACGCGTTGGATTGGGAGCAAGTTCTACGTCATTGCCTGAACTTAATGAGGAGAATGAGAATAGGGAAGACGAAGATGACCCCGTTGACATGTTAGCATCAAACCAGCCCATCACACCAGTGACTTGCATACGTAAGAGCGATGCGACGAAGTTAAAAAAAGATAAGATTAAATTTTGACGTGACTTTTAGCATGACGATTGAATAATACTTCACTGATTTGTCAATAATATTCAATTGACAAAAGTTAGAATTGTAATTACTTGTCAAGATTCTTTACCTGCCCGCGTCAATCTTCTCTCTACATTCAATGTTAATTTTTATTCGACTGTCTTCATACTTAATGGTGATAAAGATAATTATAACCCATAAAATCAAACACTAGTTTTTTATTACATGGTAATTACTTTTTAATAATCAATTTTTGTTATTCATTTAATTCATTTAAACATTGGAAGTAACCTAACTTGTTTACGGTATATATCACCGTTGATTGTTGTAGTTCTATTTTCGTTTTCTCCGGAACTTGGCACGGCTTCAGTTGTATGCAAAACCTTGGGACTATATTTTGCCGTCATACAGTTTTTACTATAGGTTAATATGCATCTCACAGTCAGTATTGAATTTACTTTGCTGTATATATCACGAAGCGTCGCTTTAAAAATACGGACTGCCCATAATATTTATTTAGCACCCGACAAAATAAAAAGTCGAATTGAATTTTATTAGTTCTGTGAAAAAGTTTTTAACGATACTTTCATATATAACGGTTATTTTAAGTCATTAGGGGCCAACTATAAATTACAGAATACGATTTTTCACGCCCCCTGTCCTTGTCACATTTATGGAACGTCCGTTTACTTTATTGAATTAAAACAGTAGTTCTGCGATTAGTTTAATTTCCATTTCACATATATAAAAAAAATCAATATCAAACATATGAAAAAAAATACAACAAAAAATAGTATTTATTGAAAGCCCACAAATTCATTATTTTGTATTAAATAGGCTCCTTTACAATTTTAAATACTGATATTTTGATTAATATACGACCGTGGTTTTTCATTTTTTGCACTTTTCAATAATGTTAACATTATTATCGATAAGATTTTCTCAGTATTTTAGGTAAGTTACTCTTTAAACTTTGTATAAAGACAACGCTAGAGAAGTACATAAAAAATAATTAATCGGCAAAAATTAAGCAGCTATTAAACAATAAAGTAAATTTCAATTAAAATACGAGGGTTGCTATTTAAATTTCGACATATTACAACACTGCTGCGAATATGTCAAATCTGACATTTGACATTTTTAAAGGTGAACCAGCTCGGAACGTGTTATACGAGTGCTATTTGAGTTGTTCACAGAAACTTGAAACATTCATAAAATGGAAAAATGGATTAAATAGTGTGTCGATCAACTCGCATCGAATTTTGGTGGTAAAGTACCATCTTGAGCCTCCGTGTTTCTCTGGATTTCCAAAATCAAACGTGGTAGCACTTTGCTACAGGATGAAATTCGTGTAGGTCATCCAAAATAAGCTGTTGTGCCAGAAAACATCGATGCTGTGCGTAAACTGATATTGCAAGATCGTCATGTGACATATTGTGATATTGAGGCATACTTGAGTATTAGTTCAACACGAATACATTCAATATTGCATGAACATTGGACTGCCGAAAAAGATTTGTTGCGATCTCTCTCACATCAGTTCAAACAAAAACGTTTTTGAACAATCGAAACATCGAATTGATGGGTCATCCGCCGTATAGTCCTTGTTTGATGCGTTCAAATCATATTGCTGAACGTACCTCAATTGGAATTGGATTGAAGCACATGCAAAAGTTTATTGATGTAAATAGAGAATATTGTGAAAAAAAATAAAGCCATATCCAATTATCAATATTTGTTTTTATTTGTCTATTTCAAAACTTAAGTAGCAACCCAAAATTCAGTTGCTAATTCGTTTCTATTTTAATAATGAATAAATAAAAAATTATAATTCATAATAATGCATTTCATAATGGGTTTATAATTTTTCATTTTTGACAACAATAAAACAAAAAAAAGCCATGAGCAGCAGAGCAAAGAACAAATCTTTCCATAAAATGAATTTCTTGGAAATTATATCAATTCTCAATCTTATTTCTTTATATGGAAAATTTGCTATTCCTCAATAACTTTTCATTTCACAAGTTAACTCTCTCTCTCGAATGAAAATTCATAATTTCAATAGACCCGGTGGTCTCGAAACCTCTTGTTCAATTCCAATCGACAACAAAGAAAAAATTGTCATAATGACAAGAAATTTCGAGAATGGGAAGTAAAAAAAAATTACCCTAGCAACGATCATACTCGTATTATTCATTAAAAAGGAGGCGGTCCAGTTCAACAATTACAACGATCAAAATGATTTCGGGCGTTTTGTGCTAGAAGAACTGAAGAAGAAAACTTTGAACTTGAGAAAGACAATTCTTCAACATCACCCCTACTTGCATGCGAAGTTCGAACCCTCTAGTTAAACTTTTTCTGGCCAAAAAATAAGAAAATATAACAAAAATGACCATAAAATGGAGAGGGGTGGAGATGGAAAGTTTCGACTTTAGACAGGAAATCATCTCGCAACTATTTGAACCTACATGTGAAATTTCATTTTTCAGTCGCTTTTCGTTTGACCTGCAGAGGTGAGCAAAGGTCAAAAACCACTTTTTTTGCACTGCGACCCCTCGAAATATTCATTTGTTTTCAACCAAACTCTAATAACATCAATCCGCCGCCAAAAAAGCCATGCATGCTATTCGAAAAACCATCATAATCGTGTTCAGGGGGTCTCAAAACATGGGAAAAATGATGTGCCCCCCATTTTTCTTCTAGTCATGCCTACCGTAATAGTCTAATTTTTCCTTGAAAAATTCGACTAAAAATATTGGTGAAACATGTTGCTTTCATATAATTATTAAACTTTTGTACCTATAAAATATAAAAAAGAGTTCAACAGTCATCTTTGTTTTTTCCTATGCACCTAAGTGGTTAATTTGGTCGGTTTTTAGCAAGGACATAAGGCTCCAGTTTTAAAATTTCTTATCAAATTGTAAAATTAAGAATTCTTTGCAGAGTTCCGATGAAAGTTAATAGTATTCAAGAAATCTTGATGCTAGAATAAATTTTAACATCTTTTAACAAGTAGCCTATCAAATTTTTTCTGATTAAAGAAACTTATCATATTATATGAAATAGTTTTCTTGCATCTGCTTCTATTTTGGGCATACAACTTTTCATAATATTTATAACAACAACTCACATTTCTTTATTTTTGAATCCTTCATTTACTACATTTTCTTATGCGGTTACATTTTGCCTAAACCTAAACCAATCCTTACTAGATGACTGAAAGTCATATAACATCGCGCGGTAATATTGAATGATACAATAATTGGCCATTTTTCTTTAAAAAAATCAGGAAAATGTTATCTACAACTTTTAGTGGATTAGTAGACAAAGACCAATACAGAGGCCCCCAAGATATCCAGGTCTTACACCTATAGTTATTTTCTATGGGTTATTTACAATCAAAGTTTGAAGAAGATCAACTGCAAAATCTCGTAATGGGCGAAAAAAATGTATTCGTCGGCGGATTGCATCTTGAGCATTTAATTTAGCTGAAAAGTATTAATTTAATTTAATATTGCTCTTATATTATTGCGAAATTATTACTTTGAATTTTTCATGTATAAGCATTAGTTAGTTAAGTTTGATGCGTTATTAAATGACCTCTCAAATGAGGTAATAAAAGAACCACACATCAATTTAAAAAAATTAAAGATTATGTCACTCTGTCAATATTTATCATTTTATTCGCACATTACTAAAAATCCGGCATTTAAATTTCCGGATTTTTATCTTAACTAATTTGTTCAAGAAATATTGAATGTGTTCCATAAATTTAACCGCACTCTATATAATTGAATCGGAATATGAAAAAAAAAACAATAAAATGTTAACATGTAATTGAACTGCTGGAACTTGTTTCTTTTTACAATTCACTGGCAAATTTTGAGTCCTCTACAAATTTTAAACAACTGTTTTCGTTCTTCAACGCAGCTAACGAAAGGATTATATGCATTATACTTGTAACTGCGCGGTACGAAGTCATTGTTTGCCATTGATGCCTAAATTTCTTGGTGATTCTTCTTATACTTGTCACGGAAGTATCACGGGAAACAATATAGAAACAGAAACAGAAAAATATATAAATTTAAATTTATATATTATTTGATTGTATTTAGATACAATTGACAATTCTAGAAGGTTCCGTAATAGCTGGATACCCTGCAGCAATAGTTGACGCATGATTCTGAGTCCCAAATTTCTGTAAGGAAATACGAAATATGATTACCAACTCCTACGAAATCTCATTTTTTAATAATATAATATCCTTTAAAAATATCCTTCACCAACGAAAGTATTCTTGCGTCCACTATGGCGCTTCCAATAGGTTTTACGAGGGTTGTTACTTAAGTTTTTCAAAATATTCTCCATTTACACGAATACACTTTTGCAAATTAAAACTTACTGCATCAGTTTAATAAGGTATTTGTCGAATTGCGTATCAGTAAGTTATGTTCTTTACGACGGCTCGAAGTTCAATACCATATATGAACCGTGGGTCAGCGAACTGTAACTTGCATGTGTTGTCGAAAAATTTTTTCCATTCCGATTGAGGCACTTCCAAAACATGTGAATGCACCAACCGCTTTTTCAGGTATAGAAAAACGTTGACCTGGCATTTTATTTTTCATCTGCGTGAATAAGAAAAGATCATTGGGTGCCAAACAAGGACTGTACGATGGATGACCGACCCATCAATTCGGTGTTTTGATTATTGAAAAACGTTTTTGTTTGAAATGATGAGAATGATTCTTCTTCTGTGATTGGTTTACCTGATTTTTTCTTTCGGTTTAATCGCCAAAATTCATAGGAAATCATTGCACTAACTGCGATTTAATTCCATTTTTTCACCAAGGTGAGTGTTTCAGTTAAAAAGCTCAAATAGCACTCGTATGATAACATGTTCTGGGTAGGGTCACCATTAAAAATGTCAAACTTTATGATGGCAATGTCAAATTTGACATATTCACATCAATGTTGCCATATTTCAAAACTTAAGTAGCAACTTAACTTTTTTTATAGCCAGCCTTGTAGCCGCAAAAAACAACTTTTTCAAGTTTAAACTCTCCCTTTTATCTTTATCAACTTTGGCGAAAATTCTTTTTCTATTTCTGACACCGTTACAACAAAGACTGATTTTCTATTTTCCACACTTGTGACATATTTATAGACTCTTGCCGTTGCTTTCTATACTCACCTAATTGGTGGAACTTATAAATATTGCTATTCTTATTTTCCTTATTTACTTCTTTATCATCGAATATTTAGTCTATAGTTTTGATAATGTTTTCTATAGACATTGCCTTTTCAGCTTTTCTTAACTGACAGGAATTTCTAAATCTAAACCATTTTTTAACTTTTAAAAATTGTAATACGTCACTAGCAATAAAAACGTAGACAATAATATAGCCGTTAGTCTCGGGAAGTGAGCTCAAAAAATCAAACTAACATCAACTTTTCCCCATAAGAAATATCGACCCATGATCATATTCCTAAATTCTCTGGTAAATTTGATTTTTGCTCGAATAACAATTGTAGACACCAAAATTGTAGGAAATCTTATTGCGTAGATTTCAAAAACAAAAACCATACAATATTGAAACATTCGTTACATGACTATTTAATAAACAAGTGAAAAATGGATACCGACATTATTTATGATTAATTATAATTAAAATGTTAAGAAGTAATAATTACCTTTATGGAAAAATTTTGCCTTCATTTTCCATAACGAAGAGTTAATTTTTACAATCTGTTTTGTATAAATTAAAACATGTATAAACTAGAACATTTTATATTCCAAAAATTCTTGATATAAATCATCCAGAATTTGAACTTTTTTATCAAGAATATACACACATACATAATGAAAAGGACGACAGTATAATTTCTTTTGAGTTCAAACACAATGTTTCGAAAATAGTATGAAGTGTGAACACAAAGTACATTGATCTTTTGAAAGAAAAAAAGCCAACGAGAGTAACAGAACCGCCGAAAAACGTGCGAAAAACATTCTCAGACAATTTTTATGTGTTTCGACCAGACTTAATGACAAAAGTATTGCTCAATTGCGCTTGGATCGTTAATTTACGAGTAAAAGGCCGGAAATCGAAAAAATGTCACGTACTTACTTATATTGTCATTTATAGTAAATAAACCATGTAATTCAACAGTACATATTCAGATTAATCATTTCATCGTTATGAAGTTATTAAATTTGACGTTTTGCGTACTAATAAATATTAATGACACAAAAAATAGTAGATTATTCAATGAGCTAGTGGTGTAATTCATCGGAATTAGTAATAGTTTTTACTCGTAAATGGAATGCTACACTTAATAATATTACTGATAAAGATCGCATGGTTTTTTGAGATATACGTAAACCTTTAGTGGACCAGTGTTTATTTTGCTTATTTTCAATAAATTGGATGCCAGACTAGTTAATGTTTTTATGAATCTAGAAAATTCGAAGTTCACATCACCAGTCTGCTGTTTTACAACGGTGCTTGAAGTTTTGAAAACTTTTTTGCGAAAAAAAAACGACATAATTTGCGAAAAGCATTTTTAGTATTGGATTTTACCGAAAATTTTGTTAACACTGCTTCATGATTGGAGATCTGAATTAAAGACAGTACTGTCGGTGGATTCTGTATCATACGATGACACGACATAGTCTATAGTACTAGAACTGGTCTAGTTATTCTGGTTGGCGTCATTATGTGCATGACCATATCGAAAGAATTAAAAATTGACTGAAAACATTCTTGATCGCCACATAGAATTGATTCGCTTTTTGGAGGTAAAGACTCCAGTAAGGTTAATAGTATGCGCGTCAGCGTCAGACCAATGTTCATTGATGCATGTTTCTCGGATTGCGTCACTAAATCTAAAAATTTTTACTTTTACCTGGAGAGCTACTGGAATAATATTTGCTATGGCTTTCCCTAATTTTTTGAAGCTATAGATGTTCCTCCGTAGAAAAGAAAGACTTGAACGCGGAAAGATCTGCTTCAACTGCGGCTGAACCAATACCATTCGCGTTGTGGAAGCGATAATATAACTCACGTAAGGAATCCACGTCACTAGGGAGTCCCTCTGATACTAGCGTTAATTTGATGCTGGTATTCGTCTGCTCTTCGAAGCACACGCTGGATGGTTGGTCGTGGAGATACGCGAGAAAAAGTGTTTTGAAGATTGTGGAATCCTTCATCCTACCAATACATAGCGTCCATTTGTCGCATCCGACTCTCGCGATAGCCGCTCTATAGGTGGAGTCATAGCATTTTTTTCTACAATTATATTAGACATTTCTATCATAAGCAGGTATAACTTTCTTCACATTGTCCATTTCAATATGTTCACTGATAGACGTAGTATTTGTATCTCGGGGCGTTAGGTTTAAAGGTTTTAAGGGTGAGTTGGTAGTGTCTATTTTGGTACCAGGCGGCCACGAACTTAGCTGTTTCAATTTTCTTTTGTACACCAACTTTGAAATTGGAGTGCAAACCTTATTTTTCAGCATCGGAAAGCATCCTATAAATCATTAGTTCTTAGTTTTTCTTTCACGTAATGTGCAAGCTGATTTACTGTATATGTAGGCGGAATGTTGGACAGTAGTACGTAATTTGTAATCCTCATTGGTAGGCTTTACATGAGATAGTTTCTGAGATGACAAAAAAATTGTATTTTCGTTTTTTTTTGTACGGACTGTCTGCGTTCATATTGCCTTTTTTACTATTTGTGATCTATTGCTAATAATTGTTATATTCTTGGCATCAGACTTTTCCAGCATAAGTGTCATTAGTACTTTAATACCGATATTGACATTCTGGAGTGGGATGGAAGCAATCTGACTGAGTTTGATGCAGCTAAGAACCAGGCTGCTGTTTTTACAAAAAAGGTTGGCACTGCAACTCTGGATTTGGTCCTGGTTGCACATAAAATATCACCATAATATCACCAGCTTCAAAAAAACTTTGAGCCCTCTTCAAGACAAAAAAGCTATATCCTCCACAACAGCTTATAATCCCCTACAAGGCCAAGATTCGGCCATCTTTGATGTATTGCTCGCATATTTAGAGATCGACTCCCAGGCACACCCTTAGGATGCTCGACTCAATACAGAAGACAATAATACGTCTTATAGGCGACCCAAATATGACCAGAAACGTGGAATGCATAGGGCATAGAAGCAAGGTTGCCGATAAAACTCTCTTTTACCGATACCACCACGGCGAATGCTCCCCAACTTAATCCCACCTAGAACAGTATTTGCAAGACCTACTCGACAGGCAGACCTGGCTTATGAACACCGCCTGCAGACACCCAGAACGTCAATTTACCGAGACTTCTTTCTTGGAGAAGTGCAAGCCTGTGGAATAATCTTCCAAAGCATGTCCCGAACACTACAACCTACAGAAGTTCATAATCAGATATAGAGATTCGGGACACTACCAGAAATCACAACACAGATTATTTTTATTTCATTTAATTCGATAGTATGATAAGTAGTTTAGCTTTATGTTGAAAAAAGTAAATCACGAATTTTACAAGAGAAATGAAGTGTGATAATGGAAAATCAATTTTCTTATTCATTATGACAACGCTCGGTGTTTTTCCACATTCGCCTCACTAATCAGATATAGCATTATGTGACTTTTTGATCGAAAAAAATATGCTAAAAGGGTAAAGGCAGTGACTTGAGGAAGATGTATTCAAATTTGGTTACCTTTTAACTTTTAACTAAAATATTGAAAGATTCCCATACGGTCATATCTTTTTAATTCAAATGTTTCTTCATATTCAACATTACTCATGTTAGTTTCTTATTGCTTAAGCATTTTCTTACTGATAATATTTCTGCATAACATCTTGTATTTTTTACTAATTCACTGCGTTTGCTTTACACGTTTTTATTTTCTGGTAATAAAGAATCTCCATTTGTTTAAATAAAAATTTAAAATTCTGTCAATTTATTTTATGAATATTGAAATGGCGAAAAAGAAGATACAAAAATTTTTTAGTTAATCTCACTGAACATATCAGAGGAGTTTGAAAACCAAAATTTTAGTTTTTCAATACTATCCAGATCTTATATTCTGTTTTAAATTAATTGGAGTGTAGTACAAGAACAACAAGAGCTTACAAATCAACATCTTTAATCCAAATGAACAATAAAAACCATAACTTTCTGACAAAATCCACATAGTTTTAGAAAAACGTATATACGAAAAAATAGTTAAATAAAACTTGGGGAGAGTTACGCAGAGACGAAGCAAAGGAAAGCTGAGGGCATAGAATACTGTTTTTTAAAGGAGAAAACATCTACTTTTCTGACTAATGCCGCGATAAATATTAAAAATTATCTGAAAAACTTGACGTCGGCTGTTCTTTTTGTCGATATAAAGCAATTTAAAAATGTTGATATATTCTACCATTCTACTATTCTACCTCGTATCTCATTGAAATTTTATAGGTTCAGAAAACAATCTCCACTCCTTCCCAATATCTGATTTTTTTAGGTCCCTGTTTTCTGTCATGTAGTCAAAGTTGTATGAAATATTTTTATTGAAACCACCAGGGATGTCATGTTTCGGAAATGGACACCCATGTTGTCAACGAATTTCGTGTTTCAACATTCTATTTTTTGCAAGTCAAATATATTCACCTTTTTCTTTAACGAAGAGACCTAAAAATAACTTGACGTCGTACCAATAGGCCAAGCAAAAATTGTATAAAATAGGATATTAGTGAATATAGAGGATAAGAAATATTATATGTAAATTTGAGCGTAAATTGAGCAAATATAGTCACTTTGATGAGGTTAATGTGAGGTATATCATGGAGAGAATATATTTTCTAACTATAAAAATCGAAATTTATTCACCTAATCAGAAAGAAGTAAAGAATACAAAATGTAACACATAAAACAAAAGACTAAGCTTAAGATATATTATATAGCAGAGATTACGCGTTAAGCGAGATCTTAACGAATCTTTACATTGAATGATACAAGACTCGGATTAAGTGATTTACTGTAACCTTGCGATTGTCGGTTGAATATAGCTCCGGACATTCGAGTAAATCCCGATACGTCTTGTCTAATCTTACGATTAATCAACAAATTTCCACCGAAGCTTCTAAATTATTAGTGCGGAGGCTTACTACTCTCAGATCTTCATTTAAAAACTTTCTATTCCGACGATATAAAATCTTATCAACAGTGCTTTACAGTCATTATATTTTTACTAGAAGAAGCAAAAAATTGGGCGAAAGAAAAGAGTAACAAAGGATTCTGCCGACATCAGCGGCGTCCAATTGTTAAAATAATATAATAGAATTTTTATATTGGAATTCTATGGAGAATATTGAAACTTTTCAAAAATTAATATGAAAATTCAGGAAAAAATGTTTAGCCTTGTTTCATCTCTCAAAGTAATAGGGCTCCATCGGTTCGGAGACAATAATTTGTGTTCTTTTGCCAAAGCTAGTCTATTTTTCCTCGGAATTTTTGTCAGTAGACCTTTTCTTCAACTTATAACATAGTAACTAAAAATATTTTTTTATAAAGCCTACCTTTATTTTATTGAAGCCGATACCCACATCATCAACTTAAGTTGTCTCCCACGTCTTTTGCTAAAATCTATTTTTACTCTTTTAAAATAGCGTAGTCAATTCACTGAGACAAAAGGCTAGTATATCATGATTTTTATTCTTTACTAAACTGTTCCTAACTCCTAATTCCTAACGGCTCGCGCTTGAGTGCAAGGATTACGCCAAAGAGCGACTACTAATGCGTGTATAATTACACGAACCAAATAGCAGAGCTGGTTGGGGTTTTCTCCAATGCACATTAGAGCTTTCCGAACAAGAGTTCGGAAAAGAACCAACCAAATCGAAACCGGTTAGCAATTTATACCACTCTGATTGCAACTGCAAGCCATTAGAGATGGCTTTTTCCCCGGTTTGAGGATCATTGTTATTTGGACAACTTTCCAAATGCATGGAGAGTTGATTATTCTCAACTTGAGCATTAAAGACGTATAGGCGGTTAAAAAAGCCTTCAACTTTTTCTTTATCAGTTCTTACTCACGATCACTAATGAGTGAAGAATAGTTGAGAGGTAAATGAATTAGGTAGCACCATAAACTGTATGCATTGATGTATACATTGAGTTCAGAAACAGTGAGATAAAGTTTAAAAGGATTTATGGTATTACTATATGACCAGCTTTCTTTCACGTTGCTGTACCTATATATTCACAATATATTTTATCATCGTTTACGTCTGTAATTTAAATAATTCTCAAAAGCCGGTGTTGTAGGGGATAATACAGCCGCAGCTGTATCCGCACTGTCTAAGAGGAATCTCCAAAAACGTTTGGTTCGTCGAGCCACTTTTTGCTCCCATAATTTTCAACATATTCCACCATCACCATAATTATAGCCCTGCAGAGGAAAAGTTTTCCCATATCAGAGCCATTCAGGAAGTGAACCATATTTCACACATAAACTCAGGCTATTAAGTGCATTTTAAATGAAGATTTTTTTTCAATGAATTTTATTTAATACAATAAAGAATAATTTGCGTGGCGATTTGAAAATTTTTTAATATTAAGACATTCTCACATTTCTGGAAAAATTGAATATAGAGATATATTGCCTGGTCTATAATTAAAGGTTACAGTATGCATTTGAAATTACAAAATATTTTTGGACTCTCGTAATGACCTGGTACGGGTGGTCCTTCGATATATATGTGCACTTGTGCGTGCATAATAAAAAAACCATATTGCTATCGTAAAGGAGTGCAAAGAAATGAATACTTACTTCTTTAATGTTTTTGACACACCGTTTCAGGGTTATTTATATTTAAAAAAGAACATGAAGTTGTAAGCGTTTTGTATCCAAGAAAATTATACTTCATCTACTTTGTTTGTGCTTTTGCTTTATTTAGAAAAAAAATTAAATTATTGTTAGGTATTTATTTCCAAACATAAAACATTACTAGGAAATTTGAACCAGAAATGAGGATCTTCATTTACAATTAAAACGTGTATTATGTGGGTTGAAAAAATCGTAGGCTGTCACATTGATCATATACGATATTCCGATGCCTTGATAGCAGATAACATGAATAACCTACAAAGACTCCTAGACATAGTTGGAATACACTTTGGAAATCAATGTCAACAACAATGATGAAGATGTTGAACGGGTAACAAAGTTAAACTATCTGGGAACATAGTTATGTGAAGACTGGTCATCAGACGTAGAGATGAAGTGCCGGATAGAAAAAGCAAGGCGCTCATTCCTGAAATTGAAAAACGTGTTTATAAACTCTGACTTTGCCGTTCATCTCAATATTCACATTGAACATATTGGAGGCATTTGAGATGTAAAATTTTGAGAGTTCCATGAACGCCAAGAAAAACCAATAAAGAAATTCTAAGGAGAATAAAAAGAGATCGTGAATTTCTGGGCACGATGGCGCGGCTTCAAAATATTAAAAATTGGACAAGGATAAGAACCGCAGGAGAATTAACTCATACTACCAGAGCCAGGATAGATTGGCCAGAAGTGATCGCAAACACCCATTAATGGATTGAAGAAGAAGAAGAAGCTACATTGATTATGACTTGACAGCTGTCGTACTATTACTTTATGAGTTGATAGCGTTTCGAACAAAGCAACTTTTTTTATTTTGAAAAACAAAAAGGATGAAACGAAATTTTGTGTGTTAATAAACCACTGCTTTTGGGCTATTCAAATGAATGCTTAACTCTGCCCAGCAAAATTAATCGTTGAGAAGTAGTTTGATGAGTTTAAATGAGGCGAAATGAGCACCGAGAACGATGTACGCATGGACGCCCCGAAGATGTTTTCACCGAGAAAACACCAAAAAACTCCACAACATAATTTTGGATAAACGTGAAATCATTCTGATTGATACAGTTGAGAACCCAAAGATATCAAACGAAGGTGTTGGACATATCGTGAATGAATGTTTGGGTATGCGAAGCTCACAATCGATCAAAAACAACAACGAATTGATTATTCTGAAGAGTGTTGGGAGCTGTTCAATCGCAATAAATCTGAATTTTTACGTCGATGTATGACAATAGATGAAACATGGCTCAATCATTTCTCACGGGAATTTAATCGACAGTCAGCCGAGTGGACTGCATGTGATTAACCGATTCCAAAGCAAAAGGGAAAACGGTAAAGAGGAACTATTACGTAACTTTATTGGATCGTAGAAAACAAAGACAATGCATCGCATCACAAATCAATGAAAACGATGACAAAATTGCGCTCCTTTGGCCACGGAATTTTTGCCGCGTTCACTGTATTTTTTAAATTTGGCTACTAGATGAAGTTTATTTTGAGGGTAAAGACAAATCGTATTATCATTATATATTGCCAGCAGTAATAACTATATTTAATAACAAATTCTTAAAAAAAAGTTGTTTTTTTTTATGCTAGCCTATGAACTTTTCAACCGACCTATTACTTGATTCTGTACCTTTGCAGTCGAATTTGGTTCTACCTCTACCATTTTTTCTTTGGCTTCCCTCTTATTTTTAAACGACTCTTTCGGCATATCTATTTCCCCGTACCCCAATATTCGCCAACCATATCAATTTTCGGGCTTTAAGGAAACTTGTTACTGATGGTTAGTTCTTTTACTGTGACTTTTTTCTGGATTAAATGTGTAGACTTGAAATGAGACTAAGTTGAAAAATAAAAACCATTATGGGAAAAACTTTTCAGACAACCCTCTTACTTGAAGGGTTAGGCATAACATCAGCGATTAACATTTTGGTTTGAGAACTATACTTTTAGGTTCTTTTGTTTTAATTATGATGCGTTTTTATTTTAGGGAAGCTTTTTCATCTCTAGTTTTGTTGTTGTTTGATTTGAATGATCTAATAGATTGAAACTATTAATGTTATTGGCATTTTTTTCAACGAATAATGAATTTATTTATAATTATTCCATAATTCTCATATTTTGTAATGTTTTGTGGAATAAAATTGTACAAGATAATTTAGCTCTTGAAACATCAAAATTACTATTTACATTTCACTTTATATTCAACGTTATACCGTCAGGATTGTCCTGTGTCGTTCGCCTCGTATCTTCAAAGTTCAACTAACCGCTCTACTGTGCTATACTACCTTATCATGCAATATTCCAGAACATTGTAGAACATTCTGTGCTTAATTACAGAAATAACGTCAGATTCCAAAAACATCTATAACAGTAGTTCTACGGTTATACAATAATATGGAACCATACACTGGCTTTTATACATTCCACTACATAAAGTTATGAGTGACTTTAGTGCCAGTGTATCCGTCACGCTTAAATTCAAATACATTAACTTAAGGCCGTTTCCGTTAGATAGCGAGGCTCGATAGAGACTGTGTGGACACATGAGAGTACCCGTCCATAAATTTCGTGATTGATTTTGAAACATTTTTGAACCCCCTACCCCCTCACGTGATTAAGCAGGAATTATTAAAAGAATAACACATAATTAAACCTCAAAACGTTTTCTTAACGATAATGATAAAGAATAATGAATTCTTTATTACTTCTTTATTATTACATAATAAGTAAATAAGTATTGAATTTATTTTAATTTCTTATTGATCATCTTCAACATATGTAGATTGCATGTTATTTTTAATGGTAACTAATGGCGCAACCTATTCATCTGCACTCGTGGGTTCGAATCTTTTTTTAACGTCACATTCTATATCGTTATTTTCTTCGTCAATAGTTGGAGCCTCACACTTTGAGTTGATTTTTTCGCAATGTGAATGCGCTGATGTACCTTAACCGCTTTTTTAGAACAAAAGTAAATTCCACAGTATTTACAAGTTCTCTCTGCAACTTCTAACTTTACTGTTGGAAAATAGTAGTCATATGGCAATTTTTCGATATTTTGCCAACATTCCATGTGATGGCTATCCATTACTAAAAATTCTGCAAACGATTTAACATCGTGTTCATGCTGGTTTGGTACTTTTATACCCTTTTTGCTCTGATCAATTGGTATAGGCTCTCGTAAAAAACGTGTAGGAACTACATTTAACTAAGAACTTCATATCTTAGAACCTTGAATAGAATTTTCAGTATTTATTTTTTAGTAAACAGAGAACTGATGCCGCGACGCTGTGAAATTCTCCTATTTCAATAAAAATATTGAAAAGATAATAATATGAAATATCACGAGATTATTTTGCTAACCACCCCCTTCTCTCTCATGTGATCGACCCCCTCCCTGACAGCCATCACGAGATTTATGGACGACCCCTTATGTTTAACCCAAACTCGGCTGATTTAACATTTGTTCTTCTCATAATAACACCCACAAAATCGTAATTTATATTCTCAAATACTTAATCAAAAATTTTTTAAGAGTTCAGTAGTATTTTTATTTAAAAAATATGAAAATAATTTATTTTGTATCGTAGTTAAGGTTAAACATGGTGGCCACTCTCATGTGGCCGCACTGTTTCTACCAATACTAATCTAATATATTCTATATATTAATAGCAGGTTCATCGAAGATACTATTAATGCATGTTCTAATTTTTTGTAATAGGTAAATATCAATTCTTGCGTATTTTTTTTTGTATGATTAGTAGAAGAGTGACTTGTTTACTTCTTTTTATAAATAACTTCAAGAAACAATATGCAATGGCGTCTTTCTCGAATGAAAACTGTTAACTAATCTTTTTTTGTTCAATATTGTCAGTGGTAAAATGTGGTAGGTCGTGATAAAGCAATATACATAAAAAATGTACATATTCACTGTGTGTTGTCTACAGATCATGATTCCGTAAAATGTGTTGCATATCTTTTCTTTCAAATCGATTCAAAAAACATCTGTTCGATTTTAAAATCGATGTGTTAAATAAATAAATTTAAATATCGCTAAAAGGATAGTGGCGCTTAAAATTTAAACAAATTGAAAGTCAAAAACATGTTAATTTTCGACCTTGGTATCTAATTTTATTAGGCAGGCATTTAAAAGTTGAACATTCCATCATTCTTCATGTACACAAATAAATACTCGCAAATTCAAGGATGTGAATTTGGATGTACGCGAATGCAGATAACAATTTATAACTTTTTAACACCGTTGCCGGGTTTGACAGTTTTTTAAATAAGTAAATAATCATTCTCAAATTTTTTATAATCATCTAGAAATATTTTTGTCACATACAAGTTGTGATAAAGTTGGCTCAAAGATCTTATCGCAGAAAAGAATTTACATTACATTACATATATGTAATAATTTACCGCACATATGACTTCGTAATGAATAGCTTTTACAAAAAAGCCGCACATAGGAAATGGACTTGGTCAAGCTAAGACTGTGAGACTAAAAATGAAATAGATTTCATGATAATTTCTAATAACAAAGGATGTTGGGGTTCTAATCAGATGTTCCATAATGGTGATTAAATAATATTAAGAAAAAAGTAATAATAAACATCAGGAAGGAAAGAGATACGCTTGCTACGAGGATAACGAGAAACGCACTGTAAATGAAAATAACTTTGAGAAACTGAAAAAACCGGAAATTACCGTCTGTACAAGATGTGTACGTTGACGTGAGCATAGACGTTATTTACCACAAACTCATTGGAGTCATGAAGTATGCAGAAGAAAGTTGTAGAACTTCAACAAAAACGAAATGGAAAAACTGGGCACCAACACAAAACTGATGATAGCAAAGATGAGAAGAGAAATGGTAGACAAACAGAGAAATATCCAAGGCGATAAGAAAATATCTAAGAAGATATGACACTCATAAAATATCTAACATAATTGAAGAAAGGGGGACAAAAGCCATGAGGAAGACGACACTATAAAAAGAATAATGCCAATGGTAACATATAGAACCGGTAGAACTGATACCAATGATTCAAAATAATGGCTCAGAAGATCTGCCAGATGTTATTACAGATGAAATAAAGATAGCAATTATTAATATCAAAAACAAGGCACCTGGCGATGACGGTCTGGTTATCGTGGCTATAAAGTGACGAGTTCCTCTCTATCGAGCTCTATGCAAGTTGCTTAATATTTGCATAGAAAAAGGAACACCTTTCCAACGGGATCGAGCAATAATAATGATAAACAAGCTGGATTTGGAGCAGAGTATAATACAAACGATCATTTTCAAATAATCAAAACGCTCACAGAGCGAACTATGAAAAGACGTTTGATACAGTGAACAGTTTTGACCGCCTATAGAGTAGCAATCATAAAATATGTATACGACAACGCAAAAGTATTCACGAAAACACCACCGACTTTAATATAAAAGAGGAGTAAAGAAAAAGTGGGGTCATCTTACCAAAACTGTTCATTACTATGCTGGAATATATGGAAGTAACTTTCGTTTGAAAAACTTCAGATTCCTGAGTTGTTGTAGTAGACCGTGTCGACGGAGGTAGAAATATGCTTGATGATTTAAATAAAGCCTCAAAAAAAGTTTGAACATAAATAAATCGTACAGTGTTCGAACATACCGGTGCTAAAGTTATCCGAAACAACCCTCTTCACAGCGGCGCATCATCATCAATTACTTATTTATTATTATGAACCTCATTAAGTTATCTTGCTATAAATTTTGAAAATGTTTAGTCTGTCTGTAAGTTTTAGAGATTCCACTTCAACCCCATTGAAGTATCAATCTCAGTTAATTATTATTAATGTGACAATAATGAACCATTAATATATTTATCTAATTTTATAATTATTATATATGGTATAAGATAAAAACTAATTCATTCAACTGATATTCGTCTAGTACGCCAGTCAGATTGGTGTAATCATATGTAACTTTAAATTATTAAATCCTAAGTTTGCTAAATAAATTGTTTGTTTAAAAAAGCAAGTTGATGACTTATTTAATTCTAACATACGATGCTGAAACTCCAACCTCAATAAAAACTACTATAAACCAAATAAACAATGGGACGAGCGATACTAGATTTATCTCCGAGACAGAGTAGTGAGGTTTGAAATGGTATACCAAAAGAATTCTTGAGTAAAGACAAAATGCCCTTAAATGTAGAAGATGCCTACCGAACGCTAGACTGACGATATTAAGAGGATAGTTCTCAGTTGCTAATGACTGTGAACAGGAGCAAAAATTAAAGGAGGCCTATGTCCAGCAGTGGACGAGATTGGCTGTTTGATGATGACTTAGTTATCCGAATAAAATGGTTTACCATGCATATGTTGAAGCTTTGAATAAATGGGAAACTAAATGTGGAAAATATAGTCTATTTGAACTATGGCGGCTGTTTGTGCAACTTCCCTTAGCGTTTTCCTTCACCCCTCCTAAATCGGCGTAATACATACCTATAATTTTAGCCCCTTCTTCAGGTAATCTATGAAAATTACGCTTTCAGCATATCAAATTACAGTTGACATGATCTTCTCTGCGAAAGTTACGTCTTAAATTTTTTCGGCCAATCTGAACTTGGATATTTCTTACTCTGCATTTTGGTTGCTGCTTCATAGATTTCGTTATGTTATGTGCTAAATAGCTTCCAAAATTTTTTTTAAGATTCTGACACGCTGCCCTAGACGCATGTGCCTTTATAAAGAATTTCATGGTGAAATAGTTTACCAGGATGCAATGTAAAACAATCTATGCTTGAACACACCCTGGCAGTCTTGATATACATATGGAAGCTTATTTTTGCGAATATTTGCCTAATGTTCACAAATTTCAAAAACACTGTCCAAGTAGATTAGAGCAGTATTACAAAATCTAATACACGAAATGTAGAAATTTAATTATATTAGTTATAGCCAGTTTCCTGAATCGGAATTTGCCATAAAAAGAATTAGAATCTAATGGTTCAGGAAAAGATGGTTTATAATCCATTTTGAAAAAAGTAACTCAGTTGTAATTTATGGAACCGTTGGTGATATTCATACTGAAATACGCTGTTTACACTAACGCCAAGTTCAGAGACCGAAGGTAAACTGGTTGATGTAGTGATAGTGTAAACAGTATGTTTCAGTTTGAAAGGATTTATTCATATTTGTTAAGGACACTCCAAAAACTTCCATTTATTCTTCCAAGAAATGCCATAAAGCCGTTCTGCACTGATGATTCTGTTTTAAATGAAAAAAATATTGTTTCAAAAAATGCGATACAAGGATTTATAATGATTGAAAAATGTGAGATTTTTACTGGTATATATGCAGTTTCTATGATTTTGTGCGAAAGCGCAAGTAAAAATTATGTGCTTCGTATGTTAACTTGGGATTTAGGAAACAAGTTTCAAATCCCCACCTAAAGAGTGAAGAGAAATTGATTGAGAAAGCCTCAAAATCTAGTCTTCTAATGTGTTGGTATGAAACAAACTTTTCTGGATCTAAAACGAAAATTTTAGTACTAAATAAATAATAATTCTCATGTCAATCTTAAAAAATGACGGCGATCAGTAGACAAAATATACTGTAAGGGTTTGGTCGAAATTTTTCCTACCTAACAATAATCATTTTTGTTTTTGGACATCGCCTCTTTCAAGCCTATAAGTCTAGGATGCTTTAACTCTTTTAATCCTTGCATATAATAGTTACTGTCTCTTACCACAAAGTAAGCATTTTCATTTGCGATAATGTGAAATTTCTCTCCTGCAAGTGAAATAGAAAAAGTCGCTGGTGGAAACAGTGAATAGTCAACCAATTCAAAGCGTGAATTTTACCCATAGCGATCACCGAAGTGTGAGAAGGTGCGTTATTCTTATTAAAAAGCAATTTATTTTTCTTTAATTGCAATTTTCCCCTTTACCCTACTGAGGATAGATGCGTAATACTTTTTCCTTTTTGAAGAGAGTCGATGAACACAATTACTATCCCAAAAAACGGTCGCCGTGATTTTTCCGGTCGATTTTTCGGAGCAAATTCGCCTTTAGCAGGTCACTGTCTTATTTTTTAGTTTCGGAGTGTAGTGGTAGATCAAGTTCCGTCTACAGTTATGGTTTGATAAAAAAATGCTATTCATTTTATATAAACCCCGTCAATGAGCAAATTTTGATTCAAATTCCCTTATGATTCCAAGTGTACAGCAAATGAATTCTTTTGATATGCCTCTTCTATTTTTCTAACCTCAATCCGACGAACTTTTTCGATAATATCGCTGGTTGTCGCAGATTTTTGCCGTTTTTAACGGTCGTCGTCAGTCGGAATCACTCAACGCATGCGTAAATGTATTGTACGCTACCGTACCAGTTTACGTCAACTGGCATATATTTTTCAAAATTATTTTAAATAATTGGTGGTTAATTTAGTCATAAACCTTTCAATATTCTTACAATTTAATGAATAAGACTTCATTTTTTCTGATTCGGAATGCTAAAGTTTATTTGATTAATGAATATATTCATTTGAAATTTGTTTATGTCGCTAAATTTGACGTATTCTACAATGATGAAATATTTAGGCTATATTTCCGTATTTGCTCGGTTTAGGATCATAAGTTTGTTTAGCGTTTTCGAGGTCGTAAAATCAAGGTTCCGGATGTTGGAACTTAGTACTTCCGATTTTACCAATAACTGGATTGGTTAATTTTCAATTCGGCTTTATGAATTGTTTTGTTTTTAAAAAGTTCTTTTTTGGGAGGCATATTTTTAGAGGTTTTTCTGAAGAGGGATTGAATGTGCATTAAGGAAAAAGTCATAAATAATTGTTATTCACGTTTTTATTTATTCAACTTTTGTTTGTATTCGAATTAGTTCTTTGATTTTGTGAGGAGTCCAAGGAACGGATACATTTTCTGATTAGCTGAGATTAGGTTATGTTAAATGGTCGATAACTCGGGAACATTTTCCATGTTATTCAAAAATCCAATCAAAAAATCTGAAGCAGAAGTCAACCAATCAAATTATTTGTAAAACCGTAAGTACTAATTTCCAAAAAGTGAGACTTTGACAAAGAAATTCTGTGTCCTCGAAAACGCTAAATTATGATTGAATCGAACACAATATTTCCAATATTTTGATTATTGTTGTGCCTTTGATATTTTAAGTTTTCCAATGCAGGATGTAATTTTTCTATTTCTCAATGAATTATTTCACGCTTTCATGAAACTGTAACAAAAATTTAGTCCAACCTAACAATATTCACTTAAGTCATAATTATTTTTCCAAAATTAATGATAATGTTTTGATATTTTGGCAACAGCGTTTTTGTATATTATACGAGTTTTTATTTTTATCTTTTACCGTTTACGCATTCACATGATGGAATTTCGCGGGATATTTTAACGCGATGTTCAAGGTAATAAAGTACCACGTGACTCGGTTGCCCTGGCCTACTTTACTTTGAAAAATAAAGAAAAAAATGTATAAATAGATTGCAAATCTTTATATGTAAATAATAATTTTTTAATGAGAAAAATTGATGGTGACTAAAAAATAAAATAATAACTGTAATACATATATTGTTTATTCTGCATTGCATTTATAAAAATAAATTACTTGCCGCATAAACAACTTTCTTCATCAAATTGTTAATTAACAAAATTTTCTCAAACTTTATTTATCATTGAGAAAACTGTGATTAGTTTTCAATATATTCTTCCTTTACTTCCACATATTTTCCAGAACGTCTAACCAAAGCTTCTACGCCGCTCTAAAAATATGATGCATCCATGACTCAAAATGTTCGTACTCCGCCTGTTTTACTTAAATTGCCCTTCAACTTTGCGAATAAAAAAAAGTCAGAAGGGGCCAGATCAGTGCTATATGGTGGATGTTCGTGTACAGTATGTCTGCAACCGTTGTCACGAAGCAAGCTTACCCTGGGCTAATTTTGTCGCGCCTTTTTTATATAATTTTTTTACGCTTTTTACTTTTAAATCCTTAATCAAGTCCAAAAATATTGTAGCCATCACTTTTTTTTGGTGCTTTTTGTGACCTCTGCTTTTTTTGACATGGGCTCTCCGTTGCAATGCCATGGAATCTTTATTGGAAGT
This sequence comes from Diorhabda sublineata, assembly GCF_026230105.1. Lineage (NCBI taxonomy): Eukaryota > Metazoa > Arthropoda > Insecta > Coleoptera > Chrysomelidae > Diorhabda > Diorhabda sublineata. The sequence goes on from NC_079476.1 coordinate 28,407,560, forward strand.
CGAGTCATAGTAAAAGACCATAATATTGGATAAACTGTTATAAATGTTCCGATTACACATTTTTCAAAACAACTTGATTGAGTGGTTGTTCGAGCTCTACTCTTTAATAAATTGGATCGAGTCAAAATTTGAAACTTGTTGAGACTTGTCACTGATGCGTGCATAAAGATTTTCGTGAACTCACTCTAATCAGTATTTAGTTATAGTTAGGTCAAGAACTCATCGACCGCGCTACCTATAAGCGAAAAACCAAATTTTTTGAGGGCATCCAAATAATTTTAGTAATAGTATGTCAATTTGATTAGTAGACTAGACTAATCGAGGAATTTGAACAGTCATAAAAATATCTCTGTTGGTTAAATTAAGTTATGTGTTGGTCCAAATCAGGGATGTAGTAAAATAAAAACCGACATCAGCAGAATTTGAAACATGAATTGCAGATTTTTATCTACTATAAATGTGTATACAGTAGTCTGCCGGTAATCCGACAAACGTTTTGCAGGACATTGTCGAACTATCAAAATGTCGGATTATAGAGGACTTACTTACTATACTATATAGGACTATACCCCTTACTACAAAAAAGTACCTTGTAATTTGACAAATTAGGAATCCAATAAGATTCTATGTGTTGGACATATATTACAAATCATACTTCATTGTGTATGTCAAATTTGAGAAATTAAACAACATAATAGAGAACTTACATTTTATTATAAAATTAACTTTTAACAAGGCTTATCCTTTAGTCCTGTCTATATCGGAATTTCCCATGATGCCTAGCAAACGTTTTAGTAAGTGTACGATGGATTTTCCGTAAGATTTATTTCTTGTGGTTTCTACAATTCTGTCCAAACCCATTTTTTCAACATGTTCCATTTTTTCATTCCTTCTCCATTTGTCTACATTTGACACTTTGATGACTACATTCCTTTGCCCGTCAGTATACTGTTTGTATGTGAATAGTTTTCAGGGCCTCAATCTCAGTTGTTTTTAATTTTCTAGATTTGTTAGAGATATTTGCGCGTCAGATTTCATCTTTTATTTTGTATATTTTTGACTCAGCAATACCAAGGCTCGTTTTTCCCAATAAAATCTTTGAGGTGTCCTGATTTTGCGGCCACTTTTTTGATATTTTCTAAACTTTCTTGAATTATTTTATTTCCTGTTACTATTTTGTCTCGCTGGAGCTACTTCGTTGCTCTCATGTATTTGGTATCGTTTGTAGATATATGCATGTTTATTTTTGATGCCTTATTGTTAAAAGCTTTTAATATTCCCAATAGTTCATATGTTCTTCCCTTTAATATCCTAATTTAGTATTTTTCGCGGTTTTTTACCTTTTCGTATATAATTGTATACAACAGAAGAAGGCTGAAAGTGTTTATATCATGACGTGAACATTAAAATTTTCCTTTTTTTTTCATATACTTTCATAAGTTCAAATGAATATTGATTTAGTTTTGCGCCCCGCTGGAAATTAAACGTTGTTTATTTAGGTCAAATTAACTAATAATTTGAATTATTTCCTTTTTAGTATTTTGAAGCCCCAATAATTAATTTTGTTTTTGCGCTACATTTTCAAATTATTCTACAGTTTGTAATAGCAAAATTAAATGGAAAATCGCAAGCATATTATATTTAAATGTGATTCCTTCCATAAATGGGAGAATCATTTAAAGAGTTCTCTTCATGATTAATTTAAAAATGATATTCCATTATATCAACAATAGATTTACGCGTTCACAAACATCTATTCGTTTTAGAATTCCACTCAACAATGTCTATTTCTCAGTTACTGCTGTTATTGTAGGAGTAAAGTATATCCAAATGGATATTGTACTTTTGGGGATAGTTACGAAGAGACTCTCCCTTTTTTTGATAACATTGTAGAGAAAACTTTTGTCCCAGTTTCAGTAAATGCTACTACATCCATTTTACATTGCCTGATCTCTACAAGCATCCTCTTTGATCGCTACTCTTCGAATACTATGTATTCCGGAATCCATTTCTTTTTTGTATGTCTGTTTTTGTCATATGGTTTCTTCCGTCACATCTGAGGATCTGTTAAAAGTCTTTGGATGCATATTGATTGAAAAAGTGATAGGTCCAAGTAGATCGCTTCAATCCACTAGCTAAGAGAGTCAGAACATTTTTTCCTTTACATTGATTGCTTTTCTCAATTTGGAGTTAATCTCTTGTAGGTTTTCCGCTTCTTTAAACGGGGTAATTGTCTAACAATTAACATACAAGTCTTAAACTTAACTTACAAGGAAATGTCTGGCTTACATAATTTTTTTTACTTTACGATTTTTCCTCATCTCATAGTAACGCCCCAGGCATATTATGGGCAAGTAACTAGCGGCAAAAAACGTTAAAACTTGTTATTTTGTTACTTAATGTCAATTTTTATAAAAATTTGGATTCAAGCTTGGATTTGCAAAAAAATTTGAAATCTCAGATTTTATGCAAGTGTATTTTTAAGAAGTGTTGCTTTTTAATATTTCAACCCTTATGAAATCCACCTTCAATGACCAAATTTTTCAAAAGTTTTTTACAGAAATAATAAAAAAATAAAAATATTTTTCGAATCAATAAAATTTTTTAGTTAGAAAATAATAAAGAAAAAAATTTTGAATAATTACATTTCATCATCCCTAATATCTTCTTCCTCTTCTCGTTCGTGCCGTGCCGGCTGTTGCTCGATTGTACACTCCACTTTTTCAAATGCTCCAAAACTTGTGAATTTTGAAAAAAAAAACAGTTGGTGCTTTGACAATAACTCGCTTTGTTTCAAGCTATGAACTTTTTAAAAAGCATTTTGTAGTAGATTTGAAGTACTTCAACGTCATATCAATTAAAACTTTTTTCGTCCCACGGTTTTGAAAAGGGTGCAGCTCAAAGGGGTTACATGAGTCACATTTGGTACGCAAATACAAACTTTGTATCTCCTTCAATTTTCATGAAACATAGATTTAGAAAAGCTCAAAATTTTTGCCAAACCCTACAATTAATATTTGAAACATTTTTTTTTCAAGATTACGGAAATGTTCAATTTAATCAATTATTTTTTTCTAAAATTAACATTCAAAACCGGTCAAATCACATAGATCAAATCAATAATACATCAATATAGTTAATTGCAAATGGATTACGATTAATTTAAATTAGGGTGATAATGGCGGGTATAATTATTACATTTTAAAAAAAATAAAGCAGAAAACTTAATTTTGATATAAATCAGTCAACTCTTATGCAAAAGACTTTTGAAATTGTTCACATTAAAGGTTTTTCTATGTGCTTTGAAAAAGATATCTTGGGATTTTTCCATAAATTTTATAAATTTCAAGTTATTTGAGATTAAAGGTTTTAAATTTCGGGATTTCACAAAAATAGCCATCCTTCAACGAGCAACAACTCAGTTATTATTGAATTTACAGAGAACATTTTTGTACTGATGATTTCGCTGAAAAATATGCGTTCAAAATATGTGCTCTTTCAATGAAACATGAGAAGCTTCAATCGTCAATAATTCTAAAAACCAACTTCAGAAAAAAACTTTGTTGAATAAAAGCTGCTTAGAATTACTCAATCGACCTTGATTATCAAAATTCCACGGAAATCGGCTGGTACCTGGCCTATTACTTGCATAGCCGATTTTAAACTATTCGGTAAAGTTTGTATGAACAACGATTATTATCGTTTCAGGTGGTTTGACTATTGAATGACTGCTATTCATTTATTTTATTATTAAATTCTGTTTAAACAAACATTAAAATGTACGTAGTTTGTTTCAATTGAAAATACATATTTGATAAAAACTTTTTATTTGCTCAGTATTTAAAATTTCAAACTACTCGCAGAACTGTTTTGTTGTTGACAATAATAACAATGATGAATGATAAACACTTGGGGTATGAAAGAAGTATAAAAAGAACAAATAAAATTAACTCTTCAAGGAAAACTGTCTCTACATTGTGACTTGAAACGAATTGCAACACTCCTTTTTTCCGAGCATTTACTGTTGTTATTCGAATGCGGATTAGTCAGAGCATTTTATGAGACGTCTGGGTTTTTAGGTCACAATCACCTGTTTTCCATCTAAAAACAAATAAAACAGCACCAGTTCGATTTCAAACTTGAAATGTTTGAACAGTATATATCGATGCTTATTATCATAAATCTACACACAGAAATCGGAAACGTGAAAATCACTTTTCAATTTATCAAATTAAGAGATTTAGATGAAAACCGCGGAGGATGATTCATGGATGTTCTTTGAAGCCACATGGAATCATGTTGAAATCATGGAAATCAAAAAGATATCGGTTAAAGTCATACTGGTTATGTTGGTATCAAGGTTTAAACTTTTATTATATAATATATTATCTATTTTAATATAATAACTCATATCAGTATAAATATAACTACTTCTTTCGAATCCAAAGCAAAATTTGATTCAAAAGATGAACTCCCGCCTTCAATATAATTACAATAAGTGGCTCGATCATTTCATCAGTAATATTGTCGAACTTCCACATTTTCTCTTCACCTTTAATCGTATGATTAACTGCCTATCCCCACTTTTTAGCGTTCACATTATTTACAGCCTCCAAAAACAACTTTTTAACATGACTCATTTTAAAAGAATTGTTTTTTCTTGAAATATCTCTCCTTTATCTGTACCCATATCAGTTCAATCGGGTTTGGTTCGCAATAATATGGTGGAGATACACGGTTATGTCCCGATTTTATTCAATTCCATATTGTTTGAATATTTCTACCCGAAGGGAACACAAACAATACAGTTATTTTCTTACAGAACGGGGATGGAACTTAATATTCTTTGCATTTAGCCAATTCTGTAAATCTTTTTTCTATCACTTGGCTGTGACCAATTTTTAACAACTGTTTAACAAGACTTATTTTAAAAGAATTTTCAAACATCCTCCCTTTATCTGTGCCCATAAAAGTTCAACTGGGTTTGGTTCGCAATAATATGTGGGATGTAACTTAATATTCTTTGAATTTAGCCAATTTTGTGAAGATTTTTTCAATCATTTGGTTGTGGACAATTTAACAATTTTCCCAAAAGTCTCGAGTGATAACTGACATATTCATTACTATTATACTGTACTGAGGAAGAAAATATATCATTTGTTGGTACAATTTTTTAAAAATATGAACATTCATGTCCTGGTCATGGTCTTGATGGAGGATTTAAACCAAAAGATAAATTATTCAAAAAAAGCCTGACTTCAACATGTAACAGTTTCATCTTTCCAAAATTTATTTTCTGTGTGTGCTTCGTTGATCCAAGTTTCATCTAAATAAAATATATTTCTTCTTTGGTTTTCCTTTTATTTTATAGCCCTTAGCCAATTTCTTCTTCTTACTATCGTTATCTATTGTCTTTCTGGAATGCTTTTTCCAACGAAAACCTAATTCTTTCAAAAGTTTTCTAAGTATGCTTCGACTCATTTCAGGGTAATCCTTATCATCTCGAACCGTGGCAAGAATATTGTCTAAAGTCGAAAATTCTTTGCTAAAGAAGAACGCATTTGTTTCTTTCAAATGATTTTCTGTTTGAAATTTTGATTTTCCTGGAGCTTTACATGCTTTTGAACACAGTTTAACTTACTTTACTTCACCTTTAGTTTCTGAAGGCTAACTTCGTTATCGCGTTTGCGCGTCAGACAGTGTAATTGTGAGTGTTGGTGTAGTTGTAGTGTAAAAATCGTGTTCAGTATTAATATCACCAGCGTTTCCAGAAATTAAACCTCCACTTTATGTGGTGTTTAAAACTGGCGACATTTCTGTAAATCGTTGAATTCCTAACACCAAGCTTACTACTACTTAATTACATTGTGCCTTCGATACTATTACATACTTGTTTGTTTGTGAATGATTTAAAATAATTAAACAATTAATTGTTAAACATTAACTGTTAAAGGCCCAATTTTTTGGCGTTTAAGCGGCCCTTCCAAATTTTCGATAATCACAGTACACTGCAGTTTGGGAGCAGCTGCTAGCAGAACTAAACTGTTAAGAATACACAACTTACACCTCCTTACTAAATGTAATTGTATTTTCGGGGAAATTTGTTGGGAAGGGATTCTTGGAATTGAAATAAAACAGAATTTCTAACTTCATTGAAAAGATCTTAGAAAAAACACTATTTAATCTTTAATACACAAAGCTTTTAACCTGCCCAAACCTTTTTCTGTTGTTTTGTGAAGCTTCGGTTTTCTCGTACATAAAAATAGATTATAAGAGAAAGAAGATATTACGTCTTTTTATCGTTTTCTTCTATTTAACTTAACCGCAAAGAAAAACATTGTTTAAGTAGGTGAGATGAGGAAATAAAGTATCAGGTAAAAAATATATTCACCTGTCTTCAAATATCTTGATAATCATTTAATTCACCAGCTCTTCTATTGCAAATATAAAATTGAGTATTTTTTCCGATCACACTTGAAGTACCGGGTGGTTACAAGATTATCAGCTTGTTATGAAAATGTAACGAATATTTTATTTCGATTTTCGAGCAAATCATTACGTCGGGTTAGTTTGATATGCGAACCTATTAAGGACCGATAACAATACAATAATTTCATGAATTCGTACTATTATTCTGGGAAGTATAGGTTATAACGAACTTCTTAGACTCGATATTTATTCACTTCAAATGATCACATTTTTACCAAGTATCGATAAAAATACAGAAATATATAATAAATTTGTCCTATAGTCTTCATCAGGGTCATTAGTTCAACTATTTCCTTTTTTAAATTATTATTTTGTGTGTGAGAGGGTAGATAAAAAAGATAATATACTTCAACATTGCGTCGCTATATTTGATATGATCCTGGTATTTCCAATTCCAGCTATTTATTAAAAAAAATAATAATCTATTAATTCATGTATAGTGCTACTAACCATTTATTCAATCAACATCTGGTATATGTAAGTCTGTCTAGATAGTAATGCAACTTATATTGTCCAGACAAGGTAATATTGCGTTCAAAAATATACAAATTAATGAGAATCATCTTCAATTATGATATTTAAGTATTATTCGTTCCATCAGAAAAAATGTACGGTTATGTTTTAACTTATAGTTCAGTTTCAACTGATAGTTTGAACTATGGGAAAATTAATAACAAATGTGGCCTCGTAAGATTATTTTTACCTCTAGATAGGCCCAATTGTCATATATTAACCCAATAGAGACCCTCAACGAAAGTAATCTTCATAGTTTTCAAAAAAAACTCATATTTGATATTATAAGTTCCAGTATATTTACTCTCAAAAAAACTCCGTTTCTACTTAACCGTAGTGATATAAAGTAAAAACAGAACTGTTACTTTTTCACATTTAATGAAAATCACAGAAAGATCAGTTAATGGAACTTCATTCTTAACAGGTATAACGGAATCAGATCAGAAACAGATTTGGAACTACTACTAATAGACGGTTGTCTTGAAACTCGGAAAACTGCAGAACCGAACGAATTTTGTTCTGCAGTCAAAATTCCTTTCTCAGGATCCTAGTATTTCGTCTCCTTGTGTGCATTACCCCCCCCCCCCCCCATTGCTTCCATCTGTCGATCTGTCGTTACGTACCCCTATTTCTGTAGGTGTTATAAAAATAAACACAATCAACGTGAACGGTACATGGAAGATTTGAAACCATTCTTATTATAATTAAGAATGTGAGTGAAGAAAAATATGTGACTGAGTCACTCATCATCCTACTCTCAAATGCCCTTGTGGCTGTGTGTGAGGGATTTATTGATATAAGGTATACTGAAGAGAGAGCCCTTCAGCAACTTAATGAAAAAGGCATTGGAAGAGATTATTCCGTAAGCGGAAAATAACGGACTAGGATTTAATCCTAATTAATCCTAAAAAGACTGAGTTAATTTCAGTTCACAGCTCCAAAAGTGAATAAACAAGATCTTTGCCCATCAAAGGAAGGAATCATACTAGACTTCAACCTAAGAAACGCGGAGGAAAGACATCGTTTTATACACCTGAAGGAAGATGTTCGAAAAATTTGGGTACTGCATATTGGTTTTCTACAGCAATCATAAAGTCTGTCATAATCTTCCATTCAGTGGTATTATGAGGAATAAAAAATGATATCGAAATGTGCTGTGCTGGGAATCACTTGACCCAAATACTGAACAAGCAGCACTAGAAGCAGTTTTACGCCCGCAGCCCATTGGTTTGTTCATAAAATGTGTAGTAGCTTCAAATTGAGCTCTCCCGTTGAGAGAGAACAACCTTTGGAGGCAAAAGAATTATGGACTTACAACTACCCTGCAGGAAATGGGTAAAATACAAGGCAAGAGGGTCTGTTAGCTCAGAATATGATCTCATTAAAAGGATTTCAAGGAAAGTTTGAAAATAAGCATTCCATTCCATCATATAACAAAAAAATGGAAAAAAAATTGTATTTCAAAGACTTCTAGAAATTGTAAATACTGAAAACATGATGTAATGTACTGCAAGTAGAAATGTACGCAATAATGTAGACTACCATAATGTTGAATCAAGAGGAAACATAATAATATAGCGATTTGTCCAGGCATCGATGAAGAGAAAACAAAAAAAAGATGATTAGATTTACGAAACACTCAATTCACTAAACATTGAAAATTATTGGCACAAGATTCGAGAAATATGAATAATCAATGGGCAACTATTACCGCTTTGACGGTAAAACAACGCCAAATGTTGGAAGATGAGAGAAATAATAAGTAAAAAAACTTAAAAATATTATATAAAAGAGAAATGTGGTTAGGTAGTTAACTAGTCCCATTATTTTAGGATTTCAAAGATGCTTTAAATATTATGTTGATTTTATGGCAAATTTTGATGCCAATCTTAAGTAAAACGTTGTTATTCGTTGAAGAGAAGAATTGCTGCTATTGTTGCAGAAAAATGAGTCGAATTGCGTTAAGATTTATTCTATCATCAGCTATATTTTCCTGATCTGATTCTATGCAATTATTTTGTTCTCAAACTAACAAAAAATGGTAAATTTCGGATGGTTTGATAAAATTAAAAACTAGCAAGGCTCATTTTGTAAAGTTATGCTGAAAAATGAAATATTTTTCAACAGTACTTTCTCGATAAAAAGTCCTTATTCATTCGCCGTATTTTTCGATCGTACCTCGTAGTCGATCATTGTATATTTAAACAAGAACACACGGTAACCTTGGGCAAATTCTAATTTGGTTTATATATCACTAGATATTCCAACTGGCAGCTCATGTTGATGAAAATGTTTCACCTCCTTAACTTAAATCAATCATTGTAATAAACTTGTATGATTAATACAAGAAACAAATGGAGATATAAACTTGTCAAACGATATCTGCGACGACACATATTTCAAACATGAATATAAAATAATGAAAATAAAAGTGATGCCAATGTTACCGGGTAAGTAGGTCACTATGTTATACTCCGACGATGTACCAGCAGAAATAAATTAAATCAGATTGGTCTTTACTGACCAGATTTTAATGATTCATTTATTATAACGTTGACATCTGCGTCGGCGGTGCCAGTTTATAACATTTTATATAATGCGATAGAATGAAGTAAATTGAAAATTTCATATGTGGTAATAGCCCATAGCTAGTTTTTTTTTAACTCTGATGTTACGTCTCCTATCTTTTTTGGCTTTCCTCTCCTTTTAATTCCCTCTCCCTTCATTTGTGCTTTTTTGGCAACTCTGCTTTCATTCATTCTGCACATAGATCCCAACCAACTGACAAGCTGGTTATATATTTCATTCAATTCAGCATTTGTTCTTCTTCTCCATAACTCATTCACACCTATACAGTACAGTCGGTCTAATCATTATTTTGTACAATCTTTTCTTTTTTACTTTCGAGATTGTTTCCGCTTCAAGGATATTAATCCTTACTCGAAGGACTCAACTTTTTCAAAATCATATGCTTCATTCGCCGACCTGAAAGGTCTGTTTTCCACCTGATTCTTGTTTTGCCGTTGCGTTTTCATGTATTAGGTCTTTTCGCCATTCACCTTAAGGTCAAATAAGAGGATATATTGAAAAATTCTTAGCCTACTATAGAACCAAACAAAATTTCAATTTCTAAATATTTCATTACTCAACATATTCTGCAACGTTTCTAGACCTTTCAAAAAAAAATGTTTCTTCTTGCTCTGCAAACCAGACCTACACAGCTTTTATTACCTCCGTTGGAAAAAAATTTACAACTTTTTAAACTTTTTTCTGTTTAAGAAAGAGATGATAGTCGGACGGAGCCAAATCTGGTGAATAAGGGGAGTGTTCTAGAAATTTAAACTCTAAATCACGAATTTTTTGCACGGTAACATGGGATTTGTGTGCAGGGGCGTTATCCTGCAAAACCAAAACACCTTTGGATAGCTTTCGGCGTCTTTTCTCTTCAATTTTTTCCTGCAGACTGGTCAGTAATGTCGAATAGTAATTCCAGTTATTGTTCTACGCTTATCTAAAAAATAAATCATGATTACTCCATGGCAATTCCAAAAAACTGAAGCAAGAACTTTTCCAGCAGATTTTTGGACACGAAACTTCTTAGGTCTTGAAAAACCAGTGATTGTTGCTTTGTTTCTGGATCATAGAAATGTACCCAAGTCTCATCCATAGTAACAATTCAGTTTAAGAAGTCTACATCGTTTTTAAACATTGGGGATCCATTTTGCAGCAATTTTTCTCATGTCCAAATTGACGTGAACTATATGATGAACGCGTTCGTATGAAATATTCAGGGCTTCAAATATCCGTTTTAGCCCAATTCGACGGTCTGACAAAATCATGTCATGAACTGCATCGATATTTTCGGGGACTGACACAGAAACTGGTCTTCCCGATGGGTCATCATCTTCAATGGAAAATTTACCACTTTTGAATCTTGCAGTCCAATTTTTTATATCCAATATCTTCGTAAATCTGCTTACCTCTTAACCCTTTTAAATACAGGTACTTGATAATGGCTCGATACTCCAATTTTTCACCGACTTCTTGGTTATGAATTTGTCCCAATTTGTTTTTTGTTCTGTCACTTTTTTTTATATATAAGGCATATTAAAAAACTTAGTAAGGTCATGAATATTATTACAGAATAATTTCCATATTTCCTAGAATTTTCATAAATCTACGTAAGCTGATACCGAGTGTTTGATCTTTTATTGGTCTTTTTTAACCATAAGCTGTACAGAACAATAGGAAAATGTTTTGGACATGCCAAAAGTAAAAGATTATATAGCCACATCATAAGATTTCTTTTGTTTTTGTCAATAGGGGTTGTAAATTTTGTTCTATTTTAATTCGAAGAATCTCTTTCCAACAAATTTCACGGAGAATACAATTACATTAGGTAAAGAGGTGTAAGTTGTGTATTCTTAGCGGTTTAGATCAGTTGCAGCTGAAAGATGCAGTGTCCAGCCTATTGTGGATTCTAGTGTGATCATGAAAATTTGTAAGGGCCGCTTAAACACCGAAGAATCAGTAGTTCAACATTTACTGAAAAAATATAAATGTTTAATTGTTTCAAATCATTTACAGACAAATATTTATGTAGAAATGTTGATGACACTATGGAATTAATTAATAGCACTCTTGTTAGAAAATTTACGATTTACACAGTTATTTAAGAAGCATGGAAAGCTCCAGGGAAACCAAAATTTCAAATAGAAAATCATTTGAAAGAAAACTTTAAAGGATAGTGTATAATATGCGCACACAAATTGGTATGTTGTTAAAATTGAAAGATCCTGTAGCGACTACGCCATGTGTATCCCTGCCGTCGATTTTGAAAATACATAATACTAATACACTTTCATTCACATTTTTCATGTTTCGGCTGTTTCGCTGAACAACTTCCTCAATAAAAAACAAGATTCTTGGCCACCCGACTGACACCTGACCAAGAAAATTCCAAGTTGCCTTCTTTTGAAAATTCCAAATTACCTTTTTATTATAAATCTAATTTCCCAACGGCATGCAATTTATTCCGATATACTTGGAACCCAGTTTCAGGAAAAATCAGCATACCTACAAACCTCTACCTTTCACCATGCGGGGTATTACAGCGAACGCATCTCGAGGGGGACCTAAGTTGCATTTATCATATATTCGCACGCACGGGGTATATAGGCGGAGTTTAATTACATTTTGAATTCATCAAGTTTTACGGAGGCATTCGTTCCATAGTAACCCCAATATATGAGTTTTAAGTCGTTAATCGAATGTTTATTTTTGTTATTTCGTCGCCATCCTCGATCCTAAGACTCGCGCCCATAATCCTAAATTCAACACCTTCATATGAAAATTTTTGCTTTTCAGACAAACCCCATTCTACAAGAGTAAAAAGTATGATGTCCATGAAAATTTCTAAATACTAATTTCTAAACAACTTTTTCCTAAATTGCTTAAATTCTCTTTGCTTGTGTTATAGCTATATCCGCAAATGATTTGGATTATAGCCTAAATATTTACAACGTAACATAAAAATATTAAATACGGAAATGGATATGATGAATGTGAAACTGAATACTAATAAAATTGAGAGCATGATAAACGAAAGAAAAGATAAAATGAGAAGAACCAGAACCAAGAATAGATATTGCGAAAAAACTAGTGAGGTCTATTATGATGTACAGTGGTGAGACATGGGAATTAAATCAAAACCAAATAACCCGTATAAATATAATGGAAGTGAGATTTCTCAGGAGAATATAATATAAAACAAAAAAATATAAAATTAGAGCGAATAAAGGACAGTAAGTCATGGAGAATAGGAATTGCAATCCGGCATAATTTTCAGTTCGACCGGATTAAACTGGATTCCCATCGCTCTGGTCGTATTGATCAAATCAGAATAAATTGAGTTAATCGAATATCATTGTGTATATTTAGTATAGGTAGTTTATAAAAAATAAATAATATAGATACATAAAATCAGCTTTATTTCCAATGTTATGTTAAGCTTAGAAAAGAACACCCTCATGATTTGATAAATCTGTCTAATAAAAGAATGAATGAATGCCAATATTGACTTTTATAATCATAACTCTTTAGTTCAATGAATTTTAAGTGATAATTGTCTTAGTATTCATCAATTCAATATATATTATAAGAAAGTAAACTTTGATTTTGTAGAAAGGGCAGTAGAAAACAAATAGTGTTAATTGTGTTGATCTGTTAGTCGCCTTCTAATAGAGCTCCAAATATAGCCTGCGGTCGAGAAGGCCTTTTCAGCTTCTATACTTGTTGGCTTAGCAGACAAGTATTCTCCTCGAACTCCGTCACGTTCAAACGCAATTATTTTCTTGTTCCCGAATTTGTAATTGTTATTTCATTTATAATGTCAAATCTTTCTTAAGTGAAAGGGAATTTTAGTCGTCTACTATTTTTTGAATGTTTTCATAAGTTTATCATCTTGATCAACTTCTAAAATTTTTCTCATTTCTAATACATAGTAAAGGTATCATCAGATTAGCTAACATTTGCATGATCTTTTTTTGGATACAGTTTATTATACGAGGATGTATTGATAGACCAGTTCCATGCATAAACAAAATATTGCGTTACCATAGCAACGAACAATAACTTATTAAAAGTGTTAATGTAAAGTCAAAAAAGTAAACCAGAGATACGCAAAAATTAAAAGAAAAAAGATGTTCACCGAAATTGTGAAAATCGAAAATCGAGCCATCATCAAGTACCTGTATTTAAAAGGATTAAGAGGTAAGCAGATTTACGAAGATATGCTTAATATCCTTGGTGATCAATGTCCTTCCTATGCGATCGTGAAAAATTGGACTGCAAGCTTCAAACGAGGTGAATTTTCCATTGAAGATGATGACCGATCGGGAAGACCAGTTTCTGTGTCAGTCCCCGAAAATATCGATGCAGTTCAGACATGATTTTATCAGACCGTCGAATTGGGCTGAAACGGATATCTGAAGCACTGAATATTTCATACGAACGCGTTCATCATATAGTTCACGTCAATTTGGACATAAGAAAAACTGCTACAAAATAGATCCCCAAATATTTGGATGTTGACCAAAAGCGTGCAAGGTAAAAGCATCGCATTCGATCTGTGCTCGATTTGAAAACGATGTAGACTTCTTATACCGAATTGTTCCTATGGATGAGACTTGGGTACATTTCTACGATCCAGAAACAAAGTAACAATCGATGGAATGGCGACACTCTGGTTCTCCAAGACCCAAGAAGTTTCGTGTCCAAAAATCTTCTACTGGAAAAGTTCTTGCTTCAGTTTTTTGGGATTGCCATGGAGTAATCATGATTTATTTTTTGGATAAGGGTAGAACAATAACTGGAGATTACTATTCGACATTACTGACCACTCTACGGGAAAACATTAAAGAGAAAAGACGCTGAAAGCGTTTTGTTGTTTTTGCATAAAAAATTCGTGATTTAGGGTTTGAATTACTAGAACACCCCCCTTATTCACCAGGTAAGGCATTCTATAATCTCAATAAATACTTTGTTGTGAGTGAAAAACTTCTCCATAACAAATTTTAGTGTTGTTTCTCCTAGAACCGAATCCGGTATATTAGTACCGGATCCGGTAAACGTTTAATTATGAGAAATGGTATAGTCCTCAATCGAAGAGCCATACGCTGCACGGTAATCTGACTTGAATTAAATAAAAAATGACTTTCTGCGCCCATTGGTTCTCACTAAAATAGATGTAATTAATCATTTTGGAATATTTTTCTTGTCTACAGTTCATTAATGTCTTAGATTTTTTCAAATTTGCATATCACATAAAGGTTTCGAAATAAAATTAATTTTCCAATTCCACCAAATCAATATGATCATACAAAAGATGAAAAGTATTTTTCTCAATTAAATAAATGTAATTATTTTAAAATATTTTGTGTTTTTTATTGTACATAATTGTCTTTCAACTTTGCATAGGTACCATACAAATGTTTTGAAAAAAAAATTAATTCTCTAGTTTTACTATAAATTATTATGATGTAATGTTTTTCAATTAGACCGGATTTGAAAGAATTGTGTCAAGGACGCCCAATTTTTTTGGCTCGTTCATTTACATTAACTCGCGTCAATTTCGCACCGTGATCAGGTGTAAAAGTAGAATTGATGTCAATTATTTGGGTATTTGAAAAAAGGTAGTTAGATTAGCTACGCGTCGAATAGATTATTAATGCGTACCTATGTGGTTTAAAAACGTGACTGTTCAAATTAACAAATACCCATTCCTATTTTATTTGATTTTCATTAACAACCAAAGGGATGATTTTGGTTAATTTATAGCCAGTGGGTGTATTGTAGTCCGTGACGTTGTTATTTATTTGACAGGTACTAGTTAAATTACCGTTATGTAAAATAAAATAAAATACTATGAATTGATTTGCACTTTTTCAGCACCTGAGCCAAATCTTTTCGATACTTTATTGACCGCTAATTAGGCTTGGCACAAACAGACACCACTTCCCTAGCTTAAGTAGCTCAATGATTCGTAAAAGTGGTTTGTAGATATAATCTCATTAAGGACGTGAATAAATAAGGTCATTTTAAATGGTTACCTATACCGGTCTTCTACACTCTTGGCTTCAATGATTCCTTTAAGCCATTTTTTCTTTGGTCGTCTGCTTCTTTTCCCTCGTTCTCCTTCCTCCAGCGCCATTCTCACAATTCTTTGCTGTAACATTTGCGTAAAGGGTCTTGACCATCTTGCTTTTGTACTCCTATCCATTAGTGTCATTTTCGGATTCCTTTATATCATCTTCAGTTCTCTGTTTGTATGTCGTCACCATTTGGACACCATTATATATTTTCCTCAGGTTTTTTCGTTCCCATATTATCTAGCTATCTAATATCAACAAGCAGACAGGTACAATTATCACTAAAGACTTTCAAATGAAAAATTCTTGAAAATCGAACAGGAAGCTAGTAAAAGGGGGGCTAGAACTAAATGTTGAAATTATATCGAGCAAAAGTATGAAAGTGAGTAATGAAAATGTTGGTATAAGCAAACATCGATACTCAAAATGTATTTTAGTTTACCAGGAATCGAAATTCTATACGAACCGGGTAAAAGGAACGGTCAGATGGAAATAATCAGAGATGGTCACAGTGTGTTTGCTTATACGTGGATAGAGGATAGAGAAAATAATCATTGGGATGAAGTAGCGGATGTCCTAGGTGGAAAGGATGAAGATGAAACTGGAAAAACGATGTAGGAAGGACAAGTTGATAACTAATTATGATTTTGTAAAAACAAAACAAAATTGCGCTAAACATAAGATATATATTCGAGGGTGTTAACAATTTTGAATATTTGGTATAACAACCAATTTGTTAACAACCAAAATGAACAAGAAGAGGAAATCATTCAAAAGATCAATACCTACGTACTACATTAATTACGTGAGGCGTTTTTAGACATTTGTTTAGATCAAATAGGAACCCCTTTGAACGCCTCACGTAAATTGTAGACACCCCCTAACGTACTAAAATGAAAATGTACAGAACAGCAATAAGGTCAACGGTAACATATGGAGGGGAAACGATTAATCTAACAAAACCTTATAAAGAAAATCATCGGAACAAAAATAATACAAAAAAAGACTAAAAAAATCAGGTGATATCGATATGAATGGGAGTAAGGGCTCGAAGGAAGACTAAAAAGCCAATAGGAAAGGCAACAAACACATGATCTGAAAAAATGGGAGTCCGGGGATGATGGTGTACTACCGAGGACAAGAAAAAATGGAGAAAAATATCCGAAGTAGCCAAAACATGCTATGAACTTTAGTTTAAAAAAAAATGAATAGAACAACAAATTACTAATGAAATGTTTTTAATTCATTAATTTCGTTTAATTGCAATATTCCTAATAGTTAAAAAATCGTTGGGAAGATTTTTTAATTAATAATTGCTAATCTTAAGGGTGGAAGCGTCTCGGCCAATAATATTTTCATACAATTGAATCCAAATAATTTAAATTAGTACGAGTCAATTTTAGTTATTTCTAGATATAAGAACAACATTTTTCAAGCTTATTTTGAACTTTGTTGCTCTCAATGGATGATTGAAAAGGATTGTATATGTCGAATTATTCATAAACTTGTTCGAATGTGCCAAGAGATATTACAAATCATTCATTTTACCTTTATTTGGATTTTTTAATTTTTTCTATTAAGGGAAATGTTTCACTTCTCAGAAATAAAAGTATACGACACATATTAGTTTGTGAAGAAGAGGGTAAATAGAGTTTGAATTGAAATAGATGATAATTCTTGAAATTCAACGGTTTTACTGAATTTTATCTCTAGTGACAGAAGTAGTACGTATATGAAGTAAAAAGGAATACAGTGGACAAATCGACAATCACATTGAGCAATCCTGATAATAAATCTGTGCTACAAGACTACTCATTTCTACCAATCTACCGTTTCAGTTCATGACACTTATATAAACGTGCTAAATAAAATATTGAATTTTACTTTTTGATAGCTTTGGGTCAGCTGAAATATGCAATTTTTCAACAGTTTCCAACAGCAACTAGCCGTTGAAAACTGCCATACTGAAATAGTATTCGTTTACTGATGTTAATGTTTTTTCTCGCTCATAGTTTGAAATTTTAATGCATAAATAATTAGCCCTTTTACATGACTCGGTGATTAGTTGATAGTATTATACCTTAGTTGGTTCGGATATTTTCAAATCCAAGTATTTTCAATTGAAAATGCACTGCGGGCATCATCTTTAATGCAAATAATTCTTTTCAAAACAATCTTTCCACCTTATTTATTTATACCGTTTCCTGCTTCTATTTGTAATAAAATAGTGGCTGTGAACTCAGTGTTTAAAGGAAAACTAGTCGGAAAACGGAAACGAGCCAGAGACTATCCCGGAAAAGGAGGAATTGCATGTGCGAGGGTCGGTTCGTGTATTTTACGTCATAGCAGACGATGGAAATCAGGTTAGTAGGTCGAGTGCACCCCCTTCTCTCCCCGTGGGACGCTTGGCGCGTGTCGATCGAATGGAGAATGGCGTCTAAATTGACGGCAATGCTGGCAGTATGAAGTGCCTTGAAACTGACCCGATATTTTTTGTTTCCGTTTCGGCAATTGGTTTTAATGTTGTTATTGTTTTACATATTCTGAATGTATTTTCTAGCAGAAACTTGATATTTTAACTAAATCACTTGTTAATTCGGATTAAAACGCAATACCGTTGTTCAGCAAATATTATTTATATAAATACAATTAACTAGTAAAAGGAAAGCCAGTAATCAATTTTAGGTGCTCATTTCAAAAGTCGTAAACTTTTCACAGTCAAACCTTAATACCTACAGATGCTGAAAAGCCACTTCTGGCAGCCCTATGTGGCCGGGGTGAACTAACCTAAATTTTTAAAGAGAGTCAGAAATAAGACTTACTTTTGTTAAAGCATAAGTCATAAAATTCTAGGAAATTACTTTCGACAGTATTGTTACTTCATAAAATCCAATTTTGTCATTTCATCAGTCTTGAAATTTCAACAGAATAAATAAAATAGATTAATAAATCATAATATCTAATGCCAGAAAGAAATTCCATCACAAACAGTCTGCCAGAGCGAAAAACTTGCCCGTGCGAGTGCGCGCAATACATATGGAAACCTGTAAGTGCATCTGTAGACTCTATTGGACGTACATTTAGAATGATATATAATGAATTAGATTTTTCTTTATCTTGTTGAGATTTCACTTTTGAAAGATATTTCTGTACCTTTGACGCAGATATTCTTCATTATGAAGTAATAATATTGTCGAAAGTAATTTCCTAGAATTTTATGACTTATACTTTAATAGAAATAAGTCTTATTTCTGACTCTCTTTAAAAATTTAGGGTAGTTCACCCCGGCCACATAGGGCTGCCAGAAGTGGCTTTTCAGCATCTGTAGGTGTTAAGGTTTGACAGTGAAAATTTTCATGACTTTTGAAATGACCACCTAAAATTGGTCACTGGCTCTTGGTCTATAGCGGATATTACTGTGATTTACTCATTTATTCAAACAGTGGAATAAATTTATACACACGGTGTAATTTACTTACGTAATTCATTTATACACTAACTATTCACTAACACGCTAAACTATTCACTAATACTTTATATCTAATTTATTTGACTACACCGTTTAGTTCACATGTGCTCGCTATGACATAATCTTTATTTTCTGGAAATTTCTCTTTTTACCGGAAACAAACTAAAAGGCATTAGAAACCGTCACTATAAAAACAGGTCACAAAACCGTAAACGTGTAGGTAGGCCACAAAAAAATAGCTGACACAAAAAACGAATAAACGGCGCATCCATCAAACAAGCTTAAGATTAACATAACAGAACAGGGTGAACTCATTACATTATGTTTGAGATTCTGCAGCTGTTTATCTCAAGTTTTATCGGAATACTTTCTCAGAAAATTATTAAATCTATTTTCCAAATTTCGCCTCCCAGGATCGTCCATCAAAGACAAAAGAATTAATTCTAATTGTAATACAGTTATTAGCCTTATTTTTGGCATATTCACTAGGGATTGAATTTGGACCCACTGGTCGTTTTGTTGATCCTAGTCAATCAAATAATTGACCGAGCATCCAAACGAGCTGGAGCTTGCAGCCACTGCTCTCCAGTTCATGAAAGACTTTTTTGCACCCACGCCAAAGCTTAGTGCACACCAGTTTGACCGTTATGGTATTTATAGCACCTCTATTGTCTTAGCCAATTCAGATTGCTCTGTACCTATGACGTATTTTTCGACCATTTGTTGTCACAACGAATTCTGCTTAGAAGCGTGTTCCCCGAGCCAGAAAAATCATTCGCAGAAATCAGATCTGACACGATGTCGTCATTATTCAGTATTGCGTGCTTGGAGTAGTATTAATAGTCCGCTTTGAACAAGTATTTGGGTGTGGATGTGTATTTTAAACATATTTTTCTTCAATAACAAATGCGGTACTCAAGCGGTTCGGTTTGAAACTTATCATCGGCCCTTATTTATTCATAAGTTTCAAACCGAACCGCTTGAGTACCGCATTTGTTATTGAAGAAAAATATGTTTAAAATATTATCATCGACCCTTATTTATTCATAATATTTTACTTTTTGACTTCAGTTTATTCTTTGTCCCGAAGAAACATTTTATTCTCACAAATAGGTAGAAAATAGAATGGTAACCTTTTTCATGTCCTCCGAAAAATTGTGAAGTAAACAAAAATTTATTTATGTGGATCCTTACGAAACCATTTAAGTATCATAGGTTTTATCCAGATACAGGTCAAAAGTGAAATATTCATATAATACGTTTAAAAAAACAGGCAATATTTATGGCGGGCAGTATTTTATAATAGGGGTAAAGACGTACACTATTTTTGTTTGCTTTTAGAATTTACTCTGGTATGTTCAATTTATCCATAAATTGCATAAATTATTTTTTTTATTTCAATACATATTTAGGAAAACTGTGCCGAGGTCTTTCATTTTTTTTTTACTATTTGAATATAATGGAATTATCTCATAGTTAATTAGTGTTGTGTGTTCGAGTGTAAACAAAAATCTAGGTCGGTTAAATAATTAAAACTATTATTGTGAGTTTTTGCCAAAGTTGATTTAATAATAATTATGTTAAAATTATATTAATTTCATGTGACACACCTATATAATAACCGCAAGTTAAGCCACTATATCATTTTAAGAACTACGCCATCAAGTTGCAACGTAAAGCAGTTATTGTTACTTCAACTTACTTAAACGTATCACTTGTATGATTGATGTGAGACGTAAATTTATCATTTACGAGGGTTGTCTGAAAAATTTTTGACATCAACCTGATGAAATTTCAGCCATTTTGGAAACTTAATTTCTGTTCGATAATCGTATAAGTGAATCGTTAAGATATTTCTGAAAATGGAAGAAATAGAGTAAATCATTTACGATTTTGGGCAGCTAAATTTAAACGTAGTCGTATTAGCTTAATGAAATTGAGTATACGGGACGGCGGCAACCAGCGATAACATCGAAAAAGCCCACCTCATGTCATATACTGAATGAAAAATTATGCATGCGTGTGATATCCGCTCGCTGGGTGCCGCGTTTAGTCATTTTGGACCAAAAGCTGATTCGAATTTAGGTTTTTCGTTCAGTTATGAAATTGCTTGATAAGGGGAATAGGGAATTCGGATTGCTTGACCACCACCACTTGTGGTATCACTGGTATGATAGAGATTTTCTTCAGAAAAGGACGTTATTGTATACGCAAACGCCTGTTTTGAGGAGAAACACGGCAACAGTTATTTGGAAGGGAAAAAAAGAGTTAGAGCATCACTGAATAAGTGTATAAACATGCAAGGAGACTATAGTCGAAAACTCCATTTTCTTCTTTTACCGTTTGTAAAAGAACGAGATCTTATCAATGTCTTCATCTGCTGTTCTGAGACACACATGTTCAGCTGTTATATGATTGATTTGGGTGTGTGGGAGTATTTTCATTTTCATTTGCTTACTTAATCATACTGTACATTAGTACACGAGACAAGTTTGAACTTTATCAATAGAGGATTTTCAGCTGATTATTAGGAAGTAATCGAATCTATATGAGTAACTATTTATTTATATATATAGAAATTCCTATCTATGTATATCTATCGTACACTTGCAATTCAGAATCCGTTGTCAAACACATTCAATATGACAATGAGCTGAAAGGACATCACTATTTAATACTATTAATTAAAATTATGCTATTATTTTTAATTAGATATATTAACAGTTATTACTTACACAAGAGCAACCTTTGATTAAACCTGCTTATATTTGCCAACCTTGTTTAAAAATTACAAAATAAATAATAAATAACAATACAAAACTAAGTTTCCTTCTCCATAAAAATTCATCAATTAATAGTACGTCAAAGTTTGAATCAAACGATATGTGATTTACAATCTCCTCTTATGTAATTAAAAATCACTGCTATTAATTACCTTTGACTATCAATCGGTTATTAGAAATGCATTGACGTATATTCAACCTAAAAATCATCTATCTACCTTTACTATAGAGAAATCTAATTAACTCACTTTCCATAAATTCGTAAACTATAGTTAAACAAACTAAAAATGAAATTAGCCAGCTGCATTATCGGCACATAAAAATATTACGAAGTACATCCAGAAAGTAATTTTCTCGATGTTCTCCTTATATTATAAACGTAATTAGCCATATCAATTAAGCAAAATGGAAGCTCTTTCTTCGCCCTCATTAAGTTTTTGAATGCACAAAGTATTGCGAGAAAAACTGCGGAAAGTGTCATACCAAACAAAAGGCGTGAAATGTTTCGTGCATATAGTGCTGTGCCACATATGGCCCGACACATATTAGTTGTTTTGACGGAATTGGATTGAGAATTGTTTGATCATCCATCCTACAGTCGTCATATTTTTTATAGAGATTTTCATATTTTCATGCACAGTAAAAATTTCTGTCCTCCGTTAAGGGTTTCGTCAACATTGAAGAGTTGATAATGCCCATGTCCGAGTCCGAGTCCCAATATTATTTACCAATGAGTAAGTTCCTTGAAGTATGATTTTTTTTTAAATAGGAAAACTCACTTCCTAGACGTGTCTCGTATATATAATATTCTGATATCATTATTATTTCAAGAATGAGCTTTGTTTGGTATCATGTAACTGCAATGTTCGATTTGGCGATTACAAAATCTTTGTGGTTCATTCTTCTTCATCCTTCTGGCATCTTTTTTCTATATATTTATTATCAATTTGTATATTCATTCATGCAGTACTTTATCAGTTCTATATTTATTCCATCTTTTCCAGGTCATTCTTACCCTTCTTAATTACCTCTATCGACATATTTTTTGTTGGTTAATTCCTCATCATTTTCTTCCAATTTCTTTAAACTGATTTCCTTTTCTACCACTCCTTCGTTTTTATTTTTAAATCCTCTTAATTTATTTTTATACGTTTTGTTTTACTCATTCATTTTTCCATAAAATGCTTCTGCGAAAGTTGAAAAAGTACAGAAGATAGTAGCACTGGTAATCACGGAGCCATGATAAGTACTGCATAGACAGAACTAGAAGCAATCTTAAGTTCCGATTGAGAGGGAATCGCCTTTGGAAGTATAATAACCATGGATATACAACTTTCTTTTAGAGAAAAAATAAAAATTTCTACAAGAGAAGAATTATATGAAAAAGCTATAGTGAGGGATAACTAAATATCAATATTCACAAATAGGACGGTAACAAAATATGGAACAGGAACCGGCGTATTTTTAAAAGAACTGAACCTCCACCAGATTGATAAGAGAAAGTGGTGAATCAAACAGACAAACAACAATCTACCCAAATAGCTAGGTAACCATAAAAATAATAATATAAAAAACAACATCAACAATACCAAAAGATAATAATAAGATAATCAAAAGATTGCAGTGCTAATACCGATGAAATTGTTAAAATATGCACAGGAATCAGAGTCAAACATTAGGGTTTATGTTCAAATAGAAGTGACTATACAATATCCAGAGCGATTTGGCCTAACATCAATGAATAGTACACAAAAATATAATAATATACACTCAATCCCAAAGACCATTAGTCACTGGACATTGCACTGTTGCCAAGGTTGAAGGAGGACAAATATTGCATAGAGTGTAACGAAGAAGAAAGACGATCTGCTCTGGCGGTGACGTGCCTTGAAGAAGAAACGACTCTAAATGTTGGAGGACTACAGTATAGATTGCCTCTAAAAAATAACAGAACTAGAAATAGAAAAAGTGGAAAACTTTATTCTAGGCTGGAAATACTTCAAAATAAGCTATAAAAGGGAAAAGATGTATCGGTGATAGTTAGTTTACTTAAATAGGTTAGCTACCTTAGTTAACTAACCTAACATTCTTTCTCTTTCTGATGACTTCTATTACCTCGTTTTTTGTTAGTTTCACTGTTAATTTTTCCTTGTTTTCTTTCGACTTATCTATACAATCTAGATTTTTTTCCATTAATACGAGTGGTTGTTGAGTGTTTCTTCCAGATCTCTTTAAACTGATTTTGCGTTTATATTGCTTCCCAGTTTTTAATTTCAATTATTCTTATTGCAGTTATGTCTTGTTGTCCTAATTTATTTTTCTATAAAATGCTCATGCATCTTTCTAGTAGGTGCCAGCATTCTTTTTTAGATTTCTTCTAATTTATTTTCCCTTAGTCCGTTCTAGCTTCTTCTATTTCAACTTGCTTGGAAATGCATATATTTTTATAAAACATCGCCATTTTTTTTCTCATTCTGTGGTCTTCGTTTTTATTATATGTGTATGTTGATTATTTATGTTACTTTGCTCAACTATTGCGTCAACTTATTGTTATTATCAATTGATATTGACTGTATGATGATCTCACCAGTCAATTGCTACTTTTTCCACAGCACGATTCAAACACCAACTTTCACATTCAATAAAGATGAAGTTCCAAATATCGTGTGGGAAGTTGGAATTTCTTAATTAAAATAAAATTATGTACCATTCCTTTCATTAATCTTATCAAATTCAACATATTTTTGTCTTCATAAATAAATTTTCAGTACTGTGGGTCCTGAACCTTGCCTCCATGGCTTTGTGACAAGGTTCGGGTGTTCAAAAACTTTATGCAGAATATGCATTGCCGCATTAGGAACACACTTATGAGACTGGTCAAGCAGAGGAAGAAACTCAAGACCTATTCATAGAATGTTTATAATAACATGCCAGCACAAAAAGCTTTGGATGGGAGTTTTTAGGAACGAAATTTTGATTTACTTGATCCCAATCAGATGATAGAGTTCAGAGTGGACTAAAAATGTTAGCATAAACTGGTAGCATATCCGGTGCTGTCTGTCAAACAGCTTTCTAAAATATGACGGCCAGGTTTCAGACGATTTAGAGGCCACTTGGATGATATTATTTTTAAGAAACAATTTTCTATTTTAAGTTGTCTATTTTAAATAAACATTTGAGAAATACCATGTTTTTTGTTTTTCATGACAATTTCACGTGCCAAAATTTACGTGAAATCGATTTCAGTCTCAAAGTATGGATGTCTACCTTGTTGAAATCGTAACTCATCAAGTTAGTTATGACCATTACCGCAAACAGTTGACCGATATTCGGAACATCTTCATATGGTACTGTTTCCATACCTAATAGTGACATTTCCAGGTCGAAATAATAGAAAGCACTTTGTTCCAACACGAATTTGGTCTTAATGTTCGAAGTTTTCTGCATGAACAGTTTGACGGAAGGAGGATTGAAAGACCTGGATCAATGGAGTGGCCATCTAGGTCACTTGAACTCACGCCTTTGATTTTTTTCTTTGGGAATATTTAAACAGACGAGTCCACGTTAATAGACCATACAATTTAGAAGACTTATACTCTATTTAGAAAGAGCGTAGAATAATAAATGCTCATCATAAATGCAAAACCCTGAAATTTTTAGTACGGTACTTTACTACTTTACTGATAAATAAGTAGCTGGACAGAGATATATTTTCCCCATAATTGACCATAATTATATGTAAGCGGTTAACTAGATAATTCGAATGGCCATTCTTTTCTTTCCAAAATTGAAGGATATCTTTATTACTCTCTTTATTTTAATACTTTCACACCAACTTCTGAATCTCCCCAAAAGTAAGAAGCCCCTCACCATCTTAGCCCCTTTGAAGACATGTTGAATGCATTTTTAACAGTTTTCAACAGTAACGTTTTTTAAAGCTTCGTTTAGTAATATTCTAACGTCCTTCAATTTAAATGTTTTAAATGATTTTTCGAGCTACTTTGCTTTTAATTTGGCCCATATCAAATCGATCGGATTGAGTTCATTCAGTAAATTGGCGATTTCTTGCTACTTCATCAATATTATATTTCTTATGGGGATTTTTATTTATTTTGACAAGTTCGTTTTTCAATAAGTCATTGTTGAATGTAATATTTTTTTGTATTATCTAGTTAATAATGTCTTGTTTTCTCCATGACGTCGTAGGTAGACTTTCGATTTGTCTCGAGTGGTAACTGGCGTTGTCAAGAGCAATCACAGATCCGGCTGGAATAAGATCTAGCATTTGTATAAAGTATTCCTCGAACACATCTGCATTCATATCCTCGTGATAGTCAACGGTTATTGTTTATTCAAATAACAATATGCCACCGTCAACAAAACCACTATCACTGCCAATATGTGTTACTATTAATCATCTGCCTTTTCCTGATGGAGCTCTCAATCCTGTTGATAGTCCCTCCAAGAAAGCTTGTCTAAAATTGTTAACCGTCTTATCTTGCTATATTTTTCCTACAGTGTGCCCCTCGTTAAACCAAGTCTCGTCCAAATAAAAAATAGTTTTTCCTTCCTTCCGGAGTTTCTTAATCGTCCGAAAATAAGACCTTCGCCATCACACGATTTCACGGTTCATGTAGAACCTGCTGATTGGTGGCCATCAGTCTTCCAAAAAGGACGCCAAAATTTTATCAATGGCAGGAATTTTCTTTTTAACGTAAAATGAGTAGACTTTCCTGCGGATTGCATATTTGTAATCTTCATCGATGTAAACCTTTGGCCTCCCTGACCGAGACTTTGGACCACTTAAGCATCCACTTGTTTTCCTTTTCTTAAAAAGTTTGTATACCGTTGCTATTCCTAGACCTGTCATCTTTGAACACATACTTGTTAGATCATCCACACTCACTGAAGGGTACTGATATTTTAATGCACCATATACATTTAAAGCCATAACTTTCTCGTTAACAAAGAGTGCATGCGTCTTCACTTTATGTATTGGAGTATAGTTTTCAAAGATCGACATATTGATAATTCACTAAAGTTGTGTAAACGTTTCTGTGACAATGCAGTTGTCTATTGGGAATTTTCTTTTATAGGACTTTTTCTTAAACGGAAACTTGTCATTAACCATTTTAGTATAACTCATATTTTAATCTTTTATTATCCAAATTATCATTATTCCCAGAAAACATTTTACAAATCGTTTTCAAATTAACCTGTCTGGTATAGGTATATACTATAAAAGGCGTGAAATATTTACCTGTCAAGATCCTTCCTTTCTTAAAATACCCCAAAGGGTAAATTGTTTTGGCTGATAAGTAAACATAGTTAGAAATTGGAACTTGATGCAATAAATTTCTTAGAAAATAAATGTTGGCTTCATTTTCTAATGTTTAATAAAATAAAATAATAAATTGTTGT
Organism: Diorhabda sublineata; assembly: GCF_026230105.1. NCBI lineage: Eukaryota > Metazoa > Arthropoda > Insecta > Coleoptera > Chrysomelidae > Diorhabda > Diorhabda sublineata. Next base: position 28,434,883 of record NC_079476.1, read on the forward strand.
TAAATGTGACTACGTCTATGGTGGCCAGTAGAGGGATTGATTTATTACTCTACACTCTTTCGGAATGGAGTATAATTGAACGAATTTAACATGAAATAAGATGATTAAAAACTGTAAACTACGTTTACCATTATCTTGGCCTATGTCAGATAGTTATGGTATAATGGATTGTTAATTTAGAAGCTATCACTAAAACTGAATTTATTTTCATGAATTTTCTCGTGTTTTTTCTTCAGCTTTATCAAATAATGTCGGAAGACACCGACAAATAAACGGTTCGACTTATTTTTACATTTTTATCAAAACGTTTAATGAATTTTGTGTATTTAGTATTAAATAAGTTGCTTCAATGACACTCAGTGATTAATGATTATTCTTTTTTCCATTTTTTATTGTTCTTGAACGTATTCTAAAATATAAATGATATTCAGTATATTGCAGTTTTAAATAAAATCATTAATATCGACCAAGATTTGTCAACAGCGCGCTTATGCATAGAAACAAAAATGGTAGACAGCACATTTAAAATTATCGGCGCGATACAAATATATAAATAAACTATCAGTGTGGCCTCAACTGCACCTAAACATTAGTTTTTTCGAACCTTGACATACTTATCTTACACTTAACGAAGTAGTACCAATGTTAGTAGGTCAGTATGTCACGTAATGCAATAAGGTGCACTTGTAACATTATTTTTATGTACCTGTTGTGATTTTTTAGAAATTATGATGTGTATGAGGGATAACTCTACGGTGACTAACCGTCTAAATATATATAATACGTAATCATTCGTTATCAATATCAGTTACTAAAAACTCAAAGTTTTCAAGCTCTTTGAAACTTTGGTAAAATCATTCACTGAACTTAGATTAAAAAAAAAATTTCGTGTTGCATTTTCAACATCTCCTTTTTTGTACACACCATTTCGATGGTGCAAAGTCCGGACTAAATGCTGGATGTGGTAGGAGTTCAATACCACCAAGTTCTTCGATTTTATTCCGCGTCACTTGCGCAATATGGGTTTAGCATTGTCTTGTTTTAAGAGACCCAGCTTTAGGTTAACTAAACTTGTCTAACCTTCGGGTTATTTAGAAAAATCAATTTTTCATCGCTAATAATAATGTGTCTAATAGAACGATCATCTTTCGGTAGAGCAAGGAGCTGTTTACACACTTCTATTCAACGTTTCACTTGAATCTCTGTTAGTTCGTGTGGCACTATTCGACAACTTTTATAGATCTCACTTAATGATCTTAAATAGCGATGTAAGGTATCTTTAGAAGGTCCAAGGGAGTCTAATAATCGGCGAGTGATGATACAAGTTGGTTTTCTACTGCTCTTCTTGTAACCTCTTCATCATCCCACGTAGGTAGACGACTACTATTAAAAAAATGACGTTTGCTCATTAACTGTGTGGTCCCCTCCAATATCACATATTTTCCTTGCTGCCATGGCTGCTTCAAACGTTTGTTTCCTATAATATCTTTAAAAAAATACACGATTTTATTGCACTCAATACTATTTATTAAAAAAACGTACTGCGTCATCAATAAACAAAGAAAGAATTATTCAAATACTAACTAGTCTTAACAACGACATATTTAAATTGAGGCGTAGGGATTTTCACATTTAATTTGATATTACTTTGAGATACCCCTGTATATCGGTATCCGTTTATTTCTTATGAGCGAGCAACTGAATAAATCGAAAGTGTGGATAGCTAGCACTCTTGTTGGAGGCTCCTTTTCTACAATTTGTTAGTCTTATCTGCATAGAAAGTCTATTTTAGAACTTTGTAAACACTTCTACAATATGGCACTACTTTTGAGAAGTATATTTATTTGTACACATGAAAAAATAGTGCGAAAACCGTGTATGTGTGATAAGGATTCATTCGTTTACAGTTTCTCTCGAAAACGAATCGAACTGAATGGAACCGCATACGTATAAAATATGCCTTAAATCAATCAAAGTTGAGTCTATGTAAAAAGATTTTTTGAAAGATGGAAAAAATTTAATATCAAGCTGTCATTAAATAGGCAAAACTCAAACGTAACCGTATCAGCTTGACTGACGATAAGCATTCGGGGTGGCTACAACCAGATATAAATTGTAAAGAAGTCTTTGCCAGCTATATTGTGAGCGGTTTTTATTGGGAACGTGGCAAGGAAACACCAAAGTGGACTAACTTTAATATATTTTACCAGACGATGAATACATAAGTATTCGAAAGCTCGGAAAATATATTAAAGTTAGTCCACTTTGGTGTTTCCTTGCCACGCTGAACATTTCCAGTTTAAGAAAAATCAGTCGTATTGTTACGTCGCTTCATAACTGTAGATGAATCCTGGATTTACCGTTACAATGCTGCAATGAAAAAAAGTTAAGACAGTATTTGAAGAAAGATAAAGCGCTTTTCTATTAGGACAACGCACCTTCTCACATTTTGATCGCTATGGTTTAATTTCACGAATTTCGCTTTGAATTGGTTCGCTACCTTCCATATTCACCAGATCTGGCCTCCAGCGAGTTTTTCTTGTTTACTATTGTTTGGAAGAGCATCGCTGGACTAAGTAGATACACATAAAAGGAGAATGCGTTGAAAATTTAAAATGATATATGATATATTTAAATGGTATAAAATGATGTATATATTTGTCAAACAACCCTCGTAACTACTGACACTCACCTACTTGATTAATAAATTTCATTTATGAATAATAGTGCCGCAGACCATCTACATATTAAAAATTGAAATCGAATTGGAGCTAATTAAATTTTATTAGATATATTTTTATATTTTTGTCTCATTGTGCGATGAGGAGATTTGCATGATCTGAAATAAAGTATGTTCAACACATAATCAGGCATCAGTTATCGATATTATATTTAAAAAAATATTTAATTTTATTTTCTACAAATCAAATCAATTCGACAAACAAAACATAGTTTATTATTTCTTAGATCTTGTTAAATGTTTTGTTGCTCAATTGTGATTGAAAATTAGATTCGAAAACATGTAAAAAATTGACGTTTTGATTTGTTGTTCTCGTTCCTATGTATGTGAAACATTTCTAAAAATTCTCTTTTTGTATTCGATTCCGTTGCAAGAATTACCAAATTTTTATAATTGAATGTATATTTTTGTATATAATTATGCAAGTTGTCATATATTTGCAATTTTTCACATGTTTTAGAATCTGATTTCAAATTAGACAATTTAGCAATAAAAACAAAACATAATATTATGATCTACAACTACCCCTACCAAGCCGGTGCGGGTCTCTAGTGATTAATTTAATGTTACATCACACCCTGTGAAATATAACTCCATTTTTGCAATGAGAAATATTATCGACTCATCCTTCAAACGAAAATATTCCAACGTTAAATAATATAAATTGTTTAAATATTGTTTAGTTTGCGTCGAGTATGTCACTGTCAGTGGGTCAGTGTGTCAACGAGAGTGAATCCGACTTAAGTTATTTGTTGCGAATGATGTCAAGGTCGTTCAGCCACTAACGGCGAGTGAATTTGTATTTCATTTTTATCAGACACACTCGTCCTATTTACACAAAATAAAAATCGAACTATCTTTATTACCACAACGCTGATAGCATACCAAACAATAGTAGGCTTACCGCATTTAAGCACACAACAATTTGAGAGAAAATTTTGTTTTATCGTTTAAAGTAATCAATATCGTAAATCATAATTGAATAGATATGGTTTATTTTAACAAAACATCCAGTTAAGGTAGTTTTCTGATTATGAAGAACAATGAGTCATTTAAACTAGCTCACTAACTCAAACGGCTTGATCCTATTTAGCCTTAGCCTTCTCATATTGTTGTATCCCTTATTCATGGCTACTTTTATGGAGATAATTGTAACAATAACTATGTATAAACCACCGGTACAAATAAAATGTACAACTACAAAATATTTCGAATTACTGATAGCAAATAAAAGTCATTATACAGTTTAATGTCATTATACAGTTTAATGTCATTATTATAACTATTTGTATTTCTCAAAAAGTTTATAAATAAGTTTGCTAAATTAAAATGTGAAAACCTAGTGTCTGAAAGCCTGTCTTTAGGGTCGATACAGAGGGATAGTCTAGTAATGATTAACGGGTAATTGAATACGTAACTTATCCACAAAAATTGTGAGCTAGTTATAGTAGTTCAACAGAACGAATAACTCATGTACCCTCAAATGTTTTTTGAAAGATGTACAAATCCAAACTTATCCAAAACAAATCCACAATCCCGTTACAATAAAAAATTCCAATTATAAACAAAGACATATAATATGATTAATATGTTTCAGAATAATTGTATAAGGTTGGATCTTGTTAATTGGATATAACTTCTTCTTTACGTACTATCTATTATGTACATTTCGAAAGTATAATCATAATGTTTTGACCTTCACAGCTGCGACTCTAAATAGGTTAGATGATATGATATTAGAAATTTTTTCGCAGGTACATAAGTCAAAATATTTTTCATACAATTTTCCCTGAAATATGACCTGTAGGATCGCATATTTTGGACCAAGATAATGAAGTTTTCTTCTTTCCACTTGAGGTGGAACTCTACATTCTTATCCATTCTTACGGGCATCAACATTGGTGACATGAAATATCCATGATATTCTCAGCATTCTGCGGTAGGGCTACAAACTCAAAGGATTCTAAACTTTAAGCATCTACACCAAAAAAAGGACTGGGAATACATATCACTTTAGCATCACGTGCTCCCAGCTCAAAGCTCAGCTCGTAGCTACAGAGCAGCTTCTAGATCTTCATAAACGATGCACGGGATTTGTCGATTGTAATCCTTCCACATACAACGTTAAATGTAATATTTTAATACAAGATTGGTAAATCTTAGAAAACTATAATTATAATCAAAATTTTAATATATCTTCTTCTGAAATTGGTATTATAGGTTCCTGTCCTCTGTTTAGTCTTTTTCACAAATTGGGATTAAAGTTTGGACACAACTATGAAATTAGACACGACTCCTTCATAAGTGCCTTTTTCTTTATAAATATAAAAAGCATGGTAGTTTGTAATCAATATTTTTGAGAAGCGTATTTTTCCTTTCCGAACTTGGTCGCCTTCTCTTGTACAAAAAAGAAGTCACACTCAAGTCAAAATGAAATGCAGTACAATATAGTCTAAACTGAACTTTATTAATTTACTCTGATACTGAACTAATTAGAATACTACTCCGAATCGCTCTCATAGTCCGATGGTTTTGGTATCGTATCAAATGGGGTTAATTTATATCAGTCAAGAAACTCTGGGGAAATAACGTTTGTTGAGCATAACCTCAGAAGGCTGTTCTTTGTTTGGTATTGACAACATACTGGTTTACAATAGTGAATTATTTTGTGAAATATCAGTTGATCTGCCTCTACCATAAACTCGTAAAACATCAGTAGATATAGGTATTTGAAGGAGATTCGGCCAGGTTAGCTTTTTTTATAATACATAGTTTTAACTTTTAGACACGACACTTTATTGTCATTATCGTCCCTATTCAGAAAAACTATTAATAAATCTAGAAAATCCGGACATTTAAATTTTCTCACATGACAAGAACTACTTTTTGTATTCTTTTAGAACGTGCCAATTTCATATTGTATATCGCGTCATTTTTCGTTGCAGTTTCCTTTTAGTAACGAAGTTCAAATTGCGTATTCTCAAAAGTTTAGTGTAGTTGCAAGGTACAGTGTTGCAGTCTATTGTGAATTCTAGTGATCGAATCGAAAAATCGATCCTTTAACAGATAATGAAAAAATATTTATATTTAATTATTTTCAATCATTCACAAACATATATAAAAAAATTTTGATAACACGTGGAATTAGTATTACGCTTGATGTTGAAAGTCCTATAAAAGAAATGAGAAATCAAAGAAGAAATAGATGATAATAAGAAGAAAGATGGATCAATGAGGGACATACGACAAATAAATGTTGGCAATATGAAACTATTTTGTTGTGGTTTATTGAAATTTGAACCTTCTCGTACCGACAACTACAATGAGATCATGAATGTCGATGTCTTCAAAAGATTGTTCTAATAAATGTATATCTGCCTCCTCAGAACTGTATAATAGAATGGATAATGCAAGTTACTCGAGATTTGTCCACAACCAAATGGTTAAAAAATATTTACTGAGTTCGAAGGATATTAAGTTCCATCCTGGTTCTTCTGAATAATTGCTCTGTGAAATCAAGTTTAAATGTTTCTTTTTAATATCTGGTTGATTCTTACTACATACACTCATTTAATATGTAAAATAAGTTACACAGATTTCCAAAAAAGGGGACGTGGAAGCTCACAATTAGGCTATTGCTTGATGAAATATCTTTCGCCTATGAAACTGTTTTAGCGATAACATTTAAATTCAACCAACAACGTCGCTTGAATCTACGACGACAACATTGACCTCGTCTATTATTTATTTTTAGAGAAATATTTGGACAGATAATTGGTCGCCTATGAGAATTTCTTTATCTGCAGAGGGTTCCTACGATCCTACGAATGACATGTAAATTCGTCGCTGGCGTTTTTTTTTTTGACTACCTACCTTCATCTGTATGTACGGAATCATATTTGTCAAATTGAAACGTATATGAAAATACAAAGTTTTAATGTTAGTACAAGGTACTATTATACAAATATCCTTTGGTTCTGATATGAAAACTCAGTGTTCAATTTACCTATAGGGATTGAATGAAACCTAAAATTCCGGTCATTACCACTTAGAATAAACTTGATATTTTAAATAAAACTCAATAAAATTGAGGTAAACCTGTCCAGAAAGTAAATACTAAACAAATAAATTAGTTATATAAAAAATTTAAAAAAATAGCAATTTTCTCAGTTTTCATTAAACTACCGTCTTCGGAGAGTGAATGAAGGAAAAAGGGTTTTGTGAATTTGTAAAGATTTTTGAACAGGTTTTATTATAACTTACTTACTTTGTTATATAACTGATAATGAATCTTTTCTGTCGCTCTATAATATCAGGCGCTATTTATAATTAATTATACATAAACAAAATATTAGCAACGAACAATCAATTATTAGATGTGTAAGTGTAAAGTTTGACGTCAAAAAACTAAACTAGAGTTACGCAATAAATTAAAAGAAAAAATATGTCTACCGAAATTGTGAAAATCGAAAAATTGGTGTATCGAGCCATCATCAAGTACATGTATTTAAAAGGGTTAAGAAGTAAGCAGATTTACGAAGATATGCTTAATAACCTTGGTGATCAATGTCCTTCGTATGCCACCGTGAAAAATTACACTGCAAGCTTCAAAAGAGGTATATTTTCCATTGAAGATGATGACCGATCAGGAAGGCCAGTTTCTGTGTCGGTCCCCGAAAACATCGATGCAGTTTATGACATGATTTTATCAGACCGTCGAATAAGGCTAAAACGGAAATCTGAAGCACTGAATATTTCATACGAACGAATTCACGTCAATTTGAATATGAGAACAATTGCTGCAAAATGGATCCTGAAATGTTTGAATGTTGACCAAAAGCGTGCAAGGGTAGAAGCATCGCGTTCGATCTGTGCTCTATTTGAAAACGATGTAGACTTTTAAAACCGAATTGTTACCATGGATGAGACTTGGGTACATTTCTGCGATCCAGAAACAAAGCAACAATCGATGGAATGGCGACACTCTGGTTCTCCAAGACCCAAGAAGTTTCGTGTCCAAAAATCTGCTGGAAAAGTTCTTGCTTTAGTTTTTTGGGTTTGCCATGAGTAATCGTGATTGATTTTTTGGATAAGAGTAGAACAATAACTGGAGATTACTATTCGACATTACTGGCCACTCTACGGAAAAAATTAAAGAGAAAAGACGCGGAAAGCTATCAAAAGGTGTTTTGTTTTTGCATGACAACGCTCCTGCACACAAATCTCATGTTGTCAAAAAAGTTTAAAGGATCGTAAATTTTCTTTCAACGGGGAGGTAATTAAAGCTGTGGAGGTCTGGTTTGCAGAACTAGAAGAAACATTTTTTCGAAAGGTCTAGAGACGTTGCAGGTTCGCTGTAATAAATGAATCCAATTAAGAGGAGAATATGTTGCGTAAAAAAAATATTTAGACATCGAAATTTTGTTTGGTTCTATAGTAGGCTAAGAATTTGTCAATATATCATCGTATATAGTTCTCCGTTTTTGTTTTTTTACTGATCGATTTTGATTCTAATTAGTAGGTATTTAAAACATTAAAGAGAGAATGAATCAGTCAAGTATACGTCTCGGTGTTCTATTAGAATTTATAATAGTAAATTTTTGTCATATCTTTCCACTACCCACTACGTACAATTGACCTACTAATCTAGTAACCATGACCACTTTTGCTTTCGGTAGAATGTTATAAATCTGTTGAGAAATTCATTCAATCAAATTATTTATATCGAAAGTAAAAGTGCGAATATTATTTCAACAAAATATATTAAAGAAACAAAAAACTAAAATGATTGTCGGAATTTCATTAGCAAATGGGTTTATATTTCATAACGCATTTAAATATTTGTGACCAAGCGTCATTTTATGCGAATTAAGTTTTAATATTCCTCTTGCCAGGGCCGATCCTAAGGTGTCGTCTGCTGACATAAACTCAACCACCCATCTAAGAACAATAAAATACTTTTCGGCAATTATGATCGGCTTAACGCACAAAAAAAGTATTAAGAAATTCTTGTATACTATGTTTTAAATTTGAAATTTCTACCAAAAATTCATCGTGACGTGATCTAAACTTCGTTCTGGGTTAGGATTCTTAATCAGCTGATAGGTGAACTTCCTAAACTCAGGTTATAGTTTCCGAAAAACCCTTAAGTAAAACATTATTGAAATTACAAATAAAATTTGAAAATCACAGGTCCATTTTTAGCCAGCCGGATTATAGTAGTAAAAATATAAATGTTTGAACAAATATCAGAAATACAAAACAACAGTTTTCACACAGAAATTTTCGTGAAACTAAAAATATACGAATAACTCCTTATACAAAGAATGTATATACTAAAATTAACGAATGTTTAAGTTGTGAAAGTGTGGCAAATCAAACACCAAAGTGCACTGGTGTACTATTTTTAATATATATATATATATATATATATATATATATATATATATATATATATATATATATAAATTTCTTTGATTTTTTATTTCTTAGACCTTTTGATATGTTTATGTTTCTAAATGTTCTTGATTTTAGGTCTCTTCTGTTTTAAAATTAGTTTTTTAATAAGTATTATTAAGTATGTACCCCTCGTAGTTCGTTATAATACTCGTGATTATTGGATATGTATGTAATAAGTGTCTTGCAATGGTGCACAAACATACTTTTACTTTCAATTCAAATAAATAAATTACTTTCTCAATTCATTTATCATCGAAAGCAAAAGTGGCCATGGTCACTGGATCAGTAGGTTAAATTTAAATTTATGAAAAAATAACCAAATCGCACCAAATCGGGTAACGGTGGACGCGACTTGCTCTCGTTTTTTTTTTGTATGGTGGTCTGTCCTACTTTTGCTTGCAACTTGTTCGACTCCGATGATTCGCATTCTACGGCGTATTAAGGAAACCTGCTCCGACCACTCCTGTTCTTATTTCGTTCATACGTTAATTATAGAGTTTTTTTAATTTACTATTTTTACAGAAAACTGGCTGGAGTATGTGAAATAGTTTACAAATCAGGTGTATCGAAAATTATACTATTTCACGGTCTATTAAAAATATAATAAATAATATTTGGTTTAATTTGTTTCATACGCGAGTAGTTGATAGTGATATATTTTTATCTAATTTTACTGTTCCAGATTAAATATCATCCATTTTTGTCGTACGTTACATTTTAAATTTTAACAGAATAAAAATATCACTTCAAGTTTAATACTCAAAAATAGTAACATACGAGGGCGGTTTTACATTACTTTCACTATGTCAATACTCTTGTTGGTTTTCGAAATCTTCTTAAATAATTTAGAAGTTTTCATATAATCAGTTCAGAAGCAATGTACGAGAGCGGAGTGACGAAATGGTAGCTTTTAAATACTTTCGCTACGGGCGATAGTAACCTTTCTGATATTTTACATAAATCTGACAGTTAGACCAGTTCCAATTCTCAAATAAAATACCTGTTTTCTTTATTGGGGCAATTTGGAGAAATTAGAATTTCTAGTCGCTCGCCAGGTTGGGATCAGCGAATCCACCAATGGACCAATGTAGCTAAAAGTGTTGCTATTAGATACATATCCCAATAGTCTGTGCGGAGGCACCAATATATGAGTCTTCAACCTCTATTACCAATCAACTGCTTCATTTACCAAGGCGAAAAATTTGACTGGCTACTCACCTGTGGCCTTTTAACCTAATACGGTCTTTAGAGACCTCATCGCTATACCATAGGCATGAAGGAATGCCGCTGGGGCATCGAGGAGGAAGAATCTACAAACCACTCATTGTTAAGTGCCCAGAACTTACATATGTAAGTTTTCCTACTGACGCTAAGAAATCTAAAACCAAGTGCCTCATCATCTTTTCTTTCGTAGTTTTAAAACGAGGGAAGGTTACATAAATATTATTCTGGAAGAGCTTCGTTCCATGGAAAGATTTGGGGCCACGAATGATGCTAAACGTCCGGGACAATCGTAGAATAGACGTTGTTGATGTTAATGACACAACCCACACAAGTTGAGCAGTATATTTTTGTTATGCGCCAAATATTTTTAAATGTGAATCTAATATTTTTCCATTTAGTATATAATTTCTTAAAGAATGCTTATGTTTTTGGTTTGAAACAGGGCGAGTTTTTTAAAAATTTAAAACGAATTTCTAACCTGGTGACTATTTTTTGGTAATCTCGATTATTTTTATTGGAATCTAGCAGCGTCAATATTATTATTTTGTTATTACTCTGTTTCAATAATTCAATTTTTGGTGTACCATTTACTATTTTAAAAATTGGGATTATTATGATAAGAATCAATACCCAAGTGAGTGATTAAGAAAAATTTTGAATAAATATTTACTTTTCATCATATTCAACTAAAAATGTTACTGAAAACTCAATCAATATTTTAGTGAAGTAAAAATGTGTGCTGCTCCTAAAAGAATTTCGTATTATCCAAATGAAAATCATTAAAAAAATAATTTAGAAGTCTATACAATAAAAGCAGCTTTAAAATGATGACACCCCGTCTAAGAATTCTACCGGGGTGATTTTGGACTCTAGAGAAAACATGAGTCTGGATTTCTTCAACTCCCTGTGATATTAACAAAAAAAAATATATTGAGTCAATCAATAAGAAATATTGAGAGTTTTTGCTATCTTTCGGTTGCTGACAATTATCATTGTTTTTATGTTATCGTTGTTAACAAAGGTGTATGGATAACATGCTTAGGCAAAGTTTTCACGACTTTCACTAAATGCTTTGTGTCACTCAAATATTTGCTTCCGCGATGAAGGAAGCCCGCCAAAACACATTTTTAACGACTCCGTAGCCGTAATATCATTGGAAACAGAAAAGTTCATAGAAACTCGTTAATTATGTTAACATGCTTTTATTATTTTTACATTATGATTTTATGTTTTTAACTAACTTTTTAAACTAAAACATACTTCGAGTGATCAGATTAATTTAAACTTTACAGATTTGTCAGAGACTGTCGACAATGCAATAATTCGATCAAAATATCTTATTATTCTGATTAGTTTCGCCAGGATTCACACGCTATTAAAGTTAGTTATTTTAAAAAGTAGAAAATAAATTATAGTTTAGATAAAATATATTTTTAAAGTACTGTAAAATACGCATTAATCTAATAAAAAGTGAAAAACATTTATTGGTTTAAGTATAATGTTATTGGAGGGAGGGGTAGTAAATGGGGAAAAGGAGATTGAAGGAAAGGAAAGACCTACTTAGTGAGTAAGTATAGGAATAGAAATAGAACGACGATTTACCAGTAAAACTAGAGACACGTACGTAAGAGACCCTCCAAGAAACATTACAGTCCATTTAGCGTAGAGAGCCATTTCGAGCTTTTGGGAAAATGGGGAAAGAAAGTAATAGTGGAATGGGAAGTTCTTCTCAGTGAATAATGTTCAGTAGTCGAAAAATTTTTTTGGACAGTCATCGGATTGAGTCATACGTTAATATACTCATCAGTAATTTTATTCCTAGGCCAAGAATTTTTTTCCTTTTTAGTTTGATTATTGCAAGATCTCAATCATTCGACATTTTACTATCCCTTTTTTGTTTTCATTTTCAGGTACGTATCGTTAAAAAAGTATATAGGTAGCAGATGTATGGAGTAAGTATAACATTAACTAATTAACTAAAATACGTAAGCATAATTGTAATTGATAACTAAATAACTAACCTTATGAACTTTTGAATGGAAGTTGATGGCTCCAATTTGATTTGAAATAATTTACACAGTCTTTCTTGTACTTTAATTTTTAAAAGAATAAAGAAACTCATCACTTTTGAAAATATAGACGTAGATATTAAATTTCATTACATTTTCAATGTTAAATAATACTTTTCAAGAATCAAGAGTAACCTATTAATAATATCAGAAGCCGCTAGATCTATCAGAGAATGCAACGTCTAAATTCTGTTACTCAGAAAACGAAACCTCTATCCTCATTCTCTCGAAGTATGGGACACTCCAGAGCACTACAGCTGGGAGAGTATGAAATAGAAGACGAACATCTCTGGCAGGTAGAACCATCCCACATTCTGAACTTTTTAAGAGGAGTGGGTTAATAAATTAGCTGTAAACACTGACCATCAACTGTGTCACACCAAGAAAAGGGGATCCTTTCGGTCGCGGTGTACATGGCACTCTAATATATACTTACTATGATATGGACCATTTTTCCACTATACCAAGGATTGATATACAATAATTATTCTCATGGGGTAGCTTTTTGTTAACGAGCTCAACAACAAATCGGTACTGGTAAATTTTATTTGTTATTATTCGCTTTCTACCTGTGGGGCTATTATAAACTAGAATGGAACGATAAATTATCGTTGTGAAAATTAAATAAGTGGCCGAGGTAAAGCATTTGCGCGCACAGTGCTGGAGTGGAAAGTTCATCACTCACCTTACCAACTAAGATATCCACCTCTTCTTCCGATCATCAATCTGGAACTGTTTAACATTTTACTTCGGGTAAGGTTTCCTCTTTCGCTCTTTAGGTTCGCTTTTTCCTATCTATTGCTCCAATTATTATTTAGCCTAGGTCAAGTTTCTTGGTACGGGGAACTTGAATGTATTGGGAAATCAGATTCTAGTGGTACCCTTCTCTTAATATCTTTTTTTTCTGTTCACCGTTCATCGTTCGCAGTAGAAAAACGTGTGCAGAGTATCTCACACTCGCACTCCATCGTATTGGAAGTATTTCGGCGAATAACTATTGCCCATAAGGGGCAGGTAGTGCGCAAAATACCATGTCCGGAAGGGAGTTATGTAAGATAATATCCGACTTCGCCTTGGTGCCTCTCTATCCAAGGTTGTACCAGATGATTCAATCACTTCGTTCAATTCCTTTTTGATCATGCTCCCAAGAATTTTACCATTCATACATCACCATTAAGGGGTTAGACATCATGTGTTTGGGTTACATACTAACGTGATTTATGATCTTGATTTATTTGAAAATCATTTTCTACTACTACTTCAAAATTTATCACTCAACATTCAAAAAATGTATAAGCTGTATCTCCAGATCGAGCACCCAATTAATTTTTATCCACTATTGTTGTATAATGTACCCGTTAAACGTCTGCTTGCTCGATCTGCTTTCTTGATTTAGTTATATTATATTGTTTTGTTAGGAAAACTTATAAGCTTATTATGTAAAAACCTACTAAATATTTTCAATTTATCTCTGTACACATAAAAAAACTTGAAAAACTAAATTTTCCTAGACCAGATTGGAAACCGAGACCTCCATGGTTTGTGAAACAATTTATAAATTGAAATAGCTTTTGAAACAAATAAATTTCACTCAAAACTGTCAAATATTATATATAAAATTATGTTTATATACCAACAAAAATGGATATAGAAACTGAAAGGGGCTTCTTTAACACAAGAAAGAAATTAGAGAAGCTACTGAAGTTGAAGTTATATCAATTTTATTGCCAAAAAAGTTGAGGAATGTATGTAATATGGCATATGAATATTGAACTGGCGAAGGTATTATTAATAACTATAATATTTGTTAAACTAATACATAGATTTTTGGGTTGATTATTATGTACTATGTTTAAATTCTACCGAAAAATATTTAGTAATCGTGGATAAAGTATAGTATTCTACTCATGTAAAATATATTATTATTCACTCGGTGATTTATGCGGCTCGCTAGCGCTCGTGGCATTGAACTTCAACTTTTGAAATATAACCTCGATTATACACTCGTAAATAATATACTATTTTATATTAGACTATTTAAAAAACCAGTAAATTCCATCTTCTCTTGAGGGACTATGACAGATACTTGAAACATTCATCTTGGTCAAAAAATGGAATTAAATCGCGAACGTTTTCGGGCATTGATTTTCTATAACTTGCGACGTGGATTAAACCAACAATAGTCTGCCGATCAACTCGCTTTGAATTTTGGTGTTGAAGCACCATCTGGAGCCACCGTATTTTGCAGGTTTTCCGAGTTGAACCGTGGTCGCACTTTGCTACAGCTTTGTGAAGGTCGTCCAAAATCGGCTGTTGTTGTGTGAGAAAACATCGATGTTATGCATAAATAGATATTACAAGATCGTCACGTGACATACAGATTGAGGCATACTTGGCATTAGCTCCACTCGCATACATTCAATATTGCTTGAACATTTTGCAGTCAAAAAGATTTGTTCGCGTTGGATACCGCATAATTTGACAATCGCGCAAAAAATTGTTGCAAAGAAATGCTTAAAAAATTCAATTGCGGTGCTTCGAAAGGCGTCTATAAGATCATGACAGGCGACGAATCATGGATCCATGCATATGAACTCAAAACTAATCATCAACATTCGATTGTATGTTTCTTTCAAGACGAGCCAAATCCAACAAAAGTTGTTCGTGTAACTTTGAATCAAATGGTTGCCTGTTTTTTTTCAGAATAACTGGACATGTCGCCACCGATCGATTAGAACAACATCAGTTTAAACATCGACTTGATGGATCATCCGCCGAAAAGTCCTTTTTTTGGCAACCAATTATTTCTTCACATTCCCGCAGATCAAAAATAAATTGCGTGGTTAATGTTTTTCTACACCAGAAATGTATTGAATGTCCATCTCAAAACTTGAGTAGCAACCTTCGTTTTACAGTGAAATGAATATAAAAAAATTATTTGCACGAAAATCAGGCATACCAATAGCACCTGAAGATGTTTGTTGATGCGTTCAAATTACATATTTTGGAGGTACATCAATCACACGCGTGTAAAGATCTTAATGGAGAATAAATAAAATAAAAATAAACAATAAATCCATATCCAATTATAAATATTTGTTTTCATTTCTCTATCTCAAAACTCAAGTAGCAACCTTCATAGTTAATATATTCTTAGTAACCTTGATTAAAATTGTCGTCAAAGAACACGTGCTTTCCGAAGCGTCTAGATAAAAAAGCCAGATAATTATTCCAAGAATCTGTCCCATTATTTATAGTAAATAATGGGACAGAATATTTGGTTTTGACTGTTAACGGTGGCGGTTCACAGTGTTAAGGTGGATTTATACACTCTTCCGTTCGCGCTGACGCTCTTGTTGGCATTACGTTCGAGTCTACATTGGGTAGGCATTGGAACGCGAGCGCAGAGGTTTGTGTTTTTAAATCACACTTTGTAATCTGCTTAATTGATGTAGAACGCGGACAAGGGCGCCAACGCAGACAACAAACACACAAAACAAAAAGTAGACAATGCAACCATATATGTTATTGGACAAATAGTGTATAACTTTTATTAAGTCAATTTAGTGCCAACATTGGATATAATTCAGAAATAACTGCGAACGCTTCCTGATTATGACTTTTGATATTTGAAGACACGGTGTTTTTTGATAGAATGTGCTGAATACACTGATTACATAACCACTACATCAACACTCACAATTACACTGTCTGACGCGCGTTTCGATAACCAAGTTAGTTTCTGAAGACGATAAAAATATGAATATCACCAATGATTCCAAAAATACCAACTCAGTTGATACAGTGTGGTTTTACTTGCTTACAGAATGGTTATCTTGTATCATGTATTGTTGAACAAGATTTTTTAAGAAATATTCAGACACTCCAGAACTCAAACAGAAATATAGTGTATTTGACTCGTAAACCTAATTTGATACACACGCCTCAGTTAAATATGGCCCGGTTTATGATTATAAAAACTTTCTATTGAATACTTGTTGCTTAAGGAGAAACTAAGTAATTATTTGTTTGTACCAAATGCATTACTTTTATCCGCTAAAAACTTCCCAATCTTCTTCTTATTACCTTCAAGATATCACCGTGGCATTATTTGGAAAACGGTTTGCAGATCAGCTCCTACCAAGCAATCCACACATTCAGTTATTGTTATGAAAAAAATTAAGAACTTAAATTTTCCTCCCAACCAAAAGGAGTTAATTGCTAAGAATTATTAAAAACGAGTTTGTTATTGATAGTATTTGCAAAAATCATTGACGTACCTCAGACTGCCCCCATATTATTTTGTGTTTAATCCTAAAACCAAAATACCAGCACTGTAGAAGAAAATCTTTCCTATATCAGAGCCAACTCTCTCTCTCTTTTACAGAAACAAATTTCTTGAGATAAAATATTATTCCAGGAATAGCTGTATTCTAATTTCGAAATAATTGATCCAAAGCTGAAATTCTTATCCAGTCGAGTCTAAATATTTATACAGATAGAAATTTCCAAAGAATGTTTAACATTTCTGTTTGTTTCTAGACTAAACAATATTTATTGCACGAATGACTTATTATATTTTTTAATATATTGTTAAAACAAAATAATGACGTTAACAAAAATTTTTGATCTAATTGAATCTAAATCGGAAGGCAGACAATTTAATTTTGGGACAGTCTATATATCATTTTTATTTCCTCTTCCATCCTTATTTTATTACTAATCTATTTAATATATTCCATTATGTTTTTTATTTATAACTTGAAAAAAGTGTTGACATGAACTGGAGCATGAAAACTTGAATATTTCTGAGTTAGGGTGTGTTAATTCGATAAATTATTACAATTCGCAGGTTATTTAGAACAAAGCATGGCAATAGGAGAGTAAATATATCTTAATGAAATATTGTTGTGGAATAAGATATGATGGTTACTGTTCTATCGGGTGAACAAGGTTTGGTTACAAAAGTAATAGATAAAAACCTTGATATTTACTGTGAAACTATCATTTGTCATTCTATCGATATGAACAGTTTGAAATACTACATGGTCTAGTTCTTTTCCCACCTATGTTTTAGCCTTTCTAATGCATCTTGAAGGAAATTTTGTCCAACCTCCGCAAATTACTGATCTACTTCATTATCCAAAGAAAATCGTTTCCCATGTAGGCTACTGCTTTTGTTGCATTGTCGAATCGTTGTTTTATTCTCATGCAGATGCACACCTTTGCGGCAATTTCCTCGTATAGCCTTATTTAATTTTGGCATATAAAGCTGACGTAATTATGTCTCCCTTTCACGACTAATTTGCTAAAATTATACCTTGAGTATCCCAAAATACGGTTAGCATAAACTTTTCTATTGGAGTTTGCATCTTGAATTATTTTGGCGGTAGTCAACTTCCTAAATTTCCTAAATAACTTTCCAGTTTGCTTGTTTGTTAACATTCGTGCAAATAATTTTTTTATAATCAGTTCACTATAAAACGAAGGTTGCTACTCAAATTTTGAGATAGATATTCAATAAATTTCTGGTGTAGAAACACATTCACCACGCAATTTATTTTTGATCTGCGGGAATGAGAAGAAATAATTAGTTGCCAAACAAGGATTTTTCGACGGATGATCCATCAAGTCCATGTTTAAACTGATGTGTGGGAGCTCGCGGCGTTGTGGTTGAGAATGATTCTCTGATTTTTTCGAACACTTCTGGCAAACAAGTGCTGGTGTACCATTCAATATTTGTTTCGACGTTTTGTTGGATTTGGATCGTCTTAAAAGACCCATTCAGTCGATTATTGTTTAGTTTAGGGTTCATAAGCATAGATCCGTGATTCGTCGCCTGTCATGATCTTACAGACATCTTGTGAAGCACCGCGATTGAGTTTATTCAGCATTTCTTTGCATCAATCGTCACGAGATTTTTTTGAGCGATTATCAAATTATGCGGTATCTGATGTCGATTTTCGACCTTCACACAATTCATCCTATAGCAAAGTGCTAACACGATTGAATTCGGAAAACCTGCGAGACACGGTGGCTCCAGATGGTGATTCAACACCAGAAGTCGAAGCTAGTTGATTGGCACACTGTTGTTGGTTTAATCCACAACGGAAGGCATAGAAAATCATCGCAGGGAAATGGCCGCGATTTAATTCCATTTTTTGACCTAGATGATTGTTTCAACTATCTGCAAATAACTCGTATGACAACACGTTCTGAGTACGTTCACCATTGAAAATATCAAACTTTATGACGGTAATGTCAGATTTGCCATATTCACATCAGTGCTGCCATACTCAAACGCAATTAATTCATCATCGGGTATTGCTCGAAATGTTCCATTAGCGTTTATAAGTATAAAATTGTAATGATAGATGATCAACTAATTTGAATTTTGGATTGTGAATGTAAAGCTCCATGAATTCATTATTAATGCTATGTTCTACTAATACCTATTTAGGGCACATTTATCCGTCGAGAATTAATTTGAGCCCGAACGATAATGAAGGCTTACAAGTTCGAGACCAGTAAA
Organism: Diorhabda sublineata; assembly: GCF_026230105.1. NCBI lineage: Eukaryota > Metazoa > Arthropoda > Insecta > Coleoptera > Chrysomelidae > Diorhabda > Diorhabda sublineata. Next base: position 28,453,907 of record NC_079476.1, read on the forward strand.
TATGCTTATATCCCGTGAAGTATATTGGATTTTTTCTCCTTATCGTAGAATGTCTTTTTGAATTTCTATTAATTTAATTCGATACTTTTCGCATGAAATTATGGATAACATCATAAGTACTGCTACTTCAAAAAATTCTCAACAATACTAACAGTTTATCGTTAAAAATTGAAAGAAATTGAAATTCATAATTTGCATAACAGCTCAATAGATATAGAAAAATGAGCATCCTTTTCATAGAGAAAAACATAGATATTTCCAAGTATTCTAAACTTGAGCATGATGTTGATGAAATAAAAAATTGAAGGTATTTCCTATGTTCGCAATTGAAACTTGAGGAATATAGGGTGTTTTTAAAGTAAATATAATATGCTGTATGTGGTATAAATTAATCTTTGCCGAAAAGTGGTAAATTGACTTCAAACAATGTTATAATGCGTTGTTTATGATTTAGGGAAGAGAAAAGCAGATTTTAAGCTATTATATCGGGAGAAACAGAGGTTAAAAAGCTGAATTGTTGTTGATAAATTGTATTGATTAGTGTCTCTTTTAATTATAATGGCCTTTTTCCAAGAGAAATTACTTTTGACTAAAATCAAAACGATTTATTAACAAAACATATGAAAAAGGGAGTAAGAAATAATAAATTATTTCTATTATACTATTAGATTTTATAAAATGCAAATTTTATGCTACATTAATATTGTTTTCTAAGACAAAAACAGATTAGATATCAAATAAAAATATCTATAGATGTCTTATTAGCGATGATATACATTTATCTAGGTCTAGTTTACTAAGCTAGTGAGTCACATTGACCTGTATTCTACGCGTAAACGCGATTTTATGTGAAACGATGTTTTTTACAAATTTCTCCAACGCTATTTGCAAATATCTTAACCTTAGTGTTGAGATATATTTGTTTTGGCAAATCAGAAAAATCAATGACCTATATTTTCTAAGATACCTAATGACGCTCCTCTAAATCGACCAGTTGTACCGAGTGGCACAATAAGATTATCCAACTGAATATCATTTTATTTTTGTTGTGAATATTGGTATAGTGTTGATCGTAAACATCTGCACGAAATTTTAGGGAGACATTCCAAGACATTTACAATTTAGGAACTAGTTTTATGGACAATCATGATGGATCTGCTCAAGTCCCGATTCAGGACTCACCAATAGACGTGTTAGAAAAGAAATAATTGACCTGAAACAAAGTATTAAACAAATGACACTTATAATGAAAAAATCTACTGCCAAGAATAAGACAAATATTACCAATATATCACAAAAAGTAAAAAATACAATATCAACGCAGACCGACCTTACAAAAAACGAAATTAGAATTGTTTTTTTACCTTTAGAAATTATTTAATGCCCACCTCATATAAACCCTACAAAGGAGGATTAGAATTACGTGGAAGTGTCCAACATTTCTCCTCCATATACAACAAATCAGCTTGCGCACTACGTGAAAGAAAAACTAAGAACTAGTGACTTTATACGATTTGCACTCCGATTTCAAAATTGGTGTACAAAAAAAAATTACTTGAAGCAGCTCAAGGATATAAGTATGTGACCGCCTGGTATCAAAATAGACACTGCGTCTACCAGTGAACCTATGGAAGTGGACAATGTAGAGAAAGAATCTGGCTTTACTCGAGGAAACTTATTTAAGGAGGTCAAAACTGTTTTAAATAGGTTCTGACAAGTAGGCTATAGCTGCTTGTAAGTCCCAGGAAGTAGAAGATAGAAAGGTCTGATATAATTATAGAACAAAAAAAAGCGAAAAGAAACAATTTCCCACATATGGATCCGATGACTCCACCTAGTGCGCCTATCGCGAGATTCGGATGCGGCAATTGGACGTTATCTATTGGCAAGGCTGAGGGATCCCATAATCTTTAAAACACTGAGACTATTCCTTGCCTATCTCCACGACTAACCATCCACCGTGTGCTTCGAAGGGCACACAAATACCAGCATCAAACTAAAGAGGGACTCCCTAGCTACGTTTCCTTGCATGAATTCTATTATCGCTTCCTCAATGTGTATTGTATTGGTTCAGCCGAAGTTAAAGCAGATCTTTGTTTTCGACAGAGAAACTTCTACATCTTCAAAAAATTAGGGAAATCCATAGCGAATATTATTCCAGTAGCTCTCTAGGTAAATGTAAAATTTTTTAGTAAAAATGACGCGATCAGAGAAGCAAGCACCCTCTGAAAGACTGAACGATAGCATGTTCGGCCTGTTTCTTATTAATATTTAATCCCTAATACACAAAACAGATGAACTATATCTTTTACTAAAGGAGCTTAATTTTCCAGAAATTGTTGCCGTCCTGAACATTGGTTAAATAATAATGAGCCTGTTCTTGTCAAAAACTATACCTCACAAACAACGACTTTACTGAAATAATAAAGTTCAATGATTTAATATCTGAGAAAATATTCGAATTTTCTATCGTCTACCACAAGACTTACTGACCCTACTACTTTACCTCTAAAAACATACTAATTCTATATAACGATCTCAATATTGATTATTCCAGAGTGTGCTCTGGTCAAGAATGTCTTCAGTCAATTTTTTATTCTTTACTTTATCATGAGACAATGAAAGCTGCCAAACATATTTATAATAATAAGATACTCGTAATTCTCGTAATGGTCCATTGTGAATGATCTAAAGGCCCCTCCACACTCTCGCGAGAACGCAAGAAACATGTGAGAAATGCGAATGCGGAACCGATTGGCGTAGTTTTCTCAAGTTCTTGCGCTGGTCTCCGGCAAAGATGGTGAACAGCGGGAGAACGTGAGAACAGGCGAGGAGGCTTATTGACTCCACACTCGCATGTTTTTCAGTAACGAGCGAGTCGCCGATTTGAATGATTTTTGCCACTTCTTTTTAATCATTCTTTTCTCTTTAGTATACGCATAATTATAATATGCACATGCGTATAACAATAAACTTGCCGCAGTCACAGCGGAAGACTGAAATGAGAACTGAAGTGAGAACTTTGTGAGAGTGTGTACCCAAAAGAAGTTCTCACTACGGAGAAGATTCTCGCGAGAGTGTGGAGGGGCCATAAGAAATAAGGTTTCTTAATATTTACTTTGTGAATGTACTAATGCTAATTTATACAGTTTCTTTTTTTGCCCGTGGTTTTAGCAGAGCTTCGCAGTACAATTAATGATTTCAAAAATAAATACTCATCTGGAACTGACGGACTTACATTAAAAATGTTTTCGAGTCTGCCCGATTGTACAGTAAATCACTTTACCACTTTAATTAACGTTCAATTTCAAAATTGCACTCCATCCCATGTTATCCAAGATTACAGAAACATTGGTCAAATAGAGGCTTTTATCATTTCAGTTTAAATATAAAATACTTTGTACTTTTTAGTTTTTACAAGCTTTTGTCTACAAATTGTAACAATTTTTTAACAACAAAGCATTTCTTTCTCTCTTTATATATATATAGCTTATCAAACCCTTATAAAGGTGCTGGACTTTGCGTAACCTGGGTTTCTAGATTCGAATCTAAAATCTAAAAAGAAAAAAACAATTTTTTAGGTTAGTTTGAGATAAATTATGTTAGATTAGATTAAGTTAGGCTCGTTCTGGATTTCAAACTCCCTTGTGTAGAATCACATTTTCATAACTCCGCTCCGTTCTATTTCCACAATGAATGGTTGCTTATTTTGAGTCCTCACCTCACACCCAACTATATACCAAAGGCCATACACTTCCGTCACCATGATATGGTTGTCTTACCCAAGGCATTTTTCATATATGATTATTTAATAAAGAAAGTGGACATTGGAAACCGCCATTATTTATAAGACACCCTCTATAATTGTATGCGATCAATAGGATAGAGAAATGTATTTTTAACGGCTATTAGTCGTTCACTTTAAAAGCCGAAACTTCTCGCAAACATGGGTAGCAATTCTTCTTGTCAATTAGATGTAGGGTGTTGACTTTACTGTAATAAACGAGTTCTAACTGTCAGTGAAATTTATTTCGAACTTATTTTTTGTGGTAACGCTGCTGGTTTTGAAAACTAATGAAAAAGAAAATAGAATAATTTACTTAAATACCTACCTTGAAACCCCAATAATCAGTAATGATAAAACGGAATAATAAAACGAACAAAGATATGAAAATTATCGATGAATTAATTTCATTACTTTGGACCGAAGAAATATCTATTTACTGCTAAAGATATATATTTGTAAATTAATTTCTGCAAAAGATGTTTTAGGAATATAAAGAATTAGAAACGAACCAGAGAATTACTTTTTAACCATATGTTAAATTATATACCCCTGAGAAGAAACAGTCCAAAACCAAAGTAGATGGAAGATATAACGAAAGTCATATCAAAAAAAGACCAACTCGGCAATGTTTCTGCTTTTCAATTTAGAATGAATTTATTTTTTTATCGCTTTCTCCATTATTCGTCTATTTTGATATATGCCTTCTAATGTGCTATGCAATCTCCGTTCTTGTCGTTGATAATTTGCTCAAGTAGAAATTTCCCTCCGACTGAGGGGCACTACCAACATTCTTTCCATTTACCCCTTTTCTTTTTCTTACCAGGGTCACAATAAGCTCTCCATATTATGGAGATATCTGAAGAATTGTTTTATTGGAACATACGAGGGCGATTTGACGAAAGTGTTTTGATCAATAAAAGCTGTCTAAGGCATACGTATTTCAAGATCTCAAATTCTCACATTTTCTTTTATACTTTGTAGTATGTATAAAACTCAATTTGGAATTGCTTGATATTGGAATTGAATAAACAAAAATATATTGGGGTGTGAAAAACAAAGATCTCAATTGATTTTAGGAGAAAAAACGCGCGTTTCATAATATACATTTTTCACTGAATAGTCTTTCTTTTAAAAAAGGCAAGCAAAAGGTATATTAAAACCATCTGCTTATCTCACTTTGTTGGTTTCTAAAGTATGGGCCTTAAAGTATTTTGCAGAATCAAGTTTGTCTAAAATTGAAGCGTTATCCAATCGATTCTGATTCTTGCCAGACTGCTCGTATTACGTTGTGCATTGACTAAAACGTAAAACCTTCTTTTTAATGTTTTACCTTTTTGAAGATAGTCGATGGAAAAATCCCATAACTATCCCATCATTTTTCCGGACGCTGAAACCTCCTTTATCTTTTTTGGAGCAGGTTTTTCAATTTCAGAAGTGAAGTGGCGGATCTAGACTTCACTTACAAGAAACATCGATTCATTTTGCTTAAACTACCTAACTAAATCCGTTCTTTTGATATACCGATCCGTCTATCTAAACTTAATCCGACTGTCGTCTTAATTTTATGAGCTATGATTACCACGTTTGAAGCTGTCCAAAATTTTACTGTCATAAATTATTGTGCAAAGTCTCCGTACTCAGTGTCTGGCTCCTCTTCCATTTGTGTACGCGTTTTGACTTTAAATATTCACAACACCTCAGTTATAAGACTATCAAACAGAAACTAGGCTTACAAAGAGTTGAAATTTTAGTAAGAAGTTCTCAAGGCATGTGCAAATATATTGATAAGTGCTGAAATCTTCAAGTTAAGATCGGAAACTGAATTTATTAAAAAGTCAATTATAAGTTTTGCTAAAATTGATAAGGTTTTTCATCGTTTATTCTTATTTATATGAACTATTTCCAATTTTTTTAGTATTCATTTCTATTGAGAATTTTTCTATAGATTAATTATTAACTAAATACTACTATGTATGTCATATGTAAACAGTAAGACAATTAAAAGGAACATTTTTCTATTTTTTTTTGTTTTTTATTAAAATATGGTGATTGTTATAATAATATTGTTTATGAATTATCCTAATTTCATATTCACTATAATAATTTGATAGTTGTTATTGATGCAAAATTTAAATGTTGACTATCACGCTTCTAAATTTGAAATAAAGCCATAATGGCATTTGAAATAGTCATGTTAACGAGCAAACCAATTTAATGGATGACTTCGCAAAAAAAAAGAAACCATATGAGTTAAATTTCTGCATAACCGACTTCAGATATTAAATTCTTTGAAATATTGCTTTGGGTGTGACTTAACAATTTCGTTTAATAAAAGTAATCAATAAGATACACACAGCTCATATCAGTTTAGAATGAAGAAATCATTCAGATACAGACGTATTTCAAACTCACCTACAAATTAATACTAATATTTATCCCATTATTGATAAAGAATGTTTATTTCATTCCGTGGATTATTAACATTTGTAATGGGCCACATTTTAACACAACTAAAGAGTATTTTTGAAGGTTCTTAGTTTTGAATTAATCTTATATAAAGTTCTATTCATTACAAAATAGAAAAGCAGCAAACGTCGGATTTTAAATCAATTTTCGAATAATACCGCATTTTTTTCGTTCAATACGTTGGTTTATGTTGCCATTTACATTGTTAAAAAAACTGCAAGATTTTGTAAGTATCAAAAATCATTATAATAGAAAAGAACGAACTCTGTAGCTATATTAAAACCTGAGATATAGATCTTTGAATGTAGAAAAATTGCCAAAAACCTACAAAAATCCATAACTCCACATTGAAATTCCGCGCCTAGTTCCTCTCCAACTCAACCGATTATTTAAGTATTCAAAAACTCAAAAGAAAGAAGGTGTTTCAGCGAGTGTTCTTAAACCAAAACGAACTCTGTAGCTATATTAAAACCTGAGATATAGATCTTTGAATGTAGGAAAATTGCCAAAAACCTACAAAAATCCATAACTCCACATTGAATGTCCGCGCCTAGCAACTCTCCAACTCAACCGATTTAAGTGTTCAAAGACTCAAAAGAAAGAAGGTGTTTCAGCGAGTGTTTTTAAACCAAAACGTGTGTATGTGAAAAACTCCCATAAGTAATGTACAGGGGGAAATTGCATTTGAGTATAACTTGAGAATGGTGAAAATTAGATGAAATCCGATGGTTGATGGCTGATCTGTGCATCAATACCTTTCATTGAAAAAAAAATTAAGCAGATCGGTTGGGTAGAACGCCTGAACGAACTCGGAATGGAAATCATCAATTTTTTTAATATATAAGATAATTTTAGTTAATCTCCTATCCAAACTAAAAGATCAGGGAATAAGTATGCAATTACATACAACTTAATTGTATACTCCATATACAAATTATCAGTCTGCTTCGACTAGAGTTCAAGAAAAAAAAATAATAAATGAAACACCCCACCCCGTAAGCTGATTCCATTTACCTACTTCTATACTAGGGTTGAAAGGATTTCCCGTTTATGAATGGGAATAAACGTAATCCGGATTACTTACCGAATATTTAGATCATGATGAAGAACCCGATAATAGTTTCGTGAATTGTAATAGGTAATCTCGATTCTTCTGAAAAAAAAAATCGCTATTCCCGTAGAGCAAATTCCAAGCAAGGAATCCTTCCTTTACGTAAAAACAACCGTCCCGCTGTTGTTCGGCATAACTCAGACATAATTCGCATTATTTTCTGGTGTGGTTTAGGTTATGAAATTGGACATTTCATTAGTGGTTGAACGTTTCCTATATTAGAATCGACTAAAGTCGTAAAGAATATTTCTTAGGCCACAAGAAGTTCACGTTCATGCCTTCAAATAAATTAACCGTCTTAAACATCGGGCAATTTCAAGAATACAATCATAAACGGTACCTTACCAAATGAGAACGAATAACGACGGATAAGCTTTAAAAGGAAGTCTTCTTCTTCATATTAGGCGTAGTCGCCTGTTTTATCTTCGACATCCTTGCCTCCTATCCTGCTTCAAGGTTGCCGCTTCAACTTTTTTTGGGTCGGCCGGTACTCCTTCGGCCCAATGGGGATTTATCGCGCGCTATCTTGACCAGTCTATTGTCCGTATGACTTACGTGCCCGTTCCATTCTTTGTTTCTTGATAGAATCCATTCGTTGACGTCATCTATTTTGCACAATCTTCTGATGTTCTCACTTCTTTCCCTGTCCGGTAGAGTATCTTGCGGGTATCTTGCGTAGCACTTTCATCTCTGCTGTTTCCATCATTCTTTTGGTTTTCGCCGTTTCTGACCGTGTCTCTGCGGTGTTGGTCATTATGGGTCTAACCTTGGCCTTGTATATTCTCGATTTGGCCTCTATTCCCATATGTTTATTTCGCCATATGGTTTCGTTCAAACATGCAGCTATTCTTAAGTGGTCATACACTTTGTTTTGGACGCAGATATTGAAAGATTTAGCTGTGCAGTTAAACACATGTAAAAGCCTTTCAATATAATCCTCATTTTTTGCGACTACGAACGGCATCATCAGCGTAACATAATATTGTAATATTTCGATCCCCATCTGGTAGCCCCTTAGCTTTCTTACTTTCTTGATTATTTCGCTAATAATGATATTGAAAAGCAAGGGGCTTAAGAAGTGTCCCTGGCGAATCCCTTTGTGTACTGCTATTTGCTCCGTTAGCACTTTGTTCACTTTGTCTTGGATTTGTTGTTGAAAAACTGTTATAAACTATAATTAGACTTTATTTATCTTATTTGTTTTATTTCGTATTGGTGTGCCAACATTTCTCACACTACAGATGATTTCGAAGAAAAACTGCCGCAAATATAAGTTTTTTCACAGGATTAGAAACCGTTTTTCCTAGCTTCGCTCTTATCCGGAATCAGTAAGTCAACTAGATTACATTCGAAAAATTAGAATATCAAAACCAACTTCTTATTGCGACTGTGAGTACAACTTTATGCTTGGCAGTAACTACACATTGGTCAAGGTTTAAGTGCTAGATACAAAACTTTGACGATAAATGAATCTTTTTAGTTATTTTTTAGATGATATATCATTTCTCCAAACTTTACATCATCAACACTTTATTCGCATATCTATAAATCTGTTTCAAAATTCGTGACGTTATATATAAATGTATCCCATTTTTGGTAAATACAATGTCGAATAAATCTTTATTTCTATGTGCAATAATTACAAGAAAAATTTTTATTGGATATATTTATATATTTAACATAGAAAATACCGATAGAAATGCAAAATCGACCTAATTTGCTATTTCTGTTACTACAAATTTATTACGAACCTTGACTGTGATCATCGTAATTGACTTAATATGGTCTAGAATTTGAAATATCTAAATTTTATTGAGAATTATATACTATAGGGGATTGTTGGAGAAATCTCGGGCTTTAAGAATACAAAACATTTCTACTCATCTAAATAGTATTTTATATTTATCTTGTGTCGATGAAAATTAGTCCGCATAAAAAGAAAGCCAAGTCAAGAAAGCCTCCTTTAACCGATTCGCAAATAAAAATAATTACACGACAGTTTCACTAATCCAAACCCCTCAAATCTGAATATTCGCCAAAGTTTTTCATTCTCTTCGGACAGATTTGTTGGGAGAAAAATTGCTTTTTCCATGTTCATCTCTTCCGAATATGAAGGAGCATTGCCTATGAATAACAAAGTACTTGGAATATTTTCAGATAATTATCAGAGGAAGATTATTTGTCCATTTTGTCCAATGTTTTGAAGTGGAGTCCTGTTTCAGCCAGGTGGTAAACTTGATGTGGCGAGTATGGAGAATCGATATCCTTAAACTCCCCAAGGTATCCGATAGTTGCTCATCATCCTCTGAGAGCGTCTCCCAAATTACCCCTTGCTGCCCGATTTCGTGTCGTTTCTTCCACTGGTCTGAGAAACTTCTACGAGAATGATGAGTCGTTTTTCGTAAGAAGACACTGGCGTTTTGCTAAGTTTTTAAATAATTTGTTTACTTGACGTACTACAAAACTGCTCAATTTTACTTCTGTTCTTTTTCTTATGGGATATTCTTTCGATAACTGAGTGCCATTTTCGCTTTTGCCAAGTCTTTTCAGTACTGACCCAAAATGTGACAAACACTATAAACACCACTTACACGGTAACTGATTGATTTGTCATATTATGTAGGGGGCTTTGTTTAAATATGCTAAATAATGATAGTGTCTTTAACGTCGGATCTCTAATATTTTACACATCACATCATTAAATATGCCTGGAAAAGAGCATAATATGGCATTATGTGACAAAATTACATCTAATCGGAATTTTCACTAATCCGAATAGAGGTCAGTCACAGTTAGTTCCGATTGAGAAGAATAATATATTTATCATTATGTCTGAACCTGTTGAAGCGGTGCAAAAGTAGATGCCCGAATATGAATCATATCTCAGGATCAAAATGGTACGTGTTGAGAACGGAAATAATTAAATACTTGCGTTTAAGATTCATATGAAATAGTAAAAAGATGGTGTCGTGAATTTAAATGTGGAAGTGGTACATAATATACCTATCGCAGAATTGGACATGGAAAATTTCAATAGATGCATATAAACCAACTCAAATATATTTGCAGTCGTCTTTTAAAGCGAAAACAGAATTTTCTTCGATTTAACGTGCTGGAACGTCGATGAATAAATTGTGATGATCTTATTGGAAAAATTTGCCGATTTTTTTATTGTTCAAGTGGGTCAGGGAAACAAAAGGATCAGTACTCATAATTGTTATTATGAGTAAAATCAGGTTCCAGCTAGTGATTGGTCTAAGTAAATTCATCTCGTTAATTTTTATAACCGTATAACAGTTTGCTCCTGTATGAGTGATTTTATTATATTCAAGGCTCGATACTCCTTATCAGAGGCCACACTTGATGTATTTATTGTAGATTGAAGAACTACTTTTTGACTCTATTTGTTTTTAAGTTTCTTTCTTTCGCCTTTTTGCTTATAGATTAAGATCCAGAAATATGACCAAGTATAGAGACTAGAAACTTTGAATGCATTCTGCGTACAATAGAAAAAAATGCTTGGGGATAACATTTATCCAGACCAATCCAAAGGGTCTAACATACCTTCAGACCCAGCAGAATCCTTGAATATTTAATACTTTATATGTATTAAGTGTTAATTATACTTTCATATGAAAATGTTTATTCAAATGATGTATTGGAAGAAAAGATATTCGTAAATTATCCCTCTCATACCATCCGTAACTTTTTTTCTAAAATTATATTTTCTGTTGTTTTCTTGGAAACTTTTATATTGAATATTGTGCTTTGTAGCATCTCCTTTTGAGTTGCTATTATGGAAATAACTTTTTTATATTAAGATTTATTTATTGTTTCTTCCTATTGGTAGTTTTTTTGTTTTCTCCAACTTATCATCGATAATTAAAGATGTAGTTATTCCAAAAGGTTATAAAAATCACGTTATTATCTAACATTTCGTTATTTATTCACAGAATACGTTCCATTAAAATCGTAAAGAGATGATATCATACTATAGGAATTAATTTTATGACGAAAATAGTAATTTTAAACAAATGTTCACCATTTTCTTTTCAAGTACGACAGCTGTCGAATTTTGAGTTAACTTTTCCCATAGATTATTAACATATTTAAACTAAATCTCTGAGTGAATTATCAGTGTTATATGTCAAAGTAATAGACATTCCACTAGATGAAAAAGAAATTAGAATTGTATAAACCCAATACTTTTCACAGCGAGAAGTGAAAATATAGATTGCTGATTGTTTGGGGAGTCGTCTATACCTAGAAGATACTTTGGGCATAACCCTCCGTCTCATTGCTCTACTTTCAAAAAAAACGTAGGCAAAGAGGCTTTTTTGTAGTTTTTTGGTTTCTCTTTCCAAGATATGGGTATTACTCTTTCGAGACACCTAAGTTTTTTGCTGAACTGGGCAAGATAATCGCAGAGTATATGCTCTGCTGTATCTATGGCTTGCCCGCAGAATCTGCAATTGTCGTCCTCTGTTTTGTCTATCGTCTTAAAAGGGTATTTGCTTGGGTAGTAACCGGTAGTATACTAAACTATGAGTTAAATATCGTTTCTAGATGTCTCGAGAAGTTTTTTAGACTTTTTATCTAATATATTTGGATTGTCTTAGCTCTGGAGTGTTTCTTTAGTAGGAGCTTATCCGACATCTCATACGGATTTGATCTAAAATGTGGAGTCATTTCCACTTTTTTCGCAAGGCTGTTTGGTTCCTTGCCTGGTATATCTGGTATATCCTGGCGCCCTTTTCTAGAGAGATTTCTGTCCAAACACTCCTGATCACAAAGGTTTATTTCTAACCACCTTGCTGGACTTTTGTTCCTTTATAATTTTAAGCACAGGTAGCTTGCCTCTGACTTTCTTTCTTTCTTTCTCTGGCTTACAAAGTGATTAACTGTAAACTAACTTGGCAATTATTTTACGTCGTTTTTCGATTTTCGTATTATTCATACTTGGAACATTTGACAACTTCCAAATTACGAGAAACAATTAATAACATTCTCAATAATGCCTACTTTACTTGCTCAGCTGTCTAAAAATATACGGATTTTTGGCCCCTACACCCTTAGATATATTTTGATCCAAAAATTTCTACATCTTATGTCTTAAAGTATATCCTTTTATTCTTCTATTGTTGATATCAATTCCCTAAGCGAGGCCAGGTTACTCCAGATGGTAAAAGAACTTGATCGTCGAACCACCATAAAATAAACCACGTTAAAATGATTGAGGGGAAAATTGTTTATTGCACAATCAATTTGTGATTTGCTTTTATATTTACATTATATTCGCTGCTTTGCTTGCGCAGTTTTGTATTAGAACAGAATATATCGGTGCGCATGTCGATATTTGGTCATTTGTCAGCTCATTGTGGACCGTGTCAAACAGATTACAAGGTTAGTTTGACTTGTTCACTTCTAAATATCATCTCAATATTAAACTTTTTTTGTAAATTTGGGTGAGATAGTCAGCCAAATACTAGAAAAATATATGGTACTGTATGCATTTTGAGTTTACAAAGGTAGTAAAGAAATAGTTGTTACCAAAAGCATTTTCTATATTTCTTCAAGTGCATTAGACGTTCGTAAATGCCAATTCTTTAAGTTTGGATCCAGTGATTTTGATCACTCTGATTCCTATAGATGAATACCAACAACATGAGACAACGACAAAGTGGAAGTAAATCCATGTCAGACAATGGAGTACCTCTCAAATACCAACTTTGATCGACCATCTAAGAACATTTCCAGCAGGTTAGAAAAATAAGCAGAACAGGTGTTTGGGTCCCATATAATCTACGCGATGAGAATAAATCCAGTCAATCCATCAAATTCAACCTATTACTTCAACGACAAAGAGCAGTAGCTCTCACCCCGAACAACTGCGCAGCTAATTTTACATGTCAACAAGGCCCTTTTATTTGTTTGGTTCAGTATACGCGTATATACTTAAACAAACTTTTTATGTAGATCTGTATTGTGAACAATTGTATCCCGTGAAGCAATTTAAAAACGAAAAGGCAAAACGTAGATAACAAAGGTGATTGACTATCGATTGATTTGTTTAAATATAAGACAGTGAGATTACTTTTCGATCCTTCTTTGTATAAACCCCAGATGATAATAATAATGGCTTAACACCCCTAATGGGCCTGCATTGCGAAGATGCTCTCTAGATCCTCTTGTTGGGGTGGATCAGTCTCCATAGTTCATGTCTACACCTTGTTGCTTATTTCCCGCCACAACTACCTATTTTCTGTGTTTTCCTGCCCGTGTATAACTCTGCTTACGTCATCTTCTACGATTTTATCGTAGACCTGCCGCGTCTTTTTCTTCCACCGGAATCCCATTGCATCCCATTTTTTCATAATATCTTAGCAAATTTTTCGGTTCACTCTTATCCTATATTCTCTTCGCTAACTTTTTTTGATCGTATTATCTTTCTTTCCGTTTTATCAAGTTTTCTTCATCATTCCTTGTTAGTATCATTGTTTCAGCTGAGTATATCATTACTGGTCTAATCATCGTTTAATATATATATTGATCAACGTCTGTTTTGTCTCAGTACACCTGTCTCCTCTATTATTGATCACAACGCCGAGGTTCTTAAACTTTTCTACTTCCAAAAATTAACACTCGCCAACTATTTTTGTTTTCATTGATTTATTTGTAACTATCTCTATTTGAACAATCTATTTATATTTTTCTGATCCATCCACTCACGTTTACTTTTCCTTATCAGCTTATTGCTCTCGTTTCTTATCATTTCGTATTGTTTTCTGTCTTCAATTCTGTTTTCCTTTTCATTCGTATAAGTCTTGCTCTTTCATTGCTACTACGCTTATACAAATGTCAGTGAACCATTCGTTTTTCTCGCAGGTCTTTGTTCCATCCAACTTATACTTGGCTCCAGTTTACAAATTCAGATGTAACAAAAATTACGGATAGTTTTTCGTAAACCTAATTTAGATATTCATACTGAATTTACTGTTTATACCACCACTTAACCAACACTCACAATTACACTGTCTGACGCGCGTTTCGATAACCTAGCTATCGTCTTCAGAGACTGAAGATAAACAGTTTATCAGTGTATTCAGTATGAATATCACCAACGGTTCTAGAAATTCCAACTTAGATATTCATAGTTTGGGACTGATTTTAATGTCTAATCAATTGACGTACTTTTAACCGCCTTAGGGATGTAAAATTCAAAAATACTTTCTTAGTAGAAAGTTAAGTTGTAAATGGAAACTACTGCTGTCCAACTTTTGTGATTGTAGCTTTAGTCGGTCATAATAATGCTTTCATTTATTTAGATATAAATCGAATGGATACAAAAAAGTGACTGTACTATAAATTTACAGTAAATTACGCGAACGTGTGTTTAACTAACTGGGCAAAGACGAAACCGAGAGTGAAATTGTACCGTTAAAGTATTACGTGGCTTTATTTCACTTTCTGCGATATTATGTGAATTGTTTTTATTTCATAATATAGGAGAAATTTGGTACGTATGTGCTAGTTTTGCACTCCGCGACAAAGAAAGATAAAATTGAATGAATGAATATTGTGATATTTGAGATGTTCGACAGGTGGTTAAATGAATTTCGGTAAATACGTTTCAGGCAATATAAAACATTTTCTTTAAATAAATGATGAGAAAAAGTATATGATTTATTTGTTACAACAGGCAATTTAGACTAGAATCGATAATTTATATAACAAAAACAAATAATAGTGAGACGAAATCCATTGGAAAAAGAGCAAAATGTGATGTAAATGTAAAGAAAAATAATTTACGGACGATCTAAGGTCGGTTTTTTGTTCGTCGAAATCTCCACTTTCTGATAGTGCGAATGAATAAATATTACCATTAACATAGTAAATTTTCTCAGAAAAGGCAACAAAAAATATTAATAAAAGCTCGCATCCGAAATTATTTTAATCATTAAGTATAATTTTTGAATTTTTCATATGTCATTGATAAACATTAGAGTGTAAAATTTAAATAGCTTTAATAACTTTACCATGGTATTGGTAATATAACCAAAACTTCAACGACTTCTTAAGTAAAGCTGTTAATTTGGCGGAAGAATTTTCGATTGAAAATTAGGGTGTTTTCTCGATATTGAGTGTGCAGTTTTGTCTTTGAAGTTTTCACTAAATTTAGTGAAACAAAAGTGTTTTTTGTAAAAGATATAAATAAAAAAGCAAAAACTTGTTTACTTCAAATTTTTGCATACATTTTCCATTCCATTTTTATTATAGTCTCCTCTTTGTCCAATGGGTTTCATCCTACCATTATTTCTCTTTTCACTTTTTATTTTTTTTAGGCTTCTAAACACGTCTAATTAATACGTTTCTCAATTAGTTAAACGTGTGAAAAATTGAATTTTTGAACATAGATGAGATTATTTTATATAATTTTTCCACTTGTTTGTATTAACACTTTTTGGGTGAGTAGTCTAACATTGCAACTAAGTATTACCTCCGCATGTACGTTAATTTACGCGTTTTAAAAATATTAATAAATTGGAAACAGTGGTTAGTTTTTAATGAAATTGAGTACGGCCGTTATTATTTTACTAGAAGGAGCAAAAAATTCAATGCAAGAACAAAATAACAAACGATAGATATTATCGTATTACGCGGCATCCCATTGTTAAAATAACTAAGTTATTTTGTAAAAAAAAATAATGTTATAATATTATTTTCGACAAAATTTCAAGAATCATCAACCCAGTGATAATTCATGTTTATCATATCTCAGGTTTAGTCCAAATGCATTATGTTTCCGTTTGAGTCTATGTGTGTCTTAATACTTTGTATAGTCATAATTAGGCTATATATCCACAGTTTGTTCTGAATCAATTCAATCATGGAAATGAATATGCTTCAAAAAAGTCACACACTAATCGTCTAATAACATTTTTAAATGCATAGACATCATTTGTCGCGTTTCAATTTACTTTCTTTCGTTTATGTCTATAATCTATAACATCCCTCACTTGTACTAAACGATAAATGGTAAAATATGGAATTAAAGTTAGATCCCCAATCCTTTTAACAATAGCGTTTTCTGACTGATATCCATTTTTTCGTCTTTGATACTCGAACATATTTTACACAACTCTTTGGGAAACGTCCAAAATGTCTACTGACACAAAAATCGCAAATTAAAAACAAATGAATGAATATGTATGAATGAATGAATAAGTATTTCATTCATGTAATACGACACCGAGAGCTGCTACTGTCAGCAGTTGGATCATAATGTTCACTGCACCACCACTTCCCTCAAGTCCATTAAAAATTGCCACCACATATTTGTAACTTGTAGAGGTTGTACCTTATTTTATTTTAAGGATGCATATTTTCCTAGGTTTCCTCCATTGTCACTTATAGGCAGCTGGTATAGGTTTTTAATTCCCATTATGTAATAACACAGTTTTAAACTATACTTCTATGAATGAGCGCCATTCACAAGAAGAAGCCTTGATATCGGGTTTCTGCATTAAATCATCGATATCAGACACAATTTTCCACATTGAGACATTTTTCATAATGTTTTGACTGTTGCTTTGACCACCCGAAATTAAGTACCGAATCAATCAACATACAACAATCAAATGCATTGTGAGCAGGTCTTATTTTGGATTTTGCAAATTTGCATAATCGATTTAACACTTTCTAACGCTT
Source organism: Diorhabda sublineata (assembly GCF_026230105.1). Classification (NCBI taxonomy): domain Eukaryota; kingdom Metazoa; phylum Arthropoda; class Insecta; order Coleoptera; family Chrysomelidae; genus Diorhabda; species Diorhabda sublineata. The sequence continues at coordinate 28,470,979 of NC_079476.1, forward strand.
TTCTTATTTGAAATAACCATAAGTCTCTATTGTACAAAAATTGCAATTATCAAAATGGTTCGTGGACTCTCGCCATACCAATGCAAATGGCGTATTTCTCTTCCCTTCTATTCTTTAAACCAAGACACATACGGGTAACCCATGGTGTGCCTTAATCTCCTATTACAAAATAAAAATATATGGAATAAGCCTTTATGACATTTTCAGAAAATAGTCTGACTTGTGTCTTCGCAATGAATTCTCTATAAATACGGCTACGGCTTTCTACACAAAATCACATGTTCTTAAAATCAAATGTAACTGAATAAGAGAATAAATAACCCACTCAATAAAATGTTTCTATCTATAAATGCAGGCAAATTTAATAACCGCTAATAAAATTTTACTAAAAAAATATCTAAACAAAATAATTATTGAAAAAAAAAAACGTTCAATTCAAGTTCTTTAATTAGTCAATGCTGCTGAGAGGCGAGTTGAATACAGTTATAAATTCACGGCTTTACCCCATCCTATTTGAAGTGTGCTCCGCTACTGCTTAAAACGCTAAATGGGCACCTAGATCCATACAAAAATATTATTTTTTTCGGTAATTATCTAAATATTATCCCCCACCCCCTATCGACTTGTGGGGGAGTGTTAGAGGAGGTAATCACAATATATGGAAGATGGAATTACCCGTTGATGATTGTTTTTAAGTTAGGTTAGGTTCTACTTAAAAATATTATTTATACATATTTCCGTGCTCTTTTAACACCCCCCGTACACCCCTTGATCCTTTTTACCCTATTTCATCATAAAAAAATAGTTATTGAATTTGCAATTTTTCCATTTGTATATTTCTATGATAAAATAATAATTACTTATGGTTGTTTCAATTAACAATTATTTATTATTGTTCATAATTCCACTCGTATCATATATTTTCAAATAAAATTTATAATTTGTTGACACACGTAATTCTCTGAAAATATCAAATTTTTATTATTTAACCCTCTCTATTTTTTTAACAAGGGATGGCCGACGACTGGAATAATTTTGTGTTCAGTACATTTTTCTTTATTACCCCCCACAACCCGATAGTCGATAGGGGGTTGAGGATGATTTTTAGATAATTACCTTCTTTTCTAATTCAAAGAAGTATAAAAGATGAAACAATGATGTAAAAAGTGAAAAGGCAAGAAATTTAAGAAAACGTTGAAATGGTGAAAAAAAAAGGATGATTAGAAAATATCGGTGTTCCAAATTATTTAATCGCTGATGAAGGAAGTGGAGATATAATTAATGAGTTAATTATCACGTTGGTATTGAATAGTTTTATAATATTCTTGTAATAATAACTTTCTTCTATAAATTAATTTTAACTGAAAAAGTAGACTCCTAATTCACATAAATTAACTCTCAATAGACGATCTCGAATATATTGATATATTCTTCCATTCGACCTACTTTTTTAAAAATAATCAAATATACATAATCTGATTTTCTCATTTCTACAAAATTTGCAATCGAACCCGTATATGTGACCAAGTCCATATGTTTTCTTTGAAAATATTACTCATCAGCCATCTCATCAAGGTTACAAACGACAAACTTATGAATAGTAACCGAAATTCGAAAAAAGAACTGGTAATCGATTTTATTTGGTATGAGGTCGAACTGTCCCAGATACCCAATGCACTAGACCCACTTTCGACGGCGAAGCAGTCGACGTCGGTAACTGTAATGGCGTTCAGGGACGCCCACCCCCCACATGGCACACTTCCATACTGCTCATGATACAGTGGCGGAACAGAACGCGTTTTGAAATAACTTGAGTTAAAAAACAATTGTTTATTAATAGATTCATAGAGTCGGATGGTACGTAGTGCGATGAGTTCTTAGCTTAACATAGAAAGAAAGTTAAACACAAATAAAAATACTGTGATTGCTTTCCAATATATTTTCCATTTATTAACAAGCACTATTTGGAACGCCTGGCTAAAGTTTCTATGCCACTATAAAAATATGATGAACCTTTAGAGTTCGTACACCGCCTTTTTAATTTCAACACCGCTGTTAAAGCTTTTTTCGTGTTGACAGCGAAGCATTGTGGACTGGAGCATTGTCATGAACCATGATTTTGTCGCGACTTTTTTGGATAATTTTTGACCCAACTGCTTTATAAATCAGTAGTATGATGCCTTTACGGTTTTATTTGATTCCTCAAAGTCAATCAAAAGGATACCCTTGCAGTCAAAAAGGCCATCACTTTTTTGGTGCTTTTCGTAACCTTTGGAACAGGCTCTTCTTTCCGAGGCCACACCATGGAATCTCTTTTGGATGTAGAAACACAGTGAAAGACCATGGTTTCATCACCCGTTTCAACTTATCGGATTATACTTTCGGCAAAGCTCTAGAAATCGCTCACAACATTATAATCAATTTGAGGCACCCAAGGGAGGAAGGAGCCTTAGAATACTTGTTTTGGAAATGTTGGTCTGTGATGCATTTTTTTTGTTTTTAGGCGCCGGTCAGTTATAACAATTTTTTCCACCAATTCAATGTTTTTTGGAGTAGTCACCGACCTCCAGCACTTGGGTCATCTTCTAATGATTTTCGTTCCAACGAAACAACTTAAATCCATTCTTTTTTTGATGTGTGTTTGCTTAAGACTTGTCACTGATGCTTGTAGAAAGATTTCTCTATTCACTATATGAGCTAATGAACTCATAATACTTCAATCTTCATTTTATCGGATTATTTTAAGTTAAGACCACACGATATGTAGATAATTTTCTTCTGAAAAATTGTGAATAACAAATGCGAAAATTTTTTATATGGCGCAAATCAGAGCGCGTTACGTTTTAATTTTTCAAATGCATATTATTATTTGACTGCTTTTGAAATATTCTGTACGGCTGGTAATAGCCGTAATTGATATTCATATGGCTTTGATAAAAACATTTGTCACCTCACTCGATTATCTCATTCTTATTTTTCAATATAATCTCCACGATTTTTGTATATACCGATGTTCTAGGATGTCTAATGCGTCTTAAAGAAATAAGAATCTTCTGCAAATCACTGATTCACCGCACATAAGTGACTCATTTCTCAAGTTTTGGAATAGGCCGCTAATTGCTATGGTTCAAATCTAGAATACAGCGTATACTAAATAATAATTCGATGTCTGGTTTGGGTCAGGGATGTACAAGGAAATAGAAGTGTTTATGTTTATGTTTAATATTCAATATAATAAAAAAATAAACGTCAAACTTCAATGTTTGTTTCAATGGAATATAATATCCATATAGATTTTAGATATGTGATTTATATCAGGAAAGTTGTCTATTTCATGAAGTAGCAAACTAGGAAAAATGTCAACACCTACAAAATTTTTGATATAGAATAAAGAACCTCGCAAAATCTAAATTATTTTCAACAGTTTGTATTATTCTTTGGATGGCGGAAGAATCTATAGAAGTTTCAAAAAACAAAACTCTAATCTAAACAGAGTCGATCTCCTTTAGGTGGAGCCGAATCAACTCTTTCTGAAGCCTCAATTCTCGTATTCTAGCAATCGATCCTTATTGAGAAACTTTAAAAACCAATAAACTATAAGACTCGCACGAATTTCCATACATATTTTGTCAGGTATTCTGGATCATTATTGTTTCCATTCAGGACACAAAAATCGAAGAGTCGCACTTCTGCCCTGAATTATATTTAGAATTGTTCAATAAATAATTATAATTTTTTAAGGTATATTCATAAATTGTTCACCGTCATTTTCTATATTGGAAACATAATAAATATACTATCTATCAGATAATAAATTTCTGAATCTAATATCAAAATTATTATTAAAGCGATTATATAACACAAGTTATTAAGCATAACTTTGAAGAAAATTGTATAAAATAATCACGTATAACATAAAAAGCTTTATCTATTATTGCACTGTTACTAAACTGAACCATTTTTATGTTGAAAACTGAACCTTAAATGTCTTTGTACAATATAGAGCAGTTTTTGCAACTGTGAACTTAGTACAATAACAACTCCAAGCTAGCATAACTTCATTGTTAGTAAATATAATTGTTGGGGAATTCAGATGACAATTATTTAGAAGAATTCTGAATTCAGTAGCGATATATTTTTTGTAAACAAATTGTTGTATTTTCGACTCTGAAAAAGTATCGTAGTATGAACTAAAAATGTGAATAAACATAATAGATTTGCTTACATTTCGAAATTTATTCAGCTCCTGGTTAAAATACAAATCATTGGTGAAAGGTATTGGTGGTTACTAAATTTTTCAGTTAGTCTCTATCAGTTAATTTAAACAAATTAGCCATCCTTTATTAATTAGAATAGACCTATATGTTTCATAACAACGATTTCAACCGTGGCCTATTCTAAAGGTTCTGCATGAAGAAAATGTTATTTATCATTTGTTATTCATATATGACAACTATTAAACTTTATTATTATTAATGTATAAACAGCATCGGTTCTCTTTTAGATTCGAATTATAGACCCATTAAATTTGAAATACGTTATTTCGTCACAAGTATATATGCATTACCTACCTACCCACACGCCCACCCGCCATTGACTTCGTATACGAAAATGTTGCGACACTCCTTTGCAAATTTGATTATCTTTCCAAGAAATCAAGAGGCTTTTTCGGTTTCTCTACAAGAATATCATTGATGATATTCATGTTTTTTAGGGCCATTAAAAACATTAACTTCTTTGTGACTATTCGAGAACTGATACTCTTTACATTTTTATTAAGGTATGGGGGTGTTGATGATGACGATGTTTAAGACAGGAGAGTCTTCAGATTTGTTTTTCTTTCATCAATATTGAGTAACAACGCCTTTAATTATACGTTAATCATATCTCTTTAATTACAAATTTAGCCAAAATATTCCAAAAATTGTTCAGATAAGAGTTTAATGGTGATATATAATAGAAAACGACCACATTATATTATTAAAGGTTTCTGGATAACCCTTTTGAAGGAAGCTGGATTAGAGTGGCTACCTAGATCACCTGATCTTTCCCCCCTTTATCTTTTCTGTGAATACATCTAAAAAGTCGGGTCTACGACTACGTTAACCGACCAGACAATTTAGAAGAATTAATGAAAAAAAAAAAAATGAAATATATAATTCTAATAACTCCGCGGCCGTGCGCCAACTCGTGATTTTAATAACCGCTATTAAAAAATATTACATTTTGTATAGTTCTTCCAATATCAGTTGCAGATTATATAAACTTATATAAAAACCCTTGCCTCATTTTATAATTTTATTATTTTTATAAGTACTTTTGAAAATATGTATATCTTATGCGAGAAAGTATTCGTTAAAAGGCATTAATAATTGGACTGCATTATACGCCGTTATTTAGACAGATGCACTTAAATGTAGTCCTACTTGGAACTTAGAAAAAATTATTATTATACCTTGTTAACTAGCTAGAACTGAATATTAAATTATAAAACGTAAATAGACGAGTAAAATGTACCTACCTGTAAAGGAGTTTCGTTTAAACAGGGTTCCAGACGTGAACTAAGCCCTTTTTATACCCCATTCGTTTTTTTTTTCTGGAAAAACGAAATTTCAAAGCAAAAATCATAAAAATTGAATTATGATGGGTTGTAAAGAGGGGGATACCACATTCTCATCTTTTCTTTGATAAAACAGTTTTTCCAAAGGTTTTGGCGGTCTGCTGCTAGAACTTTCTTTACAAGTTCTACAACCTCTTTACTCAGTTTTGGAGATTGATTACATTTTCGTAATTCTGATTCTACGTTTACCCATATTAACTCTATAGAGTTAAATATGCAATAGTAAAGAGGAAGTATGAAAAGAGAAAAAACCCTCTTCTTTGCAAAGCTTGTCAATATAATAAATTTTCTTTTTTACTTTGGACCTGTAATAATAGTAGTCAATTGTTTGTTTGTTGGGCCTTTTTTACGATCGCTAACAGAAATAGCAATATTTTTCTTAGATATAAATGCTAAAATTTGAACTTTCTCACTACTACTACTATTTGGTATCTTTAGGAGTTGCCGCGAGTGGTAGGATACGTTGTCCATAACGATTACTGACTATGTTGGAATATTAGGTAAAAACTGTTCATTAAACCAAGTTTCAAATAATTCTGCTGTCATATCTTCCTGATAATCATCTGCACAGTTTTTCAGCACATAATAATTATGCGTTTCCCTTTAGAACATGGCTTATTTAAACAGCAATTTTTACTATTGTCAACTCATCCGAAATTTACTACATAGTGACTGTCAAACCATGTTCCATCTAGATAAATTAAGTGTCTATTAGAATATCGGTAGTCTTTTATCTGACGCAAATAATCTTGTCGCCATCAAACGATCCTTGACGATTCGGTTTTATTCAGTTTTTTGTGTTTTAAACCACATGCTGACAAAACTTGACGCAATGTTTATAAACTAGTATAATTGTATTCTGGATAATCTGCCACCTTTCTTATCTTAAGCAGCTTTATCAACTTATTTCAGTTTTTCTTTAGGTGTTTTTCGGTTCTGTGAATGATCTACAACAACCCCTTTCGAAACTACTCGATCAATGGAAAATTTATTTATTCTAGCCATTTCAACAATTCTTATTATGATTGTATTTTCAAATTGCTGAGTATTTTCCTCTTTTAAACATTCGTATATATTTAAAATAACTTGCTGTGTTTGTATATAAATAAAGACCACTTTTTCTGCAGCCACACGTGGAACCACATCCTGTTTTGCAAGAGCAAAATATCAATTTTAAAACGTTTTAAATAATTCTCTTTTCGCCAACCCCTCTTCAGGTGGTGTCGATGAATTATTTTTCCATTGCTGAACTTGTAAGTATACTCTTTGGATATGATGTTTTGCTGCATCTTCTGTCGGAGGTAAGGAATTAAGTTGTACGCTTTTATTTTTTGAAGCTAATGCTATGAAACGTATATCGCAGTTCATTCAAGCATTTGGCAATTTTAGCATCATACATTGTTAGAATACAATCAATACCATCATTAAAAAGCACTTCTTCATTTTGCTCTTCAACCATAAAATTTTCAGCTGCTCCATCTATTTTTTGATTATCATCAAAAACTTTGATAAAACTATTTTTTCCTTTGTTATAGAAAGCGGATGTAGTATCACATCCAATGAATGCATGAATAAAAAACAGAGGGTTTTTTTTAATATTTGGATGTTTCTCTAATATTGTTTCAGTTGAGAAAACTCGTTGCGAGATATTATTTTTTAGTGGTTTAAAAAAAACATTTCCTTATTATCAGGTGCTAAAGCCATCAATAAAACTAACACATCAATATCTTCAGCTACAACAACTACTTGAAGAGAGGATCAATCTATAGCAGATTGCACAATTAATCGATCAGCATCACTTTCGGCTTGACTCCACTCAATATTATTTTCGCCTAGTTTTTTGCAGAGAAGATTAATAAACCTATTTTTATTTTTGCTATTACCTAAAAGTTTCTCTTTCGTTGTGTTTAAAGCCATGTCTTCTTCAAATAAATAATCAATGGAAGTATTGCCGATATATCTAGGATTTCTCTCAGACACTTTAGTTCCATCATTACTATATCCATCAAATACAAATTTAACATTAGTGCCATAATTATTACGTAAATATCTAATATACTGTTGACAATTATCCTCGTCCACATATGTGTAAGCAAAAAAGAAGTATTTGTAGCGTATGCAGGTAACACAAACAAAAGTTTTTTTTTTTTATTTTAATATCAAATTATTGTTAAAAACTTTTTTTAACAACAATTTTTTACTATAAGATTAATATATGGAGATTTTTTTACAAAAAAATAGAGATCAAACTGAATTTTTTATATAAATGTCGTTGATATTGTTTAAACAATATAAATAGTTCCGTCCCCGCTCTAAGAGGTTTTTGATTTTAAATAATATAAAAAAACAAAATTTAAAAAAAAAATCATCAAAATCGGATCTGTTGTTGAGGACTTCCGAAGCAAAGGCTTTATTGACGCGACTAATAATACAAATTCAATTTGCCTGATGGTGCTAAAAATACTCAACTAATATCTTGTTTGCTCCAAGGTTTTAGCTTCCAAACATTAAAACGCACTATAAATTCGAACGCTTTATTAATTTCATCTATACTTTTATTGATACGGATATAAACAAATCCTCACACGTGTCCGTGATAAATAATTGTTTAAGATATTAATTCTATAATTTTAAATAAACATTTCTCAAAAAGTCCGGTATTTCCTACATTATTGCTCGAATAATTATAAAAAATATATATATTTTCGTATGTATAAATTTATAAAATTATCATGTCTGATATATAAAAACTAACTGTTCAACCAAACTGTTGTAACATAGTTCCTTATTGAATAATTCATGATATGCGTAATGTAAAATTTCATGATAAATTATCCGCCTCTCAGGAAATACTTGGCCTGATAAAACTACATGGCGCCGTACAATAACGTGCAGAAACTAAACTAAATAACGGTGACTATAACTTTTTTCGCAGGAGGTAATTTCGAAAGGAGAATACTAACACTAGAAGCATTTTTTGAATAAATTATAGTTAAAAATAACTCCATAAAAGATTATTTATCATTCCTTTTTTTTTCAATACTCTAGTAATTATATTCTCCTTTTCTCACCACTTTATAAGAGTTACTACATCCATTCATTTCAAGTAGGTACGGAAGTTAGCGATTTCAAACATACGGCGTTAATTCCTAATGCACAAGTACAGGGTATTCCTAAATTCATGAGACAAAATTCAGAAAGTGATTGCTCGTATGAAATTAAGGTGGGTCTTTCCCATAACAAAATTTCCTCAGCCCACTACTTTTAGAGATATAACCCTTAAAGATGACGACTAAAATTGAGCTTTTATTTATTTTTCTAAAATTTCAGTAAATCTAGAAACTCGAAATTCTATCATTCACGTGTCCCGCTAACTACGGGTATTTTTTGAATATTTCTTTTACATTGTACGGGGGTGAAATTAGCAACATTAAATCATTAGTCTATACGACACCCATAGCAGATATTAACGATGAATCGTATTCAAATAGCGTGTGACACCATAAGAAATACATCTCAAATCTTTGAACGTATACGACAATCCATGACACGTAGGTTATGTTCGTATATTTTCGCTAGAGGTTGTTATTTTCAGAATTTATTATGAATTTTATTACATTTTATGTCGTTACTGTTTTCCACTCAATTTATTCAAAAAATGTCGCTATTGGTTTTGGGAAAAAATTTAAGAATAAAAAATATTTTTAAATAAAACAATTTCCAGTTATAAATGTATTTCATAAATCTTCAACTTGAAAAAAAGTTTTGGTATGAAATAAAGTAAGGGTAGCCAATTTCACCCCCGTATGTAACAGGAATGTTAAAAAATACACGTAGTTAGTCCTTTGCGAGTGCACGAAAATTTTCTAGCTTTGCTGAAATTTTGGAAAAAAATAAAAACTCAATTTTAGCCACCACCTTTTAAGGGTGTAAAGGGGTGGGATGAGGAAATTTTGTTATAGAAAATAGGAAATTTATGTGAAAAATTTAATTGAACATGTTTTTTATTTTTATTTTGAAAAATTATTTTATCTACGAAGTTCGGAAACTTAACTTTTTTTTATATCCCAAATATTCTGTAAATTTTGCTTAAAAATATTTTCTTTTCACCTTTTTTCTAATTAATATTGAAAATTACCCTAATTTTCAATGGAAATTTTTCTTGTCAAAATATCGGCTGTTTTAAAAAAATCGACGGAATTTCTGTTGGTTGGTTTATCAATGTAATATGGAATCTGACAGGTTCCGTGTACACATTAAAGTGTAAAATTTCAATGAATAGCTAAAAATTGTACATTATTATTGAAAAAACTCAGATTCGGGTGTTGTCCATTTTTTTGCATATTGCGTGAAATCTAGTAAAAAGCCGATATAATATTTGTTTGAAAATTAAGTTGCTTTTTAATATTAAGTCAAAATAAGGTAAAAAATAAGAATTTTGAATAAAAAAATTATAGTGTGTTTGAGCCATTAAACCAAAAACTTGATTATTTGAATTTTTCACATTAGTTTTAAGACAAGAGATGGGAAAAAAGTGGAATTACAAATGTTGTAGAATTTCTCATTACCTACAACTTTGCAATTACATTTGAGTTGTAATTTTCCCACAAATAACATAAATCGTTTTTTACCTATAAAACACTCCCCTCTCAATTCCCACCTAAGATCGTTTACAAATTATTTTTTTTTACCATTTTTGTTATATTATCTTCCTGTTTTCAATAGGTTTCATTTTACATTATTAACTTTCATTTTTTACTATTTTCAAAGGTTCCTTAACTAAAATGAGTAGGTAAATACCTAATATTATTAGATACCTAAGTTATTATTGTCGAAGAAAATCAACCCATGGATATTTAAATCTAAAGACACTACTATAGCACAAGTCTGTCAGTTACACATCAAAAAAATCTGTACAAATTCATTACTTCATCAAAAGTGTCGATAATTGTCGGTCTTGCTAATGCATGTTATAAGCAAGATATGGGTCAACTAAAAATCGATGCCTTCGAAAATTTGGGATCTGCAATCAATTTTAAGACGCCAAAACGAAATAATCAAGATTTTTCACTATAACTAATGAATTTTATGAGATTTTTACAAAATATAGTGATCTTAGGCCATCAAATTTAGATTAACGCTGATTTTTCCTTGATTATCGTGAAAAAAAAATGTACAAGACAACCAATAGGTGTTAACAAATTTGGTAATGTACGGAGAGTACTTGTTATATATTGTTTCCGAAGGACATTTGCCGGAATCCTAGTGGATAAAAGTAGCGATATCACAACTTTCAAGAGACATGGGGATTGGAAGCGCCATAAGTTTAGATAGATAAATAATTAGCGAACAAAATGGAAGTTGCAAATAAAGATTTTCAAGCAGACAACGCACCGTTGGCGATGTGTTCTAGAGTTTCAAATGGTTCAAACAATAATATTACTATAAATTTTTGTAACTATCAGCCAAGGTGAATATCAGCCAACCAAATAGAACAAAACTGGAACTTAAACTTTGGAGATCCATAATCCGAAGACGTAGGACTGGTTGGAAAATTGTATATGAAGTAATAACATTATTTTGCCTCATACTATACGTTCCGACATTTTGTAAAAGTCTCAATATCAAGTCTCAAATATATGTAGTAATAATGTTCGAGAACTTAAATATTACTCGTAGTTGTATGCTTCAGAATCCACCGACTGTACTGTCTTTAATTCAGGTCTCTCCGATCATGAAAGAGTATTAACAAAATTTTCGGTAAAATACTAGTACTAAAAATGCTTCTTGCAAATTATACCGTATCTATTCGGAGAAACATTTTCAAAATTTCAAGCACCGTTGTCAAACAACTGACTGGAGAATGCGGACTTCGATTTTTCTAGATTCATAAAAACATTGACTATTCTGGCATCCATTTATTTTCCCGTCAGGCACCCTAAAGGTTTATGTATACCTGCAAAGAACATTCGATCTTTATTTCACCTCTCGGATTCTCGGATAGTGTCTTCTTCAAAAATTACGTAAAACTATACAGAAAAATTTATCATAAGACAATAAAAGCTGCAAAGGATATTTATTATAATAGGGGCCCACCGATCTAAGAAATAAGGCTTCTTCATCTTCATCTCTACTTCACCTGATAACCTCAATAATTACTTTGTAAATGTAGCCAAAAATTAATCAAATTCTATAAATTCTCCCTAATGCTAATGCTAACTTACATAGTTTCTTCTTTATGCCCGTAGTTTTAGCAAAGCTTCGCAGTACAATTAATGACATCAAAAATAAATACTCATCTGGATGGACTTTCATCAAAAATGTTTTTGAGTCTACCCGATTGCACATTAAATCACCTTACCACAAATAATGTCTACTCCAGTCTAAACAGCCATCACTCCACTGCAACAACTATTTATGATTTTACTTAGGCTTTCGATTGTGTTGATCATAATATTTTAATTAACAAATGGCAGTACTACGGTTTCAGGGGAACACCTCTCGCATGGTTCGCAAGTCATACCTTACCCAACAGAAGTCAGATTGTAAGGGTTGATACAACGATTTCTTCTTGAAAGTCTATAGAATATGGAGTGCCCCAAGGCTCAGTACTAGGCCCTATTTTGTTTCTCCTGTTTATAAACGATATCAGTAGTAAAATACTCGTATGTCTTTTTGCAGACAATACTAGTTTCTCTTGGCAGCAGCTCTGATATCACGGCACTTTATAGGATCATATTTAGTGACCTTAGCAGCTTTAAATCATGCGATTCTAATCTTCTGTGTCTGAAAGTTTCTAAAAGTTTTATCATATAAAAATACATTACAACGTTTCTAATTAAATAACACCATCATTAACGTCGTTGAGTCTGTAAAATTCTTAGGGCTTGATGTGGACAATTCCTTGAAATGGGAGTTAAACATTGCTGCCTTATCTAAAAAATTAAGTTCCTTTAGTTTTGCGCAGAGAGCAATATCCAAAGAACTGAACATATCCACCTCTTTAACAGTTTATTGTGCCCTTATTGAGTCACATCTCTAATATGCCCTTCCCTCATTTTAAGCGAATCTTCAAACTACAAAAGAGAGCTGTTAGATATTTACTCGGACTAAACAGCAGAGCTCCTCACTGCCGGGACTTCTGTAAAAATTAAAAATTCCGACTCAAACTTAATCATCTTTTAATCTGTTTGTCTAATTCGTAAGCACGCTTTACCAATTTCAGAAAGATCGTTGCAGAAAGCACAACCTTCATCTACCTACTCTACGTTTTCCACGAATTAGTTAAGGGCTCATTATTTTACAATGCAAAAAAATGCACAATCACTTACCAATTGAAATCAAATCGATATCATCTTTCTCCCGCATTCCGTAGTAATTTGAGGGCATATTTACTGGAAAGTGCCTTCTACTCGGTAAACGACTTGTTTTCTAATAATAATATTTAATTCCGAGCATCCTGCAAACATACTTTAATTTTGCTATAGACTTATGAGTATATACTGATTATTACCTATTACTATTACCTTTAATTTTGTTATTCATTTCGGTTTTCTTCTGTATATTGAAATTTTATTTCATTTGTATCTATATTTACTTATTTTTATGTTTGTTTTTTAGTTTTTGCAAGCTTTTGTCTTCAAATTGTTAGAATTTTTTTGACGATAAAACATTTCCTTCTCTCTGTTATAATCAAGCTTTATTTGCAAGATTGCGGATTCACTCACTTACAACGAAGAAAAGTGAACAAAAAGATGTGCCAATCATAAAATAGGGTAACCCTCAATGAAAGTAAATAGACTATTATAAAGCATTTTTATTATAAATATACTTTCTTCCTACAAGTAGAAGAAAATATAAAAAAAGTACATAGTTTAAAGTGTGAAGTATATCCACTTATCTTATGAATATTAGACTTGGACAAATCGAGGTCTTTCCATTATTATTGTTATTTATTTAATTTGTTTAATTGCCACTTGTAAAATTTCTTTTATGATTTAATCATTGATAAAAATATATCCAAATATTGACAATTAATAAAAACGCGCTTTACCTACCAAAGGCTACTGGTTGGAGCAGTCCTTTTTAAAGAAATACTTTAAATAATTGCGATAAAATATCCTTCTAATTTCATTTAATTTAAACTTTAGGTAAATATTATTTCTTGTTCCTATAATAACTGTAATTATACTTTGAGCTTGTTCTGAAAGTAGGTCAATATGAAGGCTGGAATTGATGGCTATGATTAGATATCATTGAAGTGTCATGTGGTTTATGAAGGTGATTAATCTTCTAATAATTAAGTGCTCGAGTCTATAAAAAAAAAGAGGAGAAAATTAATATTTGATAGTAAGATTTATCTAGTTGAAATTTGATAACAACAAATTGGTGCAAAATCAATTCCTGTTTTATATTAGTTATTTGCGTTAAATTGTATTAGATTTATATATATTTATATATTTATGTCCAGATACAGGAACAAAAAATGATGATACAAACATTATCATATATAATAAAAATAAAATAAAATAAAAATAATTAGAACGGTGTGGACATCAATGAAGAATGAGACAACAGAGAATAATTAAATGAAGAGGAAACCTGAAAGATATGAATTTATTTGACTGGGACCGAAAGGCATGAGAATAACTCCATATAAAAATTCTTCACTCTTAAACACAGTTTAATGAATTAAATTCATGTATGCAGCGCAAGAAACTTCATTTATAATTTTGTATTATTGAAATTGCGCATAAATTTTCATCGTTCTCCCACTGATATCCACCTCTACTCGTCATTATAAACTTAAATTAAATGTAATAACAATCGAAAAATATTTCAATTGATTGCAAAAACTGATAGTATTACATCACTTGATAAGTCGTGTGACTAACACATAGATGGCGTGGCCATTGTCAAATCCATATGACATTTATGAAGTACCAACTTTCAAAAGACTATGTGTAAAATTTCATGATATTTCGGTTGGTCAGAAAAAAGTGACAGCCATTTAACTTTTGTTATTTTCAAAACAATGGATTCAAAACAATTTCGTGTATTGATTTATCAATGCTTCTTGATGGAAAAAGCAATGGTTTCAAAAGTGTTGTTTGTTATTAGGTTGCTAAATTTAAACGTGGTCATACAGACGCAGATGATGGTGAACGTTCTGATCGTCCAATAGAGGTAAAGAGTCTAATCGTAAATTTAAATTGCTTGAGATTTTATAATGAGAAAGCTTTTTTCTGGGTAGGTGGGTGCCACGTTTTCTCACAAACGATCAAAAACAATAACGTGATGATGATTCAGATCAGTGTTTGGCCCTGTTTACACGTAATAAATTAGATCTTTTCCATCGATATGTGACATTGTATGAAACATGGATCCATCATTTCACTCAGGAATCGAAACGATCATCATCTGAGTGGACTGCAGCCGAAGAATCACGTCCGAAGCCTCCAAAGGGACAACAGTCAGCTGCGAGGGTTATGGCTTCAGTATTTTAGGATGCGTAAGGGATATTTTTCATCGACTATATTTAAAAGGGAGAAACAATCAATGGCGAATACTACGAAGAGTTGTGGGATCGTTAATGCGAAAATCCAGAAAAAAACGGCGTCATATGTTAAAGATAAAACCAATACGCATCGATTCACAATTCGATAGCAACGATGGTTAAATTGAACGAACCACACTTCGAATTGATTCATCATCCACCGTATATCCAGATCTGGCTCTAGTGACTACTGGCTATTTGCTGATTTCAAAAAAATGAACCCTAGTACGAAATTCAGCTCAAATGAAGAAGCAATTGCTGAAACTGAAGCCTATATTAAGACAAAATACAAATCCTTCTACAACACGGCATCGAGAAGTTAGAAAAGCGAGAATAAAATTGATTTTTGACAAAAAATGTGTTTTTCTTAGTTAGTCACATGACTTATTGAGTGATATGTTATTTTTGTATACGATAAGTGTCAAATGTAAAAGGCTGGAAATGAAGCCTCAATATTATGTATTTGTGCAAAAATATTCCTTTTCTCGTAGAAATTATAATCTCGGAATGTGTCGAGGAAGACCGGACATCCAATCTAAAGCCTGAAAAGGCAGTAACTTCATGTTACCGATTGGATATTCCTCCTCAAGAAATGGTATTTAGGCGCAGTTTTTTAAATGATTCTGCAAATTAATTTGAACTGTTTCAGCAATAATATATTCTTGCATACAAATAGAAAAATCGTAATAAACGAATACAAGGCAGTTGTTGCTTAATGTCAAAAACGAATAATATGTTTTTCTTAACTTTTAATACTGAAAATTAAATGCAGAATAATAAAACAATAGAATTTATCAAGGAATTTAATTGAACAAAATTCTGTGTGACCCCAATTTGCATGTATCACAGTAATACATCTTCTTGGCATGTATTGGAATTACTTTCATCATGCTCTAAGTTAGAGAGAATTTTTGTGAGCTCCTATGTGCTCTCTATCGAAATTGTGGTCGTCATGTACTTTTTATAACAGATCCCAAACATGCTCTATGGGATTCAATCATGCTACCTAGTTGAAAATGGTAAATGAGGAAAATGATATCCTATTTTTTCAAAAATTACCGCCGCTCAATGTGGTCTGTCATTATCTCTAATAAAAATGAACAAGGACCTCATAGCGGCACGAATAATCAATATGGTCATTAAAATAAACTCCTAAGCAATCCATAATTGTAAAAGTGCTGAATGTCTTGAACAGGCCGTTGATGCAAGGATTCATCTTTTTGAAAACAATCCATAACGATCCGGATAGATCCCGTTCGCTTCTCCATTACGCAAATTTGTTCCAATGCCCAGCTTATCTTTCTTGCTTATGCGCAGGTGTCATCGGTACTTCCCTTTAAAGTCGTCTGGATCTTAAATTAGTACCACAGATTCTTCTCCTTACTTTTGAGATAGATAAAAAAACACCTCCAGCGTTAAACAGTTTTTTTCCTAAGTTTCGGCATTGAATACGTGGACTTATATGAGCCGTAAGTCCTGGATCTGTATTAAGCCTACTTCGGCTAATCCTGAGAAGACTTTTCAGTAGTTAATCATTAAAATTAACCAAACTCTGTGAAAATTTGTACAATCAATATTCGTTTACAAATGAAAATAGACAATTTTAAATTAACGCTGCTTATGTTATATTCAAAAAATTACAAAAAAATGCCAAATAACCAAACTAAAACAAAATTCACCAATTTTTTCTTTAATAACAGCAAAATTCAATAAATATTTTAACGCAACCGAAATGAAAAACGAACTCCGAATTAGATTGATTTAGAAATATCCTCAACGCGATTAGGTGTATAGAATACAAAGGTTTTCGAACATTAACGACTTTTGGAGAAAGTACCGAAAGAGAAATGTATTCTAAAACATAGACACGTTTGGTCTTAAATCATTTTTCTAAATAACTCTCTATAACCTCACCCAATCTCCGCCACGGCTTTGTAATGTAATCTTTTAATCAAAAATGTCTTAATAAATTAGTATAGCAATCAAAGTATTCATAACACAACTTAACTTTGTAAGAATATACAATAATATTACCTTAATAAGTTTTGAACAATGGTTACGCTTCGTAAACGACGTGTTATGTTGAAGTTTTTTTTGTTAACGACGAAGCGCTATTGTAAAAATATCGGAGAATTATGCAACGTTGCTATCTGTTTTAGCTTGTGATCTCCATTTTAGGATTGTCGTGGGTGAACATAATCGGTTTTTATTGTGTTTCTGACTGACTTTCTATAGTGTCAGTATCACTTTACATACGGATTGGACATAAATTACACCACGTTTACTGGAATTCTATAGGTCGACGGTGTATGACTTACCCATTTCGAAAATCATTTTCCCAAAGGCCAAAAGTTGCATTTGATAAATTTTAACTTTTTGAAATGTGCAGTTACACTGGAAGTGGACCCAAACTTCGTTATTTTAAACAGTCGGTTTTTATTAAATTTTTGGAATATACGCAAAATTTCAATATTTGCACATTTTCGAAATTTTTGGACACATGCAGCCCTCCACTAAAAAAATTATATTTCCAAGTTTAAGCGAGTCAGATCTGATATTTTTGAGATTTGAACAAATAACACTTACAGCTTTCAAAATATGTGAAAACCTTGACAAAAATTTATATAGGGTGTTCAGAAAGTGGTGCCGAATTCAGCTATCTAAAAACTTCGAAAACTTAATTTTTTCAAATGAAAAACCCCCATATTTCTCTTTACTATTGGATTCTACGCTTTAAATTAAGGGGACTTCGTTAGTAAATGCATATCTCAAATTAACGGCTTTTGTAGAAATTTGAAAAAACTGAAATCTTCGTTTAAGCATTGCAAAAGTGTTCATCATGTCCCGTTTAGGATTTATTCAATTTGCTGGTAATATACGGGGAATGTGAAAGGGTTATTAAACGATCCTGTGATACTTTCCGTTTGCGATATCCGGATAGACCACGACCCACCCCTGATACACTTACAGGGCTCATTCATAATTGTAAAACCCACGGTCAGTTTGTTGCACCGTGCAGCAAATTGAAACCTGTCGTAGACAATGGAGCCAATGAAATTACAGTCTTGGGAAACTTCAGAGCGTATCCTGAAAATGCATTAACCGATGCGGAAAGAGATTTGGGAATATCAGAGATAAGTATTCACAGGATTCTTATAAAACACAAGTTCCATCCCTATTCAATCTCGATGGTACAAAATTTAAAGCCAGGTGACGATCAAAGAAGAATTGCTTTTTGTGAATTTATATTAATTAAAACCCAGAAAGACGAAAATTTTTTACAAAACTTAATTTGGACAGATGAGTGTAAAATTCAGAAAAAAGGAATATTTAACCGGCGTACCTCCCATTATTGAAGTGATACTAATCCTCGCATATTGCGTGAAAGACAGTTTCAAGGGTACTGGAATTTCAATGTTTTTACTGCGATAAAAAATGACAGTATGCTGGTGGTACATTTTTATGACGAAAACCCATGCAAGCAAATTTTCAGAACACTAGTCCTAGTACCTTCCCATATGCATATCGATTCAGCTCGTCGTGAAGGACCCTGTACATTCGTAGTACACACAATTTTCATTTTACGCGAAAGAATCTCAAAAATTCAATTTCAAATTATCATTTTAGAACGATAATGTGGTGGTGCACCAATTTATTGTTTGGTAGCTAAATCTTTGCTTACAGTGTTTAGTTGATTAATTTTTTGTTGTAATTTCTAATGACAATTGGTAGGTACTCTGTACCACCATCCGATTAAGGTATTTCCGTATATGTATAAACCTTTATCGTTCCAGCTTAGCTGTAGGAATGTTTTTTCTAGTGTTGTACTGTTCTGCTGGTTTACCGATACCTTGATTCGTAAGGGCTTCTATAATGGCTTATGGATATATAGATTCGAACGTCTTCTTGAAGTCTATGAGGTCTAGAGATATAGTAGATCATATTCTTCCGTTTGACTGATACGTTTTCAATTTCCTATGGAAATAAGTACATCACAATTAAAGCAATTAACCTCATTTAAAAATAAATAACAGAAATTAAAATTGTATAATTCACTAGAATGTAATTTTGCTAATAATAAAATTGTATACATACATGCTATCCTTGTGAAACATAACTGGTGAAAAATATATTAAAACACTTAGCTTGTACAATGGTGTAATTGATTCTGATAATGGTTTTTCCTCCATTAATCTTAATAAATCTTGGATCTGGTCATTTCATTCTAAATTTTATGCATGACACTATGAAACAACAAATCAATACAAAGTTAATTATAATAACAATTGTGCTATGCCTCTAAAATTTTTACTATGTCAACAGTAAGAAACATTAACATCAAACGAGCTGTCGGTCGGTTGGTTGAGTTTTCTTCTTCGCGCGTCGTGACTGTCATTGATTGTTGACTCCCATTCTAGCTATTATATTGAATTGTTTTATTTTCTGCTGTGCGAAATTGTTGAGTTCTTGATTTTTCACCATTGACGAAGATGTTTTCACTACGATTTTGTGCACCGATCTATGCTTCTCCTACCCATTTATTATCACCAAAATATTATAATTTACATCTCTTTATAGAGTTCTATTCCTACAGTTTCTTTTTCATGCGTGTTCATACAGGAAAAACAGAACGTCCTAATACACAGAACAAGGTTACGGACAAGATTTTTTCTATTTCTATAAAACTTGCTCGTAACTCCACGCTAGGATCCTATGTAGTGTTTATACGGTTCTCTGGTAGACTATAATAAGGCTATCTATGAGCCTAGTTCTTCAAAAGGAAATTCGGACAGAGAAATTTGGTATATTTGTATATGTAAACGCGGTTAGATTTTAGGGTGTTATTTTAATATAAAAAATCCTAACCTAAGCTAACCTTACTCAAAAGTGTTAGGAGCTTTAGCGATTTAGATTACGATTTTCCAAGAATTTGTTTTATACTTCCGCTAAACTTAGGTATTCCCCGTCGTTTATCTAATACATAAAAATCTAATTTAGATATGTTTTAAAGTATTATTTACCGGTAAAATGGAAAGGATCTTTGTAAAACCGTAGGTCAAGTAAATAATTTTGCCGAATTTACATTCCCTACTTCAAATGAGCTGGTTATTGAGAGTTTCATCTGCGTAACTTAGATTGTTAACAAGTTATCCATTAACCGACTTCATCAGCGTTCTCTAAAACTTCATTGAATATTTCTTCAGAGTTAAAGAAAGAAAATGGATATAGAATTCACCTTTTGGGTCACTTTAATTTCAAGCTAAATTAAAATATACAGTTACTGATATTTTTTTTATTACTAAATCAAACTTGTTCATATTTAAAAACTGAACCTTTTTGTATCTCAAATATATATAACAGAGTTTTTAAGTTCTACTGTCAATCACCAGTGAAAAGATATATGGTACACACCCATCCGACATAAATCTAAATGTGTACTAACAAACACAGCATGACACAATTTAATGCACTTTGTAATTTTATTGGCGTACAATTGCGATAGTGTCTGCGATTGTTCTGTGGAGCGTGCCTAAACGGGATAAGACGGCGGGGTCCTTTTTTACGGAAATTTACACCTTTATGATATCGTAAATTACCTAGCGCTCCGTTGTTGCAGGTAGTTATATTACCTTTGATGATATATTTCGGCAAAACCATTGTACTATTTTACTGGAAAAATGTGAAGAATGAATTTCAAGGTAGATGGTAGGTATACAATAAAAGGAATTTTTTCATTTGTGCTATACTCTTAAATACTTGTTTACAGACAGTGTTGCTAACATTTAACAAAATAATTGATCATTTTATAAAATTATTCTAGAGAGTTCATCGAAGTACATTCAAAGCTTTAATCGCAAATATAAAGAATTTTTTGGTTGTAAGAATAATAAACAACCGACAATTCTATTCTTACTTGAAGGTACCCAAAATAAGGTAAAAGTAAAAAACCTAACATATTCTGCGGCCCTCAAAGACGTCCCATAATGTTATAAAAAACTATTTATTTGATCATAAAGGTATTAAAAGATAAGATAAATTGTTTAAAAAGTGTTCACATTTTAATTATCGCATTAAACCCAAAGAGTAAAGTAATTGTATATTATCACTACATTGCTTTAAATCCACCTTGCATGCATTCATTAAATATTAGTTTCCTATGCACAATTTCTTTCCTACAACAAAATTTATTGTATAAATATCTACTAAATAAAGAAAAAGCTTCCAATGAATTAACTTGAGTAGACTAGACTCTTTGGGACTGGAATATTTGTAGTAAGCTTCTGGTATTGCAGGCTTGATATAAAAACTTCTCCACCTCCACAGTGGCTCTTCCTATATTGTATCCATAGTAATTGACTTCCGCGTGTCGTGGATTTAGGCTAATCAGAGACTTTGCCATTCATCTACTTAGCTATCCAATTTTATGAGTTTGTTTGTTCAACCCTCGTTTTAGCTTATGTAAAGCCATATGATTGAAGCCATGTCCGTTTTTCCTTATTCTTTACCACAGTTTAAGGTGTTTCATAGGCTTAGGCCCTGCCTGCGGTGTAGTACCTTCAGCTTGACCAGGTCGCTGACAATTTCGTTGCATCTAATCTCCCATGTCCTGAGATACATATCAGCTCACTGCTTTTCTACCAGCTAGCTTATTAACAACCTTATAGCTTTCCAAACTCAGTTTTTTTTCGCTGCTTCGCAATGTGGTAATTACCTTGTGCTGAACGTACCTTCCCAAGAAAGGGTGTATCCAGTTCTCCCTTTTCGGTTGTATACTTCCGCGAGCTCTTTTTTTCTATCCATCCATGTGGTAGATATCACAATCTCAAGAAAAGCTGACCTTATTTTGCTGTTGCTACTTACTCGAATGTTTAAGTTTGAATTTCCACAGAGGGTCTAGGACTATATTACTGGTAAACTATGAGATCGTGAGCATGTATAAACAAGAGAAAACCCGCATGAGTTTATTCAGAGGTACTAAAAGGACATTGTCGCCTGAATGGACCCCTCAAGAAACTCAAACTGGTGAAAGAGATGACTACAGTTTCTATCTGTTAAAAGAGAACTACTTGTTTTAAAGGTAGTCTACGCAAACTGTTAGAAGGTGGGGTACAATAGATTTTCTTATATGTTTTGGTGATTCGAATACAAAACAAATAAAACTAAAACATTTTTTCAAATATTGAGCCTAAAACGGTTCAATGCTCCTATATTCGAATCTCATTGCACTTAGGAACGTGGAGCTTGACCTTTACCTATCTACTCCACGTTTAGAGTTAGTTAAGGGCTCAATATTTTACAATCCAAAAAATGAACAATCACTTGCCAATTGAAATCAAATCGATATCATCTTTTCTCGCATTCCGCAATAATTTGAGGGCATATTTACTGAAAAGTGCCTTTAACCCTGTAATAATAGTACTTATATACAAATTATTACCTATTACTATTACCTATAATTTTGTTACTCATTATGGTTTTCTTCTATATATTGAAATTCTATTTTATTTGTATGTATGCTCGTTTTTTAGTTTTTACAAGCTTTTATCTACAGATAATACAAATTTTTTGACAATAAAGCATTTCTCTCTCTTTCTCTATCTTGTAACTTTTTATTTTCACGTAAATTTGGTGTGTCCGCATTCGTTTCAATTTTTGGTGGACACGCTTACAGGAATTTAGACAATTGTTTCCTAAAAAGTTTATTTTCTAAGAAGACTGGATTTGGTTTTACATTTATCATAATTATTAGAAAAACAAATTTATTACATCGTCATAAATCACGAATCAAATTAATCCAATAGCATAATACCAAGAATCAAGCTCGGATCTTGTCGAAGAATCCTTCATGTTTCACATATTTTGAGAATGTTTTGTTCTTTTACTATTTTGCGATTTGGAGACAGTGTATTTCATATTAATGATGAATGAATTTCATCTTTAGATATTCAAAACAAAAAAATTCAACAAATCAACAATTTTTGTACAGTTTTAATCTGACTACTTTTTTGTTCTTGCATAATAAAATGTCAATATAACAATCTAGCTAACAACTAGAATCAAGTTAATAAATTACAGTTTTAATAATGGTAATTTAGCCCAAGTTCCTATAGCATGCAAGTTAATGAAATCGCGTAATTAGAAAAACATTAACAGAATTGTCCTTGACACACTTTCTAGTTCAAGAGTGAGAATAAAAAGAGAAAAAAAAACAATTTACGCACAAATAAGCGGAGAAGTTGATTGATGGAAATGGAAATCAAAATAAATAATTTCCCCCTAATAAAGTTTTCAATTATTACTGAAACAGCAGGTTGGATCCCGACAGACAAGACAAGATAGATTTATTATGAATTCATGAAGAAACACTGTTAAAATACACGTATCGTGTCATGTGGACGCTATTAACATTTAAACCAATTGATCGATATCCCTACAAAAACACTTTTTTGATTATCTGCTCATTATCTTCCGAGATTGAAGAAAAATTTTGATTTGTAAAGTAAATTTATGGGATAATTTAGGAATGCAATTTACTCATACTCCTAAATGAACGGCTGATCTGAACGCTACTTTAGTAAAGGTACGTACACGGCTCAATATGTTACTCAATAATAATTTCGAACCCACAACACATAAGCGAGTATAGAGCTAACATGTAATTATGCCCAATTATCTTTTCAAAAGTTTCTTTTCTTACGAGCAGTCTATCTTATCTAACAGATCTTTGTTTCAACGAGCCAATTTCCTTCGATTTGATTTTTAATTTCACCCGTGACAGTCAACAAGCACACATACTCACGTAAAAAATATTCCAAACCCAGGACTACTGAGAAATATACAAGGAGGTGTTTTGTTTTGCAGGACAACGCCCCTGCATACAAATCTCATCTTTCCATGAAAAAAATTCGTGATTTAGGGTTTGAATTACTAGAACACTCCCCTTATTCACCAGATTTGGCTCCGTCCGACTATCATCTCTTTCCTCAACTGAAAAAAGGTTTAAAAGGTCGTAAATTTTCTTCCAACGAGGAAGTAATAAAAGCAAGAAGAAACAGGTCTAGAGACGTTGCAGGTTCGCTGTATCCAATTAAGAGGAGAATATGTTGAGTAATAAAATATTTTGATATTGAAATTTTGTTTGGTTCTATAGTAGGCTAAGAATTTTTCAATATATACTCGTATTCCTATAACGGGATCACCCTAAAACAAAACCATCATTAGCGGAATGTTGTAAGAAATTTTAGGTGTGCTGTAATTTTTCCAAAAAACTTCGTAGAAAGCTTCTCGTCTACGTCTAATTTTCTTTGAATTTACTGCTTATAAATCACCAAACATGTCTTTTCAGGGGTCTTTACTATAAATAGAATAAATTCAACGAACTTTGCCCCTTTTCCTACTGCTTGTCACATGTGCCCCTAGATATTTAAAGTACTTCTTGTAACAGTTTTACATTCAATAAGAGCTTCTACGTTGAACTTTCTCGAACAGTCTGTGATACCACTGTTCAACTGTGTTGTGTTGCCGTTGGGATCAACAATTACAACAATAAAACCTCCACCAACCAGCCCCACTTTTCGCGATTTGTGAAAAGACGATTAAAACTCTTTCGTAAACCACATCAACTGTAATTTACCCTAACCCACTCTTCTTCGGACTAACGAAAACCTAGACGAATCGCGGAGGACTTCCAATCCCTCATTATCCCTCATAGATAATACAGTAAGTAGTACAAATGAAATAGAACCATCTAAAAACTAAGGCTTGAAATCAATGCTGAGAGGCAGAGAAATTGGAAGACCACCACAGCCGCTTGGACTATAGACAAGATTTTGCGTTTTAACAATAGTTCTATAGGCTTATAGTGCAAGATCAAAAATTCTTCCAGAACTCTCTGCAAATTCTCTTTACACCAACTCAAAACCAAATTTCTCAAGGAACTTTGCTTATGAAATTGAATTTCTAACCCAATACATAATCTGGCGTCGCAACAGAATTACCAACCTATATAATAACATACCACTTCGCGCACCCTTCACTATCGACATCTCTAGGATGGCAATAAATACTGTCTGAGATAACCTTTCCGCAGCTCTGCGGCCTAGTCAATGTCTGCTTGGCACTCATTAGGGAGCTTTTGATCTCAATGACCGTTTCATTGGTGTCAAAGTCGATTACTGCTTATCCCAACTATTTTACCCCCTTACTGGCATTCTATACATCAATTATACGCATGATACTCCCACCCTTTTCAACCCTTTGAAAAGGTCCAACTAAAGGCGGACGAGACCGCATCAATCACTTCCGCCCAAGATATACACTCTCTTGGACTGCTGACCTGAACAATACGCTGGACAGAGTACCGAGAAGAATGTGTCTTATCAAGGTAGTCGGAGCAAAATTAGGACAAACTCACCCTCTTACCCCACTTCATACGTATAAAGCTAACATTTACCTTATAGTCGAATATAGACTAACACTGTTTATATCAATACTCCCATTTCCGAGCAATCTAAATGACCTACAGGCCTGATGGGTGATTTACACCATCAATTAAACAAACCCCTTGTCAATTCCTCTATCTCCATTAGGTGAAACCTTCTCCTAAATTCCACCTCGTCGATTCGGCAGTATTGCACGTATTTTTGCGGTATTCCTGTAACATAATGAGTCCGTTCACCAGTTCTGGTCGATAACAGGAAATAATACAGCCCTAACTGTACCCGCTGACGTAAGTCAAAAATAAAACATTACATTACTAGCTGTATGTTTTGTCAAGTTTTGTTTGATCCTTTCATTTTAGTCCACATCAACTACCTAAATCCTAAATCCACTACAAACTTAAAATATTCCGCATCCCTCATGAACAATTTCCATATCCTATTCACAAACAAATCTCCTTGCCGTTGAGATAAGATTGAATTTGGATATATAAAACTAACAATAATTTTGTAAGATTTTCCCTCATTTTTGTTTAAATGTTTATTTTTATTTTACATCATAAACATCTAAAAACATGGAATAAATCAGCAGATGTTGTTTATAATGTCAGTTTTTTGTGAAAAAATATGATACATCGAAGTAAATAGAGAGAAATATGTCGAAAATATATGAAATATTTCTATAAAACGCCTTAGTTTTATAGACCAGCAGTAGTCTGCCATCATATGACGACTCCACCGATCCTAATATCTTTACTATTAAATCCTGGTGGAATCTCTAGATGATTACCCATATTAGCTCCTAGATTCTGAAATTTTACTTTGTGAAGCCGTTCTAAGAGGACCAATAAATATTCTACTTTTCAACTTTTACGCCCACCCTTGAAAATTTTCTACAAATGTATATATATGGTAGAAATATGGTTTTGCCTGTTCATCAATGGCTCCCTTATAACATTGGCTTTACCGACAATTAAAGAATTTCTCCCAGTTACAAATGAAACGGAAGGGTATTTAGTGTATCAAGTCTTTCGTGACCAAGTAAAAAAATTAACTGTTTTCAAATCCACACAGATCGGCCATTGATGCTCTAAGTAATTAATTTTTTATTAAATTAATTTAACATGTGCATAATCTTTTTTGAGTTCTACTTAAGCCGCAATTGGAATTAATGAAAATTTATTTTCATTCTGTAGTGAGATGCGTTTCAAACTTCTTTTACAACTGTATATAAAGCGGGGTCAGTCAGTTGGTTTGTTTTCTTTTAAACCTATATCAAGAAGCAGCTTGGCGATATCATTACATTACACCAGTTCTTCATCTTCATCAAAAATGGTAATAATTCACATTCTCACCTTTTATATGTTGTAATTGTTACCGTTGGTGCCAATAGTTTTTTTCTTGTTGTGATAAATTGAGATCACGTATTAATTCCTTGAGATCATTTTGAGGAAATAACTGGAATAGGTGTATCACCCTCATATTCTCTTTTACTTGTGGGATGTACCGATTTCTGTAAATTTTGCAACAAAATTGTTTCTGGGGGTAATAGTTACTTTTGAAAAGTGGATAAATAGGCTGAGAGACTGTGGCCCAGATATCTTCACGTTTGATTTCGTTATATAACAAAAAAACTGATGCTTTAAAATAGACATAAAGGGTCTGGGAGCGGGGATAATATCTGTTTCTATGTGCACAAAAAGTTCGAAGAAGCCTAATAATGATTGGAATAGTTATTTTCCTAACAAGTGCGGAAATTGATACTTTCTCGCACGCGACTGCAGTTGTCCCGAACGACGCGGAGCTGAGTTCGGACAAGCGGTCAAGTGTGGGAAAGACACTTTACGCACGAGTTAGGAACATTATTTTTTCTACGACCGTATATACAAAAAAGTATACCAACCCATTTTTCAAAAATTATTTTATTCCAACACACATATACAAAACATTAACTAAAAACTACTAATTATTATAAATATTAATATTGAAAACACAATTTGTTGTATTCTGTAGACTAGTAAGAATTGCCGGTCCAGTGGAGTTATTTGGTTTCAACTGGAAGGTAGATGACGTCGAAGAGGATGGCATCGGTTGCAGGTCGCATAAAGATGACGATTATTGTATCGGATTCGGTTTAATGTGGTTTAATTGAACTTCCAAGACGTTTTGAACAACTTTGACGTTTTAGTGACAATTACATGGTTTATATTTTCAAGAAATTAAAACTGCTGCAAAAAGCTAGAAAAAGTTTAAATTTTATTTGATGGACTATTTCGTAAATATTTATTTACCTGTAGTAACAATAGTTATAATCTCAGAAGTAAAAAACTATCTAATAAGGTCAAAATTTGCATAATTTTACTTTCCCGCACTAGTGCGGGAAAGTGACACTTTCAAAACTAAAATGCGTGCGGGAAGGTGGGATAAAACGCACGGTCGTAGAAAAAATAATTGTTTTAACTAAGCTTTTAGTTAGTTGACTACCCAAGTCAACAGCTGTGTATTCATAATGTTCGTAATTTTTATCTCAACACTGATTTCTCTTTTCGGTAGCTTGGAGTTGATGGTGTAGTGCTAGTAGTAACCAGAGTGTTCAGTATTTAAGAACCTTTGTTTTGGATCAAAAAACCCTTTTTTACCCAATCAGGCCTTATTTGGAACTCTTTATTTTTATCCAGACTTCGCAGTGGTTGTGGTATTAGTGGTACTCAACCCACCCCATCCACATGCGCAGTTTATAAATTAAATACAATTCTTATTATGAATGAAGTTTTAATTTTTTATGTAATAGTTTATGTTTTAATGAATATTTTGTGCACTGAGTTGAATCAGTTCAATCAGCAAAATCAGCCAATTCTCTATTCCTATTCTTTCTTCATGCTTCATGCTTCATCTATCCATTTTTTCTGTGAATGCCCTTTTTTACTTTTCGCTCCTTCTTCCCCCATTTTCGTCCATTTTGGCTGCTCTGACCACATAACCCTTCTCAGCTGACAACACAGTGCTTTGATCTCTGCATTCGTTTTTCTCCTCCACTCGCTTTGCTCCTGCACTCCTCCGAAAATCCTTCTTAGTATCTTTCTCTCCCATATGTTTATTTTGTTTTTTTCTTTGTTGTTCATGAACCAACACTCGCTGTTATACAGCACCGTTGGTTGTATTCATTTCATTCAAGATGCAAATACGTTTGAATTCGAACTAGGGCATATACACA
This sequence comes from Diorhabda sublineata, assembly GCF_026230105.1. Classification (NCBI taxonomy): domain Eukaryota; kingdom Metazoa; phylum Arthropoda; class Insecta; order Coleoptera; family Chrysomelidae; genus Diorhabda; species Diorhabda sublineata. Next base: position 28,499,808 of record NC_079476.1, read on the forward strand.
TTTCTTACAGTTAAAACGAAGACAATAAAGTTACATCCACAAATATATGTACGTATTTTCTACGTTTGACTTTTGTAGTAGGTAATTGCTTAAGGAATGGCCATTCATTGCGTTCAAATTTACTACGCTTAATGGTATGTGGAATCCAACACGCTTTCAACCTTTATATTTCTGTCAACGACAAAAAAATTAAGGTATGACAAGATATTCAACGCCCTAAAACATAATTAAGAGAAAGCTGGTGTCTTTACATTTTTCTACGGTTCTTCATTTTACAAAATATAATGGTACAGGTTTTTTATTCGGTGGTATTGTTAACAAACAGAACCGTACTTATAAAAGGTTCGGCATAAAAACAGTTCAGGTAGTTTAATTTTTTTTAAATTTTATGTTTATATATTGTCAATAGCTCCACATTTCTTAGAAAAATAATCATATTTACTGCTTCGTTACTTTCGAAAGTTAACGGATTATATACTATTATGTGAGAACAACACCATTAATGTTGAAGTTCACAGATTTTAGCAAAAATTATACGTATATAAACTTTTAATGACATTCCAATCATACCATTGAATGTTAACAAAATTTATCTTAGTTCAAACTTTATACTACATTCTTGAAACTCTTCCGTAAAATAAAGGTTTGAAAACGAGAAGAATAATATTTGGATTAAGTTTAATATCAAAAAATAATTAGACTAAATGAACATAGTAATACCATAAATTATAGGCTTTTTGAATGCTCTCGATTTGTTTATCAACCGCACACACTTTACTGTATTAATATGTTAATTTACTTTATAATTATTTTTGCACACATTACAACAATTTCGTTTCAAATGTCAAATTTCCACTAAATTTTTGTACCCATATGTCCACAATATACTTTTTCATCTTTATCTTCATTAGCATCTAATATTTAAATTATTTTCTAAATAGTCTACCAAGAGATTTAGTCAGTGTATTTCAAATAAAGTGATTTTTTGAAAAAAAAAATTTTTATTTATTTTTTTTCTTTCTGCCTGTTCAGTTCTATAAGACTAGAAATAAAGTATACATTTCCCGTCCCTAAAGTGATTGAACCGAACCACTGAACTATCGCTGTTTTACATTTTAAACCTTATTTGGCTACATGATTCACTGAGGTGGAATCAAGCTAATATGATTAAAAATACTATTATAGAATGAAAAAATAGGACATTCCTCCGTCAGATGTGAATCTGATGGCAACGACCTAACCAAACGACTATCAACCCATTTTGATACAATTTGGTGCGATAAAATTGAATAAAAATTAGGTCAATTTCTTAGGATTTAATTCACAGTCTATTTCAATTGTAGCTTTCCTTTTGTTATTCTGTTGTATAATTACTGTGAAATAGGGATGAAAACGCGATTTAAATGGTTGGGCATCATTTATTTCATTGGATAAAATAAGCTATCTGTATACTCACAGTATCTTACCTTTCTTACTGCAATCCATATCTACAAAAGCAAATTTAACGGGTAGGTCTGTCTATAATCTAACATTCTCCGCGCTATTTTAATCGTTCTGATTTTTCGAAATTGTTCAGTATATATGATATCCAACAAGTAGCAATTTCTTCTCAAATTAATATAATCATATAGCATTCAATTCACTGCTGCGGATGTAACACCAAGAGTTACTCAAATCAAGGATCTTCTTAACATATGTCTACAACAGTAACTGAATAACAGAACTCACCAACACGTGCCTCATCACAAGCGATGTCCGTCCTTTTTTAAATCGCTATACCAACGAAAGACTTTGATCACCAAATGCGCGGTGCAACCGTTCAAGACGTTGAATTTATAGTAGATCCTAGCATGCTTGTTCCTTTTACAAAATCATATTTGGATGACGAATCGTATGTAGTACTATTTACTATGTGATAGCAGTGATTCAACTGCAGTCAGAGCTTAATACTTAATGAGTTGCCTTTTTTCTATTCAAAATAGACGATAACATCTTTCTGACATGAAAATCTTTCTCTTACAAGTGAAAATTTGAAGCTGGCAAACAAGAGAAAGTTGTTGTGGGGCAGATCTAAAGAATACGGTGGTTTGTGAACTCTAGGTGGCCAATTAGAAGTGCAATTTTTGATTTGTAGCCTAATCGATTACCGAAGTCTGAAAAAGTTTGTTATCTTGATGGAAAAGCACTTGATTCTGCCTTTACCTTATCAAGTGACGATAAGTAATAATCTCCTCTTATTGTTTTACGTTTATATCGATGAATAATCTTACAAAACGGTCGACATAACTTCCCAAGCAACCGTTTTTTCAGGTTTATCCTTTGCAATACACCTTCAGTCAGTATATTGCAAATGCATTCTTTATATATGCCAATAGATGCTTCTATCTCTCTAATTTTAATCTGACGTTTGTTCAGTACAGTGAATTTTTTCAATGATATTTCTAGCTTTCGCAGTTTTTGACGTACCCAAACGCTCGTCTAAGTCAAATTTTACGGTCGTAGATGATGGTGCACAATGTCTAACTCCTCTTTCATTTGCGTCGGCATATTGCCTTTTAAAAAAAAACCATTTAATGATTCGATACTCATTTTTTTCCATTTTCATAAAAGTCTACACAATGACTTATACAATTGTCAAGCGTTCAAAATGGCTGAATCCCTCAACACATACGCAAATATATTTTTCAATATATATTGATAAATACTGGAAGTACTAAGGTTGAAGTCGGAAACTTTTTACACAACTGTCGTATTTTCATGTTAAGAATAACTCCTTCAGACAACCCTCGTACAAAGTGGCCCTCTTATCAATACGTGCACTCTGCCAGACTCTTTTAGTAGAAGTTCAAATTTTCTAACGAATAAATGTATTTCTGTAAATTCTGTGTGCTCATTTATCGAATTTCTAAAATACGAACTATAGGATTGTAATGAATTGAACACGTTTCAATATTTTCCTCATTAACTAATGTTGTTCTGGATTTGCTTTTATCATGTTCATACTGATCGACTTCTGTTTCGTGGTCCACCACATTGTAGATGTTAATTTTTGGTTATGGCACTTCCGAAACCTATAAAATGAATCGCCACAATTAACATTTTCTTGTACCAGCAATTTAATGTTATTATATAATATCCTCCAAATTACACTCATCACGTATTGTGTAATACATCATATAAGATGCAATAAATAAAAGATTACATTTCTTATAACACTACACATTTATTTTTCTATATTTACATCGTTTTCAACTTAGTAAAAATCTGTTCGACGTCTAGTCCTCATTAGTATAAAGTGACAATCTCTAAGTTAAAAACGTCCATTATCTATTAGGCAATAACTCATCAGTTTTGTAACAATGGTTAAATTAATATGCGTAGGTATATCGATTTCTTTTCTGTTCTTTTTTTCGGAGAAAGTTCCCACAAACTGGTGCATTTGCTGGTACTCTAATCGTTAATTTCGTTGTGCTCGATAAAAATCGACAGCAACATCTAACATTCTATTTTAATTGTTATTAAGTTGACAGATATAGTGAAAAATATCTACTTTTCCAGTAATCCACTGCTGGACATAGGCATCTCGTTATTGAATTCATTTGTATCGGTTCTGTGCGGCATTCATCCAATTTGATTGCATTCTGTTAATATCATCGAGCTATTTGGCTAGAGGACGTTCTCTACTCCACTCCAAAATATTTTTGCTCAGCGTCCATCCACAAACTCAGCCCAGTTCCCATTTTACCTTTGTAATTTCTTCAATTGCATCATTATTACCTAGAATTTTACGCAGTTGATTATTTGTAACTTTGTCTCTAAATGAAATTAATAGACAGGCGTTAAAAATTTTGTAAATAGCTTGATGTAGAGCTGTACTCCCATACTTTATAACTAATATTTCACTTCTATCTTCACATGCTGTTTTGTTATATGGCCAATAGGAGCATATAACAATAGCTCATATTTAGATCCAGAGACGTACATATAAACAATAAAATAAGAATATAAAAGAGCTATATGAGACCTTTAATAACGTACGGTTGTGAAACGTGGAGTTCCTTTAAAAGGAAGATGTTAAGAAAAATAAATGGTATGAAATTTTTGAATAGAACATGACGATCCAGATATAATCATGAGTTTCAAAAAAAAATACATTGAACTACAGGCCTTGCAGTTTGTTAGAGTACAGGGACTGCTAAAGGCAGGTCATATAGTGCGAAGGGATGAACAGAAAATGTCGACAAAAGTACTTGAATCCAGTTTTGAAGGGCGTAGGCTAATTGGAAGACCTCAGAAAGGGTAACAGTAAGATATAAGATATAACTGTATAAAGATATCTGAGTGTAGATTATAATGAAAGCCGCTATGAAGAGAGTCACATGCATTAGCTGTTCGATCTGTCGTACTACTATAATAAATCCAAAATTTTTGTGGAAATGTTACGTTTTATGTTATGTAATTGTTGACAAAAGAATCAGCGAATTTAATTACCCATTGATCATTACTAGGCTGTTATTGCATACGAATACTCAACAAATCATGCACCTACTTCGTCCGGAGGTTAAAAATTAGCATTCTCAAAGTTTAATTCAAGCTCTTTGGCCCTATACTCATGTATCAGTCGTAGAGACTAGATTTTTCGAAATTATGACTGGGTCTAATGAAACCGACAGCAATGGTTTATATTTCGGGTCCTTTAACTTTAAACCTTCATTATTACAATAATCAATTAACAGTCTGAGTATAAATTATGTAAATTAAATATTGTTTTACGTATAAACTCTTGTATAGCTCTCTCAATATTTTGAAATTTTCATCGTTACAGGTTTTTTAGTATACTGTCAATGATAGATTAATTAATATTGGTTGGTTGATTCTGCAATTTTCAATAATTGCAACTCTATAGCTAAATTTATATCTAATAATAGTCTAACTTTTCTATGCAATTTCATTATTCCTTTTTGCAATTTAATTTTCCCATGATTAAAAATATCGAAAGCTAAAATCTACTTTTCCTGTATATAATAAACTTTTTTTTCTGTGACGGGAAATACAATGATTTGATATTGACATATTATATCATTAAAATATTCTAGCCAGAAAATTATCAATGTGAAATTTGAATTTTGAAATTAGTTGGCTACGTTGCACTTATAATGAAAATTTGACCTTTAATTTTGTAATTTGATTTAAAAATTGTGAACTTGGTGGTTGTTTAAAAGTTATTTTTTATACTAAAAAGTTAAAAATGTCGGATTCCAAGTTTCCTTGTAACTCCACCATAATAAGTGGAAGTAGCCAAAGTAACGTCACAAAAATTATTGCCAGCTAGACCGCGAAAAATTTACGAAACCGCGTATTCAAGATTTATGGCATGGAAGATGAGAAAAACTTGCAGTGCATTCTTGGAGATGGTATTATTGGCTTATTTTTTTAAATTAGCACAACAAAAGTCATCACTAGTGTGGTCTAATTATTTAAAATTAAAAGTATGTTACGATCCAATAATAATGTAGATTTTTCAAAATATTTCAAACTAATTACATATCTGAAACAAAATGGGAAAGGTTACAAATTCAAGAAAGCTGCAAGTAAACAAATTAGTGATTTTTTCGATAATGTTACCGATGAAGTTTATTTAATAGTCAAGGTTGTTGTATTTGGGATTACAGGACTTTGTGGAATCAGCCAGGTAACATTAGATGATATTGAAGATTCAGGAACGTTATTAATTGTGAAACTTGAACAAGTAATGATGTAAACTGAAGAAACATATGTTAAATTTTACTGAATGTACATAGCCCTTCGTCCAGCTGCAAAAGATCGCCGCCTGTTTTATACATATTATACAATGGAAAATGTATCAATCAGGTTGTGGGTAAAAACCAGTTATATAGGGTTCCCGAAATACTGGCTAATTTTCTTCAACTTGAAAATGCTAACTCATACAGGTCATTCACTTTCAGTTGAATCTGGGAAGACTTAATACAAAAGAAACATGGCGGTTGGATGTTATCAACGGTTGCTGAAGAGTATGTTGATGAATCGGTAGCACACAAGACAGAACTAGCTAATGAAGTGTTTAGATTGTTTGGTAGTGCTGATATAACACAGGATTTGCGACTAAGTACATTACTTAATGATATAATACAATATTCTAAAATTGAATATCTCCCTTTGCTTATATGTTTATACCATATCCGAGAAGAGTACTCATTTTTTCACAAAAAAATAATGATTTCATAAACATCGACATTTTGTTACCTGACAACAGAGATAAAATGTTCAACTTTTTTCCCTTCACTGAAAAAGCAATATTTTCCGACAAATTACTAAAAAAATAAAACATAGACGTTTCGAAACATGAGTCAATGCCTATAGCATTAGAAGTCTTCAACCAGAAAAGTGATATATCGAACCATTTAGGCCTGATAGAATAAATAGCCAATAAATTGGGTTTCGAATGGCTGAGCACCAAAGCATTTACTTCCATGATAGCAAAGTGTGTTTTTGATTGTTCTTTATGAAGTTACTTTTCATGATAATGAACTACTATACTATATGTACTACATATTGTTTTTAAAAAATATTGTATCACCCTCTGTAAATTATTTTAAACTGTTCATTTCGTTACGGTCTATATATCGTTCAGAAAACAAAGAGAAATATTTTTCTGGGAATGAAAGACGATAAAAACCGCATCTTTTTGAATTTGTAACCGACCACGTGGCTGTCCTAATTTTAAAATTGTTCGGTTGGAAAGGACACTTAAACGCCCGTCGGGCTTTCACCGGAAAGAAACCAGACAGTACTTGCGTAAAGCTTTCATTATTTCATATTGTTTATGACGTGTTCTTTTTATTTGGGGTATTGCGTTTGATGTTACAAAAATTTGCATTTCACAATGTTAAATCAATTATAATTTATTATATTATGCATAATAACAATAAATTATTGAACAGTAGGTTTGACATTTTGAATATGTTTTGATAACTAAATATTCTTTTCGGACGAAGCCCACTGTTACTTAAATGAGCATGTCAACAAACAAAATTGAAGATTTTGGAGTAGACAAAACCCTAAATTGAAACAATAAAAATTTGTATATTCGATTTAAGTGGCAATATCTTTAAAAAGCATTGACCCGTATTTTTTTTGAAAATACACGCTGCAATTCAGTAACTCTGCTCTTATATGAAAATGCTAGGAGACAGTTACATTATTTTGAGGGTTACAACAATGGATGGATGATAAACCAAGGAAAACACTTTAGTTACTGGAGAATATTCACCAAGAGATGGGAAACATACCGGTACTATGTGACGAAGAGGTCCAGGTTCCAGACGAGATGGCGGTACGGTTGCCAACCGACTATATATGGTATTGTACTATATTTCGGTTTGGCGTACTACATACTGTTGAAGATATATGCTAAAACACTAAATATAAATTATTAAATTATCAAGAATCTGCAAATGGGATGTTTGATGCTATTAACAGGTCAATATCCCACCACAACAAGAGTGCAGATACTATATTTGGGGAGACAGGTGAAAATTTGATTATTTAAATTATTTCCTCTCGAAAGATAATTGACGAGATGCATCATGTAATAAAGCCTAGTAAACATCATCTGCGGTTCGCTGGGTGGGATGAGCGGCAATAGCCTAACACGAATGACAAAACAAAAAGAGAAAGCCATTTCCTTCCAGCTAAAAATTTGTAAAATTGTAACTATCGCAATATCTCGTAGAAACGAAACAATCAGCTGACTATACTATAGTGTATTTACGCCTCGAACATGAAAAAAAATTATACTTGGAGTGATTTCCTCTCAAATGAAAATTTGATTGATGATAGGCCCTTTTGTGTAGAGCAATGTATTTGATTTTTAGGGGAAATAGAAAAGAGGGAAAACAAAGAGCGTCTAGAATAGAGGAGCAAACGTAGATAGTATTCAACACGTATTATTATAGTAACCATTAAAAATCAATAAAAATAACATTGCGTTTAAAAAAGAAAAACTGCTTTTTTACAATCATTCAATTAAGATAATCTCAACAGTGCAGTATTGATTGTTTTTAAAAATTTTAAAAATAATAAATTAGCTGAAACCGAAACTATACTTCCAACAGATAGAAAACAAATTTTCAGTTGTACCACAGTGAATATTATCGACGCTTTTTTAGAAAAATATGAACATTCTGAGCCACCACAAAATACAGATGTTACGTTTTATGAGGTATTCTTTATGTTACATCAGATGAAAGATGTACCTCTTAGCTTTGCAAATATTTCGAAGAAAGTGCTGCAAATCATATACACAAACGTCATTGCCTTCGATAGATACATTTTTCCAAAAATTTAAAATACTGAACACAAGTGTAGAGGCAAGCATTCGTACTTTCGGATTGAAGGCACTGATCAAGTGCGAAAAAAATATTTTTCAGTAGAGCTCAAAAACATCAATTTTGAGAAAGTACTTGTACAGTTTCTCATTGAGAATTGGGAAAAAGATCATATATGATCGTATATTACGGATAAAACTTCATAAATGCAGACTCCTGCTGTAATTATATAGTTGATGATTCAAAAGTTGTAAAAGCTTTAGTTGAGGAGCTTTCGTATCTGGCTCACGAAGAAGCGGATACAAAAATGGTTTTTCATGTTTGCCACATAAATAGTAATAGGAACGTGGCAATTCGTTGTTTTGATAATGTCTTATTAATAATTATGTTAGCCAACATGGTTAATTTATTAGAAAATATTCACGTTTGTATGGAAGTTGGTGTTGGGAAAGCTCAAACATTTTTAAATGTTTCGCAACTATATAAAGCTGTAGGATCTGATTTGACCGCAGTACTTACGGCATTCAATGCATCAGAAAACTATCAATATATTTTTAAAAAGATCGAAGAGTTTGTTTGCCATTTGTATGGATTTCATCGCCTCAAAAGCATCAAGCAGGCAAGGGTAAGGTTGTTCGAAAAAACCTAGAAAATACGTTCGGGTTACCTAACAAAAGCATTGATGGTTCTAAGCAGATCAGAGCATACTTGAAATGAACCTGAAGATTATGGTTGGCAAGAAATCGATAGTAAATAAAGGTTGACCTAGTTTTCTGGGATCCATTTACCAACATGATAATATAAGATTACTATCCAGCCAGAAGAAGGTAATATTTTTTTATCGTTTTAATTAACGCTCTGATTCATTCTACTAATTATCGCTTAAGAGGAGCTTGCTCGAGTATTTCTGTTGCTAGCTCACGAGCCTCTAGCAATGCGAAATTTGGTCATCACCATTATCTTTATAGAAATATTGAACAAGTAGATCCTAATTTTGTAATGGGCAATTGTCACGCATACATAATCAAGCGTGGAATGAATTATTGAAAAATTGTTGATGAAAATATGATTTTAAAAATCTACAGCTGTTTCTTTGTTTCTGCAGTCTGTAAAATTTTGTTGCGGTTATTGAAGGTGAATGGCATGACATGAAACAGTATGCTGGTACTACGTGGCTTTTCATTGCTTCCTTGTCTGGACATAAGCCAACTATTTTGATAATTGATGAAATCAATGGATATTTTAAAATTCAAATATTTTTGCATTCTGCAAGCCATTTTTCATACGTCATAAAGATAGTTAATAATTAACAAATATGTCTTTGCTTATTTTCCAATTTTCAAACTGTACATTATTTTTTAAAGCTTATTTTGAAAATACTGTAAAATTTGTTGGCAACACCAAATGGCGGCCACTTCGACGAAATTATTTGAAAAAAATATGTTTTCATTTTGTATTATTTAATTTAAATATTTTAAACAAGTGTTTCATAGTTTTGCAACTTAATGTGATATCTCTTCTGAAATCGAAATAAATATTAACAAAAACAGAAAAATCGGCTTCCATATTCACCTCGTTTCAAACAAAAGCAATATATCAATTAAATATAAAAGAGAAATATTTCTCCACAGTGCAATTACATCTGCAACTGGCACAAATTGAAAACATTTAAATATTTTTGCATTGGTGCAGTAAGCACTGACAAGGACAGACGGCCACGAACCGTGACTGATTGCTAGTGACACGATTTCGAATCGTAGAAACAAAAAAAAATTGTGGAATACAAGATATTTCTTAATGGGTTGTGGATTCCAATCAGGGTGGATAGCGCTGCGTAAAGTTATCGTTTATTTGAAAACAATTTATCCCACTTTTCAACAATTCTCCCTTCTATTTAGACAATAAACATAAGATGAGGAAACTAAATTCCTGTGCTTCCTGTGTTTCAAAATCAAAAATTTTTGTGAATTTGTTGCGAAAAGGTCGAATGATCAATCAGATGAAGTTACTCCTCCTTCTTCGCGTACGAATAGATGAGTTGTTGATTTCTCGAACCATTTGCGAGGATTTTTCAACTCTATGTATGCTTCTTCTTTTATCCATTATTTTGCTTTGCGTTTCCAAGTGAAGAATATCTTACTTTACAGGGTTGCCCGTCATATAATCAAAACATTCTAATATAACATGCGTTCCAGAATATCTGGGTTTGTAAATCTATTGACTCCACTTGGCTTTAAAATACGGCTTAAAATATCTGGAACCGTTGGTGATATTCAAACTGAATACACTGTTGACACTTCTACTACACAAACACTCATAATTACACTGACGTGCGTTTCGATAACCAAGTTATCGTCTTCAGAGACTGAAGGTAAACTGTTTATCTTCGGTGAACAATTTAAGTTGAAGAGATCAAAACTAATGTATATGGAAAACCATCTCTGCTATTTACGAATGTCTAATGTACTTAGATAAATATTGCAAATATTTTTAGTCGCAACTGTTGCGTTGCTCAACAAGAAGGAGTAATTAAGTCACAATAACTTCTAACTACAAAATGAGTTAACAAATAACAGTCAAATATCGGCGCAGAAACGACATTACTTTCTGGTTCTCCTAATACTTAGAAGTAGACAAACTGTATAATATTGATTGTATATGCGGCATATTCCAAAGAGAATATACATGGGGCGTTCCGTGATGATGTGCTGTAATAAAATTCTATTATTAATATACACTGAATACAATATTATTTATGTCTAATTGAATAACTGGTATTATTATTATTATTGCTTTACTATTATTAACACTGTTTTTCTTGCGTGGTTTTTATCTGTGGCTGCATCATGATATTCCATCAACAAGTTCTAGATGGAAACTGTGTCAAGGCTTCTGAGTATCCCTTCTTAAAAATAAAATGAACGAAAGAGTAATATTTTTGGTTAAAGTTGTGTAATATCGGTAACTAGTATAGATTTAATTTTATATTATACCTTGATGGTTTATTTCGGTCCATTGGTGCATAGAATATTATTATTCATATTGATTCATGAAATCAAATTTCCATTTTTATATCTAGATTAATTTTTTTTTAATGAAGTTTAACTGAATTGATAAGAGTTATCGAACAGAAATTTTTTTAATGATTTTTGAATAGAAAAGATTTTTGGCGTTTCGACCTTATATTATCAAAATATGATCCCTTATTAACAAAGACTGCATCATATAATAATTTTGTACATTCTTTTGTTCGTCGACAAATGTAGCAACCTTTTCAAAATTTTCTTTCATTTCTTTTTGTATTTCAGAATTTTTGAATAGCAAGTTATTGAAATATTCTTTAAGGCCGCTTGACATGATGCAATACAACGTGCCATGCAATGCAAGACGAAATATTTCTTGATGAAAAGCATACGCAAATGAGTTTCTAATCTTCTAATATTACGTTTTATTTTCATTAGAAGTTCCTTTATCCATATTCAACTAATTTTTATTAAGTTTTTCTCGTCTAATTCTTTAGCTAATCTGTCCATCAGACTCCAAAAGCAAGGCAGTGGCAGATATAAATATTGCCTGTGATGCACTGGTCACTTTTTTCTTGTTTACTTTAATTAGCTCTGTTATTTTCAATTTTAAACTGCACACAAAAAGTTTTAGGTTAGGAAATTGTTTACTTTTACTTTTGGAATTTTAGTTAGTGGCAACCATGATGCAGTGGTGTCGTCAATATAATATTTTGATGTTTCAAAGAATTGCATGCATTTTCTTGCACGTTGTCTTGCACCATATCAAGCGGCCTTTAGAAAAGATATAGATAGATATCATAAACTGTTGTCGAAATACTTATGCATAAATGATACGAAAGTATAAATAGAGTTGTCCGTTACGGTTTTCTGAGAAGTTTGCGACGACTTTTATTTTTCAGCATAGTATCGCGATGCTATAATCTATTTAACCCTTGCAAATAATAGTTGTCGCTTTTCTCCTTAAAATACTTTTTTATGTATGCGATAACGTCTTCTTCTAATGCAAATCTCTCTCCTTCCAGTGAAACTTGAAGGTTAGGAAATAGGAAAAGGTCGCTGGGGGTCAAATTTGTTGAATACTCCAGGTGGTCAAGTGGAGGTGGTCAATTTGAAATACAATTCGTGATTTTCAGTCACAACGATCTCTGAAGGTGCGAAAATGCGTTTTCCTGATAAAAAAGCACTTTTGCTCTTCATGCACATTCGCCAATACTTTTCTAGCAGATAAAACTGTCTTTGCCTCTTCCTGGACAGGTTCGCCATTTGCAATACACTGTCTTGACTGTTGTTTCACTTCAGGTGTTTAGTGGTGGAACCAGGTTTCATCTACAGTTATAAATCGATGCAAAAAATCCAACTAATATTTCTTGAAACGTGGCAATAAGGCCAGGAAAATATGAATAGCGAACAAAGTGCGTAATTCTTTAGATGGTTTATTGCAAATGCGTTCTTTTGATGTGTTGATAGCCTACAAATGAGTTCTTTTGAGACGCTCTTGCCCTCTTTCTATCTCCATAGTCTTAATTCGGTCGTTTGTACCATCTAGTGGACTTTTTCAATGATATCGATGGTTGTCGTAATTTTTGGTATACCAGAATGCTTGTCGTAATTATAGCTGATATGGCCACGTTCGAATTCATCTGCCCAAATATTTCTGGTCTTAAATGTAAAGTGTACGTGAAGTTTCTTAACTCCTATTTCAGCTTGATATTCAATTTTTTCCATTTTCAGAGACATCTTCACAACGACTGATTTATATGATTGCCAACAGAACTGTTGCAATCAAAAATGCTAAAATTTTAATATGAGTCTCCTAACGCATGCAAAAACGTATTTTCCATTTTATATTGATAAGTTTTTCAGGTTAAAGTCGGAAACTTTTCATACATCCCTCGTATTTTCATGTTCAAAATAACTCCGACTAGGTACATAAATTTTTACAATGCTTCATTTGTTCCATCTAATTTCTTATCCCATGTTTGCTATTTTGTTTAAAGTCTTTAGTTAACTCGTTTCAATTTGTTTTCCGTATAAATATGCAAACATTCAATAATTTAATAATTAACATGGCTATTAATAAATGAAAGAAATCATCCACATCTGAAAGAACGACTGAAATTCTAAAATTCTACTGTGACACTTATAGTAGCGTTTATTGTACGTGCATCCAAAAAAGCAAAAACAGTTTTGAATGCCTGTAAGGTCATGGACAGTGTTTTAAATTTGGAAATTGTAAAGTTCTTTGATAATTTTGAAAAATTGGGAAAACGATAACTGGTGCAATTTATGCGGACACGTTTTGATACCGAACTTTGTTCATAAACATAAAAAAATATAATAGAAATACATTACAGATAAATGAAGAGGTAATCACAAAGACCAACGCGTGTTCTGTGGAATATAGTATAAAAAAATTTAAACTCGCCGAACGAAGTATGCAGAGTTAAAAGATTATGTGAAAAATCAAATATTTATTCAAACCACACCCTTGTATATGAGAGAAAACTGAGTGATATTTGAGCTATATGGTCGTAAAAGTATCTTCCAATCTAGCATTGCCTCAAGACTAAATATTTCAAAATGTAGCTTCCATATAAAGCTGAATCGAAGAAAAAATAACGGACAGAAATTCCGCGTGTTATTTTCTTCATGATTAGTCATGATTATTCTTCAGGGCACATAAATAATTCGGTATAATTATGACATTTGATATTTTCACCTTTTTAACCCTATTTGAAAGGTTTCACATTTACTTTAATCGTTTTTAGAAATTTCAAAGCTGGAAGCTTACGGCTATAAATTACTGTTACGTATTATATCAGATTTTTGTTTAAAAATATAACAAGAGCTGTAGTAGAAAAATAGACTTATATTTCTGTTGGATGTGGAACAGAAAATATTTTTATTTTGGGTCACCTCATTTCTTACGTCACGTTATTAGTTCGATGATTTAATTAATAGAATTCTCGTTCTCAAAATTTCATATACTATTTTGATCTTATTTTAATTTATTTTATAGTTAGATTTTTATATTCAATAAAAACTATTAAAATAGCATCTAATTTATTATTGGTTACGAATTTTTTGGTTACCTGTCGTTAGGTCGTTATTTCTGTGTTGAAAAAAAAGAGTCTTCATTGGTTAATAAAGAGAACATTTAAAATTTAACTGAAAAAACTAAAATCTAAAATACCCAAGAACAAGAGGAGCTGTGTTCAAGACTGACGCCGTTTACATAGGGCAGACATCTGAGTATTTAGAAAATACATTAAAAGTTCATCAATACGATGAAAAATAAAACTATATCAAACACAATGAAATATCAAAAAACATACATTCAATTATGAAAATTCAAAAATTCAATAGAGTCAAATACAAGAACAGGGAAGTTTTAGAAATATTTCACATAGATTGTAAGAAGAAAACTACCAATGACTGAAAAAAACTAAACAATTTGAGTATAATTTATAGTTCTGTTTTACAATTTTTAATATAGCTCTAAATTATTTTTTGTGGTAAAAACAGACCTTTTATTTAGATATTCATGTTGTAGGTGATTTATTGCATAATACAATTATGCAAATTTTCAAGGTCAAGTAATATTTTAATAAAAACCGAAACAGGTCGAAACGTTAATTTTTACCTGTTTTTTTTAACTAATTTTCTCTAAAAAGAGACCTGAAATCACGACGATTTTTCAAGAAGAAGGTCTAAAAGTAAAAACTTGAAGGGATTTTAATAAATTTCTAGGTTATTACCGTGTTAAAAAAAGTCTAGTAATGATACAAGAGGCTAACTTATTTCCGGTAAGTTTTTCGAGCTCCTGAATATTTTGAAAATTATCCCGTAGTAAGTGGTATTCGGTAAGAAAAAAAACAAATAAGGTGTTTGACAAACTTTTAAAAAATGGTTTGATTGATACATAAAACTCCAATTTGACATAATTATCAAGTTTATAAATTTTCGGTTGAAACTTCCTGCTAAAACCGTCATTACCAATATAGCGGTGCAGTAAAGTTAATATATAATAAGCTTTTAAACAGTTAAGGACATTCTTTAGTGTACTAATTCTGAAAAACTGCCCTACGAGGGAACTTATTTACTATAATTAATATTTGTGAAGATCACTTTGATGTAAGTATAGATTGATTTTTCTAACTTTATAATGATTATTAAATGTAAATAGATAAAACTTAATTTGGGTGTTAGGTAAACTAGTTTGTACATAAAATAGAATTCCTTGTGCACTGATAGCCATAACAAAGTAAGTTAAGTTACTTCCAGCTGATTAGTATACAGTCTGTTTCTGATCACGTAACAAAATATTTAAATTTAATGAATTTTTCATTATAATTATCGTTTTTAACATGTAATAAAAAATGTTTTGTGGGAATTTTTAAAACTTTTATCGATAAATAATAATCAATACAAATTTATTGTTTTCCACTGTTCAAAGTAAATCAATATCAAAATTATATTATTCACTGTTTAACAATAGACTTACAGCAACAAAGTAGAAAGTTTTGATTGAGTTGACAGGTTAGCTAAGTAAAACCTCAACCTAAAAAGTGTTCCTTAGTTGTCAGTTTTGCTGCAAAAACTGTTTTATTGATTCATTCTAATCAAGAAAATATTCGTCACGAAATTCAACACCTGCGAACATCGAAGTATACAGAGACAACTCTTCTATAGGACCACAACTTTTCATAGATATCTCACAAATTCATCAAACAAAGATCATAAAAAATGGGAAACTACATATAATAAGACACCAAATCTGAAACAATCGAAGTATACTCACTATACAATGTGCATTTCGACTGAAGAAACTTCTGTAAGCTCTTGTCGTTTCTGCAAGAAACCAAAGGAAACACATCTCCTTCGTGAGTGCAAGGATTTTCATCGACAGAGGCTACGGTACTTACATTCATTATTCTTAAAAACTGAAGAGGTAGGCATTATACTAGGATGCTGGCATGTGGAAGGTTAGCGGGGCATTAAATCAAATGGGAGCGATTAGACTAGGGATGCCAGCATCGGATCGTCGCTTTTGGCATCCCGGGATTCACAAAATCGGTTGTGGGGCATTGGTTCAAATGCGGTGCATTATACTAGACTGTTAGCATCCGAGCAGGCGCTCTATTTGACTTATACGCGCGCAAGCAGTTTGATCAGAGTTATGACTAGTTTCTCTTCGGGTGAAATAAGTCCGAGGAATCTTGTATCTTGTTTAGAGATGTCGCTGGGATGCTAGCATCCCTAGTATAATGGTAGCTTAAGACACCACTTTGTAATATCGAATCAAGGCATTTACACTCTAGCTCATATATTGGAGGCAGTTTACAAACTTTTGCAAAGAAAAATCATATTATTTTGATATAGCGAATAAGAGCCAGTTGAAGAACTGGCTCTTATTCTTGGAGATAATGATATAAATATGTCCAAAACGAATTCAGAAGATCGCTAGGAGAATGATGTGAAAGTTTTATTGAATTCCACTGTGAAACAGTTGCAAGAATATTTTATTGAAAGGTACTTCAACCTTTCTAATTCTTTTTCTTTGCAAACATAAGAGCTGTTGCTAAAAATGCTAAACGTTGGCAGTTGTAAAACGATCCGTCAAAAACAAAAGCAAGTTCGGCCGAATTAACTCACCAAACAAACCAAACTCACCAACATTTTTCACATTTCTGCAAATGAATTCGCCTGGAGGGGAAGTGAAATAACTGCTGTATACGTGAAATATTTTATGGAGGAAAACGACTAACGCGGGAAAACAACTGGTCGAAAAGAATCTAACCAAATTTTTTCGAAAACCATAATTTTTAAACTTTCTTAAATCACACTACATACATTGATCTAAAAATTTTAGCACTTCTTCAACCGGTTATCTATACTGAAATAGTCTTAGGCCGCCTTTATAATTCCAGGCGTCAGGTGGTGGATAGCAGGAGACGAGAACCCAGAAGCCAAAAAGGTTTTTCGAATTTAAGCAGATGTCTGTTGGAACATTCGATTTCATTTTATGAAGAATCGAAACAAATATAGAGCGAAAAAAACCCCGTAAGATACCAATCTCTTCTGATGAGAGGTTATATGTAACTAACATATATCGCCAGCCGCTTTCCTCCTCATGCCTGACGCCTGGAAGATAAGTGCTGCCTTAAGACTGTTTATATTTGCCAATTTCTTATTTATTTCCAATTTCCAAGAAAAGATAATATCCAGAAAACCTCATTACCTAAATAATCGCTCATTTAACTTATTCACTTTTAATCAAATCAAACAATGTTGTCGGATGTAATAAAGTTCAGCTTATCAGAAAGTGCTAAAAAAAATTTGAGGTGCAACCATATTTATAATGATTAATAAAAACTCAACAGAATATCAAAGCTGCGTTCTTAAAGTTCCATTTCGTATGATATTGAAAAAAGGTGTGTATTAAAGATTCGATTTTCTGGGTCGAACATTTCTAATAAATGGATTTTTGATGGTAATATATGGAGAAATTTCCTTTAAAGAATGCATAATAAGAATCGTAAGGAATATTGCTGCTTCATTTTGAATGGAAATTTTCTCAGCATAACAACATTGAACCAATAAGAGGCTATAAAATATTACTCCAAGGCAGAACTGGAGGGTTACCGGTGATTGTTATGAGAACTTTTTTAAAACCACATGGAATGGTTGAAGACAAATAAAACAACTACATATACAAGGTCTGTCTGATAAGTTTTCGACCAAATAAAAAATCAAAACATTCTTTTCCATATTACACATTTATTTTCCAACCAAGTCTTCTTTTAAGTCTATACACTTATTAAATGATGGTGCCTCGTATTCGTGCACAGTATCTAATTATGTTTTAATTTACGTAGGCGATTTGCTTTTCAAAAACATTTAATGACAGCTAGATACTCGAATTTTTCTATTTTTTAGAATATCCTCCAAGCCGATTGGTAAGTGCTGACATCTTCAATTTGAGGTCGGAACGATTTTTCAAACAACCCTCGTATTATCTGTTCCATATATGCAGATATAACAGATATAATATGTTTATATTTAATACTATGAGCGATAAAATTGGAAATTTTGAAATAGATAGAGAAACTAGACACATGTGTATCATATCAATTTTTGCATTGAGTTTCTAAATATGCAATAAAAAATGAAAGTTCATTTTCGATGTTACCAAAACCAGGGTATGCAAAAAAAGGATCTCTTCGGCAGTAACCTTGTTTAACGATAAACTGAAATTGCTGTAAAATTCGACCGTGTAAATGGAAGCTAGAGATAAATAATGTACCTAATTCAAAATGTGTTAATTTCACCGTTTTATGCAATTATTAGACATCAAAGGTACAGACAATCCTTGCATTGTAATCACGCGCAATTATTTAATTTTCATTCACAACAATAGCCAATATTTCGTTGTTATAACAATATGTATACTCACAACCTTGGCACATTTTTAACGGAATAAATTATCATTGTAGCATGTATTGCTTGTACGTATAAACAGGGTAGGCTCGAGGAAAGATTATAGTATGTAAAATAAGAGAAAAAAATGAGAGAAGCAGATTACAAGACAAATTGAACAATTTTAAACAGTGACTTATGTATTAGAGACATTTATACACTTTTGTACCGTGGAATTATAATGTTTAATTTCTCTTGTTATTCTTTAACTTACATTATAATTAATAATCATGGACTTAGTGTCCTTTACCCCTTGTTGTTTCGAACATTTTTTTTACCTTTTGCTTAATTCGGATATCATTTTATATCTCTTTGTGATTACGAGTATGTCTCTTCCTCGTCCTGTCGATTGTCGAATGCTTTTTCGAAATTTATAAAACACATGTATCTCTCCGCCTTCTTTTTTTTTCTAATTCGTTTCTTCGTCTGTTTCCTATTATTTTTGTATATATCTTGGTAACATAATTGTATATTGGTGTAATTGGTGTAATTATTCCTGGTTTCCAATCTTCTTCTGCGTCATATTTTGTTTGTTGATTTTTAGAGTCTTCGATATTTCCATTTGTCGCTTTTACCAAAATAGTTATTGTTGCTGATTTAAAAAATACAGGCAGAAACTGTTGGTGTTGTACCTCGTTCTGTAGAGTGCCAACTCAGAGTAGTGTATATTTTATTTTAAAATTGATCTTTGCTTTGTGAATATACAAAATATTTTTTTTTATTTCAGTTTAACGTGCCTCGACAGCGCTGGTCATTGGCACACAAAAACAATCGATAAGTTAAATACATTCGAATTAAATAAAAATAAAATTACAGTTAAATACAGTTACTTACAAAAAATAAAATCTGTTACAATGTATAAATTAAATTATATTTTCTTGTATAGCTTGGTGGCTGTGGTGGCACAATTTTCCTTATTTCCGTCGGGCAGTTAAGTGTCACCTGGAGGTTGATTTTCATATCAAACTGGTGATATGCGGTGGAATATTCTCTGCAATCGGTGAGGATGTGCTTAACAGTCACAGGAACTTGACAAGTTCCGCAGACAGGACGACTTTCTGACATCAAATAGCCGTGAGTAAGTTTCGTGTGGTTGATGCCAAGTCTTCTTATTGTCACAGCTTCTCTCCTATTCAGAAAGTTTAGGGAAATGTGAGAAGTAGTTGGGTGGATTTGATGTAGTGCTGTAGTGCTCTTGCTCCATGTATCGTGCCAAGATTTTTTAGTGAGGTGTTTGAAAGTAATCTTCAGATCATTGTCCAGCTGTACTGGGATTTCAAGATGATTTTTTGCTTTTCACTAAAAGTGATTAATATAATTGAATAAAAAAATTAACGATTGATTGCCGATTAATTAAATACTTTAGCACTCATTGGGTTTCTGAAGCAGCAAATTTAATTAATAAAAAAATAAAAATTGGAAGTAGTAACTTACTTACGACTAACACTGTAATTATTAATGTTTTTATTTTATTTGAGATTATCATCTTAATAATCAACAATTTAAGTAATTTTTATTATTGCAGTTGTATCACATTTCTTTCCAATTCACTGGTTATACTCACAGAATTCTAAGAAAATTCTATTAGATATTTATAAACATTTTATATATTTACTTTTTTCATCATAAAAACTTTTTATCACTTTTTAACACGATCATAGTGTTTTTTAGTGTATATCAATTTTAAATATAATATATAATTGCCGAGCATAATTTCTTGCAACCACCAGATGTCGTTTTCGTCGCGTACACTGCCAATTCATGGTGTGGTGCATTCCTTAGTTTTAGTTTCGGAAATAAATTGGTATAATAAGCAGCTATCATTGTTGCTTACTTTTGCAAATAATTTACTTAAATTATGCCTTCAGTTATTGATGCTTCCACTCTTTACTCTGAATTTTTCTCTTCACAACATAGAGATGGATCCCTGAGTCTTCTATCGTTACTAGGCTTTCGAGGAAATTTTCTTTATATTGACCATAATGCGTTGGAAGACGACTGTACCCCTTCTTTGCGATTTTGATAGTGTGCATATGTTAACAAATTAACTCTGATACTGAGATGACTTCCTCGAATTCGGCCTTCTACTGTAGGGATGATTCAATTGGTTCAGACTTAATTATATGACGTGTGACATGATGATAAATAATATAATGATGATCATCCTAGGTATTTAAAAATTGACGTTTACTATCTACGTAAAATAATTGTCCTCAAAATTAAAAAAAATGTTTATAAGGAATTTACAATACTCACACTAAAACAATGACCAAAATGCACTAATTTTGCTAGTTGTTGTTTCAATTTCTATTCATCCATCGACCTATTGTTCCGTAATAAATTTTTCGTTTTAAGAACAATTAGAATTAAGTAGAACGCCGCATAATTACGTAAATCATATTTATTATTCATTATTTTACAATTTAGATTAAATACCACAATTCTGTTAAGTTTTTATCATGGGTAATAGTGAAAAAGTTTAATAGTGGCGGTTATGTGAAAAGGAGAAATCAATCATTACTTGCTAATGTACGTTAAGGCCAATTACCATCAACATGTTTTGTCTTATAAGTTTCCAATGAAAGTAGCGTCACTAAGGAAAAATTGTAGTTGAAATAAAGTTAATACTCTGTATCTTAATAAGGCAAACATTTATAACATATGTTTATAAAAACATTGCTCAAAGTGAATTGATGAATCGCCTGTAGTAACATTTGAAGTTACTTGGATACATTCAATATAATACCTATAATTTATTTATCTATCAATGCAGTAAATTATTGAGAATAGTATTATTTTTGTATATCTTCTTTAAAATATCCAATAATAGAGCGAACAGAATAAGATACGGTTGATGAGAGATTGTTGGCTGCGTTTTGACTTAAGCAGTGGCGGCTCGAGGTAAAAAAAATAAGATGCCTTGCAATGTTTCCAAACAAACTTGCCTTTTTGAGGTGTTCTCGTCTTTTTTAAATTTCAATTGATTTTATCGGCTAATGGATTTTTGGAAAGGTTGTCATCCAATAAAAATATGAATCAACGTCTTTATCGAGAAATATTCCACGATTATTGGAATTATCGCTTTCCGCAGAGTATCAATTCAATTGTCTCATAAAATTTAATACAATTAATAATTTTGGCAACATGTATTTATTTGTCGACACACTGTTATATGTATATTCAACCAATAAACAGAGTTTAATTAAGCCATGATATTGGTTGACCCTAATAAAGCAAATCCCATGCAATTAGAGGGCTTTTGTAGTTTTCGTGTCTTCGTATCTTCAAACTTGAGCTCTCTATATCGCACATGCCTATTTTTGTCTAAAACTAATTACTACCAAAAAGTAAAAACTGAAAAAAATGCATTTTTTGGTTACAACTTAAACTTTCCTGTGTAGCCTTATCCTCTACTTACAACAGTTTGCTACCGAAGTTTTGAATTAGACAAATAAAATCAAATATTTATAGTTGGATATGGCTTTATTGTTTTTCAAAATATTCTCCATTAAAATTATTATACTTTTGCATCCGTTTGAAACAATTATCTAAGCATTTTTTCCATTCTGATTAAGGTTCCTCCAAAATGTATGATTTGAACGCATCAACGCTTCTTCAGGTGCAAGAAAATGTTGACCTAGCAATTTATTATTGATCCGCGGGAATAAGAATTCATTGAGTGCCAAACTGTACGGCGGATTATTATACCCATCAATTCGATGTTTTAACTAATCAAAAAGGTTTTTCTTTAAACTGATGTGTGAGAACACGCATTGTTGTAATGGAGAATAATTCTTCTTCTGCTATTAGCTGCTTGTTCGTATGAAATATTCAGTGCTTCAGATATCCGTTTTAGCCCAATTCGACGGTCTGATAAAATCATGAACTGCATTGATATTTTCGGGGACTGACACAGAAACTGGCCTTCCCGATCAGTCATCATCTTCAATGGAAAATTTTCAAGCTTGCAGTCCAATTTATCACGGTCGTATACGAAGGACATTGATCACCATGGGTATTAAGCATATCCTCGTAAATCTGTTTACCTCTTTTAAATACAGGTACTTGATGATGGCTCGATACTCTAATTTTTCGATTTTCACAATGGACATGTTTTCTCTTTCAATTTATTGCGTAACTCTAGTTTACTTTTTTGACGTCAAACTTCACACTGACACTTCTAATAATTTATTATTCGTTGCTATGGTAACGCAATATTTTGTTTATGCATGGAACTGGTCTAGGCTAACTAGATATCAATACATCCTCGTATTTCACTTCATTTTACGGCAAGTTTCAATCAGGAATATGTTGAGTCGCACACTGAGTGTGGAGAGTAAAAACTTTGTCGTGCATTCACGCTACTAGTGGAGCTACGATTAAGATGAATACTTAACCATGCTCCCTTAATTAAAGTTTTTCTTCGTTGTGGATAAAAATAAAATACTTTCGTCAAACGTCGTCTCATATTGTTTTCATAGTTTATTAATTATATAATTAAACTTTCAAAGTCACCTCTTTTCCATTAACTGTCGCATCGGTTCAAGATAAAGATGACAAAATAACGATAATACTCTTGTTTTTATTCAGATTTCTCTCATTTTATTAAAAGCTGTTGTATTCCCATTGCACTTTATAAATCAATTGGGCTTTCATATAAAAGTTAACCATGACCTCCTTTTCAGTGTCCTTTTAAGTCTTATGCAAGACCGAACTAAAGGATTTTATGTCCAATTTACTCCCTGTCAAACTCTCTATTAGTTTTTCTCGATTTACGATCTAATATTGTCGGCGATCTTTCCTTTAACTTAATTTTCTATACAATTTTCTAAGTCATTTAAACAACCCTGTGCGCTATGGAGGTCAATCGATCTGCCGTCAATTGAGTCAATGTTCAGGGTTGCCACATGCTTATATATAATGAGTTTCTGAATCCATTGTCATATTTCTCATATTCTCTTTCTTTCCAGTTATAATGAAAACAAAAATGTCCAACTAATAGAAGTGATAATACTCTTTGATTTAAGTGATACTACATGGCTAAAAAAAATCACAATCGTCCAATACTAAGAAGATACAAATATAATCCTTTGCCAATAAATATGAAAAAATGCAAAAATGTCGTGGTATTCAAAATAAGGGAACACGAGGAAGATTTAATAATGAAACGAAAAGGAATTGAATAGAATTTGAATACCTAAATTTGAACAACGTTAGAAAAGCCAAATATTCTTTGCTCTAAATAATACAATATTTGGAAAAAAAAACAAAGATAAACGGCAGTGATAGTAGTGAACAAAAAAAACACAGAATGTAATAATAGCAGCAGAGATGAAATACCAGAAAAAACGAGTACGGTCAGAATAAAAAATGAGGTAATTATAGAAAATGCAATAAAACAAAATACCTGAAAGACCTGGTACTAACACATAAAGCGTAGAAAAATATAAAGCCTATTAAGAAAAGTTATAATAGCAAAATGACATAAGAAAAGAAAAATAGGAAGACTCACGAAAATTTGACTGGAACAAGTAGTAAAGGAAGATGGAAAACAATACGACAAATGAATAAACTAGTAATAGGCTGGAAATAGTGAAAAAACAGCTTAAAGAGAAGTAAAAACTAAAACCCCAATACTCTGACACTTAAAAAGGCATAATGAGTTTTAGAGAAGAGGTAGCCAGAGATACAATGCTGAATTTAAAAATTATAAGATTTAGAAATTCGCCCCTTTAGAAATAATGTTTGTTATTTTAGATATCGCTTTACGTTCATTATTTATTTATTTATTTAAACTAACGTTATTGTAACAATATACTTTACGTAAACTAATAATCACCACTAGGAGTGGTGATGCTCAACAGCATTTTTTATGTAGAAAGCAAGCCAAGAGCATAAGCCCTATTACACTCGAGTGGTGCCTGCCGTGTGGAGGTTCCTGTGAATATTGATCTTGAACTTCTGTGGGCTGTAGTGTTCAGGAAAGACCTGCCTTGGTAGCTTATTCCACAGGTTTGCACTTCTCCAAAGAAAGGAGTCCCGATAAATTGATGTTTTAGGCGTCTGCATGCGAACTAGATGTTCATGAGGCATGTTGATTGATTGCATAAGTCTTAGGAGGTCAAATAGGTCTAGTCTTGTCAGTTTTATGCTCCTTGGCTGCAGGTGATCGGATCTGGTGTTTGCCTAGATATGCGATACTAATAAATGTACTGATCTCTTTAACTGTAGGTACTTGAAGATCGTCGAATTCTCATAATGTCCGTATCACTATGCCATATTAGTCTCAATACGCTTTTATAAAGGAGGACTTATTTTCTAAGCTTTGATTTGGAATTAAAAACCATTATATCTTCCCGAGCTCCTATTCTAACTGAAACCTGTTGGTCCATTAATTCTCATTCTATCATTATTGACCTAAGTGGTATCCAGAAGCACTAACTTCACCTAACTTCAGAAATTACAAAAATCACATTTTTAGTGCATTTCACGATGTTTCCCATTATAGAGTTGGTCGTCATGAAGATTCCCCGTTCTTCTTGGCATTCGTTGGACTTGGCACCTTCTCATATAATCCAATTAGAGTATTCTTATTTTGTTTTTGATAATATTCTGATCTATTATGTTTTGAAAGAATGTTGTTCCATATCAGTCCTTGGAGGACTTTTGTGGCTTATTCTCGGACTATTTTTGTCCCTATGTCTCTTAAACACGTACGGACTCGGTGTATTATCGATTTTAAATATTTAAAAGTGCAGCTATTGAAGCTTCTTTTTCCAAAACTACAAATTTAGTCATTATAGCTCCATGACTTCCAATAATAGTTTTTCAAATGAAATTTCAGTTTATGTTGGCGGGTATACAGGTACTGTATTATGTGTCCTTTTATCGAAGATGTGATAGTCTGTAAGCTATTACGTGTTCAGTATGCGACCTCAAAATTTTTTAGTGTCTGACCTACATAGATTGATTTAAATTATCCGAATAACTTCATATATATTCCAATTTTTTTAAACACAAGTTTTTTATTTAGCTTCATTGTACAATTTTTGTGATTTTATATTCCAAAAATCCCCTTCATCGACAGTTCAAAATAATTGATAACGCGTGGATTTGCGAAGCCAGAAAAAAGTAGTTTTTAAAAATATGGATAAATGGTTAAACTTTCTAATATCCCTTATATATAAGAGAAAAAAACTTTTGTTTATGTTATTACATAATTTTTAAATCTGACAAATGCGGTTGCATACAAACAAGCCAAATATTTTCTACCATTTTCTGTTAGCTCCATTACTCCGAAGAATTTACAGACTAAATCAGAATCTGAAAATTTAGTTTGTAAATCACAATTTGAAAAAATCATTTCACAATACTGAATTGTCAATGATTAAACTTAGTTCTCAAATATCAACCAACTTTTTGTAACCAACTAATCCTTTTGAGACCTATAGATTCGTCACCAAAGTATCAGATGAAAAATTAATTTTAGTTTTCAAAAGATTTACTTGAAATTCAGTAAAATACAGGGCAGGAGCTATCAATCCAAAAAGCCCCATCATACCGTGCATGTAATATTTTTAGGGAAAGTGGTAGTTCAAAACTATCGGGATTGAAAACGAGTGGTTTCGACCATCGAAATAACATTTGCTGCAAAATGGGAAGATAAGCGGAATATGTGTTTGTGTATATCATAATCTATCCGAAGAGAGCAAAGCCAACCGATCCATCACATGTAACTTATTGCTCAAATTATACAGAACTGTTTTATTGATAGCTTGACCACTGGAGATGAAAAAAAAGGCCATAATTAATAATCGAAGCCACAAATCGAGGTCGTTCTCTCCAATGAATCACCACGAAGTACTATGAAGTCGGGTTCACATTTTAAAGAGACACTTTTGTGTGTTTGGTGGAGTTTACGCGGAATTGTTCAGTTTGAAGTGCTGAAATTTGGACAAACTGTTAATACAGATCATTATTGTGAACGAATGAACCAATCTCTAATTAAAATTTATTCGATTGTCAACAGAAAAGGCGTTATTCAGCAACACGACAATGAAGGTCCGATTCGCCTACTATAATCACCCGATATTGTGCCCTCCAATTTCAATTTATTCTTATCAAAAACCAATTGATTTTATCGGCACATTTGCCCAAATGTTGTTAATAACGATAATTACGTTATTGGTTAGAAACAAAAATATTTATTCCGCTCGTGATGCTCGACTCAATACAGAAGATATCAATTCGACTTATAGGCGACCTAGAGTTGACCAGAAACTTGGACAGCTTAGAGCATAGAAGAAAGGCCGCTGACTTGACTCTGTTTTACAGATACTACCACGGCAATTGCTCTTCCGAACTGTCCAACCCAATCCCACCTAGAGCAGTATTTGTAAGATCTACTCGACAGGAAGACCTGACTCATGAACACCGAGTCAGCCTGCAGGCGCCTAACCTAACCTGTGTTCGAAGTTCAAATTCAATATCCACAGGCATCTCCACATGAAGGGAACCACTAGAACTACTCGAGTGTAATAAGATTAACCCCCCTTTTCTACATATTATAAATTCTTTTAAATACAATTAAAGAAAGGGACATTACTTTCCGTTCCTCTTATATTTTAAAAAATTATTATTAAAAATTTTATCTATTTTATTCATTCATTTGTTTTCTTTGCATAGTTTTTACTTCTCATATTCTACGATTTTTTATCCTAAATTGAAAAGTAACTAAAATAAATATAGTAGTTTAATCCGAGATACAAATTTACTGTTCTACTCTTTTATCTTTGAGCAGGACACATATTTCTTTATTAAATAACAAATTTTGATGGTAAGAAAGTCAATGTCGACACGAGTCAATACGTCGTGACGTCCCGTTTCGACGCCCTACTTTTCGCCCTTTTTAACGACGACGTTGACCTACTTAACTTAAACTAGATCTCGTTTTCCGTATTCGGTACACAACTTTCCGGGCGCGTGTCAGGAATCTACTAAATAACGCGATTAAAGTAATCCCAAGATGAAAGGATTTTTTTAAGTATGTGGAAATGTACTAATTGATTTCGAATTACGTATGACACGTTCATTTGATTTAGTTGACGAAAGTTTCAACTTAATACGCAAATGTACAATCCTGTAAGACGATTTTAACGTAAATTTTGATCAAGAGCTTGAGTCAATCCATATTTTGAATCGTAATTGACCATTTAAGACTCTCGTTTGCGCTTGACAGTGATGGATAAAAAGTTTTATCGAAAAGACCAACCAATTTTCTTGAGAAATTAAGCCTGTTTCCTTTGAAGACTTAAAAAGGATTCGTCCAGCACTATATGTTTTACTTATCTTTTGGGAGTAACAGTAAACATGTGACATATTAAAATAAGTAAATGAATCAATTAAAAAAAAATCAAAAATTAAATTATCATACTTACTAAACTTTGTCCTTTAGCTCAACTTGACTCAATCGATTTTAAAACTGAAAATATGAAAAGCCTACTTTAGAGTGCTGTGTTAAAACCAAAAAAACTGAATTAGATATAATAAAAATATTTCAATTGAGTAATGAAAATTGAAGGATACAACTGTATATGTAAACTCATATTTTCAAACATGACAAATGCATGAAAATAGAACAAAATTTCAACTAAAAACTATACATTGTAAAGTATGTTTCAAATTATTTACATAGCTTTAAACCAAGCAACCGAAATCATTATTTTTAAGCTCGTTAATCTTAGCTAGAAAAGTCCTTTGTTTTTTGCCACTTTTCGTATTATTAATTTTTCAAGTAGTATTCAAACTATTGATTTTTATATACATTTAAGTTTGAAAGTTTCGAAGCACGCCCAGAAAATAAAAAATGTGTGGATGACTACAATGAAAAGAACTATTAAAATGACAGAGGAAGGATTCGCGTGCATTTGTGGCTTCATTAAATTCTGCTAGATTAGTGGAGGAAATAAAGTTCTGAAACATAAGTTTCCATTAAATATTCAGAAAACTTTCTCAAAACATCATGCCAACACAATAATTTTTATCTTATAATCAATGCTAATCCTATATCTGTATTGTCCACCAAGATTGCAGACCTACACCTACGTCATGTTATTTTAATATCATTCCAAAGTTTCAACAGCATTGTAAATAATAATTTCAAAATCAAGAACAATTTCTTTTGGAAGAAAATTTTATGTAATTTTATGTAGTGTAATATATTTCTTAACAATAGTGAGACAATTAGCATATGTCTCTTGTACCTTATTTTGTTGTAAACAAAATACTAAAGGAACATAATTATTGTTTCCATATCCGTGCAGCGTAAAAAGTTGTAAGGTATATTTCGGAGAATATTCAATAAATATATATGCATAAATAACATCTGTAAAACAAGCACATCCAAATTCGTTTTAGTTCCAAATACAATAATACTTTATTCATCATCATCTGCAAGCAAAAAAATGTCATTCCTTGATTTCTTGGTAGCCGTGGGAACATCTTTCTTTTGCAGTTGTACATATTGCGTCGGAAGCGCTCCAAATCTTGAGTATTGGTCCTTGACTTCTTCATGATTCTTCAATTCTCTTTGCTCAGTTTTGCATGGGTATTCATCTATGTCATCTGCGACATTTCGTTTACAGGAATAAGAAATTATTTGTCGATTGATATCAGTGTCAGGTTTATGTTGGTGTTGTCCTTTTTGATTTATCATAGATCTTCTTAAGGATTCACTATTGGTATTAATATATAATATAATATAAAGGTTTTTTTGTATGCACTTCCTAGTTTCACCAGCTTAAGTACCTAGTAATACTAAAGTAATCCTATATTATTTATACCGCAACAAGGGTTCACTAACAATTTTATTTCAGTAACTAAAGAAACAAAATCCAGAAGTGTTAAGAGCTCTAACGATGAATACGATTTTTCCATGAATTTTATTCAATTCTCAATTGATTATCTTATGTATAAAAATCTTAATAGGGATGTTTCTAAGTATATATTATTTTATTAAAATGTGTCGATTTAGTAAAAACAATAATTGCCCCTTCCCCGTTTTCGGATACTCATCTGCCTCCTGGACTCAGGTATCTGTGAAGCTTTTTGACCGAATTTACCAGTGGATTGAAAACGACATTTGTGAAACTGTAAGTCAGGTAATTAATTTGATAGAATTCACATCCCTCGGAGAGGGATTGCCTGACTGACAATCGTACTAACTTTGGTGGTACTTTCTCACCAAAAATGAGTTTTATAATTATAAGAAGTTATCATTTTTATAAGTATGTTATTTATAGCATTTGCAAAGGATGGACTTAACTTATTAAAACTGCCCCTATATTATTATTATTATTATGCGAAAGACGTATGCACTACTCAGCTTAGATCCGGTATCCCGGATACAAAAATATCAAAAGGATTAAGCTCGGTTCACATAATTAACTTGCACACCGTGTGGGCAAGTATTCAGTATTACAGCCTTCTGGATATTGGCGAAGGTGTTTTTTGGTAATCCCAGTTTGGCGATGCTATCGTGCAGGGTCTTAGGCACGACGCCAGTTGCTGACGTAATAACTGGGACTATTTCCACATTTTTGCTGTGCCACATCTGTTTAATCTCAATTGCGAGATCCGCGTATTTGGCCAGTTTCTCCTGGTGTTTGTTGAAAACGTTATGAGTGTTCGGTATAGCTATATCGACAAGAAGGACTGAATTGACTCTTCTATCAACCATCACGATGTTAGGTCTGTTATTCGTCACCCGTCTATCGGCGATAATGGATCTATCGTAGTAGAGTTTAAAATTGTCATTTTCGAGCACTTTCTGCGGCTGGTACTTGTAATACGGTGTATACGTATAGAGAAGACTGAACTTGTTGGCCAGTTTCTGGTGGATTATGTTTCACACTTGGTTATGCCGGTGTAGATAGTCGGTATTAGCTAATACATTAGCAGATGTTATATGTTGGGACATTTTGCATTTGTCAGATTGAGTGTTGGGTTCCTTAATAATATTTTTCTTGTAGCCTTCAATCTCTGGAAAGAGATTACCGCTAGTAAGCCATCTGTTTGAAGCCTCCTTGTCAACATGCGGTTGGTTGAGGTCATGATGATGTCTACCATGTAGTGCCTTTCGTGACCACTGTTCCAGCTCCTCGGTGTCAAATACTATATTTAAATCAGATTCTGGCGATACGAGATTGAGAGGTGAATAATTCTTATCCGCTTTGGATATAATCTGGTGCAGAGTTGAGACTTGAGATTTAATACGAAAGATTTCACGTAGTTTCATTACCTGTCGAGAGTGCAGGTCGATAAGGTCGATCAAGCCTCTTCCACCCTCCTTTCGGGGTAATGTTGTTCTAATAGTGGATGACTTCGGGTGGTGGTTGTTGTTCTTCGTCATCATTGTTCGTGTCAACCTCTGAATACCCTCCAGCTCTGTTTTCGTCCACTTCAGGATTCCAAAAGAGTACGTTAAAACAGGTATGGCATAGGTGTTGATTGTCTGGACTAAGTTACTTACATTTAATTCGGATAAGTGACTTCACTCTTTTGGTGTATTGATCCTGGATAAATTCTATAGAAATGGTTTGTAATATATTAAAAGTAACACCACGTTAATATAATCTTTTATCAAATTCAAGTGCGCTAGTGATTACAAAACAAACTTTTATGGGAATTTGACAATGTGTTGAATACGTAATAGAAGAAAGCAAAATTAATCGTAACCATTCCAATCCTGAAGTTTCTTGCTTTTCATTGCATAAACTTTTGATTTAATAGATCTTCTCAGAAAAAAATCCGCAGTTTCCCTCCGCTTCGGTTGCTTTGCTTGTACAGTCAAATGTAGAGTATTGCCATCTTTTAGGAAAATTATTTCCATATTACCGAATTGTATTGCATTATTCTCGAAAATATCAATAAATAACGGATCTATTGCATTTTTTAATGACACCATATAGACCTCACCTGTTAATTTGACATTTTAAAAGAACTTACCCACATATTCATTTTTGTGGACTACTGTAGATATTTATCATGAACTATGTAAGGAATTACGTCACTTGAAAATCTTACATTTTGCGAATTCACATATTTTTACAAAATTCCAATTTACTATCTGGATCATTTTGATTTATAGAATGGGATCATATATTTTTGCGTTAATTGTGTTATTTATTATCAGGAAATTGTGATCTTGTTTTGCATCATACTCATTGTTTGTTGATCGACAGAGTACATTCACTCTATTTTTAACTAGTGTTATAAACAAAATAGAACGTAACAAAAACTTGGACTTTTCGGTTATCATCTAGCAGCGGATCTCAAACTCGAATTTGTTGAGCGCTTATCTAAATTTATTTAATCAATCCAAATCACAAATAAAAACGGTATTCATATCATTAAAAAGGTTTATGTCATTTAAAATTTTTGAATATAATGTATCATTCGTAAGGGCAATTTACAACAGCGAGTTTACAAATTTCACTCATTTCACCGATATTCACTTCTTTCTGGCAAAACTTTCTATGGCACATTTTTTTTTCGACAATTTCAATGAGAAGACTGTAGTCGACAGGTACTGATAGATTTCAATTATTTGTTGTCGTTGCACTTTACAGATTAGGATTCCCGCTAAGATATGTCTAAACATTTACCTTTATAAAGAAAATTTATGATATTTTTATATTTAAAAAGTAGATGTTTTTGAAAGCATTGTATAGCTTAAAAATACGACTTCATGGATAAATAAGCTTTTCGGCAGTAAATCAATATATATATATTAAGATTAGAATAGAATATTCTTTAGAGTTGGAATTTTTTTTATGAACAGTAACTCTCTAACAGTGCATATGATTTTTTTAACATTTGTATAAGATAAAGAACAAAGTGATGATTGGGAAGGCCGTGTCGGCTGGGTCGTCCCTTGGTCGCACTCGTTGAAACCCACAATTCTGTACCAAGGCGTTTTCATTAGATTAAATCCTAGAATATTCCCCCATGCTTGACAGTCAAAAATATTTATTGCCCCTTTATATACACTAGGTTGAAGATGTTAGACGCAAATGAAAAAAGAGTTAGATACTTTGTACGGTATATCATTTACGACCGTAAAATGTATCGTCCTATTGTCGGATTACGGCTAGAAGGATGGGCATATCAAGAGAAAAAATTTGCTATATACTGACTAAATAATTATGAATGCTATTTGCGCGTTGGGAGCAGAGCCAAGACAATGGATTGTAAAGGGCGAATCATATCTAAAAACAGAAAAGATGGTAAAACAATACGCACCCCTTCTCACATTTCGATGATCGACGTGACTCAAATTTACGAATTGCACTTTGAAGTGATTACCTACGTACTGAATTAACCAGGTCTGGCCCTCAGTGACTTCCTGTTTCCTAATTTCCAAGTTTCACTTTCAAAAGAGGGATTCTCATCAGACGAGGATGTTATTCGTATACGCTATATTTTGAAAAGGAAGACATCAACAAATATTTGTTAGTCTTGAAAAGATTAGAAAATGGCTAGACCAAGTTTACATACTTGAAAGGAGTATCAGTTGAAAATTAAAAATGATTATGGAAAAAACTTGATTTATTGTTAGGCTCTGTTAGCTCTTCAGCCTTTCAATATTCCTTATATTTTCTGTCTGTCTGAAAGAAAAGAGGCCTCGCTGATGCGACCTTGCCTTGACTATTATACATGCAGGGTGTTCCGGGATGCAAAAAATTCCGGAGTGAGTGACGTGAAAATAATGTAATTACAATTTATGATAATTATCCCTTATGGCGTTTTCCTTGGCATGTACAACGATCTAAAAATCTACATATCTCCTAAACCCAACTTTTTGTTAAAAAATCGAGCAAAAATCAATTTTTGCTATCTTTAGATTGTACTGGTTGTCCCTGTAAAAGTTACAGATAGTTAACCATTGGACATGAGTCGTCAGATAGTAGTGTAGAATTATTTATTCCGTCAAACACACTAAATGAACTAACGTAATCATCCATCAAGAATTCATAATGTTCGAATGTATAATTTAGAAAATATACTTAAATATAAGTCGTATAAGAATGTTTTTTATATCACAGCATTATTTTCACTCTCGAATGTTTTGGATCAAGTCCTGTAACACCCTGTATATTCTATTTTTCCAAAAAATTCAAAAACTTTCCAGAATAACAATATCTGAATAGATTTTCTCTACTATAGTATTTATTTGTTCTACATAAAACTGTTTCTATGTCAAATTTATAATGTCTAGTGTTTGTATTGAGAATCGCGTTCACAACAGGTAACCGAAGATTTTACAACGGCATGAAAAATTGTCGTCGCACTTTACAGATTAGGATTCCCGCTAGGGTACGTCTAAACATTTACCTTTATGTATTTATTGCACCTGTGCGTAGAAATTGATATTTTGTAAACTTCGTTTGGTACAGAAATGCTGCTTCACGGTAAAATACGATTTTCTAGTCAATTATTGTACCCATTTAGATGAAATACGGCAGTTTTTGGAACATGGTCATTTATTTACAAACAGTCCGTAGAGTGTAACTAATTTCTTGAATATATGACAAATTTTGTATAATATCTTGAGAAAAATAAATAAAAAAAGTATTAATAGTGTGTTCTCTTGGCCAACAGAGGCAGTCTGAGTTCTAAACCTAAGAACAGAATGGTATACAAAATCAACTTGGTCATTAAGATATTTGAACCTCAATTCATGTCATACTATGTCACAAAAGAGATCAGTGATATATAAGTTTGGCTGATCGAGCGATACAACTATCAGATCCTGAATTTAGATGCTTAGCTATTCAAAAAGCAAAAACTGCATTGAAAGAAAATAAAAATCTAAAAAAATTGATATACATATTCAAGAAACGGATAAATATATATTATAATCAATTAAAAAACAAAACTTAAATTAAACATCAAGACATAAAACTTGTTTTTACCAGATATATGTACAAGTACTTTCCCAACAACTATCGAATTATTTCAATGAATATGATATTAGTAAAGGCCATAAAGGACATAATAGATTATCCAAACATTTCACTAAACTAAAATCTAAAATACCCAAACACAAAAATAGTAATATTATATATATTATATATTGTAATTATTATGACGAATTATTTCAATAAGATATTAGTATAATCATAGAGAATATAATACATTATCAACATATTCAAAAATTTGAAACACCCGTAAACAAAAGAATTAATAAATATTATATATCAAGTATTTTGTAATGATTGTGACACTCATAATATAGGGCAGACATCTTAGTATTTAGAAAATAGATTAAAAGGTTATCGATACGAAAAAAAAAATAAAACTGCATTAACAAACCATGTAATATCAATAAAACATACATTTAATTGAAATAGAATGAAATACACGGAAAAGAGAATTTTTAGAAATGGTTCTCAGAGATAGGAACGAGAAAGCTACCAACGATAAGGAAGACCATAACAATTTAAGTAAAATTTATAGTATTATTTAATAAATTTTATTGCAACTTAATTTAACTGATGGCTGCTACATATTTTTGACATAAGAAAACTAAGGAAAAATTCATTTCTATTGTTAAAACAGATTAAGCAAATTGTCAACGTCGAGTTACATTTTAATATTTTAATTTAATTTTTCTATATATTTTCTATCAAAAAAGACATCAAATCACGAAAGATCATCACGAAACTCATTCAGTCAGAGTTATACATGATCTTGATAGATCCTCTTGAATTTTTTGCCGTATTGCTGGAATCAAAATCCAAATTTTTTTGTTTTTTTGTCCCATTAA
Organism: Diorhabda sublineata; assembly: GCF_026230105.1. Classification (NCBI taxonomy): domain Eukaryota; kingdom Metazoa; phylum Arthropoda; class Insecta; order Coleoptera; family Chrysomelidae; genus Diorhabda; species Diorhabda sublineata. Next base: position 28,535,489 of record NC_079476.1, read on the forward strand.
TCCAGATGTTGAACTTTAACAGGAGCGCTCAAATGTTTACATTATGGACAGGGTGAGTTTTCGTTGTATCGAATATAATTTTTAATATACTATCATAATTTCACAAAATTCCATCCCTTTCATAATATATTGTACTTGAGAAATTGTAACCATTTTTTCTTCTGGTCTATATATTTTTGCGAATTGCAATATCGTAGCCTAAGCTATCTATAATATGGACATGAACGACAGCGAGCCAAAGACAAATCTGCCAGGTATAATAATCTCCAATGGATTCTCAATTTTATCTTTAGAATTCTAACTAATTAAACTTGATAATATATACTGGTATTTTTAGGTCAACATTTCAAGAAGTCTATCAAACTGCAATATCATACGGTCGAATCAATTTAGCAATGTAATTTTATTGTATTGAAAATATACACGTATCAAAGTATAGTGGGTTAAATATGGATTTTATTAATAGTTTTAGTGGTTTGCATTAAGCAAGCGTTTGTTTATTTATTTGTGATTGGTTTACATCCACTTGAAAAAGAGGTTAAACCGAAATTATTTGACATATAGATAAGTGAATACTTCGCACTTTAAAAATTATAGCTGTGCTATTTTTTTTATTTACATATAGAAGTAGGTAGTTGAAATTAGAATTCCTCATATACTGAAAAATAAGTGGCTTATAAATTTTGAAGTTACGAATTCAAAATAAACATTCATTTACATTGTAGGCGAAATAAAATGTGAAGCATTATTTTACATCCAGTTTTAAGATAATAATTGGTATTATTACTTCTCTTGGACGTTCGTCCAATTTTTCTACAAATTTAAACACTTTACAGGTATGTATTTTTTGCTCTTGATATTCTCTATTTTGAATTGAGAAGCTTAGCAATAAATAATTATAATGAACACGATTATTCACACGTGAAAACGAATTTGTTGATACTTGATTTCAAGCCTTCCACATTTGACAGCTGTGAATATGTCAAATCTGACATCATAAATTTGGACATTTTTAATGGTGAACATACTTAGATTGTGTTGTCATACGAGTGTTATTTGAGTTGTTGATACAATCATTTTAGTCAAAAAATGGAATTAAATCACAAAAATTTTCTTGCGATGATTTTCTATGACTTTAGACGTGGATTAAACCAACAGCAGTGCGCCGATCAACTCGCTTCGACTTTTGGTGATGAAGCACCATCTCGAGACACCATGTTTCATTGGTTTTCCGAATTCTGTCGCACTTCGCTACAGGATGAATTTCGTGTAGGTCGTTCAAAATCGATCTGTACGTAAACTGATATTCCAAGATCGTCATGTGACATACCGAATCATGAATCTGTGTATATGAGCTCGCAACTAAAAAATGGAATGTACGGATCTCTCAAAACGAGTCATATCCAACAAAAGTTGTTTGGGCACTAAGCAGTTCGAAACGAATGGTCGCCTGTTTCTCGTAATAGCTGTACATATCGCCACCGTTCCATTAGAGCAACGTAGAGCAATCAATCTTGAATGGTACTCCAGCATTTGTTAGAAAAAATCAGAGAAACCAACCGTAGAAGACGAATCATTCTCTACTTCGACAATGAGATCCCTCACTTATCAGTTCAAACAAAAACGTTCTTGAACATTCAAATCATCGAGTTGATGGGTCGTCCGCCGTATAGTCCTTGTTTGGCACCCAATGTGTTTTTTTATTCCCGCAGATCCAAAACAAATTACGAGGTCAACGTATTTCTACCCCAGAAGTGGTTGATTTTATAGATCTTAATGGAGAATATTTTGAAAAACAATAAAGCCATATTATAAATATTTGTTCTCTTCGTCTATCTCAAAACTTAAGTAACAATTCCATCGAGTACATCTTATAACAAATATAATATAGAGATCTGTTGAATACAATACAAATTTTATCAAGTTTGGCATGGAAGTGAAAAATATTTAACTTCTCATTATGTTCAGCTAGTGCACTCCTACCTGGAAGACCATACATTCAGAGAAACAAGAAAGCGACTATTCAGAATTTCCAATAATTAAAGCAGGGTTCCTAAAAGGTAGTGATTTGGGGTCAACACTGTACCTAATATGTACATGTGACATTACTGTTATGAAAAATATTGAACACACTACATCAGCAGACGATACTGCAATATTAGCTGTTGGAGAATCAATTGGAGAGGAGGTCAATTATTTTCAAATTAATCAATGCATCAATGAAAAAATAAATAATTTCTTAGTCATATCAAACAGATAAGAAAACGGTCACATATCCAGTACTACATTTGGATAACAAACTAGTGTCAGAAACGTATAAAAAAAGCGAAGGGACTAAAACTTAAATGTAAAAACAAATACTTAAACCGATATGGTTTACAACTATGAGATGTACTAGTGAAAATAATTACGCTTGCCTCACTTGGACTAGATAATCAAGAAGTCTACAAGCTTAAACGTACCAAGCCTTTTGAACTTTTATAAAAAGTGATATTTATCCCGTTCCAATAATGACTATATTAGAGTAATGCTTAGAAAAGTTAATTTCTTCAGTGAACCATTGGGAATACCTAGTTTTTAGTAGATTATTATCCATAATAATTTTATAACTGTCAATTGGCCGCCATGATCATGTGATTTGTCACCGTTGCTCTTTTTGTTTGATGGATAAACATTTGGTTTTGCTCAGATATACGTACTTTGCTCCAAATAAATAAAGAACCAAAATTAACCAGGGATATTTATGGAAAACAATTAAAAATTTGATAGAAAAATCAAAAGCAATCGAAGCTTAGAGTGATTTGAAACTGTTGTACTTACCAAATATTTGGCTTTGGTTAGATGTACGTACTGATCTGTTCCAAATAAATATGGATAAAGTACCAAAATTAAACTTGGATATGTATAGAAAATAAGAATGAAACAATTGAAAGCTTGGAAGCGAAATATGAGTGGAGTTGAAAACGTTTGTCAAGAAGAGAACATTGATAGATCAACCAACAAGAAGATAGATTACAATCCAAGAATCTGAGATAGAAAATCTGTGATAGTTTGTCTTCATATCACTACAACTACAAGTTTTCTGATTATCAAAGTATTCAGTATTTTAAAGATCTTCTACGGAGGTCATCTTTTGTTGGCAACGAGGTTTCAATATTTCACAAATTAGCCAACCGCTACAGAAGCCTGGTAAAAAAGTTGCGAACTCCTTTGGTTTTGTGTTCAAAAAACACTTCTAGCGACTTAATAATCACAAAAGAAAATAAGGAAAGACTTTAATAGTAATATTATTAGTTACTAAGGCTGATTGTTATATAATTGTATATTTATTGTAGAACAATAAGATAATGTTTATTTTTCATAACTTCCATTATAGAAAGACTATACTCACGATTTATACTGGTCGTCGATTATAATAATTGCAAAACAAAAGGAAAGTAAGCGATCGTAAATAAATGATATTGGGTGAGCCTTAATAAATATTAGTAACAATGTATGGTGTAAACTATCACTTGACTTGTTGACATTTAGATACATACTTAATGCTTGGATTCACATATTCAACTTGGCGTAGTTTTGCGACTCCATTTGCATTCGTATTTTATACCTATCATCTCTGGGTGTTCCTATATCGGATATAGCAATTGAGGCCGAAAAGTTAACGAACGAATTTTTCTCATTTGAAGACCCAAGTTTGTTTAGAGAACTGTTATCGGCCACGGATACCAAACTATCAAAATTGTATAAATAACTGCAGAGTATATCAATTTGAGATCTTCTAAGAAGACATAAACATTAGTTTATGATTAATTTCACATGATTTTCCAATGTTTTGAATGAAGAAATGGTTAGTACGATGCAATTTTGACTATTTTCTCTCTCTCAAATAGATTAATTGGTACCTACATGTGCCAAAGCTGATAGATTTTGACATCTACTAGCAGTTTAATTAGGCTGATACCCATTTAGGAATAAAAACAGTTATTTATCCTTTACTTATAACGCGTGATCATTAAATAGTTGCGTTGAAAAGAGTTGACCTCAAGAAAAATTCAAGATTTGGTGAATATATTAGGCAAGACGCAAATTGGGACACGTATAGCACGTGTGAGGTGACGCAGCACAGCACGTAGTTTTGTAATCTTTTGTAATCTAATCAAGATTGAACATTGACGCGAATTGACGACGCAGCTCGACCTGACACGATACGCGTAAGCTCACATACGTGTCTTGCTGTAGTTCATACAGAGTTTGTTGTGCCACACGTATGAGCGAAAAAATTACAGAAGAAAAGTTAATAAAGGCGGTAAGGGAACACAGAGAGCTTTACGATACAAAAAATGGTGATTATATGAAGACGAAACTGAAGAATCGGATTTGCGGTGATATTGCAAAGGATTTACATTTAACATATGGACATAAAGGAATAAAACAACATTTCCTCCGATTCTGATTTAGAACTTCAATTTGCAATATCTTCATTAATTGAGTATTCGCTTTCCTGTGATTAGGTGATAATGTTAATCTATTATCTAGCTGTCAGTTTATTGCCCCACACGATGAGTATCATGAATATGCTGTCGTCTTTAAACACCGCAGTATAGACAAGGTTCTTGTAAGGTTAATGACAATGAATGAGTCACGAATTCAGAAACTTTGATGCAGAAACCAAAATGCAGAGTGTGGAGACACTGATGTTCCACACCGCCGAAATCATTCAATATGTAGGGAAGGTGATGCTGACCGTATTTTTGGATGCTGGAGGCGTAATCCTTGTCGATTACTCGTTAAAGGGAGCCATATTTGCGGGTGTTTGTTATGCCAAATGATGTATTTGTCAATTTTTTATAGTAAATAGGGCAGGGGCAAAGAAAACGTATCAGCCTTTAAATGTGGACAAAGATGAAAAATATATAAAAATTATTCTCATGAATAGTGTGAAAACGTATATAACTGAGTTTCAAAGTTCTTAATAAACTGATAGAAACTTGGAAGAGGTAATTAGCGATAGTATAGTTAAATGTTCATCAGTTAATGGAATTTCAATGCATTTGTTCATAAATGTAGGAAGTAGAAATTTTCAGAATCTTGTTATCTTGCGCCTGTATTCGTTCGAGTATTAATTCTAATTTGCCTAATTCACAATCTTCTTTGATAATATTGATGTTTGATGTCTTAGAATTTTTATTCAAATCAATTGAGAATTTTTTCATAGTACCTGAGTTTATCTGTTCTTCAATATTTTTTTTGCCTTTTTTCTAAAATGAAAAAAGTTTTTCATGACTAGACTGCTGATGTGAGTCCACGTATCATGGTGAACCGATTTCATTCGTTAAGTTAAAGGTTTAGAAGAGGATCCAGAGAAATTTGAGAAACAATATATTTGAAATATACAGATTTGTCATTTGTCCAGACCGTACTTTGATCATAAGTACTATAAACATTAAAAGGAAGTGATTTTTTTCCGATTACTAATTTTAGTTTTATCTGTCTCTTAACAAAGAAATTTGGATTGCTACTTCTCAGTCATTAGTAGGCTTACGCAAAGATGTAACTCCAGTAGTAGTGACGTCCGTCACGTTTTATTAATCTCAAAGGAATCGATTATATGCTATGTCCATTTAATATGAAGACACTCTACAAACCCTATTATAGATATTTAAATTTGCGTTAGAAATATGGAAAAATATTTTTTTTTATAATTTTGATCTATATAAGAAATAATTTCTTTTGAATTTGATATTTATTGCGCCTTTAAAAGTGAAATTTTGACAAAAGTGGAATGTAAGTCATTTTTCAAGTTTTTTAGTGGAAGTTGAATTGCTGTAGGACTTGTTAGATTCCTAATTAAATTTTTATGATCGATTAAACCTGTTTATTCATTTTACAGATATTGAAAATGATTTTTACATTCAGAAATTGTTTATTTGCCGTTAACAAATGACTCACGTTACGTTTTAATGTTTTTAAAAACAAAGAAATTAACATATTTCTTTTGTTCCAGGTAAATAACCATTACATTTTCATGGTCATCAGTAATTTTGATAAGTAAGTTTTCATCACAAGCTGCATCAATTATTTTCATAAAATTATTCGAATCACCTAGTTAATTAACTATTAATATTAAGAACTTTATTAATTCTATTAGTACATGGATCAGGTACTGAACATGGTGACGTTAAATTATCAAATGGAGAAAATCTAGCAAATATTTTCATATTAATGAATAAAATTTAAAAAACTTCAGGATGACGTTATCTTCATTCCTTTACCTTCGGTATGTGTGATTCAATTAAGTTGTATTCAATACTAAAAACTCGATACAATTGCAATTAATGCTATGAAATAATTGCGTGCAAATTGGAAGATAAAATATCGAATGAAAGAACCAACACGAAAACTGACAGAAATTATTATAAATATTTTATTATATATAAAAGTCTAAGAAGTGAGATGTTGAGGAAAGTTATTAATTTCTATATTTCTTTCATTATATTATCTATCCCATCAGTAAGGGTGCGCTACAACTCGTAACGATAAGGATGCACCAACAGGTGAACGAAAAGGTAGTACGAGTACATAATACAACTCATGACGGATTCATTGATAGTATTACCTGGTATTCAGAACCTGATGCACTTTGTAAAGTTGAAAAATCCGAAAATTAAAACCTAGAATTTGTAAATTCAATAACTTGAAATGCACCCTTGCAATTGGTCAAAATTCTACCCAAAATTTTGTCAACACCCTTTGTCAAAATAAAATAATAAATTGAGGTTAGGTTATGTTATTAATATAATAATATTTTTTTTGTTTTTTTATGTGTTTTGTAAATTTATTTTGGTAAAAAAATGTAAATTATTTTTTACCGAAATACACTGTAAATATAATTTTTATTTTTCATTTCATAATTAAAATCCCGAGCTGCATAATCTTCAGTCACGGGTTGTCTAATCTTCATGACAACTACGATCACGAGTTGAAATTGTAACAAGTTAAAATTTTATGGCGGATATTAAAATCACGAGTTGGCGCACCCCCATCAGTAGTTGCTTAAAATATGACTTCCATCTTCCCATTTTTGCCTCATCGCCTCTTAATACGAAAATAGACAGACCTATGTTTTAATGAGCTTAGAGATTTTGTCTCCATTGTCACTATAATAGGTAAGAATAAGAAAATCTAATATGAAATATGAAATATATAATATATATTTTTTAAGTAGCGGTCATTATTTGTAGAATTAACGCATAATCTTTGCCAAAATCGATTTTATCTCTTTTCTACCATTCATTAACTTAAAATGAGTGACTCAAAACTATAATTTGATTATTAGAGTGAGAAAAAAGTTGAATACGAGGACTGTACAATTATTTTTGTTGTATTTAAACTAAAATTGCTTTCAGTGATAACCTGAATATATTATTATCTTACGAGACATTTCTTTACCATAATAATTTATATTTCAAATCATAGTCTTTTTATAAATTTATACCTTTTGCTTGGAGTTGGTCTAACCCTAACAGGTAGCAAATACAAATAAATTAGAATAGGAGAATATTTCCAAAAACTATCCCAAAATTTAGTGATAGAACAATTACGCATAAGTCAAATTGTTTCCCGGATGAGTTCAAGTTGGCGCTCGTTTACATTAAGGTTTAATGTATACCATTTATGAGGCTTGTCTATAGGTACCCAACGAATTTCCACATTGAAAAACATTTTTATTGGCATTGAATAATACATTTTAGGAAAGCTTTGGCCTCCTCTCTATTTTTCGATAATCGTCGTTTAAATCAATTTTTGCATGCAGTGTACCATCTTTTCTATGCCTGAGTCGTAGGAATTGCATACGTCCAAGTGTTTTTCTAAATCAGGCATGAAATGATAATCACTGGGGCACAAATCTGGACTGTAAGGTGGGGTGTTAGACAGTGTTTCATCCAAATCTATACGTCCATATTTGTCACATGTTGCACATTCATACACATTTTCCCATACATCCCACGCAATAAAAGCCTTATCTTTCACGGCTACTAGGAATGAACGTTGTAGACAATTAGCCGGGACGAGAACTGGGAGAAAGGGAACCAGGCTACACGCCAGCTACACGCGTTCCTAGCGTTCGCATTTCCTTGGGAACCTTATTTTATGGACAACCCCTCGTAGCATAATGTTTAAACAACGAGTTATAAAGCTAGACTCTGTACAAGAATAGTTCGAAGGATAATTAATAATAAATTTATATTATTTAGTCATTTATTTCGTACCTGTATAAAGTTAATCATCTGTACATTCAATTACTACCCTCACTGACATTGAACAGTATCTGAACGTTTGATAATGTTGCATATAAAATATAGTAAATATTATTTTGAATTACTAATATAATATATAATAACTAATATGATAATTAGTCATTATTATTATGATTCATTAATACAATAATAAGTTGAGTTCGACGTCGGGTGGAATGTATACCTCGACGAAATGAGCTTGATGTATATACTGTCTAGTATAGATATTGCGTCTATCTATGATAACCGGAAAGCATATTATATGTGGAAGTGATAAAGGACTTGATATACGTACTTTATCTATACTTACTTAAAGGATTGTGAGAAGTATTAAATAATTCCGACCGCAAAACTGATATACCAGTGGCACAATGTTTTTGTTGATAAATCATCTTGATTTTAGGTATCTTTTGATTAAACAGATAAATAATATTTTTATCCTTAATTGTCATATCGGAAAAATAAATGATAGTAGTATTGAAATTTATGAAAGAATTATAAAGTTTATTCAAATTTTTTAGGTGTATTTTTGTATTTGATTTCGTTTCAATAATTATAGAATATATACATTAGACCGGTGTGAAACTAGCAACCCTTACTTTATTTCATGTCAAAACTTTCAAGATGAAGTTTCATGGAATAAAAATATTTTTTATTAAACTTAAACGCAATAATTTATAATTTTTCAACACATTGTGTAGAAAACAGTAAAGATGAAAAATGTAATTCGATTCATAATAAATGCTGGAAATTTAACAGGAATATTGTAAACATACTCGTACTTAGTCCTTTGGAACTCCATGAATTTCAAGTTTCTAGCTTTACTGAAATTTTAAAAAAAAAATAAAAACTTAGTATTAATCAACACATTTTAAAGAGTGATATCTCGGAAAGGATTAGGCAGAGGAAATTTTGTTATATGAAAGGCCCATCTTAATTTTTTAAAAAACTTAATTTTTTCGCAAGATTTTAGAAACACCCTTTATATGCTTCCGGTGGTATACTAAATCATAGGTCTCTGTTTGCCATTTCCTTATGATTATTTCCAATGCCAGGTTGAAAAGTGGGTCTCTTTGCCTCAGCCCTCGTTTTCCTCAAAATCCTTCTGGATAACCATCCTTTCCGAGTTACTTTCATCATTCTTATCAGATTTCTTGTGATCACTATAAGTCTGTGGTTCTAGATTTTGGTCAATGTTATTATTCTGTGTTGTTATGAAGGTACAAATCTGGCCCCCCGTGCTTCGTGCATTTATAAATCCTCATAAATATTCAACGACTTCTTGGTTACGAATTGGTTCCAGGGTATTTTCTTATTAACTGGAAAAAAAACTAACATCGAGTAGTGCTATGCCCTTGTAGTTCTCGCAGTAGGTCTCGTCATCTTTCTTATATGGCTTCGCAATAAATTAACAAAATATTCGGCCAATATTTATTGTTAGCCTCCTACGATTCTATCTCGCAGTGCCTTACTGCTGTTTGGTATTTACCTCACATTATTCTTTCCTCACTAATTCTGTCCTTTACTTGCTTTTCTCTCTCACAGACATCTTTGCATGGTTTTCATCGGTGCTCATTCTATTTGTTTCCATCCTTTAATTTTGGCGTTTCATCCAGCATCGCTGTTGCTACGCTTTCTATATATCTTTCTATTTCTTCATTTCTCTATCTATTCATATACAAATAATTTATTGGTTTTTTGGTGTTTGACATCTCGTGCATCATTTTTGTTATAACCAGAACATGGATCTGCATCTGACATCTTTATTATTCAATTATGAATTCTTCCTATGGGTGTAATGTTCAAATAATACGTGAATGCGAATAATTTAAATTCTATATTTTCTTTCCCACAAAGGTTTTTGATGGCGAAAAACAATTTGTTTTGAATGTGCGAACAAATTTTTGAAAAATTTTATTTGGGGTGTTGCCGAAAACAGCAAAATCCTTTTTAATTTTTTTATATTCAACGTATTTTTGCTTTCCGTAGTAAGAAGCCAGTAAAAAGGGCTAGGAACTTTAATTTAAATTTGCTCCTGCGATATTTTTTTTAAATTATAGGTCGTAACGTGCACATCACTTATGAAGATTCTTATCACCCAAAATACGAGTGAAACTTGTTTTTTGAGGTAATTTCTCAGAAAATCATTGTCTTATCAAAAAAAAAACTGTAGATTCAGAAAGGGCACAAAATTTTACAAAAAAGGTCCTTACAACATTTTCGCCAAATTGCACCGTATTCCTGAAAAAAGTTGTTGAAGGTAAGCGTTTTCGCGATTTGTATGGCGCACGGCAAGCTGCATTTTTTCAACCAGCGCAAGGAATAAAAATCCATAACTCCCGATAGAAATGTCCGATTTTGTCGAATCTTATGTCATTTTGAAGATAAATATTTCGGCTTTCTATTGACATAATATTATCTCTCATACGCAAAGTGAGCAGCAGCAAAATTGCAACTTAAGCTTTCATTACACTACTACTTCTAACTGCGTGAATTAATGCTCGAAATCACTGAAATCTTGTCTCTATCTTTGTAGCGAATAAAATTAAGAGTTGAGGAGTACTTAATTGTTAAATTCCATAGCATTTATTCGATACTAATAATGCTTGTTTCAAATACGATAATTTTCGAAAGTTCGCTATTTTTGGATTATAAAATCTTGACAGAGTTGATAACTTCAAATGTTGCTATCTCAGGAATAAACGCACATATTAACATGAATCAAAGTGGAATCTGGAGGGGAATATCCACTCTTTTTGAGAAGCTTTATAAAAATACGCTTCCTTTCAGGGATTTTAAATAAAACTCAGTCAATCTTGTAGTAGCTGAAAACATAACTCTGTCGACGTTCACTCGCATTGCATCTTATCCCGGGGAAAATAAAGTCAGTCTTTGAAGGAATAACGGCATTCAAGAACGGGGAAATCAATACACCCAAAAGAACTATTCAGAAATGTACTCGAATTCTTATACCTGTACATCGTCGGTCGGTCTAAAATATATTTTTCGCATTTGTACTAAATGTAAGACGGAAGTCTGCAAATATTTGCCGGTGATAGTCCCAGACTGTGAAAGAGAAGACGCAGATAGTGACCATGAGAGGGATGATGAGTTTGATGATTAAATTTATATTTTGTTCTACCCATTGCTTGATGGTGATTTCTCGAAAATTCATTTCTTTGTACCCTTCCTCAATATTCATGAAAAAAACACTTATCCATTAGGTCCGGTATCTACGTTTGATTTATACAAGTTTATCTGAATTTATTAATGAAAATAATTCACGTATCTGGACTTTCAAAACTTAATCACGACATTTATCGAGTTTTCATACTTATTTATATCTGAAAGCAATGATTCCAAATTTTTTTTCACTTATCCTTCTCAAACACGTTTCTGGAATAACGTGAGGGTTCCGTGGTCCGGGGAGGAGAGATTAATGTTGTTAATAAGTTTTACTTACTATTTTTAACAATTTTGATTATATTCATTACGCAAGAGCGATAATCTCAGATTTCTCTAGAAAACACTCCCAAGAAAGACATTTTATTGATTTGAGGAGGGAGGATGTGTCACACCAAGGGGTTGACGTTCATTTTCATTCATATCTATAGTCCAAAACTAATAAATTGGAAATTTTTTAGAGAATACGAGGGTGATAAGATTGTTGCTAATCATTCAGCACACTGTGACGACCACAAAGCAAAAAAAATCGTAGGAGCATTTTAAGGTGAACTTTTGGGACAAAAATTGCTCTATTTAGTAGCCTATAAGAATATAAGTACAGTAAGCTAGAAACTATTCACACTTTTCGTTATACAACTTCATCAAACTATTAAAGGAGGCGACCGCATACGTCGAGTTGGTGCATCGGGTGTAACGTATTAAATCACGATCAAAACAGTTATCGTCTAGCTATCTATACAAGCAGAAGCTTGCATCAAAGCAGGGGGCCTAACAGTAATAGTGCGAGATACAGTGATTCGTTAGCCAATAAGCTGAAGCCGTCGATTTGAAACAAACGCCGTAGCCTATTCTCAAGGAAAGTTTTGTTGTTGTACGCAATAATCAACATATTGGGCTTTGAGATCCTAGAACCCCCTCCCTACAGTCTGTATATCGCTCTCTCAGACTTACATAAATCTTTTGATTGGTCAAGAAAGCAAAGATAAGTGCATATGTATAAGATATATGGAAGTTATAAAATGAATTATTTTGTAACTCACACTCACTTGTCTTTTTTCAGTTAAGATCGTTTGGAAATGAAATTTGATTTCTATTTCGACCTTTATTGGTCCTCGGTAGGCTCTTCCATTGAATGGATTGGCATTTCTTTACAGGTTCATCATACTTAACCGATTATCATGTCAATACAGATTAAGATTTTTTGATATTCTAAACAGTTTTTTGACGTGGAAGGGCGATCCGGATGGAAAGCATCAAGAACGTCGCTTAGACCATTTTAAAATTGTTTAGCATACTTAAAAATATGTACATATAAATAAATGACGTAAAAAGATAAACAAGAAAACATGTTCAATATCAATTTTGTTTAAAAATAAGGTGCTATTGAGGTAAATTGGAAGTATACCCTATAACTGTCAATGAGACTCAAATATCTTGAACAATGTTGTTAAAAGTAGCTATCTAATATAACAATCAATACACGTACTTATGTGGGTCATAAAGATAATTACCTATTCGATCAACTCTCTTAAAACTGATAAATTACTAATTGTTCTCTAATTTATCACTTTCGATTATTATAAAAAACGGAAGTTTTTCAAATCCACTTCCTACGCCCTATATTTTTCTTAATCGTTAAGAATAATCTCGTTTCCTCTATAAATTCAAATCTGATCTCATATGCCACTCAACTTGATCATTTGCAATCGTTTAACAGTTAAGAAATATCCAGTATGTTGTTATAGGTAGTAGATTATAGATAACATTATTTATTTGTAATAATAATAATAATAATTAGTTGCTATTTGCATGTTTGAACGTTTTTCATCGAGATAAAGAGCGACCGAAACTAGTTGATGAATGTGTGACTAGTTTTTGTCTACACGCTTTCCTAACAATATAAATAAAATACATTTTATGTCATACCAGTAAATTATTGTCTTTTATACCATATTTAATACGTTTAGGTATTATTTGGTTGTATTTACATAAAATTTGCACTTCTGGAAGGTTCTGCTGATAGTTATATTTTATTGTTCATTTTGAGAAATCGGCGGAAACAATTATAAAACATCAGGTTTTTCTGGGCTGGAGTTCCGAAAACGGGAACCCACCGATAGGCTTCAAATTTTCACCACATACTCTATCACACACTAGATGATTGTACCTAAAGGATTTTTGGCGTCTTCTAAGTAAATGAGATGAAAAATAAATTCCCTAACATAACCTAATCTAACCACGTATTTTCAGCTAATGATCTTTGTGCCTATATTTAGATATTTTATGACACAAAAGAATTCCTTCATCCAGTACCGTCATATTGTTTCTGAGCGTTTTGCAATATCTTTCTTTAAGTGAAAATCCGATTTCCTTACACCACAGTAAAGTTCTTTCACGATTTTTGAACTTATTTCCTAATGTAAATAAATTATATCTATTGTTCTCCATTTTCTATTACACATAGATATTGAACTAAAATAATTCAAGATTGAAATAATAAATAAGTGGCTTTTGTTTTTTTTATGATGAAAAAGACACTAGTAGTGGTAAAAAAAAGAGGGCAGTGAGAGGGGGGATAAGATAGATATCGTAAATTTCATTATTAATCTACACATACACTTTTCGTTAGTTCAAAATTATGTAAAAATTTTGGTGGGTGGATTCCCATTTTGGACCTACAGCCTTTTCCTATAATTTGATCAGTTTTACCAGTAAATTGGCCGCAGCTGTACCAAGCACCCGTCTAGACGAACTCTGCGAAAGCCGTTTGTCTGTTAGGCTTCTCTTTCTTTTTCTTTTTTCTTTCTTTTTTTGTAAAAAAAGTTTTGTTGTTGGACGACAATGCCCGGCCGTATGTGGCCCCTCATACTAACCCTCATACTAACGAAACAATCAACAGATTGGGTTTTTAGATCCTGAAATATCCTGCGTTCTGTGAATAAAATATATATTATGTTATACCAGAACATTATTGTCTTTTTATAAATTATTAACCGTCTATATAATACGTTTATTATTTGGTTGTATTTACATAGAGTCAGCTATTTTGGAAGGTTTCGCTGATAGCTAAATTTCCTTCATTATTAATTGTCTGAGTGTCTAGTTTCTGTTTGGTTATGCGAGATTTGGGTTTTTTTTTAATTGGTACACTTTTGACCTTTACTATAAAAATTTTAATTAATGAAACATCACAAATACTAGAGTTGAGGTAAAAGGTATGAAAACTTTTTTTTTCTTGAACATACCCGTCCAGTTGGATAATGTGACATAATACAGACATAAAGACAAGATGTTAACTACTTATGTGGACAATGAATAGCACTAGAATATAGTAATTTACTAATTTATTACAGTAGTATCCAGAGCAAAAGAATGACTATACAATAGACATGAAGTTGACACGGAAAAACTGGGCCTCATTTGTTGTGATTTATGCTCATTCAAGAAGCCCAACAACACGATTTCAGTCATATCCTACAGCATTATCTGTAATCCATTTCAAAAATTGGTCATATTCGTTGCCGAATGAGTTTCTATATTTTCTCGGTAACAAATTTTGCGTTGTCTTTTCAACCTTTCCTGTAATTTCTTTGGATTTTTGATTTTTGACTGTGATATATTTCAATACTTATCTTCCTATGATATTGTCTGAGATCCTCACCTTTGTAAGACAATCACCCTACTTAGTACATACATAAATAACAATATTATTGAATATTATTCTGATATGTTGAAGTTCCCATAGGAGGATTGCAATTTTCACAAAATTGCAATGTGATCGAAAGTTTTCAAGTTACTATGTGCAATTGCTATGAACTATATATTTGCAATGGAATATGATCTGCTAACTTAAATTCTTTTGGTTTTATGTACTTTCCCGTGGACCTAATTTTACCATAAAAATGTTTCGTTCTAGCTGAGAATCTATTTTTGAAATAGAGAAGAAATGAACAGAACAATTCAAATAGCACTGCCTCTAATTCCGAAGTGGCGGCAATTCGTGTCTTTTTGCAAAGAAATGTGGTAAAATGTTTCAAAACAAGCAGATATCTTGAGAGAGGAGCTTATTTTGATTTTTTTTGAGAGATATGGTTTGTTTTGGAAACAGTCCATATATAGGAATATTTTTTCCTCTGCGATGCTGGCTTGTGGATGATTTATTTTGATGTGACCCTCGATAAGTGAGCGTATGTCCGCTATCTATCCCGCGTGGAATTAAATTTTAAATTCGAAATGAGAATGATATACAATAAAACAAAATGGCTCGAAGAACCATTGTACTTTTGGGGTTTATTGACAGGTATATGTGATCACAAGTGGCTGACTGGTAGACGAGTTCATCAGGTAACAGGAAAACCACAGAAAACTTGCAATAAGTCAACAAGTGAAATTAGGATTGGTAATAGGGGAATTGTGGAGGAAGGCTTTAGAATTTCGTATATCGTTGCTAATAGCGGAAGAAAGGATAGGTATGTTTTCTTTTAGGTTTCTTGGAAAAGGATTCTCTAGTAGTAATCCAGGAAGTGAAAAGTGAAAGATCATTGTTTGATTCGATAGTGTGAATGACATATTAAGATTGTATGTGATTTGGACCTCTCGGAATTGGGGTTATGTCCATATCCACATAAACCATGTAGCTGAGCACTTGTATTGGCAGTACCAGCAAGATTATGCGTATTATAAATATAGATTATGCGATCTTTCATAATCTTTCTGTTGATTCATTGATATTAATCTTCATAGCAATTAATGTAATGAAGTATCTGAACATTTGAAACCAATACTAAGCAAATATTTTTCAAAGTAATTTTATAGCGAGCGTCATCACTGTATAAATTAATGGTATATTCATATAATAGCTCAGCGGGTAATTATCATTGTGGAAATCAAAATTAATTAAAGATTGATGTTGCAACATGACGTATTGTGCAATAGTTTCTTCTTTTATAGAATTTGCATGAACTATGAAGCCAAAAGTAGGTTTGTGGGATTGATTAATTAATGAATTATTTCTAGATTTATTGTAGTTATCAGCACGTCATATTAATATTTTTAATTGTTTAAATGTTTTTCACGAATTTAATATAAATTAACACCTATTAGCTATAATTGTTGACAAACAATCAGCTCTTATCTTTATCAGATTAGTTTAAGAAGGATACTTGCTCTGATCAAAAAGTTGTTGTACGAGGGCTGATCTTCTGTATCACTCCTGACCATAGCGAAGATATCATTCAATATATCGCTACCTCAGAGCAACAGTGAGATATCTTCTTTGATTTGATATTTTACAGTGATGATACTGTGTTACAAAATAAAAATAGGTATGTTTTGTCTATGTACTTATTTTGTATTCAAACCATGCAAATTGAAACTATTATAAATACCTAATAGTCTGCCGCACAGAAAATGAAGCAGACAATATTCATTCTTGTAATGAAAGAGAATTTTTAAAAGTGGGCCCATTTTCATTCCTAGTGAAATATCCATGCTAGTTAAGACCTCCAAGTAGACAGGAGAGAGCAGATTATTCATGTGGGGTAAGCAATCTTTTCGGTTTGGTTCTGATATAGGAAAAATTTTGTTGTGGTGGATTAGGGAAGAAGTCTTGCGAATCAAATACTTTTCAATCGTGTAATAGATCTTTCTTCGTGTTCCCTATCGTCGACCGTTTGGCTAATGTACCGGAAGTGCGATAAATCACTAACCTCTAAAAACCACTGATATGTTGCACATACGACTTCCTTATTCGAAAAGAAGCATTTACAGTTGCTTTGACTTCATATCGAATAATTTTCGTCTAAATATAGTTCTATTTAAATTACGGATCCTTGTATTTTATGTAAATACTCTTGTTCGGACTGAACACACTGTTTAAACTAGCCCTTCACAGCACTCACAACACTATTGCTCAAATATTACCAACTGTTCCAAAAATTCCATCTTAACTCTTGTTATGAGTTCAACGATTCATTTAGATTCCATAATTACCATTCGATCATCGAACTTCTTTGATTTGAATTCTCAACTAAAGGAAATCTATAATCCAGACGTTTCAGGATGGTTTTGGAAGAGTCTGCCAGATAAAACTTTGGTAGTTATCAAGGCTCTAATGTAATGGCAAAATATTTTAAATGATCATGATAACCTCATTGTTTTAAACAGTCGATAGCAGAAAAAAAAACAAACAATCAATACTTTTTATATTTAAAACTATTATCGCTTCTGTGGTTACTCTTGTTACTACGGAGAAGTCCACTTGATTATTTCAGTCAAGATTAGTAAAGTACGAGATTTATTTATCTTGAGGCTGTTTCATTTCACGGAACTCTTCTAAACTGTAAATCGTTTATCTCAACTGTAAAGGTATTCACTTTACTAACCACTCCTTTTTTGTCATTTATAGACGTGTTTTTTTTTATTTTGTTCCATAATAATTCTATCAATTCTCGAGTTACGAACAAAAGGTCCGATATATCACAAAATCGCTTGGAGTAGCGAAGTTCACGTTCAAGTATCGCTTTGGTTAGGTTAGGTTAGGTTAGGCTAGGTTAGAAGATGCTTCTGGAGGCTGTTTGCTACATTTTAATGCAGAATAATGCTCGTCCACTTACTGCCAGAATTCCAACTTGGAGCAATCTTGGCAATCATAGTTCTGGATTAACCTACGTGACCTCTCCATATTAATACCATAGTGGAATAATTTATGGAGGCGTATTAGACATCTTCATCCTTCTGCTAGATATTTCTTGCATGTTAGAGCAAAGGAATAAATCCCAGCTATTAGAAGAATGTTAAGTCTCAGAAAACGATAAAAATGAAGCATAGTTTGAAAAATTGCATTAGTTTTTTATTTTTCCAGTATTTTATAAATAATTGATAAAAATTAATCATTTGTGGGAGATTTTGTGTGAATAACTTGCTTAAACCACAATTTAACAAAATCTCAGTCTTCATTTTTTTGCTGTTGAGTTTATTTATTCAACGTCCGATTACTTCTGGTAACTCGCTTTATGACGTGCATCAATTTTTATACAGTATAAACTGTACATTGAAACATTTAAATATGACATGTTGTTTGAAATTCCTCGTACGGGAATGGAATATTAATTATGCTATCATTTACGTATGTTATTCATTTCGAATTACTATATGAAACTAACGACTACAAATTGAATTAGAGACTGAAAAAAATTTATACGCTCCAAATAACAATATCTTGATCATACATTCAACTCCCATAAGTAAAATATAAGATTAAATGATTATAAGCAATAATGAAATGTAGTTTTTTACAAGCTGATACAGCAGTAGCGACAAGAGCTTTTATTTCTGAGAAAGCGGAAAAAATTGAATTAAGTATGGTGTTTATTTTTATTTTTATATCTCCCCTCGCGCCATGGTATTCATATTGTAATTAACATGCAACAGTGGTCAAAATTGTCTTTGATATAAGATTTATTTTGGATTTATTAATGGTTATAATTTATGAAACTATTAATGATTTTGTAAGATTCGTTCTCGTTTTGTCGTTATTCTGATTTCTCAGTATTTTGATATTTTATGTTAAATTATGTTGAAAAATCAAATAAAAATGGATATTGAAAATGAAAGTGACCTTTTTTGAATACCACCAGAAATTAGAGAAGCTGCTGATTAAATTTATTGTCGGAAAAGTCAAGGAAAGTATTTAACTAATATGGCATATGATTTTTTAATGGAAAAAGGGATTATCGATAACTATAAATAAATACCATCATCTTTTAACATGATATACCCAATATATGAGAAACTAATACATAGATTTTTGTGTTGATTATTATGGAGATATTACACGATTATTATAATTTTCGATAACTATTAACTATTATATAACAATAAAATATTGTATGAAATATTTGTTAAAATAAAATAATAGTGTTTATAATGATCCAGTAAAATTTTCCAACAAAAATTTTTAGAAATTGTGAATAAAGTATAGTATTCTAGTATTATCCACGACTGTAGTATAATGTACCCATTATACCTCTGTTTTCTCAATCTTAATAATTCCTATTATTCACGGCAGTGATTGATGAATCCATTAGTCACTGTCAGGCAGCGTTGGATTTAGAAGTAATGGAGTTTGGGGCTAAAATCGACCCGGAGCCCACTTAAGTAAATCAAAATCAGGTCTAACTTTTTCAAATGCAATGTATTAGTTCTAAATTAAATATAAATTGTAATTAGAAATAAAATAAAAGCTTATTTCATAAATATATAGAATTTTTATTTAAAAAACTTCTTTCTCGATTTAGTTGTGGCAATATTTCCAATTATCTAATCAAAATTCATTTTCTGTAATATCTCGTTTTCATTGAACAGTCTTGTTAATGGATCCAATATTGCTTTTAAAATAAATGATGAAATTAGTAATTTCACGGGGCATCTACGTGTTCGGGTCCCGGGGCTTCATACTCCTCCTTGACCCTCCCAAACGCCGTCGCTGCTGTTAGATGCTTCCTTGATTTACTAATAATTATCGATAACTATGTATTCTGTATCAAAGAGTGATAAAATATTGTAAAAAATATTTGTTTCAATAATTTAAAAAATATCCCAACAAACAACAATTATAATTTTTAGGCTCTTTCCAGATCATAAGTACACAGAAGATAATCATTACTTGAAAAATGAATTTTTTTACTAATAAAAGCACATTTTGTACTTTCATGAAAATATTCGTAATAAGAGGACTTCAAAACGAAGATATCAAGGAGAACATAAAAAATTTTTCTTTTAGAGCTGTGATAATCACAACTATAATATTTCGCAATAAATTCTATATAAATAACAAACATAACTAGCGAAACATTGTAATTGTTAACTGGTTATCTAAATGTTATCGGCGATCGCCCACAAACTGTTCGTTATTCTTAACTCGATTTATATTCTTGTTAAACTGTTACTTTATTACTTTAATGAAGTTTATTCTGATGTGGCAGATCTTAATTTATAAATCAACAACTTATTAACCTCATAATAGAAAAATGTGTGTAAAGATGATAAAAATAATGAATTTCTCAAATTAGTGCAATTGTGTGAATAATAAGGCGTAACAAAACAAGTAACGATTCGTATCGATATTTTGCTATTTTACTTCGTTAAGGGAATGCGTTAACGACTTTGTACGATTCATTTATTTGCCTATTTTAATTATTTTTTTACATCAATTACTAAAATTACAATTCGAAACAAAATTTTTAACTTTCAACTCTTCACATACTCGAGCAAGATTCCATAAAAAAAACAACAATCTTTCGAAAATCTCACAAAATAAACGTTTGTTTCTGCTATCACCTCTGCAATTACATTCCACCGAGCCTTTTTTTTGGGTTTTGGTATCAAAGTAATCAGGGAGAACCAGCAATAAATCGTAACGCAGTTTGGCTAATTTTTCCTCAATAATAGCGGAAAGATAAACAGACAAGTTGTCGTGATGGAACGAATCTCTTTTCTTCAAGTTATGAGGTCGTTTTGTCTTAACTTCAGAATCACAAATCACTGTGGGCTAGAACCTTATTGGTTTTTGCTTCATGAAGAGCATGTTCCTCGGATCACATTTAACTAACCTCACAGATAGGTTTTTCATAAAGTCAATGTTTCATGTAGGGAATACCATCCACTTGCTTCGTTACCTCATAGGATGATCGCTTTCTACAAAAGCACGGATTTTGCAGAGAAAATCAGATGGTAATATCGGTTGAATTAAATTCAAACGAATAAATTTCCAGCAAGTTATTATTTGTCAGTAATTTAATCGTTATCTACATATTTTGACAGTAGGCAAATTTCCAATGCCGGACCGATACAAATCAATTGCTTTCAGAGTAAAATATCTTCAGATAGTGTTTCAGACATAATCCAAATATATGGGTTCATTCGATCGAATTTTTCAGCATTGCATTACTTTGTGGTAATTAATTTCGATAAACTTACTATATTTTACGTTTTGGATTATATACGACTTATTTTTCATCTCCAGTTATCAAGCAATCAAAAAAAGGTTCTGCATGATGCCGTAAAAGAAATACATTGCATGTAATGCATCGGTTGGCTTAGTTAGATAATCATCTTTGGCATTTACTAACGTCTCTTTTAGTATTTGGCTGTTTACTATTGTTTAGAAGAGACAAAAATATCTTTGACACGATGCGTGGAGAAATATGGGCAGAGACGACATCACTTTTCCGCTTTTTAAATATTAACTATTTCTAGAGAAGTTACATTGAATGACGGTCCCAGGCGATCAGCCAAATCCGAGCTCAAATGACCACTTTCAAAAGCAGAGGATCACTTACAGATCATTACATGGACATGGCTTTTAGAATAATATTTACGTAACTTTTTTCGATTTCTCTATATTATTTTTTCACGTGAAAAACATGCCTAATCAACACTAACCCGTAATTGGCACAACAACGGAAACAGTTTTTTAATATGAGTATCAAAGAAATGTAGCAAAAATTAAAAATAAAACACTTTATATAAACCTTACTTTGAATATTATCTGATGTGAGAAAATGATTTGTTCATTTATAGTATGAACATTTTGCACATTTTTATTCCTAATTTATTGAATAAACTGTGAACTAATTTATCTCTTAGGTTTAGCGACAATAAATATTCATAAATTTTCGCTTTTCAAATACCCACTTTATATGTAGTTATTTGAGCTTTAATTTCACTACTGAATTCAATTTTTTTGTACTTGAAAAGCGAAAAAAAAAACATATACAATGATGACACGCGCCGTCAAAATAAAGTAAGAATTCATGTTCACTCAAATCAAAGCCGCCTACAAAGATATCCAAAATCGTTCCAAAAGTAAAGAAACTATTTCGAATATTGAAAAAACGACGTTTCCATAATAGCTACTTTCGGTAGAATTTGTGTAAAATTGATAAACGAAAAATTTATTTTCGAAACACTTGAAAAAATTATTAAATATTGTATTGGAATACTGGAAAACTATTAAACAGGTTTACCCGATCAAAATTTGTTGTTCGGAAAATAATTGAGCGATGATGCCATGATAGGATCCTTACTCTAGTATATCGGTGGATACATGCGATCAGTTGAGGGATTGCTTCTTTTTGTTTTTTATAAACTTTACTTTTAAATTTTCGGTTTAATCCCGCCGGATGACAAACTTTAAAAATTTAACGTAAGTCTTCATGTGTTGTTATTACAACTCATTAAGTGGTGTGTGGTACCTAAGTGTACTGATAGTTTATTGGAATCATCTGATAAACTATTTATTCTCATACCTAGAGCCATAAAGGAACTAACAAAGTGGTTACAACTTTGATCCAGCGGCTTTATCGACTCAAACTACAGTTTATATTTTTGAAGGTACTTTGGTTCAAGTATAAATTGTTATATTAATTTTTCTGTACGATATTTTGTAACCACAAGAAAATATTACTGGTGCACTGATATCCAAAAAACACAGAGAAATTATTAATAAATGATAATAAAATATTGAAATTTAATGAATTTCTTTCATTAAGTTTTATCAACAGTAAAAACACAACAGTTTTTTTTATCGGATAAATTTCTCTTTGTAACGAAATAATTTTTCCAATCAGTAATTTTACGAGAGAAACTGACATGACAAAATCGCGAGATTGAAGGTCGATTGATTTTGTCAAATGTCAGTTTTCCGAGCAAAATTACTGATGGAAAAATTTAGAAATTTATCCTTAAAAGAGAAGCTCGAGTGTTTTTTTTTTGGCAAGATAAATTAACGACTGAATATATGAATGAACAACAATAATAATTATCTATATTGATACAATTGAATTATTTAAATGAACAGTTACTAAATATACAATTGTTTTAAATTGTTTCGTTTGTTGTACAGATTTCAAAATTTTCCTCTCTGGCATTGACTCATCTTCGACTTATTTTGGGTCGATTTACAAAATGGCATAGTTAAATCCAGTCACCACGGAAATCGTACTCGTGCTCGAGCTTCTTTAAAAGTTATGGCGGCAGAAGGATCAAATTTAATATTATATTCATTGAAATATTTTGAATCATCTTTGCAGCAGAATTCCAAATTAATTTAACTGCATATTCTTTATAATCTTCTCCATTCCTCTTTTTCACATTATGGGTCCAATCCTTTAATATATCTGCTGTTTTTTGTAATGGAATTATTTTCGAAAGTTCATAATTTCGTACTTGACAAAACTTCATATTGACGCTTTAGTATTTTTTGTGGACTGCGGGATTGCTTTTTCTATATTCTTTGTTATTTATTGAGTCGAAACTTCCCCAAAACGACTCATGTTGTAATGTTTCAGTATCAATTATCAACAATACTTAAATTAGTGATAGGGCAGACATTTAAGTGATGTAAGCATGCTAGATGTAGACGCTTAAGAGGAACACGCGTTTTTATCGGTAATAAAAAACGGTGCATCTTTTTTATCGCTATCAAAATGACAAAAGTCGTATTCAAATGACACATTTTGTATAGGATTTAATTCATCTTTTTTAAAAAATAATGAAAATATCAATAAAAACCAATATATATTTATTTTCTACCACTATCACAATTTATGCTTTCTTTGTATTTAGGAATACATCCATATTTAGGAATAGAATTGTGATTGTGTTCACTTAGTGTTTACTTATATGGATATATAAAATCTTTTCTACGTCCGTTATTATAATCACGTTTTTTCACTCATTTGCATTCATAAAGAAAGTAATTTCTGAATCGGTGAAAAAGAGTACCGTAGCGGTTCATTTTTTCACGCTTTTGCGTTAAAAAAGTTCCGTAACGTGTCGTTTTTTAACGCAATTATAAAATTGTTCTACCAAAATAGTGGACTGTGAACGCTTTCTTTCTCATGTTAATTCGTTTCTCCGATAAAATGTCACACTTTTATTTCTTGATATTTGTTCAAGAAAATCCGTTTTATGTCTAGGAGTCTAGTATTATTATTAGTGATGGAGAGTAATAGTGGAGAAAGTTTAAACTGCACATCAGAAGATGTTCTTGAATCGGCAACTGTAACGACTATGAATCTTCTCCCTGAGAAATCCAGGGAATAGTCTTTAAAGGAATATAATTCTTTTATGGAGTGGCGTACTGAAAAAGGCATAAACAGTTTCACGGAAAGAGTGTTACTAACTCACTTTGTAACTAAATCCAAAATGTGGAAGTCTTCAACACTTTGGTCGACTTATTCAAACTGAAAGGCATCCTAATGATAAATAACGACGTAGACATCAGTAAATACTCGAAACTCATTGCAAATTTGAAAAATAAATCAGTTGACTATAGACCCAATAAATCTAAAACATTTGCCCTTGAAGAAATTAATAAATTTCTGTTTACAAGCTCCAGGCGATCATTATCTGATGGATAAGGTATGACAGCAAAAAATTTAAGTATAAGCTTAGATATTATTTGTAACATCTTTCAACGATATTAATAATACCGGAAATGTTTTAATTATCACAATACCTGATACAAAAGCTGTTGTTCAACGTCGATTTACGGCTATTGATTGAAATATCTGACAATAGATGAAACTTGGTAAACATTTATAAAAAATATAAAAATCAACTTACCACAAATGTCAAAACAGATCATTTCTCTTTACAGTATAGAAATGGAAAGTGCAAAACCCAAGTTGTGAGTAACAATACCTTTTCAAAAATTCCCTCGCAACATATTTGAATTTACCTAACCCAAAAAACTACACTAGGCACTGGTCTCTATTAGTGGATTCCTGTGATGATATAATTCAACTAAAGAAGGTGGGTGGAAATCCAACACTGTTGCGGAGGGTTACGTAGACGATTCAATAAAAAATACGATCCTACCAACCATCCAATTAGTACTTATACAACTATAGACGATGATATTCAATTCAAGTACCAATAGTAATGTGACTTCTTCACTTCAAATTAATAATGCTCACAGTTGTACTTTTATTATTACTATTACAAAATAAAAATTGAAAAAGGTTTTATCTTATTCTTTTAAGTTTACGGACGTAGAAAAAATTTTGTATGAAACTCGTGAGTAAAGTAACTTTTTTTTCACTCGTAGGAATTGTGAAGTGAAGTGAAGCAGTGAAGAAAAATTATTATTGGTAGTGAAATCTAGTGCAAAATCCATGTAAGTGGATAAATTACTAATATCTGCTCAGTAACATTTGTCTAGAAACACAGAAAAGATGTCAGCCATCACTAGTTAGACATTTTTGCTACCTCTACGGGAACTTTCTGTTGCCAGTATCGAAGAATAGGGTACTTGCATTTTTTTAAAAATAATTACATCTCGCAGGATCTTTAAAGCGACACTTTCAAACCATTTTTGTTGTATATTCAAATTTCTTGGCATCATAAAAAATCTTATCAGGTGTTTTTGTAGAGGTATTTTTAGATTCTGGCAGAAAACACGATTTATATACCATTTTTCAGATTAATCAAAGTTTAATAATAACGCCTATTTCAGAATAACCGAGAAATTAACTGTCGTATTTACTTTGTATCATATTTTCAGTGTTTATTTTATACTTATTACGTTATGTAATATGGCGGCCTTACTGGAATGTTCAAAATACCTACCTTGAGTCAATAAATTGTCTCTCTATTGATCAAATAATTAAAAAAAATGATAAAAAAAGTTATGTAGAAAATATCCAAAACTATTTTTTTTTCTCAAATTATGCAAGTACCATATCGCAAGGACAACTTTAATAGCCTGTGATTCAAAAACTCTTCTACCTCGTCGTCGGTGTTGAATTTTTGTCCAACGAGGGTTTCTTCCATTGGTAATCGCAGTAGTCGGACTGTAGGAGGGATGTTCTAGTATCTCCCACCCTATTTCTGCTCCTCCGTTTCGAGCGGTAAGCGGGTTTCGCGGGTTCTGAAGGTTAGAGTAGAATGTAGCATTCATGGAACGTTGTGGACACAGGAAGATAACGTACAACTCAGCCCGTCTGTACCAGTAGACAGTACACTTAATCTTATATTCATACCTAGTTGTCTTCGCTTTGACTGGCGCCCCTTGCTCCACCCTTTAGACGGCACTTTGATTTCCAAGGTGTAATAGTCTACCAATGTTTTGTCTGTAATGAAGATTTGTGTTCTGTCCGTCCCACTCCGCCTCATATAGCATCAGCAAGCGGCCACAAATTTCCAACCGCATGATTTGTTGGTAGAAGTTATTTTGCGACATAAAGGTCTTCGTTGATGATAGATTATATACTACCAATACTCAGCCGAAATTTTTCGAACGGTCCTCCAAAATGAGTTATTATACGCGGCGGATGTTGTCTGGTGTGGTATATACTCGCGGTCGACGATCATGCGGCTCATTCTCGAAGGTTTTGCGGCCGTCTTCGGACGCTTTGGTCGATTTAAATACGGCAGATCTACTCAGACATTTAGTACCGAATTGATGTCGTAAACTATGCCGCACAGTTAGTAAGGGACCCAGCTAACAATATACAGGCGCGCCATCTCAGATTTAGACCGCACTAATAACAGCTAAAACTTGACGTTTTAACTTATTTCTGTATTTATTAGAATATGACTTGACATTAACAATTTGCTTGATTTATTCGTAGTTGCATTAAAATTTATGAAATAGAACTATAAATTTTTCTCAAATTGTTTTGGACTTTTTTATGATTGACAGCTTTCTCGTTGTTATATATATCAAGCATATCTGAATATTATCTCTTTCTTATATTTGACTCTCTTTCAAGAATTTTTATCATTGAATATATGTTTTTTGATATTTTATGGTTTGTAAATGCAGCTTTATTTTTTTTTATAATATTGATGACCTTTCAATCAATTTTCTAAATACTGAACTGTCTGTCCTATATTTAATCAGTGTTACAATCATTACTTGATACTTGATATATAATATTTAGTATATCTTTTGTTTTCGGGTGTTTCAGATTTTAGTTTAGTGAAATATTTTGATAATGTATTTATATCCTCTATTACTTATACTAATATCATATGGGAACAAAAACATGTGGGAAGAAAAAATGTTTTGAGGTTCTGTTTTTTTCCTTAATTGAGAGTTGGATAGACAAACTTATCAAGAAAACGATAAGAAGGTCTAAGAAGTAAAAAGTTAAAGAAAACATTGATTATTATAGACTACTCAACACACGAAATAAAAGATATAAAAATTAACGAGTTTTGCAGGTTTAGTTTGAAATTTGTAATTTTCACCAAACGCGTCATTCGAAAAAATCTCGTGGTGAGTTATGACTCGTAATCAGCTCTACCTGATACAGGATCATAGTTTCCGGCAAATCTGACGAGAGGAAGTTCACAATGTTGAGCGATTCAGTTAAAATTTTATTCACTATCATTTTATATAGAACAATTTTGCATTGTCTCGACATGACAATAAATTACAATCATGTAATAGATTAAACTACTTAAATATTCAATTAATAACCTGTGGTTTATGCAATGGTTATTGCTAGTTTCAAGTAACTCTCAATGCATGACTATTAAGATCCTTTGTGTATTTTGATGATGAATTTATTCAACCCATTTTTACAGCTCTTAAATCTAGTATGAGTTTTATAGATAGTGAAAAATTAGCAAACATGAGAGGTTGTAAACGGAATATCATGCTATTAATACAACAAAAAATTTGCACAATATATGTGCACAATACGCTTATTATAAAACCATTATATTATACTCAAACAATATTTTTATTATCTTCCGACCTAGATCTAATGAAACTGGAATAAAGGCAATTTAAAAAATTTGTGTAAATGCAAAAAATTGTACGACACAACTTTTTAAATCAGATTCATTCATTCATTGTTGCCAATTATTTGTGAATAATTATCGCTAATTTCAAATGATAATAAAGTTTATACATATTGAGTTAATATAATTTTCATTAAATATTTGAGATGTTTTTGTTGTCAATTTAAATACTGTGAATAAACAAATAGACGATTAACCACAAAGGCAAACCTGTATGTAGCAAGTCAATGTTCCCTTAAACACCTTATTTTTTTGTCGGGTTTTTCAATCATAATCAAAATGATTATGGTTTTTAAAATAAGGATAAACTCATCTTACGCGTAATCGATTAAATTTTGGTTTTGCTCTTTATTGTATACCGGTTGGTCGAAAACTCGATCCGTACATTCTCTTCCGTCTTTAAAATAGAACATTCTGCGCTTCAAAGCACGAATAGAATATTTGGTTATATATGTGAACTTCAATATTTGTAATTTACCTTGCTCCAAGGCAAAGTGCTTGGACTTATTCAATAATTACTGTTTACTACTGATCTTCCGACAAGCAGAAATATAACTAACGCATCATTTTTGGATGACAAAGTAATTTTTAAACACTCCAAACTACCTTTACCAAATGTAAATGACGCACACCTACCTGAACGGACAAACCCTACCACAAATAGACCGCATAAAATACCTAGATATCCATCTAGACAAACGATTCGCCTCGAGAACACATCCTTAGTAAAAGTAAACAGCTAGAAATTACATTCAGCAAACACTATTGTATACTGTCAAAATTATCGTTTCAAAATTAATTCCTAGTTTACCAGGTCGCTTTCAAGCCAATAAGTGCCTTTAGGATCCAGTTATGGAGGACATCTGCCAATCTCACCTTGAGAGAGTTAGCAATGTTGAAGCCTAAGTTCAAATAATTCAGTTACTTTTCTCTGCATATTCCTGTTAATAACTCGGATTACCTCTCTGAATATTTCTTTGATAACCTCTCCAGTAGACGAAGAACTTTTATAGCCTCAGTTTTTATATATCACTTTTATTAAATGGGGAAGCCGAACTGGCCAATCAGTTTTCGAATACTATATATATTGTCGAAGCATTATAAACGCTTTCAAGTAGATAATACATTTGCCTTCTAGTGTGCGGAATTCTCAAAACTGGTGATTCTGAAGAAAATTTAAATGAATTGGACCAGTTTCTATTTCATCAAAGAAGTATGCTCCTATACAATTTCAATTGCCTTTTAGCTAGGGAGGCCAGGTCGCTAAATGGCGATATTTTCGAGCGCCGTCGAGACCTATCAAAATCGAAAGATAAAGTTATTTCGAAAAGAATAGCTCGTATGGTAAAAACCATTTTAGTAGTGGCTATGCTCAGATATTCATACCACGTATGTCCCAAGTGCCTCTGATAACAATGGTATACTAATCTGCCAGTTTGCGTGGTGGGGGTAGGCATATAAAGTAGTCAAAAATCCGAAAAAAAAAAATGTAATCGAGCGCGTCAGATTTTCGGAAGGGGAGTTAAGTAGGCCCCAAGAGGGAGGTTTGGTGTATGTAGTACAAATTGTATTATTTATTGTATAAAAAATGAAATGATATAAAAATTGTATAAATATTGTATTGTTATGTATGACCTTTACATTTTTGCTCAATACAATTCATCTTCTTCACGGGAACTTTCATATTGTGGCTCCTCATCCACAATTCTTTCTTGCAGAGTGCCTGTAACTGTAACCAATTCTGTTGAGAGAATATTATAGAAGACTACAAAAATTTACCTGAATCTAGCGTCTCGTTATTGTTCTCCTCAGTGTCATTCTAGTTGCCCAGAATATCCGGCGATTAAACAACGTTTTCATACGCATCGGGCAATTGATTCCCGATAAACCACGTGAACTCGAATTTAATATTATTTTCGGAAAAAAAATTTGAGATATAATAAAAGTTACATAATTTAATCATATTGTTTTATATCAATTTTTTTAACACCTTCCATTTTCGAGGTATACTCAAAAAATCGGGAGTTTCAGTTTTCATGATGCTTTAAGTCCAAAAGTTTTAACTTTGGACAAAACCGTAAAGAGACCTTTTTTGTGTTAAATAAAATTACCTTTTTTATATTTAACGCAACGCGTTTTTCGGAAGACCAAATGGCTCCTCCAGATCATATTCTTCAAAATAAAAAATAAATCGCGCTCGAGAACGCCGGTTTAACGTTTTTTTTTACAAGTTCGTGGCCCTATAACTCGGCGGCGTCAAGGACTTATCGTGAATTTAGTTAAATTTAGTCTTAAAATACTAAAATCAACCCCCAATATCTTAATCTGACGCGCTCGAGTATTTCAGACTATGGATTTTTTTTTACTAATCTGATCTTCTATCCTAAGCGCGCTTCACTACATATAGAGTTGTTCCATTAGGTCTAAGATATCTCTCATATCTTCAACTGCCACACTTGAGTATTCCTGAAAAATAACCTATTCGCCTTCCCAACTATCTGGTGGTTATCACGAGTCGATGTTTGGATTAGAAGTTGAATAATAATGACAATTATGTCAATTTACATATCCATTTTTATGAAAATTTGGTTCATCTATAGAAAGTACCAAAAAAAATCCCCTGGCGATCAATTTTATATTTGGCCTATTCTTCCTCAAATATTGCGATCAAGTAACTCTTGATGGAGTTGGAATATAAAAATAAATTTGCATTACTAAGATATGCTGAAAAATTTAATAGAGTAAAATCAACTGTTCACAATTAATATTACGAAATAATTCTGATTTAATTAAATAATTGATTATTATTTTTGTACTACACAAAAAAAAGAAAAACGGAGTTATACAACGCACTGTTTAGTTCGAAATAATTTCAAAATAAGGACCTTAAAGACATCTATCATTTGTCTCAATAATATTTTTTTATATTTCTTAAAATAACGCGTACGCCATTAAAAAATTCGTTATCATTATTCAAACTAGGAATTAAATAATCGTTACTAGCGAAAGGAAATCATCTTTGAATTACAGGAAATGAAACAAGATGACCTTTGGAATATTTAATATTGGCACGACCATCTTTAACGTTCCTTCGCTGTTTCATAGTGTAGAATTGACAACATAGCAGTAAGAACACCGACATCCTACTTTTTCAAGTCTGTCGAGCCTTGTTTGGAATTTCTTGCAACTTGTTTATTTGTAAACAGAAAGCGAAATCAGATTCACTTTTTAAACAATGCCGTTTCATTTTTTTTTGTTTGGTGTTTCGCTTTCAGTTTATTTTATAAACAGTTGTGTCGTGTTTGCATAACCTAAATAAATCTTCGTTAATGTAATGACTCATTATTAAGAGTGATTTAATATAATTGAAACTTTGAGAATGCTGAGCCCCTTTTAGGGAAGTTGATTTAATTTGATAATCCAAACCTTATAGGGTTCCGTATAGTTTAATTAAAATTATGTAATTGAAAATTTCCGAATGAATGAAAAATTAAATATATTAAATGGATAGTTAGGTATACAGGGATATCAATAAAAATATCACATTAGAAAATTAATTTCATCATGAGTCGGCATGACGATGTTATTTTATAGTTTTATTAAAAGGTTTTTTCCAGCAGGCTCTTTGTAACTGCTTGTTCAAGAAATAAACAAACATTTGTATGTTCCAGAAACAAATTGAGCTTATTCAATGGTAGTTCGAGACGAGCAAAATGTTCGTTTGGGTTCGCACATATTTTAGATCATATATCGTGCTTTATTAGGTTGTGAGATATTTTTGAGAAGGAAATGAAGTATTCAGTTTGTAGTTGAGTTGAAAGTGAATGGTAAATGTGAAAAGAATTATTACTAGAAGGATTTGAGAGCAGACAAAGGCCTAAAATTGAAAATTACACTTCAGCAATACAGTGATGAAGATTTCATAAAATATTTTAGGATTATTAGAATCGTTATCAATGACATTACTTATAAATTGGAACGAAACGATATGTTCAATTGTTAGAGCGGAGAAAATAATTAAATCAGTTGCATAACTCACATTCATATTTGTCTTTGGTTTGGTGTACGGAACAATCTACTATGTATTTCGTATAGTTTAAGAAATTTCTATCACTTGAGCTATTTGAGCTAAAGATTTTTCGAAAGAAAAAAAAATTTAAGCTACTGTGGCCCTTTATGGGACATACTTTCGAACCTTTTAATCTACTGAAGAGACTTAGCCTCAAAGATTAAATATGATTGTTAAATAATGATATAAATATGTAATTTGAGTGAAGGCCAGAAAAAAGACCAATATTTTGATCTAATTATTTTCTTGGTATCCAGTATATTTTGTCTCGTGTTTGTGTGATGTGACTTTATGTAATAGAACTATTTCTTCTTTCGATACAGTATTGAAATGACTTATCTACGATTAGGGTAATAAACTCATTAAAATCTGTAAAAAAATAGGATTAACTTGTGTTTTTAAGTGATAAATGATATGTACTACTCACCAAATTTAAGTGCCTAAATAGTTTATGTCACGTTAAATTATAAAAATAAAAATGTGTCAAAGATTTTGGTCTTTTCTAGAGACCTAGAAACTAAAATTAAGTATATTTTAGATTATACAAAACAAGAGTAAAATAAATGGAAAACCAATTAGAATTAGTTAGAATAAGAACTAGAATATTGGGGATTGCGACAAATTTGGAAATGAGAACTCTTTATTAAACTAAACTTTCGGGAAGTGCTCTTCCCCTCTTCAGGGAAACTACAATATTGAATGAAAATCATGAGTTAGACTCAATTAACGTGATCCAAAACATATATAAATAAAGAAAAAACATATGGATTCTATATGAATTTGAAAAATCTTTAGTTATGTAAGTAAATGTCTTCAGTTCAGTTTGAGGATGTTTTCCCAGATGTTATATTGCTACGATCACCATGATTGTTGAACGATGCACGTGATAAATAGTTGAATTTGATTTTGAATCGTGAAAATATTTAAAATATGTAAAAATATGGATAAAATACTAATATAACTGACTAAAATTGAATTATCCTGCTTCCAAAATAATGGGATGTAAATATTTCACACTCATAAAATAAGGATTAAAATTGAATTGTCTCTAATAGTACCATGTGTGGTATCGGTCGGTCTAGAAATGGATAGCCGATTTCGGAACTATGGTAATGACATTTGGGCCTTCTTTGAGGGGGTATGTTAACAATGACAACTAGTCGATTATTTGAATAGAACTAATTAGATTGGATGGCGAAAAGTCCCTTGGTAGATCGGTCACTTCAGAATAGAAAACTCCTTGATCCACTAGATTCTACTGCTGTACGTGTCAAGCACATGCATAAAGGGTATAGTGGGGGATTACCTTGAAATCACCCTCCACAGATCAATTGATCAATTACGAAATAAAATCACTCCTAAGAAGTCTTAGCCACAGGGTTGGAACTGTTACCGTGTTAATGATTGTTAAGTTGAGTTTAATAAAGTTGTGTTATTGTGGTTAAAACCAAATGAATCTCGAGAATCTAATGAAAAAAAGGAGTAAATTTCACTAAGATGGTCAATGTTTTTTTTGTTAGTAGTTGAGAGATGAAGGCCATTTCTAGTAAGGTTATTTTTGTGTTATGTTTTTCAGTTATTAATAAACTTGCAGATAAGCTAGAATTTCTGGAACGACTATTTATTTAAAACTAACTAACTGCGTTTATACAAATCATTTATATACCTAAATAAAATTCTACAAAGTTCTAGAACAAAAAGACACAAAAGAAATACATAGATAGACTTTCCTAGAAATGATTTTAAAGAAATACTGTAAATAAACCGCCCGCTATAATAAAAAGTTCTAGAAGGAAGGCATCAAAGGCGTTTCCGCAATTTATGAAAAATGTGACAGACGCCGCACGAATTCGCTGAATTTTTAAAATTCCAAAGGAGCTAGACAGGGCCGGCCTAGGGAACCATTTTGCGAACTTGTTCGTAACAATATTTTCCTCTTTAGAGACAATAATCCGAATAAAATTTGTGAAACATCATGTGCCGTAGGCTATATCTCTAACATTCATTAGCGTATGTTAATACAGAGCAATTATTTTAGCAAGCTTTTTAGAAGAAATATGTATCTTTGAACAAGAAAAAGTAACACGTATTACACGGAACAATAGTATAACCGTCACCGTTACGCAGATACATCATAGTAAAATCTAACACTCATCAGTAAAATCTGCATTTAAGATTCAAGGTCATTTCTTCATATTGCCTTTAGACAGATATAATTGGTAGCAACCTAACATTGGCCAGAAAAACATATTTATCCCAATTAATTCGAACAATATAATGTAGATCCTCTTATTAGGTGTTTTTATTAATAAAATTTAATATTATATTCCTCTAAATGATTCAATACAAGTGCAAGAACCCAAAAAAATAAAACTCTGTGAAGATTTGATAAGATCATAATAAAATGAAGATGGATAGAGAAAAACAGAACGCGGAAAACCACATTAGGTTTCTGTTGTAGTAAACCGATATTTATGTTGAGTAATCGTTATAATCATAGATAGGGGCGTCTATAACTGTTTACGTGTTAAGATTCGTTTCGTGACGCAAATCATTCAACAGACAACAGACTATGTGAATTCGATCACGATCGTAAAAATTGTCTAGGTCATTCCAATTTTAAATTCGACAATTCCCTCTTACACTTGCTAATTTATCCAATATTAGATTCATATATTTCATGTTTTGTGTGTAATTTTCTTATTTATTCTTTCTATCACGAAAATTTATTACACACTTCAAAACCTTCATAGAAAGCTATTATCTATCACACCAGGAGCCACGTGACAACTTGGTTAATGATTTCTTCCCGAACGATAATTGATGGGACACATCAGAGTATAGTATCATAAAGCCTGGTGAACCTCAGCTGCTTGGGGAATAAGCGGCGGTAACTTCCCTGGCACGAAAGAGAAATCGTACATTCAATCATTTCCCAGCTAAAAATATGTCAAACTGTGATTATTCCAGAATAAAAAACAATCATCTGACTATAACATAGTGACTTCAGCTGGTACCTTGGACAAGAAAAAAATTTCTACTTCCAATGATTTCCTCCCAAATAAAAATTTGCCTGTTGATAGTTTATATGTAACTGTGGATAACTGTATAGACCAGCGGGCTGTATCTTGGTGGATAAAATGTCAGCTGATATTAAGTGGGAGTTAGGCGAAAACATCTACTGCCTATTTAAATGCATTAGAGGACCAGTTTGTCCTCAAATTACTGATAGCTGATTTTTTCATTTATAAAAGCAGCATAATATCAGTCAGCTTACAAATTTTCATATGAGACGAAATGACGCAATAAGGTATCCTTGGAGGAAGTGAGTTCAACGGAATACTAAGCGGAATTTAGTCGAGAAAAAATAACATTGTTATTTGTCAGTTATTTGGATAGTTCTCATCATATACGTAATCGTTTCAAAAATTTTGACATGGAATGTTTATTTCATCCCGAATACTCATATTCGAGCGTAATGCCAACTAATTGTTAATATATTGCTGTAATAAAT
Organism: Diorhabda sublineata; assembly: GCF_026230105.1. Lineage (NCBI taxonomy): Eukaryota > Metazoa > Arthropoda > Insecta > Coleoptera > Chrysomelidae > Diorhabda > Diorhabda sublineata. Next base: position 28,571,373 of record NC_079476.1, read on the forward strand.
GAAGAAAATCAGCTAGCAGTAATTCTAAGGAAACTGGGCGACTGATGCATTTAAATGGAGAATAGATGCTTCCGCCCAACTCCTACGTTATAACTTTCAAAGAATTAGCTGACAGTTTTTCCACCAAGATACAACCAACTGACTGATAGAGTTATCCCCAATTGCGTATAAACACCAACAGGTGAATTTTAATTTAAGAATAAATCATTAGAAGTTGATGCCACTATGTTATAGTCAGTTGATTGTATTTTTTTTCATCGACATATTGGATTAACTACAGTTTAACAAATTTTAATTTAATCTGGAATTTTTGGAACTGGTGGTATTCATTCTGAACATTCTATTTACACTACCACTACACCAACACTTCTTTAGTCCCTTAAGACGATAACTTGGTTATAGAGACGCGCATCATACAGTCTAATTGTGATTGTTGGTGAAGTGGTAGTGTAAACAGTGTGTTCAGTATAAATATTTAGCTGAGAGGAAATGATTGAATGTATTTTCATATAAATCTGTTACTGATTCATGGACTACCTATACAACTTTATTTTGTACATAAAATGATTTTTATGAAATTCAGAAAAATATTTAATTCATTATTTGATTCTTATTAATGCCTGAGTACATAAATGGCTTATCTCAACAGTATTTACTCTAATGTGTAAACAGAGTGAAGTATGTTATCTTTTCAGTTTTTACAGATAACTGTACAAAACCTAACGTACCTTAATTCGGAAGAATAAGGTTTATTACATTCTGCAAACATATATAATATACGTCATTGAGATAAAACCGGAAGTACAGCAACAACAACAAAAATTTTCTCATGACAGGAATTATCTATAGTTAAATTCAAGTGAATTTATTGTCAATAAATATTAGACATACGAGTATTTTACTAAAAAATGTTACATCCAGATTTTCGATCTAGATTTGTGATCAAACTTTTGCAAGAAATTTCATTAAAATGCAGTAAGAAACTAGTAATGTTTGGTCGATCTTTGCTTGTGGAACTTCGTTCCAACCAACGTTAACTTCATAGGTTAACTGTATCAGAGTCTGTGGAGGATGGTATATTTCAGAATACGGTTTGAGAGTCATAAAATGGGATAATGCACAAATAGAGGCGGAAGACATCGTCAGATGAAAACTAGGGTTACTAAGGTGAACCGCAAACCTCACACTCTTCAGGTAGGCTTCCCCAAAGTGAAGAAAGACTTATAAATCCATCATCCTAAGAGAGGAACTTGAACTGGACGACTTTACAGGTGAGGGCCCCAAATTTTCCAGTGCGGGCGTGTATACAATAATATATATTTATTTAATTTTTATTAATGGCGGATTTACAGATTGGCCGCCTGTAGGCTATTCAACTTTTGCCGCCTCTACTGACTAGAATTTGATACCTTAGTTCACAATTATCAAACTACATTTTTTCCCTGGAAATAATTGTTGAAAGACATTATTTTACGCAAAGTTGAATCATGTACTACTTTTAATGTAAGGTGAGGTGTGTTTTAAAACTAGTCGACACTTATATAATAAGAATAAAGATTACACAACAAGTAACGTTGATGCATACGAGTATTTTTAATCGCACACAGTTTAACAAAATCATAATTATATTGTCGTGGGAAAAGTTGTTAATTAGGTCCGACTGTATGCTAAAGCGTTGAACATTTCTTGACTTAAGTTAATGTGACGTCACGTTGGAATCAATATGTGAAATATAATGTATGCTGTATACCTGCCATAAAGTTTTATTTTCATTCCAAGAGTAATATTTGATGTAATTATTTAAATGATTATTGAATTTACCAGTTAAATTTCACGTTCTTAACGTCGCGTACGGAATATAACTTCCTACCTGTTTCATGAAATAAGAGACTATTTAAAATATGATTAGCAAAATTATGAAATTATTGTTTAATTTTATTGTTTCTGATATATTATGGGTATATTTTATTTTTTTTTTGAGCGGATCATATATAGGTAAATAAACAATCTTTTGAACTTAGACACTTTGCATTATATGGAACTATCCCCCTCGAAATGAATGAAACAAACACTCACTAAAATAAATGACACATAAATAAGGGTTATCATAATATTTCCAACCAAAATCATTCTGAAAGTGAATCGAAACAGCATAATAATAATAGTGTAATTATTGGAAAAATTAGGAATTGTGTGTGCTTGTGATTTATGACATTCATTTACCATATTTTAAATTAATTTTATCCTCTCGACCACAGGGTCCTATCCACTGCTTCGCCCAGTGCTTTTCTTTCTGAAACCAAAGCATTTAATACCTGTTTATTTGGTATTTAGATTCCCGATAGCTCGAGAGGCCCTCAGAAACCAAAATTCAGAAGAGGAAAGTTCAACGACACATGGAGACTTGGAAGCTCACGTAAAGAAAGCAGTCCATGAAAATTGGTAAAATGTTTGGCGACGGAGCAGATCCAAATTAGCAGAGGTTAAGATGTCAGTCACTCCTTGGAAGAACAACCCGAAACAAGGGAGAGACCAGGTGATCCTGTCACGTTTGCGAATGGGACATACCAAGTATATGCATCTACACTTTTTGACAGAACAGGAAAACAATGTATGTGATATGTGCAGAGTTAAAGTGTCGGTAAAACATGTGCTAAGTTCGCAGAAAAAAGACTGGAACATGGTCTATGTCAGTCTTTGGAGCGAATGCTAGGGAACAACTGTGACATTAAAAGTATTATTTCCTATCTAAGAGAGATTGATATTATCAGTAAAATTGAGCAAAAAATGAAATGTAAATTACATAATTGTATAATCACACCGTTACGTTGCTAATAACCCTGCGTGGTTGGTGCAACTCTAATCTGAAAAAAAAAGAAAAAAAAATACCTGCGTATTTGGTATTTCAATTAGTATTTTAGCATGTAGCAACGGCATTATGATCTAATAGCAGAAAGTATAATATTTTAAAAGAAAATAATATGGTCAACTCCATAATAGCCGCTAAATACAAAAAAAACAGTTAATACCTACAACTCCAACCTAATCTTGATGGCTGAGAAAACATTCTGATTCCAGAGTGACGTCATGCGCAAGGCTTGTCATTTGAGCCAACAATTCAGTATACCGGTATGTGTGTATCGTGATAAATAGCTCTTCACTATTTTCAAGAAATGAAAGCTTCTCTCGTGTAAATAATTGTATGCTGATGTACCCAGAACAATACGAAGTAAATGTTAGTAGCGTACCTATGAAGTAATCACTAGCAGCCATTCCAATAATATTTCCTAAGTGTTCCATCAAATATTCTTTTTTCTTTTCTTTTTTCATTTCTTCAGTATATATTCTCGATACGCTTAATTCCATCGCCTTTTCTTCAAAATACTTACAATTCCCTTGTGCCGCTTATCAAAACTCATCTTTTCAGTGTGAATAATAATTATTTTCAATCTTGTGATTCGAAATAAAACATTGCGGGTCAAAACTTGCCGCCTCTTGAAATCTGCCGCACTAGGCTTCAACCTACTCAGCATGCTAATGAATCCTCCACTGATTTCTATGAGCCAATGGTTTCCGAAAGAGGTTTAGGGTTAATTTTTGTTAAAAAACTTTTAAATTTTTACTCTAAAACCATTTTTAGTCGTATGTAAAATATTAAGTCAATCATTATTTTAAAAGCCACATTTTATTTAAAATGTATGAAAATAATGAAAATTTTTTGTCTGGTCTTCAAGAATAGTTTAAATTGTAGATCACATATTTTTCTATAAAAAACCATTATTCATCAAGATAATCTTAAAATGAAGAACAAATATTCAAGGAATTGGATATAGAAAGGTAAAAGCGAAAATTTAAGAAATTTAAAATCCAATTGAAAAAGTAATTTCGTAAAAATAACGAGTGAACACACACGAGTTTTGTGTTTTTGTTATTCATTCAATATTATTCAACAATATTTACTCAACATTTTTTTATTACGTGAGTTATGTCTAATATTTTGTAAGCTGTTCAACGTAACCTTGCCTAACTTGAACACAATTGCGATTTTATTTTTATTAGAATTGCCTACCCAAACAAAAATTATAATATTAATTTTTTACATTTTGTCGCAAAACACAAAACAATAAATTCAAATACGTGTTGAACATTCGTTTATATAGATTTATTAAAATTTAACAACAAAAATAGTCAATTATGTTTAATAAAATAAAAAAAATTATATGGTTGAGATGTTTCCAGTTTAAAATACGGTGTGAAACAGCCAATGGGAATAAATTTGTTAACCAATAAATGAGGATGTGTTGCGAAAACAGCTTGTACACGTCAATTTGTATTTTTAAATTTCCCTTTTAAAAAAATATACAGGATGTGTCATGTGACAGTTCAACCTCCTGTATATTATTTATTTTTTGTTTTCTCAAAAAATTCTAGACATAATTTATGTACAACGTTCTTAACCTATCTGCAACCTTAACTTAAAAACAGAAAATTATTTTATATCATGAATTTGCTATATAACAATAAAAACCTAATAGGTAATAATGATTATTCCTTAATAATGTAAAAAAACGTGTCAATGTAGGAAATGTTCAAAATGCACACCACGAATGTCTTGGCAACATGGAACCCGGTATAGAAATGTCCAAGTAGACAGGTTTAGTTTTGTAAACGGTACTTTTGTAATATCCTCATAAAAAACACTCCAATAGCGTCAGATCTGAAGATCGTGCTGGTCATTCTATCAATCCACGCCTCCTATTCACCGAGTTGGAGAAATTTTATTCAGGTACTGCCGGACATTTGTTTGATAATGCGGCGATGTTCCATCTTGTTGAAATCATATAATATTCGCAAACCTCACGATAATGAAATCATAAAAGTGTTACTGAAAACCAAATTTCGAAAACTTTGCTTACGATAGGTACCCAAAATTATAATTAAACAATACAAAAAACAACGGTTTGGTAATGCACTTCAGTTTTTACGGGGGATAAAACTTGGTACCTTAGGTGCCTAAGAAAATGTTGATACCACGAAAATTTATTTGAACCATTTTTTTGACAGAAAAAGCTTTTTGCTGATTGATTTCATACGACGAGAGCAAAGAATCATCATTAAGAATACCGAAAAAGTGCCGAAGATCACTACCAAAAAGTGTTTTTTATTCACGACAATACCCGACCTTACTCTGTGAACGTAACCAAAAAACTCCTATAGGAATTTAATTGGGACGAGTCTGATCGTCCTGACCTAGCGACTTTTATTCCTTTTCACACCTAAAATTTGTTCTTGGTTGTCAGCATTTCAACGATGATGAGAAGCTGAAAGAATATGTTACCATATGATTAAAAAACAGGCGGCAATATTTTATGATGAAGCATACAAGGACTTGCATGCCTGGAAGATATGTAGGAAATTTATTTAACAATTGTAGTGCAATAAATATTTTCCCTGTTTCTGTACATGTTTTCTATATACCCAAACGGAACTCATTTTGTGATTAAACCTGGTATTTATCTATTTATGTAATGAAATTCCCCCACCTCAAAACGCCTCATCATTTAAATTTTTTCATACTTATTAAAGATAACTTCATGAGGCTGTACGATAACCAGGATAACCAAGGAACAGGTAGCATAAATTATTACGTATACCCTTTCCAGGATAATTAGGAGGCTCATTCTGAGTTGCGTAACGACTTTCCACAAGATGCAATACTATACAGTTAATCGTGCTGTCAGTTATCTAGACTCTCGGCTGTTTGTTATTGAATAATCTTATGTAGTAGCACTTAGCCGCCTATCGTTAGACTGTATACGAATAGAAGAATTGGAAAAATTACCTTGCATAGCGTTTTTAGTGTTTGTTTTTAACTATAAGTTATTTTCTAACGATAAGTATAAAGAAGAAATAGTTTGTTCATCATCATATTTTATCTTTAAAAAACAAAATTTTCACGATCTGGAACTTAGATCATCAATAAAACCGGTATCTTATGTTGTAGGATAATTTGTGCAAAATTGGTGAAAGGAATATGATAAACGTGTTTGACTTCATGTTGTGTACTGTATTACGTTAATATGAATTGTTTAGCAACTTGTTCACTATTGTTATTATTGATAATTGAATATGTCCTTTCTAGGTTGTCGCTGTAGCTCCTCAATGTTTCTACTACGCGGTTTTTTGAAACGGTGTGATGGATACTCGATTTAATTTTTTTATAACTTTCTTATGAATAGTACCCATGTAAACATGTATTTTTAAATTTGAAGCGACAAAATTAATTGAATTAAAATTAAATATATTTCCGTAAGAAAAACCTCGCTAACGTGTAACAGCTCTAAACGAGATTGACTGATTTGTAAATAATGAGATTGGGAGGAAGAAATTTGGGCAAGTATTTTACCATTGAATTTATTATGTGTTTTATAACATCAAAACAACAATTTATATATAAATCAGTTTAACATGCCTCGTCAGCGCTGGTTATTGACACAGAAACAAAAAATATGAAAATTGCACTTACCAAAGAATAGAAATCTTATATTGGATTATATTTTGTGGTGGAGATTAGTACCTTCAAAGAACCCAAAGACTTCCTTGATCTTTGTGTAGTCAAGTGTTTTTTAAGAATAGGTTTTAGATTGAATTACTCGTATGTGATTGTTGTCTGCAGTCGATGATAATAGGCTGGACAGACACAAAAACATAGCCGAGTCTCTGAAGACACCAAATAAGTTTGGTGTGGTTAATTAAGAGAGATGTGAGAAGTAGATGGATGGATATTGCGTAGTGTTGTCCTACTGTTGTTTCATATATCGGGTTTGGATGTGGTTTTTGAAGTTCATCATTATCAAGCTAAATTATACTTCCGGGGTTATTGGCCGCTTCTTCAGCTTAGCTAGTTTCCGTGATTGCAGTGTACAGTAGCATCCAGATTAGAGAGAGACTTGTATCATTAGCAATGAGAGTTTGATAGTCGAGTGTGATCTGATTGGCGGGTAAAAATGGTTTGATTCATTTATTTTTAAAAGCTCTAAGGATGAAGTCGATGGAAAAAGGTTAGTATTAGCTTCAACATAGATGCTGGCCGTGGAGCTGGAACGAAAGGAACCAAGGCAGAAACGAAAAGCGGTATTGAATACACAGTTTAATAAGTTAGTGGCAGCGGACATGTAGGTAAAAAATCATATTCAAAATTGAAACGGATGAGAACTCGGTAAATTCTTTATAGTATAATTTCGTCGGAAGTTGACTGAGGGTTTTATGTTTTAGCCATTTAGATACTTTTGATTTTATGTTTATGGTGATTCCAGTAGAATCGAGAACCGAAAATCAAACCGAGGATTATTCGAAATAGAATATTAGGATCAAAAAAGCGATTCATATCAAGTGTTTTGAGATTGAAAAAGAATTTAGCTGTTTGAGTATCTCAAAATTCAGAACAAAATTGTCACAATATATTACAGATTCACTCACAAGCAAACAAACAGCGTTGCAAAGTGAAATAAAGCAAAAAGTTTTTGTAACAATAAAACAAAAATTTATCTCTTACAAATACAGAAACTTGACAAACGAATGTCTGTTCTGTATTTCCAAATTTCTGCCCATTTTTCTAGTTTCTAATGTAATTTGCGCTCTGTGAGAAATTGTAACTAAAAACCTTCATTCATAACGCCCCGTCTACATTTGAACTCCTGTCAAAATTTGTGTTATTTAAATATCTTTGTCCATAGTTTTTGTCACGCTGGTTCTAAGAAAGTTTTTTCGCTCTTCTTTAGAATTACTACTTTTTGTGTCCTTCTTGTTCAGCTAATTCTGGCTGCTGTTTATTTCACTATTTTTTCGATATATTCCACTTTTATGTCATGTGCCATTATTTCATTCATATTGCCAGTTTCCAGTGTTACTTCCTTCGTTTAAATCTGTTAAAATGTACTTCCATGCCCCTATCAATTTTTTTTCTGTTACTTCAATCCAAGCAAGGTTTATGTTTTCCACATCATTCATGATATTATAGTTATCCATAACTATTTTATTGATTGTTTCTCTTTTTAGCCTGTTTTTGAAAACATCTGTCTAATGTTAGTTGCAGATTTAATAAGATGAAACGACTTGATCCTTTGGTTGGGTTAAGGCAGTTGTGCTAGGCTGCTTTAAGAGACTTCAATAGTAAAAGTAGAGTGTTCTTAATTGAAGTTTTTTTTAATATCTCAAGAATCGAGCTTTAGTGGACAAATACTCGATCATTTTTGTAGATATCCGTTAATCATTCTGCCAGATTACAGGTGTAGTTGATTTGAATATTCCATTCATCGCACACCACTCAGTAATACTTTAAGAGCTTGTGTTTCAGGTCGTTGAGGCATGTGCTGGATCGGTTAGGCCCCTTTGTTCTTTTCGGATAGATTATAGGGAACCTAAAACATTTGCTCTGCTTATTTTCGAATTTTGCTGCAGATGCTCTTGAATGATCGACCCCGGTTCGTTAAGAGAGTTCATCGATTGACTGACATGGATTTGCTTCCACTTCCACTTACGAACGTATAATGCCGCTTGGATAAATATCTCAGATGCTTTTGGTCGCAAATGTTGCATTACTATCCTTGTAAAACTCAAAAGACTACAATGCTGGATCTGACCAGAAATTGCAAAAAGTCTGATTAATCATTTGAAACTGAACATGTCAGAATAACTAATATTAACCTATTTTCGATTTGCAACGAAAGTTTCACTTGTCTCAACACGAATGCTGAAAAATTCTTCTTACTTTTTCCATTATAATAGAATTGGCCTAATGGTTTATTGCTAATTTCGTTATTAATTCATAAAGAAGGTCGTTTATCTATTTCTTCTGTTTTATAATCTCTAGAACAGGTAGTTACAGAGCTTCTCGCGGTTTACTTAGAACAGTATTTTTTCTCATTATTGAAGCTGCCAAATTCAATGCAGCATGATTTTGTGATTGACGTCAACAAGTATCTTACCTTCTAATATCTATTTTAGTATCTAGTTAAATCCGTGTTCTTGTTGCTTTATTTCTTTCTGTGTTTTTTATCACCCAAGTCAAAAGAAAAAGTCAAATCAAAAAACAATAAAAACAAAAGAAATAAACCACTACCCATAATAATACAGACGAAGTAGACGAATACTGGCATGTTTGACTGGTATACCGTATCATGTCGTGCGTTCTCACTGCTTACGATGGTGTTGGTTACGTAACATTCTAGACCATAATGGTTGACTGACACCATTCCCAGCAAGTGCCCCACTACTATGGTAGTAGCACCTCAGCTTGATTTTGTATATTTCTCAAATATATTCACAGAGCATCAACGAAAAGTATTCAACGTTCATACTTTTAAATTTATTCGACTGGTCGACTGTATTCAACCACAACACGTACCTCGGTCCGAGATAGATTAAAGGAGAGTTTCCATTGTTTCATAAGATAAATTTATATTGTAATAAACTGCGTAGTAATGAAATTTTTCGTTAATTCGAGTTAATTAACTTGATTTGATTACAAAACAGTCAAAATAAATGATATTTACCTTCGTAACCCTAAAAATTTATTGTGTAATTATATTTAAACGTTGTAATTTGGAGAAATTTCTGTCACGACTCAATTATTTTTCAACAATCATCATTATATAGCTCAAGTGTTTTATAGTAAAAAATGTTTTAAACACATTGCGATAATAAGGATACTTTATTCATAGTACTGAAGGAACAAGTTACTTCCCCTATGGTTAAGCGTACTTTTTTTCAAAGGATCTTTTCCTGAATAACCCAGACCTATATTTTTCAACAATAATAAAGTGGATTGAAAGTTTTCAAATGATTTCTACCGATTAAGTAGCGTTAATGTCCAATCTGCTTTTAGTTTTTTTATTACGTACGGTTATTTTTAGAAACAGTTAGATATCAAAATATGGATAAACCAGGATTTATTTCATTTATAAGCTGGCTTTATAATATATTGTAGAAGAAATACAAAAATAAACAAAATATCTATAAAAAACTGTTAGAAATAGTTATAATAATAATAATAAGAATAATGTTTTATTTGTTGAAAAAAAACTTCTTTAGGTTATTTTGAGTTCAGGCGAAGGAAGATACTGTTCAACAGTAATCGGCCATCATTTTTGTGTCCCAACGTTTTTGGTATATTTTTCCCATGTAATGAATATCTTTATGAAATCTTTCACCTTGCTCTTCACTCACGTCTACAAGATTTTTCGGAAAATATTCCAAATGGGAACTGGAAAAGTGAACTTTTATGCTTACATTACAACCAAGAATTTCTTAGAAACTTTTTACAACTCATTTTATTTTCAAATTCTGCCGGATAGTGTAGGTAAATCCTCTAGATTTCAATAAGCATTCATCGTCTAGTTGCGGATATAAGACGATGGGAATATGGCTGCTGTAAGCGACACACGTTGGCAGGAGTTACTACTGCATTTACTTCCTTTTGATAGAGAATCAAATGTAGATAAATGACAATAACGAAATTCTAAATTTATTGATGAATATTATCTGAATATACCAAGGAATAGGTTTACATGTATAATAAGAACAAACATGGTTTTCAAGATTAGGACATAAAAGCATAAAAAAACATTAGATGTGGAGGAGATCTGTTTCTTGTGACTAAATTTGAAATTTTATCACTGAATAACATCTGTTTTTGTCATTGCTTAAAACTATTATAATAATCTACGATCAAAATAAAAAAATGTAATATTTGTTTCAATATTTACATTTCGCAGCACAACTTTCTCTCAAGATGCTATGAACTGAAAAAATTTACGCATATACTTATGCTAAAAAAATAAAAATATTTTTATGTAACATATTCGTCGTCAGCCATAATTAAGTGAATATATATTTTTTAAATGTACACATGGATACATTTTCTCTCCAACTAAACTATAAATTTAATAAAATACGGAGTTTATCTGTATAAAAAGGGGTCAGGCTGGTGCTTTGCTTCGATTTGGGTCACCCAGTTTCCGGCTTGCCAGCATTCAGCTATTATTCACTAGCATGACCGAGTGGGATATTAAACATATTGCGTATTAAATTTTCGTTTTGCTATTGTTAAACAGTAATGATATAACTCAATTACTTCACTTAGGAGCCTGCAATATAATATTGTGAAATTAACGTACCTCTAAAGTACTTATTTATAACATGATGACAAAAGTGACATATTCATTTTGAGTTTTCGAAAATTAAACTCATCATTTTGTAGGATCACAAACAATGTTATTAGAAAATATGTCAATATTTTATTAAAACTGAAATTCCTTGATAACACGCGGATAGCTTACATATGTATAATTCTTCATTCAGTATATGACAAACGTGTTCTTTTGATACACCGATAGGATTTTCTGTATCTATGTTTGAATTCATATGCTCAAAATTTTACGGTCGTAACTGATTGTGCATAATCTCCGTTCACAGTGTCGAACTCCTCTTTCATTTGCATAGGGGTATTGCTTCACAAAAACATATATTTAATGATAACTTAATACTAACTAGCGTTCTAAAAATTTGCTTGCAAGATTTTTCCGAAATGCTCGTTTCAGCTAAAATAATTTCAGTTTTCTGAAACTTCCGGTTATACCGGAAGTGAACCCAATCTTCGTTATTTTAAACAGAATTTTTCAATTTACTCGAAATTTCAATATAACTTTATATGATACGTCGTATGTCTAAAGTCCACCATTTTTTAATGATTTCACATTTTCGAAATTTTTGAATACATGCAGCCCTCCACTAAAAACATTATATTTCTAAGTTCAAGTTAGTCAAGTCTAATATTTTTGAGATTTGAACAAATAACACTTACAGCTTTCAAAACTTTTGAAACCCTTGACAAAAATTCATATAGGGTATTCAGAAAATGGTGCTGAATTTCGCTATCCAAAATTAATTTTTCAAAGGGCAATCCCCATTTTTCTCTTTACCATTGGATTTTACCCTTTAAATTAAGAGGACTTCGTTAAGTAAATTTATATATCTCAAATTAACGGTTTTTGTAGAAACTTGAAAAAACTGAAATTTTCATGGTTTTTAATTGTCGGTTGTCTGAAGCGACCAAAAAAAAGCTAACATATCAACAAACAACAAAACAATGGAAACAGCTTGACGTTTAAGCGTTGCAAAAGTGTTCCCGTTTAGGATTTATTAATGAAGATTATTTCAATTTGCTGATAATATACAGGAAATGTTATAGGATTATTAAACGAGCCTGTGATACTTTCCGTTTGCGATATCCGGATAGACCACGACCCACCCCTGATACACATACCCGGCTCATTCAAAATTGTAAAACCCACGGTCAGTTTGTTGCACCGTGCAGCAAATTGAAACCTGTCGTAGACAATGGAGCCAATAAAATTACAGTCTTGGGAAACTTCAGAGCGTATCCTGAAAATTCATTAACCGATGCGGAAAGAGATTTGGGAATATCAGAGATAAGAATTCACTGGATTCTTATAAAACACAAGTTCCATCCGTATTCAATCTCGTTGGTACAAAATTTAAAACCAGGTGACGATCAAAGAAGAATTGCTTTTTGTGAATTTAATTAATTAAAAAACTAATTTTAAAACAGAAGAGACCTAAAAGAACATTTAGAAGCATCGATATATCAAAAGAACTAAGATATAAGATATTAAAGATATTTATATAAATGCTTCAAATGTTCTTGATTTTAGGTCTCTTCTGTTTTAAAACTAGTTTTTTTAATAATTTTTGGAAGATAAAATTTGACGTTTTGACTTTTCTTTCAAAATATATTTTGATAAAGACTTAAAGAAAAATCGAAACGTCAAATTTTGACATCTCAAAAATATTTAGCAGTCTTCAGTTAAATTATTTGTAGTTGTATTACAATTTACAAAATAGAGCTTCAAATTTTACTCAAATTATTTAAGTCTTTTTTATGATGTGAATCATTTCTAAAAATTCTGATTTTCGGGTATTTGATTCTATTCCAAGAATTTTTAACCTATATAATTGAATTTACTTTTTTTATCATATTGATGACCTTTTAGTCTTTGTTCTAAATACTGAGATGTCTGCCCTATGTAGACAGCGTCACAATCACTTCATATATAATATTACTTCTTTTTTTTTGTGTTTCAGATTTTAGTTTAGTAAAATATTTGGATAATGTATTGTGTTCTTAAACTAATATCATATTTATTGAAATAATTCGATAGTTGTTGGGAAAGTCCTTGTACATATAGTAAGGAAAAATTTTTTATGTTTTTTTTTCTGTTTCGCTTTTTAATTGATTGTAGAATCTATTTATCCCTTTCTTGAATATGTTGTTTGTCATTTTTTACCAATAATTATTTTCTTTCAATGCAGTTTTTGCTTTTTGAATAGCTAAGCATCTAAATTCAGGATCTGATAGTTGAATAGATCTATGAGCCAAACTTATTATCACTGATCTTTTTTGTGACATAGAATGACAGGAATTGTTCAAAAGTTCAAATATCTTGAGTTTTGATAACCCATTGTGTTCTTATATTATTGTTAATTTTGTGTAATGTGACATCAAGAAAATTGATATTATTATTTTTTTAGATTTCGATTGTTTCTGATTTGAATTTTTTATACGTTTCCAATTTGATTTTTTGGTTTGGTAGTAATGCAATCATCTACTTAACAGAAAAAGAATGGAATATTTTTATCAAGTTTGCACATTTTGTTAACTCAACCCAATCCAGCTCCCGCTCTACTCGTTTGTTTACTCCTATTATGAATCCGATCAGTGAATCTGTCGGTCATTAACGGATTCAACAGATGGTACACACTATTCGACTGAAATCCATAACATTTTGTCAATTGCGGTGAGAACTGTTCTAAATAGTACATATAGAATGTTGATTTACATAATAAGGATTTCGCAACAAATTATGTCGGTACTTAAGTTTGGCTAAACTGCTTGTATTACATAAATAATAATATTTTTTTCTCCAACTATTTATACCCATTATTTTTAATTTGAATCATTTCATTACTTTTGATAAAATCAGACTTGTGTACGTAAGATAAATTATATTGCTGACCCACTGACAATAATATGAAATTACCACAAACGAGATAACCCACTTTTCTTATCTGCAATGATAAAAATACGTTTCATATTGTTCTCTGATTATTGACTTTTTGTTTATGTGTGAAATATATATATATATATATATATATATATATATATAAATATATAAATTTCTTTAATTTCTTATTTCGTACACCGTTTGATATGTTTATATTTCTAAATGTTCTTGATTTTAGTTCTCTTCTGTTTCAAAATAGAGCTATAAATTTTATTTGATTCAATATTTCTATCAACGTCAATTTGAATATTGAATTTTGAAACCTATGAATTTAAATTTTTCACAAGAATCAATACAATTCAAAACCAAAAATCTTAATTTATTATTTCCCAGACGATGAATACATAAGTATTCGAAAGATCGGAAAATATATCAAAGTTAGTCCACTTTGGTGTTTCCTTGCCACGTTCCCAATAAAAAACTGCTTATATATAAACATTATTGGTTGTTTCGGAATGCATTTGTTCCTAAACATTTTGAAATTTCATTTCAATCCAATAAGTACTGTAATAAAAAAGTAGTTTGGTCGAAAATTTGAATAAGGTCCTCATTATACCAAACACACTGTTTACACTACCACTAACAACTTCACTGTGTGACGCGCGTTTCGCTGAAGACGTTTGTGTAACAATATAGATCTAAAGTACTAACATCTAGTTAGAAAACTTTTAAATTCCTGTAAGTCGCTTGGCTACCGAATCTCATTAAAACTTCTTTTTCTCCATTGCCAGTTATCATTTTTTCTTCAAAATTTGGGAACTATTAGCAACGAGCAGGGTGAAAGGTTCTACCAAGATATCAGAACGATTGCAATTCGCTACTAAAGGCGATGGGATCCCACCATGACGGCTGATTATAAGATTTATGTTTCTTCAGGGATATTTCTCATCATTTACCAATATTGACCATACCATTGCCAGGAAAATGAATTTTCGTATCTAGTCTATAATATGTTCAAATATCCTACCTGATGTCTGAAAAATTATTAGCAGATGCAAAACCCATCCCTCTTAGCATTGAGAGCGATTTTGAAGTTTACGTCTCCTAAAAACAAGATTATTGGCCACACATGATTTAGAGGGATGCGTTTAGTTGAACGCACCAAATATATCCGCCTACGTGTATACGACGATTTTTACTATTAATGATTATTAGTAATTGAAAAAATGTTATCTACGTTTCCTTGAATATCAACTAAAGCACAAATAGAAATCTATAATACCGCGTCAATAATAATTTTAAATAAAACCTGTTTATTCATTAATCATCATTAAATTCACACATATTGTAGTATAATCGTAAAAACGAAAACTGTTATTATTTTTTGTTTTAACATGGGAATCAATAACAAAGATGCCCTTGAGTCTATTTAAAGAATCCAATGCGTTTATTTTAAAACAAAATTAGGTGTATAGTTTATACATATTAAAGTTATCGGTAATGTTTTGATTCTAATTATATAACGAATTTTTTGTCATTTTTTTTTCAGGCCAATTTCACTTGATTTATCCTTGCTGTTGTAACATAAATAATGTCTAAAGTAATCATTTTTGGATTTGTACGAGGTGTATGAATTGTATTTTTGTATTTCCGCGTTTTATTCTATTAAAATTTTTAATATTGTCTTCTACAAAATAACACACCATAAAAACGTTACCACCTAAATTGAAAAGGGCGTAGTGCTCTAAGGTGAAGTCATAACAAAAAGATTAAGCGTATTCGTATCACCTATATGTACGAGGGTGGTCCGACAAGTACTGAAAATTTTGGAAAATTTTTCAATATAATTTTCTTATTATTTCGATAGACTTGACCAGCGATGCTCCTTATGAAAAATATTTGTTGGTAAAGGTATGTTCAAAAAAATCATACCGAAAAGTACATTTTCCAATTCTTATTTCAGGCTGGTTTAGCTATTAGCCTATAGAGCTACAAGAGTTAACTTCGAAAATTGGTGACATTAATAATTTCTTGTCAGCTCGTTTAATACTAAATCCAATGTTACTACAAATTTCACTGTCTCAAAATAATTCTACCAAACTTACAGAGGGGAGTAAAAATCCATCTAAACATCGATAACGTTATGACGAATACGAAAAATTATTAGTGTGATAGAATCAATTTAGCTTTTATCGTCGTTAGAATCAGAATATAACAATGCTGAGGAAGTTCAGTAGGTTTCCCTATCATGTTCGACCACCGCTAATATATTTCAATGACCGAAAAAAATGTTGGGAAGCGGAATTACCTACCAGGACTTACTTTACAAAATTGTTCAAATAAAAATGTTGATTACACAATATTAAATAAAATATTAAAATGAATTGATGTAATATTTATGGTCCCTTTTTATGGAAATCTCGTCTGGAATACTTGCATGGATAGAATAAAATACAGTGTAAAATAAATGAGGAAATTACATCACTTGATTTGCGCTATTTGTGCTCTTTCTGATATCCAATCTTTTACTTTTTTAGCTGTATGACAAGAGGTACCATCTTACTAAAAAATGTATTCAGTATTATGAATATGAATCAGCATTCATATAACCTTCCAAGAAGTGTGTGTTTCCAATTCCACTGGCTAACATGGATTCCTAAATCATATCAGAAGCCGAAAAAACCTGTCTTTTTTAAGACAGTCATTTGAAATATTTCTTTAGTTCTTATAGCTTCATCATTCCAATGACGGATACCATAACGGTATGCATCGAAAACGAGTCAAAGCAACGTCATTTTGCTAAATAATAACCATTTCATAAAGAAGAAAATATTTAGGGAAGTTTGACCTACTTCATTCAAACAGGTCTCGAATACTTAGTAGGTTTGCTCCAGCAGTATTCTCTGATCATATTTCGAAATTTGGTGCGCTACCCATCACCTGACTATAATCTAATACCAACACGTACCCAAAAATTGCTGCTGGAACACCACTTTTAACGCAGGCAGGGGAAATCACTATTTTTGTTTTTGTAGATGCTTTGACTACTTTAAATTATTGAATTGAAATTTTTTGATATTTATACTGAACACACTGTTTATACTACCACTGCACCAACATTCACAATTACACTATCTTAAGCGCGTATCAATAACCTTCGGTCTCTGAAAACAATAAATTGATTATCGAAACGCGCGTTAGAAAGAACGTTGCACGGCTATCCACAACTCGGAGTACGGCCTTTACCTACCTACTCCACGTTCACAATTAGTTGAGGGCTCAATATTTTACAATGCATAAAAAATGCACAATCTCTTGCCAATTGAAATCAAATCGATATTATCTTTTCCGGCATTAAGCAATAATTCGAGGGCATATTTACTGGAAAGTGCCTTCTACTCTGTAAACGACTTCTAATAATAATATTTAATCCCGGCATGGTGAATACTGGTCAAATTTTGCCACGGACTTACATACTAATTATTACCTATTACTATTACCTATAATTTTGTTACTTATTTTGGTTTTCTTCTGTATATTGAAATTTTATTTTATTTGTTGTATTTTTATTTAGTTACTTTAGTTTTTACAAGATTTTGTCTACGAATTGTAACAATTTTTTGACAAGATCGCATTTCTCTCTCTTTCTTTCTCTGTCTGTAATTGTGAGAGTTGGTGTAGTGGTAGTGTAAACATTGTCTTCAGTACTTGAAATTATAACAGCTTTACTAATTGCAACACATGAGTCAAATTGTATTGAATCTCAAGTAAATAATAAGTTAAAGATATTGACCTGTTTTCACATCAACAAACATAAATTCAACTGAAAATAAAATTTTATTTACTTTCTTGAAACTAAATATTAATTTAGTGATTGTATGAGGCTCCTATCTTGAACAGTCATATTACTATTTACTTTGTCAAGTTAAATTTACCTGAAACAACTATTTCAACTGATTAGCATTTGCAATGATACGTTTATCCCTAAAATGTCATTCTGATTTTTGGCGTTTGTGTGCCCTCAAATTCTTTTAGTAACAATTTGGTTATATAATTCTCTTCGGTTTTACTGGACCTTAACTTTCGTCACCACTACCGACTAAATATGCACTATACAAGATCACAAATATGACATGCTCGCCTCAAACATCTACTAACCGAGTTCAATTTATTGCAGAAATGTAAAACGTAACAATTTTTCTTCAACACTTGAACTTTATACTGTTGGAACACAATTTTCATATCGCACGGGATCAAGAAGTCTGATGGAAAATAGTAATAAACAGTTTGTGGTAAATATCACCCATATTCAGTTTAATATTAATATTAATAAATAATTAAGCTCGGTTCACACTATTATAGTCTATTAATCCAGAGAGTTGATCCAGTTCAGTGCTGGTCAGTCAAAATATACACGTTATTGATATTGCTTTCAAGAAAGAAGTTTAGGCTTCAATTATAACAGTTATAATAAGTGTATGTATACTGTTTTTATGTAGTATGTAGTGGAAGAAGAAATAAAATTTAAAAAATCGGATTTGAGCTATTCTCTTCATTGCTAGAAATTACACAAAAATGCCTGTACACTGTTCAACGTATATTCAAGCACTTGGTTGGCCTTTCACACCATTCCAGTGAAACTCGAATGAGCAAGCTTGAATAGAAAATTACTGTCATTTCAGTCAACTGGACTGGATTAATTCCTAGGGTGGTACACTCGAGTGCAGGTTTTCATTATTCTAGAAGCATTCCATAGAATAATGTGAATCGGGCTTTAGTACCGTTGCAGTAGTTCAATTTCCAAACTCAAAGTTGCACATTATATAATTGTATTATCAAAGATTGTTACTGATAAAGTATGGTATTACGCAATCATGTTGGTTTATATTAAAAAAAAATGCGTATTGATAACAAACCATTATCACATTTCCAACTAATAATTTGATAATATTTTCTAAGGATTTCCTTAGTCTACATTGTTCTAATGCCACAATATAATTATATAATTTCGTAAATGGCTCAATCATGTCGCCTACGGTTGTATGTGGTGCGTGTACGCCTGATTTCACTTATAATATAATCAGCGTTTCCTTTTTCCTATTGAAGAAACGTGTAGATTAAGTTGGTCCAGTTTTTCAAATTTTTGCGGTCGCTGTTTCGTATCAGTTGTCTTCAGATAAAAAATAAAGTGGCCCAAGGAGAAATCAAACAATCAGTCAATTAATCGGTACTATCGCGTACTTACATTTATTTTTTTATCGAAATTACTTTTCTTATATAACAACATTATTTCAAAGCTGATTTTTTATTTCAAAAGTATTCATGTAGGTTCATATAAATTTATGCGACAATATTCAATAGGTGGATGTGTTTTTCAAATAAGAAAATTTGCTAGCTCAAAGCCAGTCATCTATTGGAATGCTCCCAAAAAATTGATGAATTACTTCATCTCTAGGTTAACGAATAACCATAAATCGCACAAGGCCAAATCTGGCGAATAGGGTGGATGTTCAATGACAGTTACAATGCAATGTGACGATGCATTATGATGAGACAACATTAACCTTTTACTTTTGACTGACTCCCCAAAGGAGAACAACGAGAGACAGTGTCGCAGAACGAGGATGAGGCCTGCAGAAAGATTGGCCCAATGTAAAATTACGTTGCAGCTCGCAAAAACGCAATTTCGCGTGTTACTAAGAAAACAACGACAATATAAGCATACTTGCTGAATATTTTTAATATACTGTAATAATAAAAATAAAATGTGAGGGTTAAGGGCAGTGCTACTAGAGCAAGCAGTGTGAGTTGATACAACCAGCATAGTTAATGCGTAATGTGCCAAAAGCGAACGGAGGCAATGTTGGTTAGTAGACAACTCAGCTGTGACGGGCGGTCGAAAAGCAATACAGCGGAGCGCGAGCGTCCCTCCCCCTGCTTGCGCGCCCCGGCAACCCCACCCTTAGTCTATTCACTACTCACTTCCTAGTGATGGGACAAACGACTGATTTAAGCTTTCAAAGTTTATGTTAACTACACCTGTCTCAGAGGCTATTTGTGAAAGTTAGGGCTTAGTAATTGCTTCTGAAACGACCAGCAGCCTGTTACACTTCTGACCTAGAGGAGGTAGGCACTACTGACAAACTCCTTGCCATGTTTTCCATAGTTTGCTTGTCATAATCAAACTTAATCTATTTAAGATGTTATGTTACATTCCAACTCCTATATACGCTAAGACCATACATTAAGTATGTGTTTTATTATCATTAAATATTATTAATTAATTTTATACCTGTAATTTTATTTTTTTCCTAATCAATATGTCTTTTGAATACCTTTAAACGCCGCAAATCCACAAATAATGCACAAAAAATAATGTATTCCTGCAGAAAGTTTTTAAGGTATTTTGGGTCTGTTGCAGAAAGACCAAGAACATTCTGCTTTGGAGTACTGACTCTAAAACTGCAGGTAAACATTTGTTAGTGTAACAGCTTGCTGTAACTGTACTTTGTTGTTCAATTTTAGTTGTTCCCACTAACCCTATCCTACGGAAAAAAAAATAAATGCATAACTTTTTCAACATATCATAAAATGGTATTAATGTTACATTACATACCTATTAATATTTTAGAAACAATACGAAGTTCTCTGCTTTTTGCTTACGTAATGTCCTACGAGTAACAATCTTTTCACATGAAAAATTATCATGTAAAATTAAATTTGCTCTTACGGATCCAACACCAAGAGTTGCCTCAATCACTTGATAGGTACATCTTGGATCTTCTTCGTTCATATGCCTCAACCACTCAATGTTTCTAACAGTAACTGAAAAGTGGATCCTATCAACACGTACCTCATCAACAATCAATATCCGCCTTCTTTTAAACTTGCTAAATCAGCAAAGGACGGTCACTAGTTGAGGACTTTCATCACCACGTGTGGGTTGCAACCGTTCAAAATTTTGTTGTCCACTTGAACTTACCAAAAATTATAATAGATTCTACCGCGCTTGTTTTCTTGGAAAATTCCCATTTAAATGTCAAATCTTGAGTACCATAATTAACTCTGTAATTAACTGTAATAGAAGCAACACAATTGAAGAAAAGCTTAATACTTAAGGATGCAACGTTGTCTAATTCCTCTTGTTTCTTGGCATCTCAGAAATATGAAGAATAGGACTTATACACGTTTTTATTGTGGTAATTTGTTTTTTGTCAAATTCTTCCCTTTTAGTAAGCCTAGATTCTAGGAATTTTGAAAATTCCGTGCCATCGCATAAGCGTAATCAGCGGTCGTTTTTCAATTGTTCTTACATTATAAGGGGGCGAATTTTGTAACCTTTCTTAAAGATTAAGTTTCAGAGAAAAGAAATATTACTTACCCCTTTAAGTAATAGTGGGACGCAAAACATAAATGGGATTTCCTTTGAAAATAGAAATAATTTCTTATATTTGAGAAATAATTGAAACTTAACTTCAAAAATAACTAAAAAAGGGGAATTCTACTAATAGAAATAAAATCTAAAAACATAACATACGTAAAAAAATTTTCTCATTTTCTCTCGTTTTTGTGTTATAGGCCTTTAAAGTTGCGAAATCCGAACTTATATTTAAGTATTTTTTGTAAATTATACATTCGAACATTTTGTATTTTCTATGGATGGTTACTTATGTCCATGTAGTGTGTGTGACAGAATAAATAATTCTACACTACTATCTGAAAACCAGAGCCGGTTCATGTCTAATGGTTAACAAACCGTAACTTTTACAGGGACAACCTTCACAATCTAAAGATAGCAAAAATTAATTTTTCTTTCCATTTTTTAACAAAAAGATCCTCTTTATTTAACTCGATAAAATTTATGGTTTCTGAACAAAATTGTCATGAATTGTAATTAGAAAATATACTTAAATAAAGTTGAAGTTCTGATTTTGTAACTTTAAATGCCTATAATTCAGAAACGAATGATCATATGATAAATTTTTTCCATGTCGCATCATTATATTGTATATAAGTGCCATACACATTATAAAAAACTTTAATATTGTTTCTCAGAATCAAAGTTTTTGTAGCAATCTCCTTACACCCTGGACTCCAAGTGGTTACAGTTTTCTTAAACTTGCGTATTTGCACATACATGACAATTAATTTGTCCTGTTTGTCGTTGTTCAGTTAATGGCAAGTACTACAGAGAGTACTAACATAATTTCGATTTGTCGGAAACTATGATCGGGTCAACCCGATCAAGATGTGAATATTCGGAACCACGTTCACTGTTGTTCGGAAACTGGTAGAGTTAATCGGGTCGCAGTCATATGACATGATATATATGGTTGTCTACTATTAATTCAATTTAGCAAAGTTCTTTATAGATTACTGAGGTTTGCGGTTTTCATACTTTTCGTCATTTCAACATTAAACTTAGTGCAAAACCCGTGTGAGTGAGTAAATCGTTGGTAGTTGCTCAATAAAAATTACTAAACATTTAGAATCTTCCATGTAACTAAATAAATATCATAGAATCTGTGATCTAAACTCGTTTTGGCTTATGATCCGCAATCAGCTGATAGATGATCTACCTGACCTCAGATAATGGTTTCCGTAAAGCCCTTTAGATATTCTATTTTGAAGTTTTGCTTCTCACTGATAGGAGTGACCGGAACATACATTTATGAATTAAATTGATATAGCTAAGCCACCATTTAAAAAATAGTATATTAAATTTTTTTTGAGGCGCGCTATACAGGATCGGACAAAATTGGTGGCTTTATGATGGTTTTTATAAATATATAAATACATTTTTTGTATAATTTGTATACAATCTGATGCTGTTTGCCGATTTGTTTAATATCCTAACAAAAATTATAAATTTCCAAGTCTAGAGTGTGTCAAAATATATAAAAAAAAACTCGATGAAACTGACAATATCAAAAATATTATAAATATAATTTTATCAAAAAAATCGTCAAATCTGAATCACGAAAACGGAATTAAGCAGATGTGGAGATATCTTCATTTTAAATACGATAACACTGTATATAGATAATAAATTTAATGCCATAAGACCCGCTATATTCAAAATTACATCCTATATGAGACAAAACAAAAACAATTCGACATTTGTTTGGGTTGAGAACTCATCGAGACATAACATCAGTATCACGCTAGTAATTAGGTCACAGAGTTATTTTCGAGATACTTTAATGCAATTATATACGAAAAACGAAAAAAAAAAAAATAAAACGAAACCAATTTCTCGATCACGCAAACGCCCGATTAGTTTGCTTATAACAGAAGAAAGAGATCGATTGAAATCAAGAAATGTAAAAACGGTGAAGTGAAATATTTTAGGATCTGATATTCGACCTTGTACCGCAGATTGAAACGAAACGAACGTTGAAATCACCTCATAATAATTATTATTTCATGTTTGTATATACATGAGTATGTATTCATTTTGTATCTGGGTCACTTTATCACATTATCTTTTAATTGAGGCAAGTTTTGCACCGTCGGCCTTGACACAATACCGACGGAAAGTGCTAATAATTTTAGGTTTTTACATGTATTCCATTCATTCGCGTTTTTTGTTGATTTGTCTGTTTGTTGTTTAAAATTCAGTTTAGTTTCTAACGCGTTCAATGAAAACATAGCATCCATCGAATTTAAGTGAAATACCATGTTCTATTTTTTCAATAAAGTCTCTGTTTAGTGATTGAAACAGATCTCAGTATTAGCAATTGTGGTATTCCCCTAACTATAAATATGAGGGATACCTGTGTTTCGTTACTGACCCATATCGTAAAACATATTTCCATCATCGATGATTTCTAATCTCGAAGAATTGTTATTAGCGTTCTTGTTTACGGAACAACATAGATTTGCAGAATTAGAAGCCTGCCTCAGGTTTTGCGGCTGTTGCAATACTAAAATATGCACGACTCAACACGTCAGTTTCTATACATAATAGATTACAATGTGACGTATGGTAAAAAAATTATTTATATTTATAAACGGGTCAGGGGTGAAGCAAAGGAATCTGCGTATACTTTCCGTTTGATTCGGTGCTTATTTCTCCCAACCACAATTAACTAGAATCAAGCTACCTTTTATGAATAATTAATTTAAAGATGTATTATTCTTCTATTATTATATAATTTTGATGTTTTATCCGGTACAAGATACTCAATTACCAATTTTAATATTAATAATATCAATTTACTTACAAATAATTGTTGATAAATGAATAAATTACATCTTTTTATAGTAATGAATTCTCAAGTGATTTACTATATTTTTGTCTGCTTGAATTATAAAAATTTGGAAAAGGACGAGTTAGGTGTGGTCACTTTAGTTATGAAAATTTCAGGTGGTTGATATAGGGCGTGAAAGGAGAGTAGGTCAAAGACAAATGTTTTACGGCAGAATCTCCAACTACCCTCCTTGGTCATGTTGAGCCGTAAAACTGAAATTGTTTCAAGAAAGTCTTCGAATGATTCAAAATCAATACGATTGATTTTTCTCTATCCTATTTCGTTGAGTTTTAGTATGGTTCTGGAAAAAAGATGTCTTTGTTTTTTAGTTTGGTCCCATTGAAGCTGTTAACTGTTATGATCTTTGTTTGAAAATGTTTGTTCAAGCTTAACTTGGTATTTTCTACTACTCAACAATAGAATATTGAATAGTACTGTATGCCTAATTTGTTACGTCAATGAGATCAAAGAACAGCAGAAAATATCTCTTTCTCTTCAGATTAGAGGTAAGTGTAACAACTATATATGATACGAATGTGGAAAATGGGAAATTAGAAGCAGTTTTATTGAACCAATATCATGATACATCTAGATTTATACGAATATGAATGTTAAAATTGTGTACATTTAGTTTTGTTCGATAGTGAACTTGCTTTTGTACGGGTGCTAACTTCTTTGCTTGTACTTCTTAGGTAAAACATGATTCTTATTTGAAGGAATGTCAAAAGTCAAATGTCCGCGGTATTTTATGAAAAATGATCTTACCAAACATTATTTCAGATTTAATCATTGTTATGGATAACGCATCTTATTCCTGAATAATAATCAAAATTTACAAAATCAGTTTCAAAATAGATGAGATATGAATATTTACGGAAATTAAGAACATAAATATTCCCTAAAAAATTTCCACAAAAATTAGTTTTATAATCAATAAAAGTTATAATTTAATTTAATGCTATATAAATGGTTTGGAGTACCATTAAAGCAAAACCATGCAAATATTATAATCATTCAACTTCTGTAAATGCGGTAGTAATTGATAATATGGGCAAAGTTATATTGGAATTTGACAATGATTTGTGGAAAAAATATCTAATAAAGAAAGGGAATATTTCATTTGACAACCGCTAACGTCGATAATAATTACTCTTGACGATCCAGTTCTGCTTTTCAGATGGATACTTTGGAAAGCTTTTTTAATATCAAGTGACAATTTATATAATTAGAAACGAAATAATATATACGAAACTAATGCGTAATAAGTAATGTTTAACGAATGCCTGCGTGGTGGATTTGAAGCAATAACAAAGTAATTTACAGTTACTTTATTTATTGAATAATTTTCAAATAAGATATCAGGTAGATGGCGGTCATGATTGATCCACTCCAAAATGTCCTTCCTTCTCAACAGGAGGGAATGAATTCTAAGCAGCCCAGAGAAAGATTTATTATTGAATAAAAGTAGAACGAGATAGACTTAGTCAAATGCGCTTAACTCAATTTAATCCACCCATCCAATTCTTCATTAAGAATCGTCTCGGTGATTTCAGCAGAAAACCTAACAATAGCAGAATGATTTCGAGCAGATTTTCTAGGTGTTTGGGAACATTTGTTGCTTATCAAATCAATGTTTTGCGATATCTTGACTGTTTCTTAAAATAAGGCATATATTTTTGTGAAATGAAATATTTTTGTATTTATCACTTTGCGAATAGACCATTTCTTGTATCACTGAACACCAAATTCAACTAAGGAAGTTGCCAATTGATAATAAATAGCAGTGAAAATGTGATTATTTAGTAATTCCATTGGTTTTCATAAATATTTTGAAAAATATATAATTAATTAAGTAATAAAAAAATTCAGACACCTGTGGTAGCCTTCTATTATAATGGAAACAGCCTGTAACATATACAGAGTTGTGGACTTTGAGCTCCACTTGTATTTCTGTCTTAGTATGCATATTTCTGTATAAAAAATTTGAAAAACTACTAGATTTTTTATTCATTTCAGTAAATAGATTTTTGTTTAACGTGTCGACATAATTTTGTCCTACAAAAAATTTTAATATGCTCATTATTTGAATATAAATTTTAGTAGAACATAAGAATTATTTTATTCTGTACTAAAATTCAAGAAACAAACTATTTCTATACTCTATTTACTATGAAATTCAGTATAAAAACAGTAAAATGTGACTCGTTCCTGCTGCGTGCCGTTCTCATTTCTTCGCGAACACGTGTTCGTCAAAATAAACGGGTAAACTAAGGGAGAAGTGCGGAAGGTAAAGGGTTACTCGCCTGTCTTCTCCCACGGCTTCCTATCGTCCTGTCCTGCGTCTCGCTAGCCACATGATGCGCCGAGTGTATGTGGGTCAGTAGGACATCCCCACCTAGTCCCACTACGGTTCCCTTCCAACTTTAATTCTCAGATAGTGTAAGCGATGTTGCCGACGAAACGTTTACTGAATATTGAAGTAAGTAGGTGAAGGTGGAATTTAATAACAATATGTATTTATTTGTGGACATACGGACAGAAACTTGAGATTATCGTCAAGGACGATTTTTTTATGGGATGCTGAATGACATTTTGGATGTACTTTTTTGTAGTTTAATTAAATGAATTCGTACAATTTATAATCGGGGTGTTATTGTCTACAAATAATCGCAAAGAAATCTATAAAAACTTTAATGACATTTTATAAATAGTTGGGAGTGAATCTCATCTCATTTTCGATGTAAAATTGTATTAGATTACTTGAATATATTTTTAATATATAGTATATCAATTTGAAAAACTTAATATCGCCTTTTTTATAAATAATAGGAATAATGTATTTTGATATTTTTTTGGCTTATTAATTTTTCCTATGTCTTTTATTGTTTTGTTGATTAATGGCTGCGATGAAAGTTTTCTTTGAATTTTCAAAGGATTTTTAAATCTTTTTGAATTTTAGACTTAATTTCGGTCTTTATCAAAATATTTTGATATGTGCTGAAAATAGATAAAAAAATTATCTATTGAAAAAGCCACTAATAATTGAAAGATATTAATAAAACTATTGAAAAGCACAAAAAAATATTATTATTGTTATGCAACTAATCTAAAATTCTAAGAAATCTTTGAGTATAACTCCATATTTTATTCTAGACGATTTCTATTTATGGTGTAAAAATATATTTTTTGTCTGTGTTACATCAATTATAAAATGATTTTCTCCAATATATAGCAATATATAACAATCATCCATTGGAACAACATGAATAACGATTAAGTAAATTGTGATTTAATACTATAATATATTTGCAAATAAATTTTACTCAACATTTTTATCTTCTTGTACTAATTAAGTATTTTTATTATGTAGATAACATTAATTAAGAAAGTAAATTTTATTTTTGATTACTAAATATTTGCAAATTTACTTTTTTGGTTGCTTAGTCTTAGTATCCGTCTATTCATTAATAATGAATTGTGATGAATGCAGTAAACAACACAGTGGTTTGGTAATTTACTAAACGTTATGCCTCTTTGCATACATGAATTTTTTATTACTTCCTCAGCCTCACTATCAAAATATATACCTCAGTATTTTAGCAAATAATAGTTGAATAAAAAAAATATCTTCATCAGCTCATTCTAATAAATACAATTATTATGTAATTATTTATTCCATAAGTAAATATAATAAATAAATATACTCAATAATAGCACCCACTAATCATATTTATATTACTTATTATCCAATGTATATACATAATAATTATCGTTCTCTGTACCTATTAACTCATAATTCTCCTTATGAAAATATTTTTGCCTTAAAACATAAACTCGATATAGTTCCGTTGCTTTGGGGAAAATAATCAAGATCTGACAACGTCGACGGAGTGTGATGTAAGTGTATATGTACGTATGACTACACCACCACAGCTCTAACATAGACCTGGTTCATTGGAAAGTAGGTCACTGGTCCCGAACTCACTTTCACTTATTGCATGGACTCCTAATCATTTGTGGCCCTGTGTTAGCAGCAGCGACACGAACGGTAGACACAGACTCGATCGACTTCGTTCGTTCGGCGGGTTTTGTATACCCGGCGCATTCGGATCTTTGGTCAGTTAGTCAGTCAGTTTTCATTTAAGGTTTGCCAATTCACGTTCTGTTAACGCACCGTTCGCTCGACACTCTTTCATAATCACAACAAATCGGTTTCGATTTCACTTGAGAACGCGCGCGTGTGTGTGTGCCACTTTTTGGATTATACCTCACTCTTATTTGGATATAACTGTGCAAGTGTTTTTTGTGTATTTACTATGACGTTCCAGTATACCTGAAGTGTGAAATGTTACTCGAAATGGAGAACCACTCCACGTTGTTGTCTTTGAACATGTCCCCATTTAACGCGAACTCGAGTGATTCCCAAATGAACCCCCAAGTTTCCAGCCCTTTACCACCGCAATATAACTCACCCCCCGTATCAACCCCTTACAGTAGTTGCCAACAAATGGGCATGCATCATCACCAACAATCTATGATGATGTCTCAGTCTATGAATAATATTGACACCTCTTATTTGTTTTCTTCAGGAGTCAACACACTATCTGGGATTGATATGGGTGCTGGGTATCAGATAGCGGGTGCAGCTACTTCAATTACCGGTGTTGGAGACATTTCTGATACCAAGGATGGTATCGAGGAACTGTGTCCTGTGTGTGGAGACAAAGTTTCGGGATATCACTACGGGCTGCTCACATGTGAATCATGCAAAGGATTTTTCAAAAGAACCGTTCAAAATAAGAAAGTATATACGTGTGTCGCGGAAAGGAGTTGTCACATTGACAAAACGCAAAGGAAACGATGTCCATTCTGCAGATTTCAGAAATGTCTCGAAGTTGGTATGAAATTGGAAGGTAAGTTTTTTTTCTTAAATTTACGTTCTTAATTGATAAGTCGACATTCGCCTAGTACCAATATCTGTATATTATAAAACAATAACATTTATTGATGAGAAAAATAATGATTAAACAAAAAATAGTTTTCAAAAATCCAAATAAGCGGTTAATCCAAATCAATTAGTTTGTTGAAACTAATATATTTCTTTCCTATGCAGCAATCTTCATTAATTGATGAATGTTTTGCATACAATATGCAGTACCCATTAAAGATAATTGTGAATAATGAGCCCGTGTATAAGTAGTGGCAAATTATAGTTTTTTAGATAAAATGAAAAAATATGTGAAGTATTAACCTAATTATCATTCATTTCTT
This sequence comes from Diorhabda sublineata, assembly GCF_026230105.1. Lineage (NCBI taxonomy): Eukaryota > Metazoa > Arthropoda > Insecta > Coleoptera > Chrysomelidae > Diorhabda > Diorhabda sublineata. Next base: position 28,600,981 of record NC_079476.1, read on the forward strand.
TAATTTCTTATTTCTTACAACTTTTAATACGTTTATGTTCCTAAATGTTCTTCATTTTAGGTCTGTTCTGTTTTAAAATTAGTTTTTTAATAATTTTCAAATTTTTAAATTTGACGTCAAATTTTATCTCTCTAATAGGGAGTAACTATTATAAAACAGGATTCTTGAGTAAAACTGTTATTCATAAATATATAGCAACCAAAATAAGGCTTTCTTCATAAATCTATATTATAGATTATTAAAACATATTATATTAGATTAAATTATTTCATTAGATATGTTCGAGGAATCGCAGTCTAAAATTAATCAGAAAACGCGAACATAATATTGTTCACAATTTTATCTGAAAACTATTGACATACTACTTATACCTAATTAGTATCCAATCATTATATAGACCGATCAGGAATCATATTTGTTTCGTTGAAGTTCAGATTACAGCTGTTCGAATTAACGACCATATCAAGTTAAGAAGAAGCCATACATTTGATTATCCTTTGATATAAAAATATCCAATTTAATGTTTATCGTTAGAAGAGAAGTTTTCATGGCATCAATTTATGTTCAACGTAAAGTATATTACATTTACAAAGCAAATAAATAATTTTTCAAACAATTCTGAAACAAAATTCAAATTAAAGATACTTCCATACCTATGAATATATTGAATTATAAGTAGGCCCTTCGTTTTATTCCTTGAAGAAAATCTAACGTATGTAATATGGTGCAATACCTACTATTTCCTTGATAAAGCAAAGTATTGGAATTAAATTTTGATTAGAAATTAACAAAAAAAAAATAATTTCATAAATAGCCGCATCATTGCGTAAATATAACTAAAAGTAGATTAGATAATGTAACAGAAATTAATGATTAAAAATATTTCAAATTGCAAGTTTTTCCTAAAATAATTAAAGTAAATCCTCTTTGTTACATTATAGTAAATATTTACTTTTTTGTCTGATAAGGGAAGGTGTCATAAAAACAAAAATAATAAAATAATAGCGAAGTCCTAATTATCAATTTTATTTTAATTAAAACCACCTTTAATTACTAAATTATATTTTCAATATATTTTCCTTTGTCAATTGGTTAAAAATTTCCCATTTACTTATTCAATCATCGTTATTGATTTCTCATTTAAACCGGTAAAATATACAAAATTTTTAATTTTGTTTTTCTGCACTTTATCAGAATATCATCGACTGTTCAGAAACTTCCAATTAATATGAAACAAATATGTGTACTATTTATTTATGAGTCTTTTTAACTCTCTTCTATTTACAAAAAGAAAGAGAATGAAGAGAAGATTATGGTAGGAAATTCGCTTCCACAAAAATAAGTTGTAATCATAACAATGAAATAAATCCATAATTAGATGGATAGAGAATTTAATCCCCATCGAAACTGGCAATTGTTGAAGTTACTGACAATTCTGAGAATAAGTTATAGGACGTGGCGGATGGGTATAGTTTGACTTGGTTGTAGCCTGGAGATTCTTTTCCGGTTGAATTATCATCCCCGACTTATTTGTCACAAGCACTGTTTCACGGCTTTCAGGGTGTCTAACTTATAGACTAACTTATGCAAAACAAACATCTTATTTTTTAATTACTATCCTGCCTGTTTCGGTAGGAATTTTGTTCGGAATTGTGACATCATGATTTATGAATATTTGTAAAATTCAGACTTATCTACTTCAATGAATTTTACCAACAATTTTGAGAGACACTTAATCTAAATATTGAATATATATTTATGAAAATTAATGTCTTCCAAGGGATTAAAACCTTATAATAATTCTTCCAAATTAAATTGGTTAATTTAATTGTTGAATAGGGTTTTTCAATTTGCCTCTACTCTCTCAACTTAAATAATATTGCAGTTGTATTTTGCTTTAAAAATTGTTTTACAATCAAATAATTGACCTAGTTTTCAAGCACATATGTTATCAAAAATTTATAAATACATTTATCTATCTATGCGATAATGATACCATTATTTTTACATGGACTGTCTAAAATTTTCAAAAATGTATCGGTTTATTTACTTGATTGCAATTTAATAAAAATTATTGAAACCATAATCGAGGAGATGTAGGTATCGAAAATAATTGATTAGTTAAATAAACATTTTTGTTGTGTCTGAATAGTTCTTTACTCTTTTTATCGTTAGAGATAGTATTCAAGCTATGATTCTTAGAATTTCGTACTTATTGCAATCCATTTCAGAATATGCTTGATTATTATAGCAGTAAATGATTACCTACAGATTCTTTTTACGCCACGTACGTCGTAACAGCAAAATAAATACCTTCTGTCTTTCAAAGCCCTTTTCCCAGTTCTTTTAGAAATTAATGTATCAGAATCTCCCAGTGTTTATGACCAACGCTACAAGTTTGATTGTCAACACGATTCTTCTTAGAATTTCCAAAAATTTCACTATCTTCCATGTATAAAATTATGATCACCGAGCTGTAGTACCCGTCGAACAAGAGTGACAAAATAAAACGAATATGTCAGCTCTAATATATAACAATAAGGGAAACATTTTTTAACGACTATTATCACTGGTGATAAGATTCCAACAAATCAAGAAAAGAACAGCAACAGAGTTTGATGACAATAAACCAGTAGCTACGATATTTAAAGACGAAACAGGCTTGTTTTACAAGACAAGAGAACAGCGATAATGAAGGAACGGTTAAGTGGATGACGCTTCTCTGTCCACTAAGAGAATGATCTACCCGGCAAACTTCTTGGCAGAAGGTGTAGGAAGTCTGGTCTTTCGTTTTGACAAATGCCTCAACTTTTATGGTGACTTTGAAAAAATTAAGTACAAATCTTTTGGTAATAAAATTTTTATCTGAACACAGTTCATATTTATAGATTATCAAAACTTGAACATCGAAAAGCAGCCTTCGTGTATTAAACTTAACTTCCCTATATGGTTATGTAGTCCCTGAAAAACTATTACTTCATCTAGTTGGTATTTACTATTCAAAAAACATGAAACAGAACTTATTACTACATCAAAAATAACCTACTTAAAATATTAGCATACATCAATATGTATTGGGGTCAATGCCAATAGAAAACGAATTTATTATTTTTTTAATTAGGAGTTCGCTTAAATTTAAGATTAAGATTGAAAAAAACATAAGATATTCCTAATTCCTTTAATATACTGGTGAATTTCGACTAATGACTCAAATCAGAAAAGTGTAAGACTTCTCTTATTACTTTAAGCTAGTATAAGTTGAGTTTTTCTTAGGAAATTGTCTATTACATGGGTGGTTAACAATTGCCAGCAGACGCACATTTTGTACCGGGCTGCGCAAATAACTTTATTAACGTATACATTAATATTTCACCCAGACAATTCCAATTTGAACACAAACATCCAGTGCTCGTCCAGATGTCACATTGTCACGTAGAAACAATCTATGCTCACCAGTGGAGCAGCTTCTAGTCGAAGAAGGGATGGATACATCAAAATGTATATGCGTTCTCACTAAAAATCCAGTATTTTAGGACATACTATAAAAATTATATCCTAAATCCTAAATACACATCCTAAAATACACAAATTTTACACTTGGTTCGATTTTTAACTTAGTTCCCTTAGACCTTTTATATATGTTTTTTTCTTCAGAATGTTCTTGATTTTAGGTCTCTTCTGTTTTAATATTAATTTTTTTAAATAATTTTTAAAAGAAAGATAAAAATTGACGTTTAGACTTATTTAAGTCTTTTTCAAAACATAATATTGACATTGACAATTTGTTTATTAATAGATCATCTACATCATGAATATGAAAATAAGAATAAAATCAAAATGGAAATTTGTTTTAATAAGAAAAATGAATGTTTCCTTAGTTCTTACATATGAAATATTAAATTATTTGTAGTTTTATTCGAATTTACAAAATAGAGCTATAAATTTTACTTAAATTATTTAGATCTTTTGTATCATTTACGGTCTTATGAATGTGAACCATTTCAAAACATTTTCTTTTTCGTGTATTAGATTCCGTTTCAAGAATTTTTGAATTTTTATAATTGAATTTATGTTTTTTTTGATATTTCATGGTTCGTTAATGCAGTTTTATTTTTTTATCCTATTGATGAATTTTTAGTCTATTTTCTAAGTACTGATATATCTGCTCTATGTAGACAACGTCATAATTATAATTTAATGAAATATTTGGATAATAATATAATGTATTATGTCCTTTATAACTAATATCATATTTATTGAAATAATTCCATAGTTGTTAGGGAAGTCCCTGTCCATATGATAAGGAAAAATGTTTTATGTTTAATCAAGTACATTATATTATGAATTTTTTTCCTATCTAAGCATATACAAATTTTTCTAATTTATCACTTCTTATACCTTTTGACTGAAAATTTTCAAATATTTTCTTGAAGTTGTCAAATAAAATAGCTTCCACTTCATTCCCTAAAACGCTACAGTTTATTAACCTTTTAAAAACTGAAATTAATATAATAAATAATTTAATATCTTGTGTTAGAGTTTTTACAACGTTTTTGCTGTGACCAAATTTATGGTTTTCCCAATTGATTGAAAATTGGAATTAAAATTAAGAAAAAAATATTAAAGTTTCGGCCTATTTCAATACACCAAGGAAAGTCACGATAGTATCATTTTTATAAAAATCATCGTGGGAGATTAACCATTATTACTCATTATTACCGGAAACTCCTGACTAATTCGAGAGGATTAGGAACCCGAATAGAAGTCAAAAACTATAAAATTTAATTCAATATTAAAACTTGAATCTTCATCTTCAAGAATGGATTTTCTTAGAAGTATATAATGTTAAGTTGCTAATAATAAGTACACGACCACAAGATTCCTTACAGGTAAAGCTAGATTGCATTATGAATTAGTAATGGCTCATAAGTAAAAGTATAATCGTATCGTTACGTAGACCCGTAGCTACGGGGATGCAGGTGGGGCTAAGTCCCACCTAGTGCTATGGTTTGCCCCACCTAGACAAATTCTTGATGTATTTACACAAAAACATAAAAATTGAGAAAACTATAAATCTGGTCACAACAAAAAAATTCATAAAAATTCTAATACAAGATATTGATTTCAGTCTTTATAAGGTTAAGAAACTGTAGCGTTATTTTATTTGACAGCTTCAAGAAAATATTTAAACATCTTGAAAACATTCACACATATCGCGTGAACTTGAAATGAATTGTTCAAAAGTATTGGCAATGAATTAGTATAAGCAATACGAACACCAAAAGCAGAAATCTAAACATATACTGTAAAGACTGAAGAAAGAACTTAATGAATTCAATTTTATAACATAGAAACTTTCGAGAGGGAGCTATTCAACAGAATTTCGAACATACCAATTAATCAATATTTTCTATAGCACGTCATTTTGAATCCCATAAATTTCATGTTTTCACAAGAATTAATACAATTTAAAGCCACCGCATTAATTATTTTCTAGACGATGAATACATAAATATTTGAAAGCTCGAAAAATATATTAAAGTTAGTCTATATATATCTTCTATATATTTTTCTTTAATTTCTTATTTCTTAGACTTAGACCTTTTGTTATATATATATATATATATATATGTTTGTGTTTCTAAATGTTCTTGATTTTAGGTCTCTTCTGTTTTAAAATTAGTTTTTGTAATAATAAAATTGACGTTTCGACTTTTCTTTAAGTCTTTAAAATATGATATTGACACTGACAATTTACGTATTTATATTGATCAATAGATCACATATTTACCTAGACTGCCACAATTTTCCATCCGTCACACACAAAAAGAGAAAACATACATTTTCTTTCATTATCTATTTAAATTATTGATCCCTGGTGAACTCGTTCATTAACCAAATGGTCGACGACAGGGAATAATGCAACACGAAAGGGAATAATGCCGCCATCGAACCCACCTCTCTCCTCACACGTAATCTGCTTTTTCCATGTCTCAATTCAATGAGATACTTGCTGTACCCCACATACAAAACAATCCAATTTGAAAGCGTCTCAAACCCAGCTAGCAGAGGAAACAACAAATGCTATATCAGAGCTGTCCAAAATAAATCAATATAAAAAATTTTCAACCAAATAAAAAATATCTCTCCATCAAGTTTGTAACTCCATTTGTAAAAATGGAATGTGAATGAATTCAATATAACAATTTTATTATAAATCTGTGTATAAATGAAGTTGTTGTCTTTTTTATTAATAAAAAAAATATAAAATCATTTTTTATATTTAAAGCAGAGAATATTGTTTATGGAGTATCTGAACTAAAGTCTATTTCTTAAGGTACTTGTTAACTCATTATTCTCGGATCGTATCTCTTCTGTTTTAAAAATAATATAATAATAATATAAAATAATAAAAAAGAACTTTGTTCTAATCAGAAAAATTAATTTTTTCATTAGTCCTTACATCTCAAATATGTAGTAATAATTAATTGAATTATTTGTAGTTTTATTAGAATTTACAAAATAGAGCTATAAATTTTACTTAAATTATTTAGTCCTCTTTTATAATTTATAGCTTTTTCGTTCTTATGAATATGAATTTTTAAATCTTTATAATTGAATTTATGTTTTTTTAATATCTCATGGTTTGTTATTGCAGTTCTATTTTTTTTTGGTATTGATGACCTCTTAGTCTATTTTCTAAATACTGAGATGTCTTTCCTATGTAAACAGCGTCACAATTAGTACACTTAATTAATTGTTGGGAAGACCTTGTTTTATGTTTTGATGTTTCGTTTTTGTTTTTGAATTTTTAAATTCAAATGACAATACATTATCCAAATATTTCACTAAATTAAAATCTAAAACACTAAAAAACAAAAGAAATACTAAATATTGTATATCAAGTGTCTAGTACTAATTGTGTCGCTGTTTACATAGGAAAGACATCTCAGTATTTAGAAAATAGACTAAGAGGTCATCAATACCAAAAAAAATTGCATTAACAAATCATAAAATGTCAAAAATCTTTTTAAAATTGGACTAATTATTGCTAAATAAGAAATAAATTTCTAATATTTTCCACGCTGCTCTGACGTAAATCTACGTATAAAATAAAAAATCAAACAAAGTATTTGTTAAATATATTGTCGATTAAACAGTGTTGGGGTTCAACATCTCGTAGAAAAAATACAATCTATCATCTAGATGTTTTTTATTTTAAATTGTTCCAATAACGCAATTGAATTGAGCGATTTTATGATTGATAAATAATAGTTTTTTCTTGAAGAATTTTCTGTAAACCTTTTCCATCCACGGTTTTATTATTTTAATATCTCGTGATTTAATGGGACATTAAAAATATAGGTCATCTGTACGGCAACTAACGGCTGTAAATATTTATTTTGCAGCTCTATACCCATTAGCTAATTAAAACTTGCTGAATATTGTTGTAAAATAATAACAAAGTAATAGATAACAAACTGTAGCTAATTATTTAAATAATTTGGGTCATTAGAACTTAAATTTAGATAATATAAGTTTTAGATTGTTTCAAAAAAATAAATTAACAGTTTGATGTTCAGTATTAGTAATGGTAACAGTTATTCTGTTAAAATAACTATAAAATTTGGAATAATTTGACAGAAATAGGTACCCATACCAAACTAAAACAACGATACTCTGACGCTCAAATATAAAGTTCTGAAGAAGAAGAAGAAAATACTCCCGCTGCCAGGCACAATAAGTGGCTGTTGATTGATGAAAGACATATTTGATTTACAATATTTAGAAAATTTTCTAGAACATAAGAATTTAAATCTAATAACCAATCTACCAATATAAATGTCAATACTTCGAAGTGATAAATTAAAATGAAGGTCCGGATCCCCGCTCTACTTCTCTAGAGTGTAGTGTGAATTGTAAACAAAAGACCTTCATGATGTTTGGCCGTAACTCTATTTATAAAATTATTTATTTATTTGCGCATATACATGGTCTGATCAAATTTGTTTCGAACTGGCTCACGTAAATCGAATCGAAAAACTTTTTTACTTTCCTAAATTGGTAGAACCTTTTCTGATGTTCGTGAATGTTTGAACGCTATATTTCAATGTGTGTGTTTGTCAGCTGGGGAGTCTACTTTATCGGGCACGCACAGTGAAGGTCGTGAAGTCGCCTATCCACCTTCGTTAATGATGATAACATCAAAAGTTAGAAGTCGTGTCGACATCCGAGAGATAGCAGAGGCTCTCAATATCTCTCATGGACCGACTCAATGTTCTATTTGAGTAATAAACGTGTCAATGCTAAAATCGTACCACACAAAAATGCAACCGAAAAAACCACGTCAAAGTCTGTTGAAAATAAAGGTGATGCTCATCATTTTCTTCAATTACCGTGGTCCGTGGTCAGCCATAAACTTATTCTAGAGGATCGAAAGGGCAATAAGAAATACAGCGAAGCAATTCGTTTTGAACGACCAGATTTGTGTGCAGATTTTTTGGCCAAACGCCAAACATTTAACACCGTATTTCCCATATTTAGCACCCTGTGACTTTTTCCTGTTCTCAAAAATCTGCGGGGGACACACCACGAGCCGGAACGAATTGCATTAACCATTGGCATGATTATACTGGCTCAAAAGAAGACCGTTTTGAAATTGATGATAAAACTTTGTATTCAAATACATGAAAACGTCGTTTTTGTCAGTTAGGATCAAAATTTATCACTTGTATGGATAGACCAATTTTTATATTATCCACTTTTCTTATAATGTGTAATTAATTATGTAAAATTTCTCATTTTTGTTAACTCTACATACTCCTAAGCGCTTATTTTGATTTTGATCGATTTTGATTCTATTGTTTGATTTTATTATTTGTACAACGTATTGTTGATATTCCTATATATATTATAATCTGTACATGTATGTAATTACTTATTCTTATATTTTTACTTGTAATTTCAATTCAATGTAATTTATAATTGAAAGAGCATTAATTATAAGTACACTTAAAATAGAAATAGACTAAAAATTATGTTTGGAGTCTATTAAAACTAAAACTGGTTGACTGGTTGAACATTAATTAGTTACCTCAAATAGACAAATTTAAAACCTGTCTTGTGAGATAATTACAATACAACGGTGAGTGATTTTTTTGTAAAATTTTGTATATTTTATCACACCTTATTTATCTTACTCTGTCTATTTATATAAAACTTCCAAATAAAATATGATTCAATAACAAAATTAGCAATACTTTCAAAAATATCTGTAAATTAATTTTGTATTAAACATAATGTTTTAGAAATTTTAAATCAAATTTCACAGTTCACTATTAGATTGCGGTACTAGAAACAAATTTATAATTTTACCCAAATATGGCGCGCTGAAGTAGAGAATGTGAAAACAATTAATTTGAATTCCTATTTATTACTAAATATTATAATATATCATTAATTAAATTAATTGTGATTAATTCATCAATTTTGTCGCTTAAAGATTTCTAACAAAAATGCGTTGCTGTCCAATAGTCGCGCGTTCAGTTCTGACGGGGAAATGAGCATTTTGCTTTTTTTTACATTCTAGTATAATATAATTAATGAAATGAACTTGATTGTACATTTATTTGAGCTTTTAGTCAAATGAGGTTTCAAATGTAGACCAGACTGGATAGCTCAATGGTTCGTGATCGCGAATTATCTATTGAAAATTTTTTTAAACGAATAAATCGTACGCTAGGACGTATTCAACTATAAACGATATCCTTCAGATGTCATTCAATAATTTCACAATATTTATACATATTTATGAATGGATAATATTTAATTATTAGAAATCTTTTCATTACATTATCAGTCTGACTACATTTTGTTATCTTTGCTGTTTTTTTGCTATTTCACTTCAAGATTTTTTTCCAATTTTTTCGTAACTTTCTAGCTTGAATGCTGAGTCATTTTTAAAAATTCAGGATCTGTCTAATTTAAATACGACAAACGATTACAGTGCAAAGTTTAAATTACACGACTAGATATTTTCGTGATAATATATCTTTTGAATGTTAAAAACGTTACAAACATTATTATATAAAAATGAAGTGAACATTTTTCCAAAAACTATACTTCAATTAACTAGAAACATTAGAAAATAAAATTTTTGGCGTATATATTCATACAATTGGTTCATAAGAATGGTAAATGCCGATGCTTACAAAGTTGATATGTGAACGAAAGGCTAATGATATGTACGCAAACATTACTTTTCAATAATTAGCCAGCATCTTTTCAACCCCCGGCCTTTCTGGTGGTACGTGTTGATGTTTTAGACTATACTTCTCCTCTACCCAAAATCACGTGTATTTTTTTAGTACCAAATATTTTTGAATACAGATATAATCTTATTCAATTCTGGAAAAGCACCGTGCTAAAAATGTCTAAATACACAATGCTACAGTTTATTTCTAATTGGCATAAAAATAATTAAAAGATGTAATTAAATACTGGTTCATGAATATATTTAATGGATATTGTCTTCTGACAATTGAATAGCGATTCAATACTAACAAGTAACAACAAGATAAGCATCTAGCGAGTCAGTAATTGCTACTATGCTTTGCAGAAGATCTAAGTTGTTCTCATCAAGCGAGTCGGCATCATCATTTTCGCGCACTACGCAGATAATCTCTTTTCATTTAGCGTTTGATCGTTGTGTAAGCAAGTACACTTCCGATTACTGGCACATCCTTTCCACAAACTGATCACGCTCATTCTAGATCAGTGAACATCATAAAACAAATTTTTAAAGCCTTCGTGTGTGGTCTTCAGGCTTTGTAATACATAGGCCACTGGAAGACTGCAAAATGGGATTAGGTGTCACAAAGTGATCCGCAAGGACACATCGAAAAGAACTCTTCATATGCGTTAAATCAACAAAAAGATTAATACAGGTGATGTTCTCCTACAACCCCTCGTAATTTTTTACACACCCTCCTCGCCCTCAAGCCTTACGTGATAAATGAACAACCCTATAGTAATATAAAGTGGATATTTGTTATTTGAAAGGGTAAGAGGGTTAACTTAAAGAAAGCGTTCTTTATAGAAATAAATTACTTGATTAGAATATAGTTCTCATTACCATCTATTAATAGTTTTTGATAGGCCCGTCTCGTGTCCTATTTAAAAATACCAAAGGCTGATGTCTTGTGTAAAGCTAACAGGACACAATGACTTGAACGTTGCAATGTCACCAGGCAAACTGTAAGACTTGCCCAAATGTTTGAACCACGCCACGTACGTGTGACTGCAGGACACTAACCTATGATATGGACTGCACTTTCTTCCTCCTCCATGCTCACGCGGCATTTCGGATCGAGACGACGACATCTTAGATGATCATGTCCGGTTCGAAGGCCAGTCACCAGTCGAATTTCGCACCTGTTTAAGTTGATTCATTAAACAGGCAGATGTCCCAATTAAGTGTGCTTGTGTCATGCTACTTTCCACTACACCAAGAATGGGTGTCTGGGTAAAGTTTTTATCAAAATTTCTAGTCTCCAAAGTAACCAATTCATTTCTATTCTATTCTTCTATCTTCACTATGCGATTGGTTGTGCAGTTTCATTTTTATAGTTTACATTCTTGGTTGTTTTCTATCATCATTCTACTGTAAATACATTAAGTACCAATTACGAAAATCTTTTGAATATTCACTTTTATATGAGATTTCAATAACTGTCTGAGAATACTGCTCATCTGTCGCAAAACTTGATGCTTTACATCGGAAAGGAGCAGCATCAGGTAAAATAATTTCACTTATTCATATAAATACATATTTGTATTTATATTTTCTTGACCATCTCTTTTACCTTCATAAAAGTTTAGTCCCTCATAACCAAAATCATAAATCTTTTTATATGCCGTTTTAAGCTGGACTATATTCCGGGTGTCCCAATAAAAATAGCTCTCGGTCGTGTATCAGAAACCTTTTATATTGTAGCATATAAAAAGGGCAGCTAGTGACGATCTATATCTTCAAATTATCCAGAGAAATGAATTTTCATATGATTAGGACGTTTTTTTTTAATTAGCCAGTTCGCCCAACTTGTCTGTCTTTTATTCAATATATTTTTCATTCTGCTTTTTTACGACATTTGCGTGAGAGTAACAGGTGTTTAGAGAAAAAGGGGTATACTTTTTGAAAAAGAAAAAATTATTTTATGACGCAGAAAATATCTGAAAGAAGTAGCAGAGTTTCGAAGAGAGGGTAGAAACATATATTATACAAATGAAACCTCATTGAATGTAACAATTATATTATTTATATACATTATAAATTTGGCCAATATGTATCATCTTGTTATTAGTCGTACAATTAATTTTTACAGTGTGTAACAATATTTCCCACTCCGCAAACTTTACTTTGTGTTAGTCAAAATCGTTTATCGAACAAAATCTAACTCTAGGAAATAATGAAACTAACGATGCAGAAAATGATGATATATTTTTAACATTTACAAATGTCTATTAAGTCTTTAAATTCCACTTTTATTTTCCTTTCGGTACAACTCACGATTTCAAATGCCGAGTGGTAGATTGTATAATACAAAACACAACTGCTCTTTTCATTACGTTCTATTCTCAAAAGCGTGTCGATGAAATTAGACCAATTGCATAAACGTTTAATTTATAATTTTAGTAAACTGATATTTCTGTCATTAACATAACGAGTGCTATTTATATCTACTGAACATATTTCTAAACTTGAAAACTTAACAATTTTGTTCAGCACAAAATTTTTGGTATTCAAGCAAATATTCTGATCGTTTTTTTTTAATTAAAAAACAATAACATGATCTTTAAATTATAGCAAAGTTCTACTTGAAGCTGACTTTTAGGTCAACAATATTATCAGGTGTAGATTTTAAATAACATCATTACAGTAACTTTAGAGGGGCGAGACAGGATGACCTAGCGGACAATTCTTATACCACCTTTCTTTCGATATATCGATTTAACTAAAAACTGACGCCCAGTCTTATTCCATGGTGTTGAAACTATATTGTGCTATCTAAATTGGCTATTTGAATATCATAGGTCCTATCATATATATATATATTTTGAAGATATTGATACAAGGCAACAATAAACTTTCATTAGAAACAAACATTTTTTTCTTCTTCTAGTAATTGCGTTCATGTGCCACTTAAATTTTGTCACTGATATGTATGATTTCTTTATACAAATGAAAGCAAGCTTGGTTATCTGTTTTTTTCTGTAGTTTTCTTCTTCATAGCGATATCGTTCTGCTCCAAATCTTTTATATATCTGTACCTCTTTTCTTTCTAACTAAAACTATTGAGTTTGTACACACTTTTAAGTGCTTTAAGACAGTTTTGTTCAACTCTCATAACAATTTATTATAGTTCTTGGATATTAAGTGAGATATTTAAGAGTTGGATGATACTTTTAAGCAAGAATCGGCTGACTAGAAGATTATATAGTTTATGAAAATGAGTAGTCTTGTTTATTATTTTAAAAATTGCATTTGACTGGACTATTGTGATCACTAGTAACAAAACAAAATATAAAAAGATTTTGAATAAAAAAAGCAGTCTTTGTATGTATTAAGTGTGAATTATTTAGAATCAGTTGCTGATTTTTTTCACAGTAACTCGGTATACTACAATTTTTTTTTTTTGGATATTTTCCAATAAAAAATATTCAATTAGTAAATAAATACCTTTTCTACATGTTGTTTCACTTTTTTATTTTTATTTCTTCATTTTCAACGATTAATTTAATATATATATATACTCAATTCTTTTCAATTTTTTCTGATGGAAGGTAATCAGAGTAAAAATATTTTCTTTAAATATTATTTTTTCCTTTTCAATTGTATTTCTTTAAATTAGTTTTATACAAACCAATTTCTGCTATATTATTTGTAAAACATTCTGATTGAATGTGGTAAATGATACATTTTTTATTTAATGTAACTTAATTATAGTCGTCGTTTATTCAACTTTTTTAACACTATCCTTCCAATATTCCAAGATTTCCTGTTGAAAATGTATTCACTAAATTATAGTTTTTAATGTTTTTCGATTGGTGTATAGTAACCCTCATGGTAAAAGGTTATGTGGCGTTTTTTTGTGAAAACTACAGAAGTACCAATAAACCGCAGTTATAAATCATTTGATAACAGTTCCCAAAAAAGGCGCAAAATATTTTTCTCATACGCTTCAGCGAGAGAAATTGAGAGATCTCAGTAACTAACTAACCTTGACATATGATTATGCATCTCGGGATTTTGAATGAATGAAAAATAAAATTAAAATATATATTTACCGTGTATATCAATAAAAAATATTTTACATTCTAAACACATGAAAAAACGATGAAAAAATATTACATTTTGTTTCTATAAGTGACCTGTTTCACAAATTCATATTCTGTTATTTTATTTGACCAACTTAACCTAACCTTATCTAACTAATAGCAATTATTATTATATTATGTTACAAATTAGAGCTTCCCCAAATTTTAAAAAATTCATCTCACAATTGTTAATTCGGTAAATGTTAAAATGCAATTCAAAGGATTTAGAAATACTAGGTTTTAACTTTTGATTATTCGAACTTCATAAAGTGAATTAGGTACTAAATTCCAGATAATACTTTTAATAAATCCGTCACGAGTTCTATTATGTCTCGGACTACCTTTTCCTTTACCTGAAATACCCAGGTCCCGAGCTACCGCATTTCAAGGAATTAAAAATCCTCACGAATTGAAGCGCACTCGTCTGCATATTCTAAGAATAATGTTGTTCACTAAAACACCCATATAGATAACTATTAAATAACATATCACCCACTATCATGAAGGATGTTTTTAATTTAGAATTTTCTCCCTTCCACTTGAAAAAAATATATAAATAGAAATCATTGTTGTTAATTCTTCAATTTGAATTCAAACTTCTAAGTTTTTACTGTTATTTTATTTGCTAATTTTTTTATTTTCACGATGTTTCTACCGTTGAAAGTGGATGTTCATGAACATGTGCTCGAAATTAACTCTAAAACGTGCCGATTCCCGAATTTATCTCAGTCGGTTCTGCAAAGTTTAAAGCGCTGGAAAATTTTTGGCACCGAAACAGGGTGGGAATGTGGTGTCTTGCATGGTGGAAAAATTGCAAATTTAATGATCATTATTTGCGGTAAACTTTACAAGGGCCATGGATTCATGAAAAATGGTTGATATCTTCATTAACCCCTAATTATAATTACACTTTTTTTTATTTAATTTCTTCAATTTGGTAAATCTTGAACTATAATCCTAATTTCAACCGTTTATTCAAATTACAGAACTCAAATGTAAATGTTTATAACGACGTATTGAGTAATAAGTGTTTGACTAAGAATTTATGTAGGTTTTAGAATTGTTTTAATAGCAAACTATGTACCAATTATACTACACCTTACAACAACGTTGAGCAATTTTAGAAAACGGCTCGGTTTGCTAACCAAACGTTATTTATGTTTTGGATTTAAAAGAACTCGTATTGCCAAAAATTTTGCATTAATGATTTGGTATAATTGGCAAAAATTAACTTTATTTTACTAGTTATTAACATTTTTGTGTTTTATTGATTTCATTTTATTAACTAATCAGGATATTTTGAAGCGGTTTTCGGTGGACAAAGTATGTACGTATCCACGACGCGGTTTCATAACACACTCTGATGTGAAAGTGAGAAATCCAATTGAGGTTTGCTGTTTGCAGAGACGGACCGAATTTATTCTAATTTTGTGCTTTTAGCATAAAACGTTTAATTATTTATTTAATTTAATTAAAAATGGTATTTCTTTTTAATCGTTGAAATAAGGGAGTTCATCTTGAAAGAGGGTTCAATCTATCTAAATATGCTTCAGAATTATTAGCTTTAAAACTGGGAGAAAATAATTTGCTTTTCTCAGACACTAAAATAAGTTTTTATCGTGAAAGAGATAAATTATTACGGCGTTATTTTTTGAAGAAAGCCTTTTGTTCACACTTGTATATCAAAAAAAATTTATTCATTAACAGCTCAAAACGTAGGCTACAATTATATATTATGTAAGGAAAATAAATACACTGGGGTATCTATTGCCCACATTAAAAATTTTAAGTTTCCTTGTTTTATATGTCTTTGGGACAGTAGAGCTAAACAAGAGCATTGGGTGAGAGTAAACTGGCCGTTGAGAGAAAATATGGAGAAAAATATAATCCAGAGTAAAACTGGGCATCATATAAAAGTTTGTTTGTATTGATAGATAAAAGCGGGAACTGCTTTCCTTACAGTCCAGCCGACATTTTTCTTCCCCCCAAAACAGACAAGTTGCAAAAGATACTCAATCTAGAAATTTTATAACTGAGTTAGATCTAAACGCTCTGACAGCTTTCGTCTCAGTGACGCAGAGTTTTTTCGAAAATAAAAATATAAAATTAAATAAACTTGTAGAAGCTTTTGCATCAATTAAAAAATATGGGATGGAATATGAGCCTAAAACTCCACTTTCTCCATAGTTACCTGTACAAATTTCCGAAAAAAATATAGCAATGTACTCTAAACTAGTATAATTGCTGTTATTCGATGATTTCTCTGTAGAGTAACCAATTATCATAAAAACATACAAGAACAAATCAAAATGAAAACTCAGATGATATTTGAGTCATAACAATCATCACTTATCTTGATATAGAGAAAGGTCTTGAATTATCAGTCACAAATCAGGTGATTGAAATAATTGTTTCATATATTCAGATATTCTCCCTACATTACTCATTATATTTTTTTAAATAGGAAACTAAAATGTTTTTTGTTAACATTGTGTATTAGCTTAAAATTAGTTCTATAATCCTATGTATTTATGTTAAAACAGATTTCTATTTTGATTTTATGTTTATTTTGGTATTAATGGTGTAGGTCAGGAACAAGTCGAAACGTCAAATTTTTACCTGTCTTTAAAAATAAACCTAAAATGAAGACGATATGGAAACATAAATATATCAAAAGATCTAAGTAATAAGAAAGAGAAATTTAAATATTATGTACCTGTGGTTGAATAGCGATATGTGTTAAATCTGTTACAATTGGTTTCACTTTTTGTAAATCAATACTTGAATCGTTGAAGGAGAATAACTGGATTTTTCACAAAAAACATAGAATATTATTCTTATTATATTTCATCACAGATTAGTCCTTCTAACGCAACTCAACATTTTAAACAGTCTAGTTAACTGAAGATTCATACATTTTTTGTTCCTATTCCAGTAAATCGATATACTATTTCTAAAATTATTTGGATTAGCGCATCCAATCCTAAATGATGTCTACATCATTAGGCGTGAAAAGTTAATAAGCAAATTAAAAATTTCAAAAGTTATAAATAAAGAAATACCTAAAAAAATAGTGTTCGATCTTTCGCTTATAGCTCCTAAAGTATAAATATTTTTTAACTTTTTGAAAAAGATTCTTTAAGAGCAGAAAATTCACTGAACAATGTTCCCACTGCCCACTGAAAATATCAAATTAAAATTATAAATAATGGAGGTTTATTTCCTACTTTTAAAGTATCTTTTTAAGAAAAGCAAAAATATTTCTACTTTATGAAGTATTGGCGAACAACCAAATACTATTTTTTGAAGGTTAGGTTTGTTTGAACTTGTTTATTAGACTATAGTAAATAAAGAACATCAACAGAATTACATGAAATTAGCATCTAATCATCATCATGTATCAGGTAGGTAATGATCGATGATGAGCAAATGTGATAGAAAGAGTTTCAAAAAATTATATTTATATGTAAATACATAAGAACTAAAAGGCCATTTATTGGTACCGATTTACATTAATTTGTGAAGTAATCTGAAGAATTTTGTAGTTTCGAGAATATTTCTTCTACCAAAAAACTTAAGAGTAGAATGATTTTTCAATTCAGTGACTTTCACCTAAATGTTTCCAAAGTAACTTATCGTTTTATTAATATTTTTAGAAAAATTGTATATTCCATTTTTTACTCTCCAAAATCTTGTAATTTGGTTTCAAACGGTCGGAATAACTATCTTTGCAGATTTGAACCAGGACATCTTATTTGTCCTCACGACTATTGTTTATGCGTTTATCAAATTTGAATTTATCTCGTTTATTTCGCATTCTTTAATGTTCATTACATCATCATACAATTGAGAACAAATTAAATGGAGAAATAATGATTTTATGATAATATTCCCTATTGTCAAACTTGTATAAAAGCCATAGAAATTTATTTTCAATAAAATTTCAGTAGAGTAATTTTTTAACAACACATATATGATATATAGAGTAATCTAATAATTATTGTCCATTTAATTTTTGATTATAAATCAATATGTACATGTGTGTTATTATTGATCTTTTGCCAATTTTCGGGTAATTTCATAAGTTTATTGATGTAGAACTTCTGTTCTTTAGTGGCAGAAAACTGGATATTATTTTCAACATCTCCTATATTGTCCAATTTGTTTCCATCAATAAAGTTTTGTAAAGACTGTAACAAACGATAAGCAGCCGTTGCAATACCCAGGCTATACGGTTAGTGTATTAAATTTCCCAATCAAATTCAGTTAATTTTTGGTGAGTCATAAAATATATTTATGGCTTCGCTTTCTTTTTATAGTAAATTGTTGACAATATAGTACCGACTCGATCGTTTAACACCAGATTTCAGCTTTCTATAGCATCGCCTTCGAGTTCCATATTTCTTTGTGTCACATCACCACATTTGCGTTCAACATTATAATATATTACCAATTGTTCACCGTTTGATATTAACCTTTTGAGAAATTTCAGATACGTTGAATTAAAATTCGTACCGGCACCCAAACATCAAGTTTTTTTTGTATATCCTGCCTTTTTCAAATGATTTGTTTGGGGGTTGATATTCAGTACGTCAGTGGTGCCTTGTCAGCTTAAATGCTGATCTGTCTCGACAGTTGGCAAAATATCGGATATTTCAATGAGAGCCGACCAAAGTTTAACAAATATTTCACAACTCAATTTCCACGCCTAACGCCTAATTATACTTTATTCACGTCCCTTGACTCGCACCCGAAAAACCGACAAGGAGCGGAACGAGTTAAGGCAAGAGTATAGCCTCGTGAAGAGTCTAGATCGCGTAGAAAATAAAAACTCTTGGTCCAATCAGTTACAGCATCCTAACGGTAAATAATACTCATACTTCTACATATTTTTGATGCGTTATAGCCTTTTCTATTGCGAATAAACATCAAAAAGCATTGAAATTTCATTAATTTTCAAATTTTTAAAACTAATTGCTAATTTTACAGAAAAAATTTACCTTCAAATCTCAAAGAATTGAAAAAGAATGTTTGAATTCAACAACAGCTTTTAACAAAATGTTTCTTGTTGTATCCTCCTTGAGAATTTTTTTTTTTTTGATTTTCGATTATTATGACATTTTTCATTCTTAAATAAGGCATAAATTGCTTTTTAACAATTTTAGCACAATTACCATAGCAACAATGAAAATAAATGTTCATTTTTGCAAATGTTATTGTTAACTGGGGAACAAAATAACAATGAATGCCAGGTGTACCGGATCTGCTCCAACGGGTTATGTTAGAAATGAAATTCAATATGGACTGTCATGAGGGTTGTTCGTGAAACGTAATTTATTACGTTGTATTGGTTGTAAGACGTAAGTAAAAAAGAAAATGTGAAAATTCTAAATTTATTTGAAAACTAAGAAAATTTCTTCGTGTTTAACCTTTAAAACTGAGAAAATATTGGCGTAGAAATATTTCAAATTTATTATTTATTATATACTTTTCAAATTCCTGCAATCTCCTGACAATAGTTTTGTATTTTGAGGTACTTTATCACGTCAAATCCTTTTCAAACCATGAAAAGGATGTAGGGTTAATTATAATATTCTGTTTGATTAGAAAGGCTCATATTATTTAAATGAAATAAGCTAATTTCCACGTGAATACTATATATATATCAAATGTTTGAGATTAATTTTACTTTGATGCATTTAAAAGATAAATTATTTTTCTTTTATTAGCCTTTGAATTTATTTGGTATTTAGTACAATAACAGTTGATAACCGGTGAAATTATTTTTTGCCATTTAAACAGCGGGAAACACCATGTCGAAAAAGATCTAATATAATAAACCCTAATATCGCTCATTTAAATTTTTTATGTACTTAGAATTGTATTTAGTAGGTTTATATGAAATTCCTTAGAGACATATATACATCTATTGGAGATAAAGAGCTACCAAACATCCAGAAAAAAATGTTCATTTGGAAAATAAAAGTTTGGTGAAAAATATTTTTATTTATTTCTATTTGTAACATAAGTTGTTATTATATTGCAGGCTTTAACCATATTTTTCAAATCTATATTTCATTTTGACGTATAAATTTCATATCTCAAAAACCTTCGTTTACCAATTCATTCCAATTAAAACGGGATTTTCCAAAACTGATATTTGTCAAATTTTAAAGGAACTTCAATATATTTTATTTTAAAAAATTGACTCCATCGCAAGCTAAAAAAGGTTATTTATAAAATTCTATGTATCTTTTTCCTGTTATCCAATCTCCCCCATTTTCTAAATTTACGTAAACGCATGTGTTCCAGTATAACATTCTTTAATTTAGTATTTTATAGCTATTTCAACTTTCTTGTTCACCTTGAAAGAACCTATGCTAAATTGATTGCGGCAGCAACGCGCGTGTATTTCTACAACAAACCGAGTGTCTGAACATATTTTAAGAGCTATTTCCGTTGAAATAATTCTCTTTAATAAAATCCCCAACCTGTCTTTCATTAAAGAAATTCTACCTGTGTTGATTTTTTAAAACTCTATAAAATATTTAAAAACCATTATCCTAAATAACATCCTATTGTGTGCTTGTTTTGAGATGTTGTTTCAAGAAGAATCACTGGCCTATAAATTTGTACAAAAACGGCGAAATGTTTCTGAGAAAACTCTTCGCCTCTAGACCGTCAGCCATTTAATATAAGTATAAATCTAAAACTTATGTTGTTGAAAATCGTGGGTAATGTCGAATTATTTGGCCCCTTGGAGTGAGGCTGTCAGTCATAGAGTGAATCATACATTTTTGGCATAGCAAATTACCAGATTATTGAGTGTAGATAAACAGTTATTATCATGCTTTCGAATCTAGCGATTGTCCTATTACCAAATATGAAATTTTCTTCTTAAATATTGTGAAGAACGCGTCTCCGCTATATGGATCCTAGAGCCTATTCGATTGTAGTGGAATTCTAAAATTTGGTGGAAGCTTTGCGCTTTTGATATACGTTCGAAATACCCGGAATCCGTTTGATGTTTTTATTATAGCAGGCGGTTTATTTACATTGTTTCTTTTGAATAATTTCTCGGAAGGTCTATCTATTGATTTGTTTTGTTTATCCCTTATATCATCACACCTTGAGTTATTCGGTTACTGAATAAAACTCAGAGTTGATCTGATCGTTCTTTATCACTCGAGTTTCATCTAGCGCCAATACGTGAACGTATTTTTGATAGTATTAAAATCAATTAAAATATATGAAAAATTTAGAAATGAGTATTACTACTATAACTATTATAAAAGCACACTTTTCTCTTTTGATTTTTTGTGTTTAAATGACCAGAAAATAAACTATTTTTTGAATAGGCAAGAGTATGTTACTTTTAGTTTTAAACTGTTCGAACACATCAGTACTTATTTATCAGTAATTTGCAATTAAAATTTGAGAATTGAAGCCATCATTAAAAACTGAATAAATTATGATTGTGTAGGCTTATTATTTCAAAAAAGGTGTTTTATTACGTCTTAATGAAATATATGGGTTTCTCGACATATAGGGTTCTTAATAAAAAGGTGAAATTTCTAGATGTGCATATAAAATTGTTTGAAATTTGTTATTGGTATAATAACTATAGGAATGTATTTTCGATAATTGGAAATTCAAAACTTCAAACTACAAATATAATTGTTAGATTTAAAATTAGATAATTCGAATCATTCATTCATTCATTCATTTCTTCCATTCCAACAAATATTTTTGATAAGTGATGATGCTTATCAAGTTGAAATAATGCAATGCAACAAAGAATAATTGATAGATAAATTATCAGATAAGAATGCAAATTAGAGTTGCTAAAAAAGTTTGGATAATTTTCGCATTCTTTCTAGTTTTTGAACCAAGAATACTTGTTAATGTTATTTCAAAATACAAATTTGGCCCCTCTGGCCATAATGGTGAAATTTTGACTCGAGGAATAATTTCACTTGTATTTCAATAAAACATAGTACAGTGAATTATTGAATTATGTGTTTTTATTCGATGTTTTTGTTTCCCCCATATATTATCGCTATTTCTCTTTACCCTTAATTGCTTGTTAAGGAAAAATAAAATAAAATAATGACAAGAATTTGGGTGAGATGCTTCGTTTTGTAAATCCCTATTGCGATTAAAGCAACTAAGTGGATTCCAAAAGTATCCAGTATCGAGAACTTCACATCCCAAATATATCAATTGAAATTTCCTTAAGAATTATAAGCATGTTAAACATGATTTGTTAAACATTTCAATTTTAACGAAATTTAATTTCCACGATAAAAATTTCAAACAAATGTGGCCTCTGATCATTTTTTTTGATGGCATTATTTCACAAAGGAAACAGAAATCGCATGACAATGTAACATCCGGTTTTTAATATATTTTTCTAAATTAAAGCTATGTATTAAATTACACGAATGGAAAATAGCATTTCTCATTGTTAGCACGAGAAATTCTACATTACTGAATTCAATAAAAACTTACAGTCAGACAATGCTGCCTGTTCACATTTGAGATATATAATTAACACAGTGCCGTGGTTCCTGGCTATAACTAACTCAAATGTAAAACATTGCTCACTTTTTCAGTAAATTTCACTTTGAACTACTTATTATTAACGACTTGTTAATGTTGGTCTTTATAATCTAAATATATAAAATTCGAGTCATTAACACCATTTATAACTTTATAACCGATGTTAATGGTCAACACTCGTATCGATTTGTCTGTATCATTTCAGATGTTTCGTCAATAGATAATCCTGTCAGGATATAAGCTAACATGTAGCACAGAAATCATTATCCTATCGAAAGATGATCGTGTCACCAACTGAGCAAAAATTACGCATGTAATCTATACAAAGTGCTGTATTGAGAAGTGTTTACGTTGGATTCCTAATTTTACAAAAACGCGGTACGACAAATGGCTACTGTCAACATCTTGAACTACAGCGCAATGCTAACAGAATTTCTCCTTACATTGGTTGAAATGGGACTGGATAACATAATGTTTCGACAAGATGTAGCAACAGCGCATACCGCACGATCTACAGTCGAAATTATGATAACAATCCTCAAGCCGGCTTATCGCGTTTCCGCATTTCACACTATTTTCGTGATGTTTCGCGACAAATGAAACGAAATGCGAAACACTCTCTTTTACACTTATCTAATTTCGTTAAATTTTTTCCGTTTCTTCGTTTTCACGATATTGACGGGGAAAAAGTTCGAAAGACGAAAAATGTCCAATTCATGTACATGGATGAACGCGAAAAGTTGTGTTTTTTTATTTTGTTTTTTAATATTTATTTGAATAAGAATAATAATGAGCGATATCGACGAAGATACCGTTGTTGCGGCGACTGTCATTATCGCTGCTCATTGCTTGCAAAAGATACAAGAAAAAAACGGCAAAAAAGAAGATGGTGGAGTATTGCACTGTACCGGAATCGATCTCAGTAAGCTGAACTATGCGCGACTTCCTAATAACAGACCACAAACTAAATAGACTCTATAAAAAATTCTGACCTGGTGCGATTAAATAGAGCCAGGCATTTTAAAACACAAAATGACCACGAAGAATGTGTACTCACTTTTAACGACACGCACTGCAAATTCTTGGGCACCCAACAAGTACCTCTACAGCGTTAAAAACTCCGTTTCGTGCTTGAAAACTTTTAATTATAACATCCAAATTATCCGGCCTAATAACTAAAAAGTTCGATGATATGGCCAACATAATAGTGAACTGACTAACTGACGCGCAAGCACATGTAGAACGAAGATGCATGTAGCTTCGAATGATGCGATTTTTCGGGATAAGTGTAAAACGTGTTCTAATTGTAGACAGTATTTTGCGAAATTCCTTTGACGTTTCATTAAAAATCGCCCTGTCTAGAGAATCGACACGAAACGCGAAACGCGAAAAAAATGTTCCGCGAAATCGCTTTCGAAAGACGAAATGCAACTCTTTACACTTATCGCGGTCTTTTCGTGCTATTTCGCGATAAGTCTAAAGCCGGCTTCAGACTGTTAAAGTAATAATAGATATTATCGGTCAGTGATGCGGAAAATATCGCCGGAAATTCTGACAATACAAGACCCGTATTGTCATCAATTTTGGCAGTATTTAACCGTGTTATTATTTTTTTCTAATCAATGGAAATAATTGGACATCAAATGAATCAAGAAAATATGAATTTCTCGTCTGTATTTTGAGCAAGTTGTTGCTTAGTAATTCTTCTTGTATGAGTATTCTTCTTAACAATTTTTTACTGATCGCATATTGTTTGTTTCTTAATATTACGGCGCCTTGCCTTGCCATGAAAAAAGCTTGGAATGCGCTTCTGTAATGGCTAACTTAAATTGCTATTGTTGACTTGACCTGAACCATTGCGTTTCTTGTTTCGTGGTGAAAATGTCAGTTAGCAATTCGAAAGAAAAGAATAAAGATGTAGTTGACTTTGTAATTCAAAATCGATTCGTTGGTTCTGTGCATTTATCCAAATATATTGACAGCGTATGGAATAAAGACGAGCCACTAACCATCCAATTAAATTTTTAAACTCCTTGGATGATATCTAGTTTACCACCGTACAATTTAAGAAGGTTACTTGGCAAACCATTCGTTTTATTTGTTCTTGTAACTGATAACTCAAAAAAACATCCCTGATATCACCAGGTGGTTCAATGAAGAGAATCAATAATTGCGTTTATAAAATACTAAATTAAATTTAAGAAAGATTTGTAACATTGACGTTTATTGACTGTTAAGCATATAAATGTTCAGCGGGTCAGCTAGTAAATTATATACCTTCAGTTTCTGATGACGATAATTTGGCTATCGAAACGCGTGTCAAGACAGTATGAATGATGGTGTAATGGTAGCGTGTACAGTGTGTTCAATATATAAGATATGATATGAAAAAATGTTCTTAGTGTATTACATATTTTGGTTCTATACGTTATAGTTTTAAAACCAATTAACAAATGTTGTAGCATGGTATGACGTAAATACAGGGTGTTTCTGTATACGACCGACAACGCTCTACCACAGAGAGATCTCAATAAATCTCAAATCAAAAATTTGCTATAAATCAAGAACGCCTTCAGGTTTTTTTTCAAAATTTGGTGACTAATATGCTAATATTTTGACATAAACAAACATTTTATATGAATATCTGTGTAGTTTTTTCATCTTTTTCGTGATATTGGATTCTGATGAAAGACAAAATTAGTTGGATCATTTAATCATGATAGTATATTAATTTGAAATATTAATCTGCTACTATTAATTATTATCGTTGTTCATAAATTTCTGCTATTCCAATGTTATTAGTATAAAAGCACTTCAAACCATTTTCATTTTATTTATTTCGAGTAGTCTCTTAAAGTAGTTGTTGGTTTTACATTGTAATTAATTTATCACGATCACGAAAATGAAATTATTTTTTTTTGTTCTAGGTATGTACATACATATTATCGAAGATACTAGAGTAAGTTGCAAAATTATTTATTCATATAAAGGAATCGTAAGAAGGGAACTAAGAAATGTTGAAAAATACGTTATTGGAACAACTGAATAATTTTATCAAGGAATCGTTCAAATAATTTGATTACAAAATTTTATATAAGCATGTTAAATAGTTTTAGCTGAATCTTGACTATCAATTGGCAGAAACCAATGAGAATAGTTTGGAAAGAACTTGTTCTATCGGTTTATTACTGTTGGTCTTGAAAATCTTTAATAACCATTTCAAATTTTGTATTATTTTCAATTCTCAACTTGTCTGAAAAGGCTACTGCTTCCACAAACATTCTCATACACATAAGTTTGCAAATTAGAACTCTTTTTGAACTATTCCATGCTTTCGCGAAAGGTGTTTCTCATCATCAAAGAAACTATCATATTGTGTTCTTTATTGTATGTCTTGTCTTAACAGTACTTTGTCGTTAGGAGTCGTTACTGATGTTATGTGTGCAGATAATATTCTTTTTTTGTATTGTAAAAGAACATACTTTTTATTGTATTCCCTCTCTAACAAAATTTTCTCATAGTTGTTAAATATCAGATGTTGTTATTTTCTGCTTCAATCTGTTGGTTGGTAACCGTAGATCAAAATTAGTAGTATCTTCTGTAGATTCTCGTTTTTGTACTTTTTGTTACTCTTTACATTTATGTGGATATTGTCTTATAGATACCTCTTCATAAATTTTTTCATCTGGTCTTACAATAAAGAAACTTAATGGAGATATTAATCAAACCCTGAAATCATATTCACACACTATTCCATAAATAAATTCGAGAAAGATCTCCAAAAGCTTTTATTACTATAGGAAAAAAGGTTTAAATTATTTAAGTTGACAAAAATATTAACATATTATTGACAAACGTGTAGCTTGTGCCCATTATAAATCATACACTGTTTAATATTAGAAATTAAACAAGTATTGTCTATGGATACAAATCTCGTTAACTCTCTTCTTTTACAGATTTTTTCTGATATATTTGACATCTGTACTAAGTATAGTTTCGTTCAATTTCTCTACTTTTGTATTTTGTTTTATAGCTGTTCTTATGTGTTAGCAAATATTTATAGGTCGTCTACATACATTATTTCGTTTATGTGAATTGTATCGTAATTGTAATACTATTTCATTAATTATTGATAAAAATGAGCTTAAAACGTTTGTCTTATTCCTATGTCAGTTACAAAACTAGGTACTTGTACACAAACGTAGTTATTGTGATTGAAAGTATGTTCTCCAGCTAGTTGGCTACCATCTATTGTTAGGTTAGGTTAGGTTGCGTGTACTACTTCGGAATAACGCCCTCATTACCGAGTGAGTATCGATGCTTCGACTCCGTACAACCAGCGTTGTACAGAGTCGACTTCGTACAATCATCTCTGTCCGAAGTCCGCCAATCTCGGCTTCGTACAAAATGGCTTGTACAGATCGGACTTCGTACAAATTCATTGTACGAAGCTCGACTCCGTACAAGATCGGGCTTGGGACGTAACATATATATTCTTAACCTTGTCTATCAATTATTTATTAAATTCTTTATTCTTCACTAATTCACATATTTTTTCTCTGCTTATACTATCAAAAGCCGTACTAATGTAACGTAAATTTCATTGCCTATGACTTATTTTTTTGTTAATTGTCTCAAAGTGAATAGAGAATTATCGGAATAATGGCGATTTTATTGAAGCCGACTAACTTGCTTTTACTTTTAATAAAGTTGACTTTAAAAAGTTGTCGCATTCGACGTATAGCTGGCATTTCTAACCTGAAAAAAGTCGCACATAAATTATGAGGGTTAACTATAGGGTTATTAGATACGATTTCCTTTAAAAACACATCGAAATCTTTTGGATTCGTACATTGTTTACAAATTGAAAATGAACAAAAAACAAAACTATATAGCAAACACTGGAAATTAGAACCGCTGAAAATACATGAGCCACATAGACAATTAGCATCGATAAAAAAAGAAGAACCATAAAGCCGAATAAATGTCTTCCTGTATTGGAAGATGGCACTATCTTTATTAAAAGCACTTTATTAATGGCGCCTTTTTACCGTGTGTACCTGTCAGATATGTCACAATTAACATTATTTTATTAAAATCGCCATTTCAATAATTCCCTAATGTCTTGCTTTGATCTAGTGGATCTAAATGCTGCTTGTGTATCGTTCAATGTGTTGTCTACCTTATGTCTTGGTGTGTATTCAATTCTAGAATGGTTCTTGTGTTCCAGGCAACTAGTAATATTTTGCGTAATAATTCCATACTTTCTTTTAGTATTTCCGTCTTTATTTCTGACTGTTGTTAATCTCTTTCTACTTCAATATGTTCCGCTGGAGAGTAATTCTTCAAATCTCTCCTACAATACTTAATTATCATCAGTCATTTGTAGTTTTAAGTTATTTAATGTATTTTTCGAATTAATAAATGTTATTTAACACGTTTCAACTTTCTCCCTAAAGCATTGTTTACACGAAGTATATTTGAACTATTTCTAAGGCGCTTTTATATACGGCAACAACGCAAAGACCGGTTATATAGGTGTGTGTACCTGTTTCTATCTCGGTTCGATCTTTGTAAGGCAGGAGAGGCACATCTGTCGACCATTAACTTGCCTCGGAAGGCACTAAATGGGATGGAAAACAACGTTTTATATTAACCGATGTTGTATACTGTTAAAAAATAACACCTAAAATAAATCCGCTCTTTTGTTATGAAAAAAAGTCAATCGATAGTTTACTCTGTCAGACCGTTTTACACAGAATATTTTTAATCGATTTTATTATTGAATTATAAAGGAGGAACTCGATTGTTTTTTGATAAATTTATCCATTCTGAAGAATTGAATCTACTGAAATTACAATACAGTTTGAAAAATTCACTGGAATGTCACAATATTTACTCTAGTCTTCAAACATTAAATTACTCAAAGGTGTTTAATAATCGAGTAAAAATACGTAATTGAGAATACCAAAAAATGTAGGATCGTAGTAGAAAAATGGCGTGGGCGAATCCAGCACTTGCCCTCGGACTCGCATTTTAAGCATTCTCGCGTATTTTCTATAAGTGTAATGCCATTAGTTTATTAGTAATGGTATAATACTATTGATATAACCATAATAGCAAAACAAAATTTATATTAAACAAAACTACCCAGTCTCATATTTTAAATAATCCAAGAAATATTTGTGATGCGATTTTTGTAAAATACTTTTATTTTGTGTTCCTTCAAATATACATCAGGTATTTACCATTAATAGGTAACCCCAAACTTTAAGTACAGACCCGCAAAAAATAATAATATCATTAAAATTATATTTACATATGAATTGTTAATACACAATAACAATGTCAGTATCGTTATTCAAAATTAAGTATCAGTCGTTAATGTATTTTTTGTTGTGTTCTAGTTGTAACTTTTGAAAAAATAGAGGTGCATTTGATTCCTGCTGCAAAATATTAAGGGCCTATCCTCAATATAATGCCGTTCACATTTAATTTTCGGAGCTATTTCGGTTTGATAAGATATTAACAAATATATGTGTGAATTTATATTCGGAAAGGAATTCGAAGGAAACTTTACCCTCACGGATAGTGTAATTTCACACATGTTACAGGAAAAGTGGATTCTCCAGCAAAAGTTGACTCTTCCTAGGTAAAGTCGACTCTTACTGGACTTTTTAGTAAAAGTTGATTAAAAGGGACAAGTGATAAATTTTGAACAACATTTACTAGATAGAGTTGACTAGACCTAGGGAAAGTATACTCTTACTGCCTTGAGTCAGTAAAAGTTTACTTTTTGCAAGGGGAAAACCGATTTGGCCTTGGTAAAGTCGACTCTTACCGATATTTTCAAGTAAAGTTGATTAAATGGAAACAGTGATATTTTAATCAACAAGAAAGTCAGAGTTGACTATATCTAATGAAATTATACTCTTACTACCTTGAATTAGTGAAATTTGACTTTCCGCAAGGAAAAACAGTCTTCCTAATAAATAAATAAAAAATAAGCAAAAACTTACCTAACCTAACCTAACCTCAAATTCGGAGAATCACGACACACATTAGGTAGATACCTTTACAACTTTAATCTACTTCGTTTACTGGGCTATTAATGAAGTTTTATAACAAACTGCAACTAATTATTGAAATGTAAACACTTATTGATTCCTTGGTCGCTGTTGTTAATAGCATCAAAGAAACACGTGAACGGCAAGACAACAATAAAGACAGTAAACAACTAGAGTTGGAATAAACATAAACAAAACAAAGATATACGCGTGCAGTTATATGAGAAGAGCAACATCTCGGAATAAACTAAATTACTAAACCACAGTAGGTATAGTTAACTCTTCCTAGGTAAAGTTGATCTGTTTATTCTCATCCAACTTTTACTGAAACTTTTAGTAAGAGCCATCTCTCCCTAACATTTCCTGTAATATACATACCAAGAAAAAAGATACCTATCCTTGATTATATTAGAAAAAGATTAATGAAACTAATATCAAATGTGGCCGTACAAGTTTGTGGAGGTCCATCCAAGATAAAGCTGTTAAAAATCTGGCGACATATTTATGGGACATAAAAAATATGGACGTGAAAATCTATCTAATTCGTCCAAAGAATACCGGAAAAATCATCAATCACCATCAAATATTTCAAAGGCATTGGTTTCATTAGCAATAAGAATCAAGTTTACTCTACCATCAGGATACCATGGCCTAACTTCTTAAAAATTGATTTCAAAATTGTTGTTTTCCAAATATATTTTTCATATTTTTATTTAATTCTTCATTCGATGATCGCATATTTTGGTCTGATCTTTTTCGCCCCTGTGGAACAGGAAAGTCGTTTTGATCGGCTCGATAAAAAAACAATATATTATAACTTTGAATGCAAGTTTTTTGTTATTTCAAAATATCATTAATATTATAAAAAGATATGAACTGATTAAGATAAATTTGAAAATTATATTGAGTGCCTGCTCATTGATGCATTCTCGTCAGATGACGTAATTGAGATAAATCTAAATCCAATATTGATAAAAATATCGGATGTGGCGTGATCCTCGACTGACAATCTGCCGCGGTTGTTCTTCTCCTTGTTAGTTGACCAACGAATGCTGTAGTAGATCTTTAAATCTTCCATTTTAGTTTTTCAAGATGCTTTCTTGAAGCGTACATTAGGCCATCCCAGCTTGAAGACTGCCTTTCATTAGGATTCCATATTCACATGTTCCTTGTCAACTCTGCTGGCTTAAACAAATCATTATACAACCATATATTATTGTGACGTTTCAAGTTTTCACGCTGATGACCATTGCCATTTCCTTCTTATCAACCAGTCATATTTTTTTGTCGTTGTTTGAATGGCCGGATGTATGGAATCTAAATGTGCAGAAGGTAGAAAACTTCCACAATTGCAGCATAAACTGCAGAAA
Source organism: Diorhabda sublineata (assembly GCF_026230105.1). NCBI lineage: Eukaryota > Metazoa > Arthropoda > Insecta > Coleoptera > Chrysomelidae > Diorhabda > Diorhabda sublineata. Next base: position 28,632,356 of record NC_079476.1, read on the forward strand.
TTCGTGACTGGTTTCTAGGACATCACGGTTCTAAGATCTATGATGTTTAGTGAAAGAAATAAAGAAAAAACTTTTGGAAGCAGTTCAAAGCAGAAAAGATTGGTATATTCTTGATGTTTATTAGTTATTAAATAGAAATATTTCTAAAGCTATCAATATTTAGAATCGAAATGGAAATATCACGTATATTTAGTGTATGGTATCGGTTCCATCATAATTATTTTTCGAATAAAGGATGCCTGGATGAGTTTATATAGTATACTTTTGTTATGTAACTTTTCTCTTACCTTTTTTCTTTTTACTCAGTCAAAAGCTTTCTTCAAATCTATAAATGATTTGTACATTTTGAAATTTGTGACCTTAGTTTTCTCTAAAACTCGTTTTATTGTAAAAATGTCGTCTTATATTTCTTTTCTCAATCCGCTCTAATTTCTTCTAACTGTGATTCTATATATCTTATCAGTATTTTTTGCCAATACTCGTTCATGTACTGTTGTAATAATACTCAGTAGAGTTATACCTTTGGTAATTGTTACCATTTTTGTGAATGGTAACATTAATACCCATTTTCCTTTTCTTTATATTTTTTTATCAAATAATACAATGAATAGGAGTATACAAGTATCTAAAACGGGCTTTGTATTCTTGAATATTGTAAACCCATATTGTTTTTTTAGGATATCGTTTTTCTGATTTACGTTAATTTTTGGAACGACACTCCAAAATAACATTACATCTCTGCATTTATGGCTTACTACGCTAGGCTAGAACGGCAACTAATAGAAGCATATCCCTAGAAATTTTATGATGGACAAATAACTTTGAACTTGAACGCAAGGTACCGTTAGATGAATGTGGGTCAAAGCCCCTTACTACGAAATGAAATATGCCCTTGCGGCTTAGGGCAATGGACTTTATTTATAAAAAACAAATAAAAAAGAAGTTTCGATGGTTCAACTATTCTCAAGTGCGTGGAACCCTATTAATTGTTTCCTTCTACACGTGTATTGGAAGTTATTTTTTGAAGTACATTTATAATTGTTCAGTAGCATTTATTTCAAAATTCTAGAACATCAAAGAGAGAACAAATAAAATAAAGCCAATTTGAATGGAATCTAAACGCAATATTAAAATAGGTTGAATTTGAGTTTGTAGTTCACATATGCATTGTTCTGTTAAATTCTATCAAACAAAGTTGAAGCACAGATGATAGGATTGGATGGAAAAAGAAATTTATTGGTGTGTTGTCCAATTTTTATAAAAACATATTTCTTGTTTTTTCTAGAAGTTTAATGAAAAATTTCTGAAACATCTTTAAGGTTTGAAGTTCACTTAATTCTCCGTTGCTTACAAAAGGCCTTCCATGTTTAGTGCTTATCCGTTTTTATCTAGAATAGGGCAATACGATATTTACATTACAACCTAAGCAATTGTAAAAAATAGATATCGTCAAAATTAAAAAAATTTGCCATACCTAATTTTTCCTATATCCTATACAGTTGGCAATCGTTTGGAAACAGGTGTGCTTCCAATTTTGGAAGGAAGTACCGTTTGTGTCATCGACATGAATTATTATTTATCCCCCTGTGTATCTTTGCGCCACTAAGAAACAGCATTGTTAATGACCTAGAACCTAACAATGGATGGTAGAGTAAGAATTCCGATCTTGGTTTTGAAAATAATTCTCAAATGAATAATAATTGGATAGTATTTCAGATATAGAATGTTTCATTCTAGAGCTCAAGATTTATATGTTGAGCCACAAACCTCCAGCTTCTGAAAGGTAGTATTTTATGACATTATTAATTTTTTAGCTAAAAAGTGACTGTGGTTGAAATGATAATAAACCCAACTGCAGTTCTTTATGGAAATTAGTTATTATGAAGCGTCTGCGACATAATATACATACGATTACCAATCTGCAACTGCTTGCAGCACACGCTAATTCGGCGTTGGGTGTACTACAGGATGATACTACACGTGTTTCCAATTTATCATAAGTGAGACAGACTAAAAACATTCTGTGCAGTAAAATTGATAACATGTGTAGTAAATACAAGAAAAAATAAAAACAAAACAGAGAATTTCTGACTAACACGAACGTTAAACTGCAAAAATCTACAAACTTCATTCTCGAAATTGTTACAATTATAACAAGTGTACGAGGGTTGTCTTAAAAAGTTCCGACTATCTTTGTTTTTTAACTTAGTCTCATTTTAAGTCTATACACTTAGTCCAGTGGTGCTCTGAGTTTTTCAACCCTTCCAAATAAAAGTTATTTCAGTATTGCTAGGGGCCAGGTCTGGTGAATACGATAGGCGAGCAATCAATTGAAAGTGCTATTTGTAAATTTTAGATCAAAAAGGTTTGTTATCTGGAGAAGCACCTTTTTTTTTCAAATGTCTTGGCCTCTTTTGTGGCAAGTTCGCTTTTTGCAATCGTTTGTCTAGACTGTTTATTCGATTTGGAAATATAGTGGTGGATCTAGGTTTTATCTACTCCGACTCAGTTTGCTTAAACCGCGTCAATAAGGCCCGGAATACGTTCATTCAAAAGCTCTATTGATTCAAAGAGAGTCAACGCGGCAACTTCAGTCAGTATATAGCGAATGCGTTCTTTTAATATGCCGATAAACTCTTTCATCTCTCTAACCTCGTTCCGACGATATACCAATACCATATGATGAACTTTTTTGGATGATATCTCTGGTTTAAGGAGTTTTTGGCCGTCCCATCACTCAAGTTGATGCGGCCAATTCCACTGCTCAAAATTTCTCGGTTGGTAAATACGTGCACATTTTAAGAGTTTCTCAACGTATGCGCACAAATATTTTCCAACTTAAGTTTGAGTTCAAAGACTTTTTAGACAACCCTTGTATGGAAACTTGTCTTGTTTTGTGTTGTTTTTAATTCTTTCTTATATTTATTCATTTTCATTCCTTTTCTCTATCGAAACAGATTTTACTAAGAATTTCTGTGACTTTTAACATTTATATCAAATTACTCAACAATGAAAAACTGTTTGCTCAATATTTGATTTTTTTAAATGACGAAATAAATTCGACATTTAATACCAAGCAATTACCATGTTGTGGCTTGCATATAAATTAACAGATCCTGTAATAGGAGCAATATAATTTATTATTTGTTGAATGTGAAATTAATTTAGCCGAATATGATAATAAATTAATATAAGGCGATAAATGTTTGTAGAATCCGTAGGAATTGATACATCGTTAAGTATTTTGTTTTGATTTTAATTTTTTGAGCTAATACCATAAAAGTTTATTTTTTATTTTCATTTCAAAATAATTTTTTTTTTATTTAACTATTTAAAAAGCTCGCAACGTTACTAAATACTCGATTTTAGGATAATTCATTTTTTTGACCGATTTAAATTTTGGATAGTTCGAATATTATAAAAGAGTACAGTCGATGAATGAAAAGCCGCAGCTGTTGCTTTGAAGATGGCGACGCCCATATAATCAAGAATAACATTCCTTATTCTATCAATCACTGTCACTGACTACTAACTTAACATCTTAATATTCCAAATTGCATGCGTGCATTCACAACTTCTGCACATTTATTCAAAATGCTTTATTTTCAAAAGTGGTTCTATGTCTATATTATATATTTTTTGTTTATATAATTCTCTGCAATTTCTGTGGAAAAAGTAAAGAAAATACAAAAAACAGCATTAATTATATAATTCGTGGGTCGTTATCTGTAAATATTTGTCTTCTGTTGAAATTTTGCTAGTATCATTTTCTATTTAAATACTCCGAGCTGTCTGAAATATAATCTAGTATTATGCAAATCTTCCAAAAAAAAACAAATACTAATCTGATTGCATAAAAAAGTCAAAGATTTCTAGCAAAAAAACCAATTTGTAAGAAAAAAAAGAAGAAATCATAGAAGTAGCTAAAATTTAAATAAACTTGATTTTTTTAGCTTGGCAGTTTTTTATAAATTGTTATCAAATTCAAATATAATACCTGTCGATCTTTAATAAAATAGTTGTTAATTATTTTGAAAATATTGTCTACTTCAAGTTTTCGACTATAAAACACGCTTAGTAAAAACACGTTCTAAATCATAAGTCATAATAGAATTCACATTGTATATCCAGCTTTATCAGCATTTTTTTCACAACAAAAAAATAACTGAAGTAACACTTCGCAAGCATGAAGTAAGAAAAAGCCACATGGTGTGCTACTTCAAACACACAGACTTAGTATATTTTCACCTTGTTATTAAGAACTCATTTCTTTAGTTACATCATTACGAGGATTGCTACTTAAGTTAAAAAATTGACAACTAAAAACAAATATTTACAATTGGATATGGCTTTATTGTTTTCCAAAATATTCTCCATTAAGATCAATACACGTTTGAACCAATTGTCGAAGCATTCATTCCATTCCGTTTGAGGTACTTCCAAAACATATGATTTGGAAAGGTATAGGAAAACTTTGACTTCCGCAATTTATTTTTAATCTACGGGAATAGAAAGAAATCATTGGGTGCCAAACAAGGGCTGTATGGCGGATGACGGATTTTCGATATTTTGACTATTCCAGTCTTTGTTTGAACTGATGAGTGAGAGGTTGCATTGTCATGGTGGAGAATGATTCTTTTCCTGCGATTGGTTTTCCTAATTTTTTCGAACACTTCTGGTAAACAAATGCTGGTGTATCATTCAGAATTAACCGTTCTACATTGCTCTAATGGAATGGTGGCGACATGTTCAGTTTTTCCGGGAAAACCATTTGCTTCAAATTGTTTTGTGCGTGAATAAATTCTATCGGATTTGGCTCATCTTGAAAGACAAGTACAGTCGAGAATTTGTAATTTCGAGTTTATTTACATAGATCCATGATTCGTTGCCTTTCACGATATAATAGACGTATTTTGAAGCACCGCCATTGAATTTTTTCAACACTTTTTTGCACCAATCGACAAAATATTTTTGACAGCCAAATGTTCATTCAATATTGATTATATGCGAGTGGAACTAATGTCCAAGTACGTCTCAATCTCACGGTATGTCGCATTGTTCTTAACATTATCAGTTTACGCACAGCATCTATGTGTTACCATTAAATCAGAAAGCGTCAACTCTTCTTCTTTTCATTAGACTTTTGATGTAACCATTTGATAAAGGTATTGCACTACTGACAGCACTTTTCACTAACATGTTCGTTCGCTCTTTTTTCCCCGGTTACCAGAGATCCACACAACATTTTCAAGCCGCTCATTATAGATTTGGAAAACTTTAGAGATGACAACCACCGCCTCGAGTGGATCGAGAGCTTGTTAGTAGTCGCGAGCTGATATAGATGTGATGTGTCCTTTCAGGCTCAAAAAATTAAGAAATTCATTTTCTGAGCTCCGCATATCATGACTTTGAATGTGGTTCTAAAATTATAGAAATTGGGACGACGGTTAGATTAGAACCTCTTCGAAGTCCCTGTTTCTTAGTATTGCCGCATGTCCAAGATATTAAAAACATAAAAACTAAAAAACTTCTTTATATATAACATCGAAAAGTTCTATCTGAAAACAAATATATTTTGTTTAAAAGTTACATTTCGCATAAAGCAAATTTTGTCATTGGTGAGAGGAATTGATTTTACTACCGTTAATTTTTTGCGAAAACTCATTACACGTAAGTATTTTTTCTAGAAGATCGAATGAATATAGTATTTTTCAAAAATCTATATAAGAGGCATATCCTGTTGTCTCAATGTGGTTAGATATCCTTTCCGGTAAACGCTCCCAAGCGACTTTACTCTCCAACACTTACATTTATCGTAATCTTTCAACTAATTCATACGAAACTTCGGGTTTATACCTAAACCTACCTCACGAAACAATCTATTCATTGGTAAAAATTAAAAATCCGTTCAGTAGTTTTTGTTTCTTAATCATTTATTAGGTCGATTCCTATTGTTTTCTCATGTTTTGACATAATTTTATGGGTTGATATGGGGTTCAAGTCTATTTTGGTGTTTTATCCTTTTGTGAAGGATTTTTTGTGTTTAGGGGACTGAGATCATTGTGTAATTTTAGGTTCATATCATAGCAAAAAGTGTTTTGATTGGATATCTTTGATACCAAACATCTGCTCAACATACGTCTGGAGAAATTTTCGTAAAATGACTATCATGGGGGCCATCTTCAATCGGATTATCACCAAATGCTTGTCTTTGCTTAATTCGGCTTAAAGTATTTTTTGATGTGATCTAACCACAAACCTTCGGGTTAACGTTTTCAAACTAATTTAGACTCGATATTATTTCAAAAGATTACGCTGTCTTCGGAGTTAAATTTTAACTAAATCAAGCTAAGATATGTAGTTGATAATGATCTTATTCAAATTGGTGGCACATTTGAGTCTTATCATGGAGGTAACGTAAATGCAAATTCCCAGTACTGATATATTTAAGATGTCATTCAATAATTAGTACAGTGGCGTGATTATTGTTCAACTTGTGTCCCTGTTTAAAGTATCTCCATTTTGAGGACAACCCAATTATTGATCGACAAAAAAAAATGAAAGAAGTATTTTGCTATATTCCTGTAAATATTGATAATCTATTACACAAATTGTAATGATGTGTTGATTTTAATGTTTTTATAAACATTTGAAAGTGATAATGACGGTATTAGATTTTTAAAGACTAATCATTTTATACATCCAGATTGTAATCACATTTAGAAAAATATTTTGATATATTTGTTTCCCGTTCTTATCGTGATTCTTAAGATTGTTTCAACATTACTATTATTTGCTATAGTAACTCACAAAATCCAGTGCTGTAACCTATCCCACAACAGTTTTTTTCTGAAATAAACGTTTACGTTTGTTAGAATCAGTGACACTTTGTGGTCGTTTGTACTCAGTAGGTGGTTCTTTTGTTCCGTGAAATGCTGTGCTCCATTTTACCATATTGGGAGAATGATAGAAATTTCACCCACGGATCGAATGATATGCTATATTATTTCTTTTCAACACCCTCATACGTATCTCGAAAACTATTATTTACGCTTTCTGGGCCGTAATTTTTTTGTCTTTCTTAAGTAAAGTACACGGTTAAAGACATGAATATAAATAGTACTTTCGTTTTCAAATGGATAACGATTAATTCACTTGAGATTTACGACTCATGTAATTAATTACTTAAAACTACCATTCTAATAAAGTTTTTATTTATAATTATATTCTTGTATTTATAACTTTAATGTCTCTACGCGAATTTGAAGTATTTAAACACTTATTTCTCTAATTCTCCGTTAGGCACGCATGTATCTGTCAGATACAAGGATCAAAAAGTTTAAGTAAATCAAACACTGAAAGATCGTTTTTAAAAACCTTTTCAATATATTTTTTTCTAAATGATATACTTGTTCATGTGATAAAACTATGTATCAAAAACTTTTGATCACAATTTTTATCACCCCTTGTGACTCTACTAATTCTAGACTTGTTTCAGGCTGATATGTGACTTTCCAACGTTTATAGACTTATTTTATGCTTTCAAATGGTTCTAGATTTGCGTAAAGTTAAATATACGACACTCAAGTGATTAAAGACCTATGACAGGGTACATAGCTCTCAAATGGTTCTAGGACCATGACAAGCTAAACCTGTAGCTCTCAAATGATTTTGACTTGTGTTGAACTAAATATTTGGTTTTCAACCAGTACTTAAAAATCTTTTCGTTTTATTGAATCATCGAAAAGATGTATATGTGCTAAATGACGAAGCTAAAAATCCTCCTTAAAAAAACTCTAATAATTATTATTGAAATTATTTTCCAAAAGCAATCAAATGTGACAAATAGATAAGCCAATAGTTTACTCAGCAATTATAAAGTGTTTAGACTTTATAGAACTCACAGTTAGGGTCATAATAGTTGTTTCACAATGTCAAGTGGGTTTTTAATTACTTATTCGAATGTTCTTCATCAATTTAGTGACTAGTTCAAATATTGTCATTCAAATTTTTAAGTGTATTTTAATGGAAATACATTTGACCACCCCATTGTTTTCAAAAAGTTGATTTTTATTTCCTTTACCCTATTATGCAAATTTTTATTGAAAATATTAGAAGGTATCGTATCAACATTAATAATTCATTGTTTAAACCCCATTATAAAATCTAAATGTTGTAAACTTTGTAAAATAAATCCTTGTCTTAGTTCCATACCAAATTATAGGCTGTCTTTGTATAAAGCAGGTTAGCCAGTGCTGCCACATTTCCTATTACAACGATATTGCTACACTCTATTAAGCAATTATTTAATTTAAATTTTAAATGTCTCCATAAAATCTTTAATACTAATTTATATGAATAAATTGGCAATTTAGCATATAGACTAACGAGCCATTTGTTCATAACAAAAAAGGTTGGTAAATTGTGTATCTCACTAGATCCCAAATCTAAGTTGAACTTATACCGAGAGTTGCTACTTATGTTTTGAGATAGACAAATAAAAACAAATATTTATAACTTGATATGGCTTTATTGTTTTTCAAAATAAGGTCAATACACTTTTGCGTTCGTTTGAACCAATTGTCGAATCATTTTATTCATTCCTATTGAGGTTCCTCCACAACATATGATATGAACGTATCAACCGCTTCCTCAGGTGTAAAAAAATGTTGACCTCGCTATTTATTTTTAAATTATCAGTTTACGCACAACATCTATGTTTTTTGTCACAACAGTCGGACGACCTTCACGAAATTCATCCCGTAGCGAAGTGCGACCACTATTGAATTCGGAAAACCAACTTAAATAGCACTCGTATGACAACACGTTCTGAATACGTTCACCATTAAAAATGTCAAACTTTACGATGACAATGTCAGATTTGACATATTCATATCAGTGTTGCCATTCTCAAAACTGCAACCCTCGTAGAATCCTATTGTAAATATGAAATTTTAAAAAATTTTGCTTAGTTAATTTAAGAGGTTATGTGCTATTATGAGATATAATTAATCAATTAGTATTACATCGACTCATTTCAATTACTTGTAGTATGACTCAGGTTAATTTTTTGATATTCAATTTTTTTTCTATTACAAATAAAAGTAAAATTCACTTTGGAGGCAAATTTGGCATCGAGTTCATCCAAACAAAGAAAGATTTATGTTTAAAAATAAAAATTGGGAAGCGGTTCACGAAATAGATGAAATCTCTTTGAAAATAATTATTTTCAAAGAGGTGAATTTTTCATTCTTTAATAGACAGAACAATCAGAAAAGGGGAAGAAAATATTATTTTTTTTTCAGAACCCTTTTGAAATAATGTGGCACAAAATCATTATACACCAAGATAAACTAGGATCTTCTTTCTTATTGGCAAAGCATTCAGTTATTTTAGGGTTCAGTATTGAGGACACTAGTTTATAATCAAAAAGAACTTTAATAAAAGTCCTGTAATTGTTTTTTAAAGCGCCTTATACTCCAGGTATCCAAGTTATCTAAAAAACTGATTCAGTTTCAGACACCCAGTAGCAACAAGCATTGATATATTTTTTTAAATTATAGCTCTTATTTAGTGAAGATCCAACAGGCAATACTGGAGACTTTTAAGCCCGATCCAGACTCTCCACGAGGATACTGAGGGAACGTGAGCGCGAGAATGTGAATGGAACGTTCTTGTCCTCTCGCCTTCCCTAGTCTCTGTCGCTCCGCTCAGTGTTGATATTTTTGCGCGAATTAGAGATGTGAGAAGGAAAAATAACATATTCATATTCGAAAAATGAAAAAATAAAGTAGTAACGTTGATTTTGAACTATAAACTACGATTACTGATTTAGCGACTCGATAATTAACTCTCATTTCTCAATCTTTTATTTTTCCATAGTACGAATTATATGAGTTTTTTCATTTTTTCTAAGAAAATGAACTGGATTTAAAGTGTATATCTTATGATAATGGAATATTTATATTGCACCCACATTATTTATTAATAATAATCGGTTTTTTTTAATATTCTAAACTTAATCCAACAAATATGTAGGCAGGTACTCTACCACATTAAACTCACGAACAATCCTACGTATTCGGTTTTTTTTTTCATTATTTCGTGATAAATAAATCTAGTGTTAAATTGTGAAATTTGACAACAGCGCTTCAGATGTTACGTTATTGTTGCTGTACCGACCTCGTCCCACTTCATGCTAGTTGGAGTCGACTACACACAACTAAAATCTTTAGTTCTGGGGAAGGCAGCCATGTGGAAGAATTATGTTTTTTTGACGATTTAATTTAAACTGTTATTACAAAAGTTTTTTATAGATATAATTTAGTTTGTTTTGAAATTGTAGTAAACAAATTACTAGAATGTTTATGATACGGGTACATTGTATATTTTATATTCATATTAACGATTATATCGTTGTTAGAACGTTCTCAAAACGTAATAAAATGAAATATAATGAAATTCTGTTTCATAATGAATCATAGTTTCATATGTTTTTTACTTTCTTATTAGTTTAAATTTATATTAACCTCGAAATATCAAATTATATGTACGATGTGCAACATCAGCGAAAAAAAAATATATTTAGACTTAAAAATTGTACAAACTTGTGCAGAGTAGACGTGAATTGATTCTCAAATACCCTCAACTTCTAATGATGACACAATAGGCTCATGTTTTCATAACATATGTAGCGATGTAGCTACCATACTGGAGTGAGTAAATAAATGTGTATTAGAGGTTACATTGCAGTGTAATTTTAAGATTTATTGTGCATACAATTTTCAATGATTTCAATATCTACAGCTTGGCTTCTAGTTCCAGTGTTTAATTTGTAATATCTCTAAATCTCAACCACACCACCTAGTGTTCGGGAAAGATCAAAGCGTGAGTGATTTTGGGCGAGTGTTTTATTTTCTCGTCCCTAAGGTGCTCCCTACCTATTCACTTGCTAGCCTTCTTCAATTTCTACCACTTTATTAGTATACTTAGCTTCCACCTGCACTCATATAGCTGCTGTTATCACAAATTTTCTCTCTGTGTGATTGGTTTTCTTTTGTATAAGGGATTCGTTCTGCTCTTCAAAATGTGAAACTACCATTGAGTTCACCAGGCGTACAAAACACTAGTATTTATGGAACTTCCCCCCCCTGTCTTTTTCAAGAGCCAGTGTCTTGTCCAGATTCGTTTTGGCATATTTCATTTTAAATCTCATCCATCTGGTTAGGTTAGGTTTGACCGAGACTGAACAATCAGAAACGGCAGATTTTTTGTCTGTTCAATATAATGCAGCTCTCTAGTTGAACATGGACATGTTCATTTAATGGAATCCAAAGGGATTTTAAGAGGACATATCACTAAACTTCGAACTATTTAGTCATTTGTAACACGCTGCAACAGTAATCAACTTTTAATGCAATTTTGACTGATCGGCGGCCGACAATGGAGTAAACAGAAAGTTAGCTTCCCGGACCGCATGAAACAACAGCTCAGATTGAAAACGGAGTCGCAACGGTCGCTCCACTTCCCACACCACATCTACTCCCACCCGATCTGTTGCTTATCATCATAATGACTGAACAGCTGCCCACTACGCGATCCGTTTCCGACTCCATTCAGATCATCGCTGCTTTTAGTGACCTGGTGAAAATTTTCTTTGATTATTTATTAAACATTTGTCTAATAATATGAAGATACGTGATTTTATTAAAAAATTCCCTACTTATTAAGTCTATGTCGAAGTAAATAACTGTTACGTGATTGGAAAGATACTAAACATTTAAAACCAGATGTTACATTAATTAGAACTTGTTTTTATTAACAATAATTGTATGGAGATGAATGATAATTATTTATTTGAATGAAGAGAATAATAAGGAAAAAGTACAAAAACAAAACTCAGAATTATTAATTTCGTTTACTTTACCAAAGGTATTTTTTTGGTATTCTAAATGTAAATTTCCAAAGGCCAAAGGTGCTAATACATGGCAGGGTGTGATCTAAATTTCATTTTTGAAAGATTTATATCAATTAAAATATAACGTCAAAGCTTTTTTCAATTAAAATCCTTTCAAATATTGTAACAATGAATTAAATTATCGTAATAATTAACCTTATTTTTCTCGGATTTTTTACAAATTCTATGCACTAAACTAACTCGAATCTATATCGTCCAATAGCTAGATTGCCACATGTTAACTCATGGCTTTCTGCAAATGATTTTACGAGGCATATTTTTTAAGTAAGTACCATTTTGGAATTAAAAAAAGAAGTGCAAAGATATCGCAATAATTTTATTTTTACATGAAAGCCTGTACCTTAATCTACTTTTCTACATAATTTCCGTGAATATTGAGGCACTTGTCATAACGTGGCACCAGTTTTTGAATACTCTCCTTATAAAATTCTGCTGCCTGACTTGTTAACCACTGTATCACAACTGTTTTGACTTCGTTATCGTCTTGAAGACGCTGACCGCCCAGGTGTTTCTTCAAGTGCAGGAACAAATGGTACTCGCTGGGCGCCAGATCAGGGCTGTAGGGAAGATGATCTAGAGTTTCACATTGAAAAGATTTGATGAGATCTTTGGTTCGATTAGCCACATGTGGACGGGCATTGTCATGCAGCAAAACGATATCCTTACTCAACTTGCCAAAGTCACTACTTTGGAAGTATCAAAGAGCTTTGACTCCTCTGTATTTTATTCTGAGATCTCTGTATTACGTTTAAATTATACTATTCGGAACAATCTCAGTGCTTTATACAGTGTCTAAATTAGCTCAACTGTGTGCTTGTATAAAACCATATTATTGTATTTGGTCAACGAAGGAGTATGATCGAGTAGCCAATACATTTTTTTAAAACTTTATATCTACTTTCTGTTTTTTCATCTTTCATCTGAGTTCAACGAATTACTTGATATAACGAATATTTACTAGTTCCACTCCGAGTTGTTATATCGAGGTTGCACTGTACTTTGCAGTATTGTAATATGGTATTTGGATATTATTTAGACTAATGGGATTATGCATAACTTCTCGGAAACTCTTATCGGGTTAACCGGATCATGATCTGATTGTTCGGAAACTAATCCATTTCCATCTTGATCGGAAACTGATTGAGTTAATCGAGTCGTGGTTATGTTATGATCCTTTCTACCCTAGTAAACCAGAGAGTAAACGCGATCAGCTGCCGGATTATTTTATTTGTCTATGATTTTATGATCTTGAATGGCTGTCTAATATTAATTCTCATAAGTCAGTGTCGCACTGTTATAAGTAACCGAGGTTTTTATACTTTTCGGCCATTCACCATAAAAATAGCTTATTAGTATGAAACTTTAGTGCAAAATCAGTGTAAGGTGTTAACTAGTTGATAAATGGTCAATAACAATGATTAAACATGTAGAAACTACAACTGAATAAATATCATGGAAGAATTAATGCGCAAAAATTAATGAAAATCAGAACTTCTTATAGATTATATTTTCAATTTGATAATTCTACCGAAAATTGAACGCTGCGTTCGGAAACTGTGGTCTAAATATGGTCCTGCATTAGAATATTCACAATCAGCTAGTAGGTGATCTACCTGGACCCGGGTTATAATCTCCGAAAAGTCCTTGTAGTGGTCGTGGAATCTTACTACGCTATTGCCCGAGATACATTTTCAAATGGTCCTAACCGCTTTGAGACATAGATGTAAATTAAAGAAGTTCATTGTTTTCCCTAATTGCTTTTTACTACTTCATGGACTGTCTTTCCTGTCTCCTTATCGGGAGATCGTACAACCTTGACTGTTATTGCTTGTAGCCTTTGTATTCGGATCAATACCAGAAATTTCGTTCTTGCGTTTTGGATCTTCTACTTCTTTTGGAATTTAGTCTTTGTTGGAAATTTATTGTTTTTTGCATTATTATATCATAATCATAATCTTCCTGTTGCTGTTGTTACTTAAAGCATCGGTATATGAGAATTTTCCAAGAATCAAATTATTATAATTAATTAGCTCCAAAACTTTTAAGTAGCACATAATTTTCAAATGTATCCACCTTTATTATTTTCATCTTCTCCTATATTTTTGATTATTATAGATTTCGTATTGTTATATATGGATCAGATCTCCATCGATCCTCCATGTGAAGTTGTTGTTGTGTTTAGATGTAACAATTTTCTTAAAAAATACGCAAAAATACGAATACATAAATCGATTGACAAGACAAATACATACGTACCATTCTCAGAATTCCAACTTAACAAAACTTGTTTTATTGATTTTGTTTGCGACGATAATGTGAAAATCTTGTTTAAATAAAATGTTGATAAATCTAAGAAAATTTGACTAATCGATTTATGAAAAAAAATGTGAATTTTAAAACGTCTCTGTTTTTAAGAAGAATAATATGAAATCATCCAAATATTCTATAAATGCAAATTATATTTTGCAATATTATCAGTTTCATCTTTTATAGTTACTGAATAATATATCATATGAAGTTGGAATTTATATCAAAGATGATAAGATACTTGAAATATTTATTGTTTGTATGAAACACTGCGATTGCCCACATTGGACAAACATAATTGAATTCATTTTCCAGTCCAGGTCCAGTAGATCTCTCAAGTTGCTTTATAAATGGCTTTACTTAAAACATAAGCATGTTGGGATAGCACACAAAAATTTGGTTAAAAAAAATAGAAATTGCGTGAAAAGTGTTGTTCTGCTTAATTCTCCCACGCTCCCAGGATGTCTTCTCTAACACTCAGGGAGTATTTGGACAATAAGTTGAGTGAAGTTGCCTCCTTTCTTTGCACCTTGAAGATTGATCATCTTGCGTTATACCCAACAAAGTTTTGGTCTGTTGCATACCGGTGGTATCCAGTCACCTGTTGAGACAACTGTCTCTTGAACATTTGATAAAACTATCGAATATATACTTTCATTTCTCCGAACACCAGAATGTCCAGGGACCTGCACAAATTTTCACATATTTGTTTCTCGAAAGCTTTTGAAGCTCCACGATTCAGCTCTGTACCAATTTAGAGGTGATAATCACCGCTCCAAAAGCCTTCCCTTTATCAAGGATATTCTGAAGATTATTTTGAATAAAAAAAATGTCTTTTTATTCCTTTTTTCTTTCAAAGTTTTACATAAATTTATACTATGTGATTACAGTTGTTATTTTCATTATTTTAATATTTGTTATGAAGCTGGCACATAAACCAATTTTAATTTCAATTTCCAAATTCAAATTTGTATTGAACTTTTAGTGGTTTGAGACTTTCAAAAATCTCTTGATTTCACATAGTAATTTTTTTTATTTTATATTCGATTATTATTATTGAATCTTTCACTTACCAATAAATATATTACTTCCTGCATCATCAAGAAGTGTAGTCCCGTGGTTAATGTAGTTTTCCGATAATAATGACCATTGTAGGTATCATAATTTGGTAATTTTACGTGTTTTGTTATCAAATTACGCAGCGCAGTTTGACGTTTGTAAAAAATTGATTGTACCGCTGTAGCATTTTACGCAATACATACAAACTTGAATACATAAAAGGGAAGAAATTTTGAAATGTTCTTTCAATGGCCTTTTTGGGTGTTGTGTTTTTTAAGCTATTGTCCGGTCCAAATAGTCTGTTATAGTTTTTTTTTGTTTTGTTGGATTGTTGGACACAATATTGCATTAAAAAATTCTAAACTTGGTTTTTTGGATACTTTTTGGTGAACCATTGGCACTCTTTTCAGTTCTCACTCAGCCTTTTCCCGAAAAGGAATCATTTTTTGACGAGCTTTCTGTCCAAAATTAAAGTAGAGAAATTTTTTCTCTCATGTTTTAACGTGAGAGCACGCCCAAAAGGGGACATATTTCTTTTTCTGGTGAATTCATTCATTTTATTATATAATACAATTTATATAACATGAAAATGCATTGTTGCTATATATTTTTCTTTGGAATACTATATTATGAAATGAATTGTCTAAAAAAAGGAGATGATGTTATAAAGATTCACTTATAGACGAGGTAAGCAATCTGTTCATGTTTTGTTAAATAACCATCGGTTTCCAAAGAACTGTTACTTCCTCTTCCATCTGTTCATCGGTCGTGCCTAATAAACAGAAGATATGAGTTTTTACATTCATATTATTTTAGTAAACAAATGTTACATACTTTTTTTCTCTTCTCATTGTTTACTTATTCACATAAATTATTTGTTTGATGTAATCAATTAACAAAATTAAGTATAACGACAAAGGTAAATTTGACTAAATTTGAAAACAAAGGCCACTTTTGTGCAAAAAAAGTTATCTAATGTTTATTTTCTAGTTATATTCCGAAAACTCAAAAAATTGCTAATATTTTTTAAAAAAAAGTTGGTCAAAAATCAAAGTTTAAGTTCGCAAACTTCCAATTCCTGTTCAGTGATCTAAAAACCATACAAAAATTGAAAAAATCTCTTCCGTTTTTTCCGTCTGTCTGTAGCAGTGATATCTCCTCATAGGAAGCATGTAACGAGCTAAAGTTTTTTTGCATTTAATTCTTGTATAGTTGTAGATGTGCCGAAACGAAAGAAATTTTGGGCGCTATTAAAAATAAATTAATTACTTTAGTCAAACTGTGATTTTTTCCATACAAAATTTCAATCAAACGTACTATATCAACATAAAATTGTGTTAAATCATGATAATGTCATCTTTGTGGATACCTTAATTGAGACCTCTCAACAATCACCAAAAATTTTTTGAAAGCTAGTCTAACATCGATTTAGTATTTTCAGGAGAAGCCACAACAAATGCAAACACAACAATCGGAGTGCTTGCAAAATTGAAACTTTTATTATTTATGAATCATATTTTTCATTTCATAAACCAATTATTGTCAAGAAATAATGACAATATAATTATTAAATAAATGGAATTATTGATATCTTTTGTTTTATTTTTATGGAATGGAAACTTCCTTTCATAAGAGAACGTGATGACTTTTTTTTACTTATTTTTCTTATCCATGGATCTTCGAAGATTATATTTTATCAATATCCAACTATTTTACCAAATATTGCACCCATATTACCACAGTTGCGGTGGTATGAGGTTTTTTTGACTACTTTTCATTCAGCACCAAAACTCTAAACAGGCTTTATAATCAGGAACTTATTTTCGAAATGAAAAATTTATTATATCATTTAAAAATTGATAAAAAACGAATTATTCTCATATTGGTGAATGGTCATAGCGGCATTATAGGTAATGAGACGGTAAATCGCGACGCAAAAGAAGTTTGCAAATTAGAGGAGTGCTTAAACTGTCATGCTGATGTAATTAGCAAACATAAGAAATCTATTAGAATCGGATGGAGAGAAGATTACAATAACCTAAGCAAAACATCAGAAAGTCTCTATTTCCAGCTTCATCCGAATCTACCAAATAGCATTCCACATATAACAAATTTATAGTAAAGAATACACAGCAACAATAACGCGACTAAAATTAAATCATTGTTGTTTTCCGGTGCACCTTTATAAATTGGGTATTTCACAGTTGCCATTTTGCAGCTGTGACACCGTATAGATAAGCAATACTAATCATATTTTTCTTGTTTGATTGCAACTTTCCTCTTCCAAAAAATATTAGCTCTCTACCTGGAAAGCACAAATATAGCTGTTTTAGACACTGCAATGAACTTCTTTAAGGAAGAAAGAACAGTTCTTGAAATCATGCACATCGATTAGGTACAAAAAACTGTCTGATGCCATTCCTACTCTTATTCACGAACACATACACACGCGCAATTGAAACAGTGTATCTATGAATATTACGATGCAATGGGCTAGTATATTATAAAAAAACATGATGTTTACGAAATAATTAGAGTAATTTCAGTAAACTGAATTGTGGACATTCACTTGTTTTCCTGTAATTATACCATGAATCATGCAGGCGGTACCTGATTGTGGTACCTACTCGATTGTACCGAATCATAAAATAGGTTTTTTGTTTGTGTAAATCGTGCTGTTGGTTGGGGAACCATCCAAGCTTGACTGACGACGTTGACACGAGCTTATTGGTGTTCTAAAATATAGCAAGCCTTTTTATACCGAGAAAGTTAATAGTAATTTTAAATTTTTTTATTTTTACATCTTCTTTTTGACACTTTCATATTTACATACGTTTAAACACTATCGCTGTTTCTTTCAATTAAGTAATTTGTTTTAATTTTATATATATATATATATATATATATATATATATATATATATATATATATATATATATATATATATAGTATTACAATCTGATCAATGATTGATTCATGGCCACTTAACTTACTTCTATACAACTTTAACTAAGGTTTTACTCATTAGTAATCCTTACATTCTAATCACTTGACTAGGCTAATTTAATCGTGTAAACCAGAACTGCACTCCACTCTTACACTGACAATGTTAAACTAACTCAAAAGGTTTAGTTCTCTCGAGTCTACTGATCTGTTTCACATTGTCGAGGTGTTGGATTATTTCGTCATTAAGACTGGCTCTTGATAAATAGTCTAATACTCGAAGTAATAGTGTCGTCCCCGTGGATATCACTGTCTTCATAATACCAATGTTCTGGTATCTGGATTATTCCTATGTTATTCTACTTGAAACAACCCTAAATCTGAATTCCATTTATTCGTTGGGACCTAAGAAGATGTTTGGAAAGAAGTACTTAATTGTAATTTTACAGAGCAGAATTTCGTCCAAGCAGCCAGTATATTTTTCTAAATTTGATGCATAATTCTTCTTTTTTCTAGAAAAAAAAAAGTTTTTTGCTTTTCATGTTATGATAAGCGTCTTCTTCTTGGATTCTAAAAATTCTAATACAAATGTAAAAATTTCAATAGTTTTAGAAACTGTTTCGGCAGATGTTTGTTCACTTTGGATCTACCTACAGGAAGACAGTTGATCAATTGCTCTACTACATATGTTGTCCTATGAATATAGTTGAGTGTCTCGCTCTGAAGTCAAACTGATGAACCAGAAGCAAATACTAATTTCTCGAACGGTAGCGGTGGAATAGACTATATGATCAAAAAAGAGTTTCAGAATTGCTTTATCGAGGATCTTTCTAATTAAGTCGCATCCCTGAGATTTTTGAGAATTCATATTTACTAATGTCTGTTGCTGCTTCTTTTTTGGTAGGAAGTCTAATGTCGTCTTCTCTTGTATAATATTATTCCATTCTAGAGTATCTTCGTCTTGATGTGATTGGAAAGTTGTTTTAAGGTATTCACGGAATCTATTGGACCATCTGCATTTCTAATTGTTGGGATATACAAAATGAGTTTTCAAGTCCTTTTATTTGCGTCATTTGATTTTCAAAAATACTCTATACCTAAATGTTTTTCACTTATTTTGGAAATTGTTTACATCTTTTGTCGTTTGTTCAAATGCTTAGTCATCTCAATCATCAATGTGGTCAAATAGCCTTCTATCAATCATTAGCTGGTGACAATGTTTAACAAGCTTATTGAGTTTAATTCTCTTTAGTCTTTGAATATGGTGTTGGTAATGCAGCGGCTGTGAAATTATTTGAATAACAAAAATTTTGTTCTGTATATGGTATCACAGTTATGTTTGTTAATAAAAATTTTGGCAAGTATTCTTTGTAGCTTCAACATTCGATAGGTCTAATTTTCAATTCATACCTTTTGAAATAAAAAATTTCATCCAAAAATTATAATTGAAATCATTTTTTATAAAATATTACAATGCTCTGCCCCAACAGTGGAGATAAAGATATTTACACTGACAATTGGCTTATTTATATTGATCCATATATTACCTTCATCATGAATATCAAAATAAGGATAAAATCAACTTAGTTCCAATAAGAAAAATTAATTTTTTTCTTTGGTTCCCACATCTCAAATATATAGCGATAATCAATTGAATTTATTAGAATTTACAAAATAAAGCTATAAATTTCACTTAGTTATTTAGATCTTTTTTATCATTTATAGCTTCTTCGTTCTTATGAATGTGAACCATTTCTAATTTTCGTGAACTATTTTCGTTTATTAAATTCCGTTTCAAGAATTTTTGAATCATTATAATTGAATTTATGTTTTTTTGATATCTCATGGTTCGTTAATGCAGTTCCATTATTTTTATCGTATTGATGACCTCTTAGTCTATTTTCTAAATACAGAGATGTTTGCCCTATGTAGACAGCGTCAAAATTAGTACAAGGCACTTGATATATAATATTACTTCTTTTGTTTTTTGGTGTTTTAGATTTTGATTTAGTGAAATATTTGGATAATGTATCATGTCCCTTATGACTTATACTAATGTCATATTTATTGAAATAATTCGATAATTGTTGGGAAAGTCCTTGTAAATATGGTAAAGAAAAATGTTTTATGTTTTGATGTTTCGTTTCAGTTTTGTTTTTAAATTGATTGTAGTATATGTTTATCTTTTTCTTGAATATGTTATTTATCATTTTTGATTGCTTTTTGAATAGCTAAGCATCTAAATCCAGGATCTGATAGTTGGATACATCTATCAACCAAACTTATTATTACTGATCTTTTTTGTGACATAGGATGACACGAATTGAAGTTTAAATATCTTGAGACCTAAAATCAAGAACATTTAGTTGCATTAATATAACAAAAGGTCTAAAAAATAAGAAATTGAAGAAATATAGCTGCGCCAAAAATTATGCAAATGCGTTCGGCAGAATGATAATAAGATGACATAAATCTATTTGTCTGATGGCTATTGAAACGGACGGTGTCAATGAGAACGAAATTTTATTATTGCGTCCTGATTTTGTATTGATTTTTCGCAACTAAAATGTGAAATATAAACATGTTTAAATTTAGAAATCTGTCTGATGAATTTCATAACAAACAGACATGTAACATAATGACTCTTACATATTTAGGTATACTAAAATTTCGGTATTTCACTCATAACTGTATTCAGATATTAATGACTGAAGTCAAAATTTCTATTTTATGGAGACATATTATAACTAATATAGAAATTTTGATTTTTTTTCTCTCTCTTTTATTTCCTTATCGACTGGTTTCTCTTCTTTTGTAAACGACAAAACTACAAATTGCATATTAGTTATAATTATAATTGATAGTTTTAATATCGAATACTCTCTTTCACTTCAGGTGATAACCTAACATGGACGATCTATGGTTATTATTAACGGTCTTATTTTTGATCCCATATATGAGACGCTGCCCCATGTCTTCTAGGTTAGGTTAGGTTGGGAGGGGTATGGGAGATTCGTTACGGTTCCACCAAACATGTCCAAATTTACTCAATGGAATTGCGATCCATTTGCTTTGAACATCTAATTAATTGTATACTACTGTGTGTGGACGCGCATTTTTCTGTATCAAAAAAATGTGACTCAATAGAAAGGGCAACTAGCACACCACTTAAAATGTTGCATGAAGCGTCTCTTTGTCTTACTCTAACCTTCTAACCAATGAACGTAGTTTCTTAAAACATTTAAGTCAGACAGTTGAGACTGGACCTCGAATCGGAATACGCGATGTTAAATTAGCCTCCAGGAAACATTAACAAAATGTTTCGGCGGAAATTCGAATTTTCTAAATGTATTGTAAGCTTCTTCATATCACAAATCTAGTTTAATCTTGAATATAGCTCTTGTAAGCGTTGTGATATGATATCTGCCATGTCTAAGTCTTCTAGAGCCATCAGCAGTTTCCTTGTATCTTTGTATGATTTAAGATGCTGATTTATAGGGCACACCTTATACCTATATTGCGATAACTAGCTAAAGTAAAAAATAAAATCAGTCTGATTTTCATGACGAAATCGTCAAAATGTGGTACAGACGTTTTTTTTTGTATAAAAACTTTCATGAAACTATATTTTTTATGTAAATTGGTTGACACCTTTTGCAAGTTGTTAGGCATTGACTAAATTAAATTGATAACTATAATTATTAGAAAAGAATATTATTTCCCTATCTCATTTTAACTATGTTGTGATGAATATCATACACTTTTCCATTCGAACATAAAGTCCAACAAAATCGAAGTCAAATTTGCTCCAAATTAAATGTAATATATTTGTTCAAACTTTAACACTTGGCATGTCAACATTAAGAGGTTCACACGTGCACATAAAATCTTCTTGTTTGCCCCTTGAATATACATTGTATCGATCTGTCTGTTCATCTGGTTCACGCCGTGGATTTTATCAACCATAAAATCGTTATTTTGTTTATAGTTTATATTTCAAAGCAAAGGTTTATCATTTATCAAAATAGTGAAGTTTGTTGAAATTCCTTCTGCTTGATTGGAAGTAAGTTCATGAACATACTGGCCTTAGTTAATAATAGACATAGGCTTGATTATTGGTAAGAGAAAAATACTTATAGCCTTTTCTATTTTGAGCATATAGGACGTTGAAAAATCTCAAACTTTTCAAACGGCTCATCTAGTTAAATTATGTGTCAAATCATCCTGTATAAAGCCAAATCTAAAATGAACAAAGGCATGTAGAAAAAAACTTCATTGATAATTATAGTAATTTATCGTAGAAAGAGTTAAATTTCAGTTTAGTTACACAACAAACTCGACGACAACTGACCTAGTTCCAGTAGTTCGAATTACCTCATCGATCTTTTACATTTTTTACTCGACATACTGAACTAATCTCCTAATCAAATTAGCCCAATTCGTATCGTGACGTCACATAGGTATTGCACCCCACATTTAATTGAAACCACCCGCATATGAAGTATCGCACCCTCTAGTGAATAGAGCCTTAATGACTTAAGTTTATTAGGAATCTTTTATTCTTACTTGTTTATTAAACGATAAACTAAGACAAAAATTCATTCATTTAATATTCAAGGAGTTCTGGGATAGCTGAGACGACTATTGTAATAGATAAAAAAATATTTCAATATTGATTTTTTGAGGCTTAGCCCTGCTTGATAGAGATTAGTTTCTAACAATTGAAGTTTTGAAACATCAAATCATCAAAATCCATTTTTTGTAAAGTGAATTATCTTTAAAGTATCTTTTATGTGTCAAATATGAAAAAAGCTATTGGGAAAATTTGAAATTTGTTTTCACATTATTGATTAAAAAACCGTTTCGTTTGAATTTCAGGAAGCTACATTACTTTCTGGTCCCTATTTTAATTTCGTTATCTATTTGTTGTTTAATATTTGAACTTATATTCAGTTGCAATCGTGTCCAATCACTCAAAAAATATATCAATATACATTTCATAGATTCTGCAATATCATAATAAAAAAAGTTTTGTCGCAATGTAGATTTAATGTCACCTTTTTTAAGCAATCAACTGAACAGCTGAATTGAAAAAGTTTTTGCTGAAAATATTAATAGTTCACCAAGTAATTTCCAAAGTGTCCTGAAATGATTTCCTCGGGGAGCGGAATTTATCAAGGTGACGTGTTTTTCTGATAATAGGAGCACGACACATCATTCCATAAAATGTGTTAAAGAAGCACTATTCCAAATTTTGATTAAAACTTTGACTTAATTCTAAATAATCAATAAATATTACACCTTGGTGTAATACACTGTATATTATGACATGACGTTTCATTAAACTACAATGACACGAATTTCGTTAACCATTTCTGGGGTAGTCACGGTTAATGATAGTCCCAGACGTTCAGCATTATTCGTATTCATATGATTAACATTGTATGAGACGGAGTACTTCCGATATAATTTTTTCGTAACTTTTTCTCAATTTCTCTAATACATTTGTCTATATATTTTTGTCTATATTTACTCAACAAAATGAAATCAGTTTTCTTTACATGAGGATGGAAACTAATCAGATTCATGTGAAATTTTGACAGATAATATTGAAAACATGGCGGAAACTAACAACATAGTGAAGATGAATTTACTTTTTCATCAAACCGACCTCATGGACAAAATTTCTACAGGTCGTCTAGGCAATAGAAAATTAAAACTAATAATTAGAGATCATTGAGTTTGGAAGTTTTAATTGTGTTTTCTGTTACTAAACTTTTTTAATATTTCATAATTAGTCTTGCTTTTTGAAGTACGTAACATTCAAGGGAAAATTTTATCATAAAAATAATAACAAATTTCTCTCATAAACAAACTAATTATATTTTATTTTATTGTTTCAGGTATGTAGAAAATTTTATTTTTACCAATAAATGTATATAGGTAAGAAAAAAATTTAAATTTTATATATTTATAAACCTACCCGCATTTCAAATCAATCGAATACCAATAATTTTACACTTAAAAAGAGGGCTACTGAAGATGTCGCTGGATAGTAGTCACCATAATAAAGAATTCTGAACGTATATGAAGGAAATTGTCAAAACATCAAAACTGATTCGTCATAATTCCAGCTTAATACAAGGGTTATCTGAAATGTTTCCGACCTAACAAGAAAAGATACATTTTTATCCATAATCATTTATTTTTCCTAATATAGTTTTCTTTTAAGCTAGCGATGCTCCAACTTCAAGTTTAGAAAACAGCAAAAGTCGCTGGAGCCAGATCTGATGAATACGGTGGGTGGTCAACCAAAATGAAGTGCAATTTTAGCCATAACGATCACCAAAGTGTGAAAATTGCGTTATTCTTCCTATTTGAATTATGAAAACGTATTTTAAATACGTTGTTGATTATTTTGACCTACTTCGGTCTTTTTCAAAATATGTCAATATTCATATGTTGTTTTAAACTGATCTTCATGAGGAACTAGACCTAAAATCAAGACAAATTATAACGAAAAACAAATGAAAGGTCTAAGATATAGAAAGTTTCATGAAATTCCGATTCTATCAGATTACGCAAAATCTAGTGCTAAACGATGGGTTAACGAAAACAATTGATAATAATTGCCTCGAAATTTTTAAACACTATTATATAAATGAAGAACCTTCAAAGAATTGTAGAGTTATAGTAGAATTTTTTTTAAGTTAGATGTTTGGCAAGGGTGACAGGCGAAGAAAGCGTACTAATTAAATTAAGTAGTGTAAGGGACTAACAACTATTATAAGCAATTATAATATATAGCCCACATAAGTTATTAAATAAAAATAGGTTAGATTTAGGTTAGGTTTTCGTTGCCTATCATCACATTCCGCTGTCTCAAGGGTCAGGCCTTGTCTCGCCCTCGTTAAACATCAAGTTGGTGGGTTGTATACAATTTTCGCTAAACTCCAACTGTACGGAATCGTCTTGTCTTAGGTTTAAGTATTTCAGAAAGTATGTTTTCGTTAATGAATTCTATGTGGACTTATAACAAGGATGGAATGAAAACCAAAACTGTTGGTGCAATGTTGGAAGTCAAGTACTACATGGATACTTGCTTTGTTTCATAAAGTATTAGCAAACGAAGAATTATTAAAACAATTAATATCTCTGCAAAGTATGACTTTAAGTAATGTTGTGAAAATTATAAATGTGTATTACCACATAATAAATACTAGAAATTTAACTACTCTAAAAAAAAGACATCAGTGGTAGACTCGGAGCTATCCAGTTTTATTAGTCTTATGTTTAACAGCATTATACTAAGTTCCAAATTGAACACATTTCATTTGTGACATATATCAAGTAATGAAACACTGATTTGGATTTGTTATATTACACACGGTATATTAATATTGATCACGAAAATAATTTCAACTGGTTGGTTAATCATTTGCAATAAGTTGTTACCAATTAGATTCTTTTAAACTGACAACACCGCTTCGATTACGTTTTAATACCGACCCAACAACCTACATCACCAAGATCGTCTTTTGCATCACATCTTTTTTCTCTTTCTACGTATAGGTAATGGTCGTATGTTAATCACATTCTTCATCTTTGTTTCTCCGCTATTATGCACGTCAGCTATGATTTGCACGCCATGCGGACACACTTTCCGTTTTGTTTATACGAAGTTTTACTTTTTACTATAGAGATGGATATGAAAATGTTATTTGCTCAGTGACTGACACGTAACGATAAAAATGAATATTTTTACATTACTGAAAATAAATTTTCAATATGCTTAAACATTTAGTTCGGTTACCGAAGGTCTCTGCTTATACAGATTTGTTTTTAATTTCATTTTCAGACTCTAGGTTAAAGAAACTTGGCTTTAAATAGTGAAATAAAAATTCATTTCTGATGTCTAAACTATTACCTTAAATATGCAATGTAAAATAATTCGTCTTCCGGAGCTAGTTCGGCTTCGACGAAAAGATGAGATACACAACGCAAGTAAAAAAAATTCTTCTCCATCTTTTTGATCAATATATGTTTACTCGTATTATTATTTTGACCCCTTTTTTTTTAAGTAATAAATAACATGTTTGTTATTGCAAAATATGTGGACCAGTTTCCAAATAAAAAAAGCGAAACATATTTCAAACACGTGCATATGAAGTCGAGTTTATTTAGCGGCAATTCCCATGGTAAAATAGGTCAATATGTGTTGTCTAATAAACAGAATGAGTGACCATTTTTGCAACAAAAGAGTAGGTATATTTCATATGCCTGAAATTGATATGTGTGTCGACATAACATTGTAGCGGAAACAGCAAATCTAAATTCTCAATAGAGACACGTTAAAAAAACACACACGACGATTTTAATACTTTGAAATTTTTCAATCATTAGCTGCACTACAGCAATAGACCAACAATACTATACTATAAAAAATAACAGTGATATTTGAATATTTCAACACGATAGAATTTTTTTTGTCTTTATATCAGTGCAGTTGTTGAAGGCTCGTCTGTAATATTTCCTTAATTATTCATTCCTAAGAAACAATGGTACAATTCTGAATATGTCTCTTGAGTTTGTTTATATATTTTTAGTTAAAAAATTTTGGTAATTGCCACGAGATACAATTATTATTATAAAAACAATTCTAACCTAATTCGTGCTTTATGTACCAGTCGTTTTCTTAACAAAACGATAAAATTATGATCTATAATTCTCAGGAGATAGGTTTCAGGTCATAAATATGGCCTTAAGTAAAAATTATCACATTTCTCTTCAATGATCTAATAAGAAGTCCTGGAGGAATTGAAGAACCAGCATTGATTGAATAAGATCGCATTAATCAAGGCTAATTGAAGGCTACTACCGCCTTTAAATTTGCCATTTATAATTGTTCATCGTTATAATATATATCACGTATTTCTTTACAAAATTGTTAATCTGTGCAAATAGTTTAAACTTCCTCTGTTGTAACCCTCGTTTTTCTATTTCTTCTTTGTCTTTCGATTTCTGTAGTTTGCATGTACTCTGGTTTTATAGGGGTTTTATAGGTATATGGTCTAACAAGCTACAATGCCTTCTTCACTGTCGATGGGCTTTTTTCTTGAATCTCTCGTTTCTAAATTGGTTTCTCATTGAGTGACGATTACTTTACTTTTATTTTGTATTTTTATGGTTGAGATATCTCACCTCTTTTTGAAGATTGTTTATTTCCTCATCAATTTCTATTTAGGCCCAGATATTCCTTTCTTGTTACTTGTTTTAATTCTTGACAATATTTTTCCACCAGAAGAAGCTGAAGTATATATTATACACATAGGAAATATGTTAACAAGATTGAATTTATAAATATGTATTTTTTGAAAACAGATTTTAAATGACTGGACCCAACTTTGTGAAAAGAATACAATTTATTTACATCTTTATTATAGTTTGACAGAATGTATGATGGTGAATTATTTCGGGAGCAATGGACACTTTAAAATACCCTCATTTAATAACATATACGGTAATAAACGAGTCTTAAGTTCATTCCCTGTGTTGCTATCTACTGTTCAAGTCGTTAATGGAGATCGTTTAGCGATTTTTTACATAAAATAATGTTTATTCATCATTTTTAAACCACTTGTTTACGTCATAAATCATTGTTTATTGGTTACCAGAGAATTAGTATGACTAACGTCTTTTTTTTGTAAATTTTATCATGGATGTACTACAATAAATAAGCTTTTTTTCATGAATAAATATTTTATTTTTCTTGTACCAGAAAAAAATATTGCCTATACAAAATTAATGGAATTTTACAAAAAATTAAAAATTTTAACATTATACATATTGATTACGTCACTATTAACTGATAATTATTTCAATTTGTCATAATAGAACCGGTATCATTTATTTCTAATCAACAGCAAAAGTAATAGCGAAGAAAACACCAGCATTTGACGTAACACACATCAATTTGTTAAATGGTTTCTTGTCTAACTCACAAGTACTTGTTAAATTTCATAGAATGTTAATCATTATAATTACGATAATTATGAAATTGTCCTATAAATTGGATATATTGTTTTATTACGAAAGTGGTCAAACCTAAACATAGAATTCACATATTAATACAATATACACTCGTGAGCAAAAAAAATCGATTCAGGCGACATCTCAAATCGCTGACAAAAAACTGAACACGAATTTGTATTTTTCTTTTTAAAATCTTAAAGCTAATGGTATTACCTTCGAAACGATATGTAATATTGTGATGTTTCTCTTGCTTTCACAGTCCAATTAAGGGTAACTGATCCTTATAAAAGGTTATATCACCTGACCCACTATTATCATTTAGCCATTAAACATCCATCGATATACATCTCCGTTAACAACAAACAAGAATTCTACCTGAAAATAAAAACAGCAAGCTCAATAGTCCCAGAGCTGGCTACAAAAAACAGGGTCGATAAGGTGCGCGCCATTTCAGCTTGTAAACTGGCGGTTCCCACTTAATACATCACCGAACGCCACTTCTTAAGGTCAGCACAGGTCCGATATGAAAATGCCAGCCGGTTTTCCCGGACGAAAAAATTGGCTGAAAAACCTCATAACGGGCGCGCGTGAAACCTTTAGTAACGTGGGGTTCAAACCTCAAATAAGAGCGGTGTAATAGTGCAAGAAGTTTTGCAGGCCGGAAAACCCTCGTAAGAAGTGATCGAAAGTGTCGGAAAACTCATATGAAAAACCTCATAACGTGCGCGCGCGAAACTTTTTTATTAGGTTTTTTGGGTCTCAACATGTGATAGCGCAAGAAGTTTTGCGGGCCGGAAAACCCCCGAAAAAAATTGAAGAAAATCGGCGTATATTTGAAATGAAAATTTTTCATATTCGGCTTAATGGAAAATTATTTTTGATGTCTCCATTCAAAATACCTGTTTGAGCTACCCGAAATTAAAAAAAAAATCATCAAGATACGATGAAAACTCGCTGAAATATAATCATTTTTTATCGCGCGCGTGATTTTACAGCGCTTACTCATTTTCCACCTACTCGAGCCGCCGCTAACAACGCAAAAACGGGCTTCTAATTTTTTTTTTAATTCATTTACTGCGTCAATTATCAAGTGATTTTGATCAAATTTTTTTTAAAACTTCTGGGATTGGTTATACTTTTTGATAAAGTTACTCAGTATTGAGTAACGGCTCGTGATGCCCCAAGAAACCTTGAGGAACGTTGAGGCAAGATGATAATCTCGGCGCTCGCCTCTATCATTGCGAAAATGCGTTAAAGTATTTACTCATCTAAAGTGCGCAACAGATATAACATGATTTCTGATTACCAAGAAGGTTTATCCAATCACCACATTGCCCTTTGTCTGAATATGTCACGGGGAGGCGGATAGTTAAAAAAAATTTGATCAAAATCACTTGATAATTGACGCAGTAAATGAATTAAAAAAAAAAATTAGAAGCCCGTTTTTGCGTTGTTGGCGGCGGCTCGAGTAGGTGGAAAATGAGTAAGCGCTATAAAATCACGCGCGCGATAAAAAATGATTATATTTCAGCGAGTTTTCATCGTATCTTGATGATTTTTTTTTTAATTTCGGGTAGCTCAAACAGGTATTTTGAATGGAGACATCAAAAATAATTTTCCATTAAGCCGAATATGAAAAATTTTCATTTCAAATATACGCCGATTTTCTTCAATTTTTTTCGGGGGTTTTCCGGCCCGCAAAACTTCTTGCGCTATCACACCGCTCTTAGTTGAGACCCAAAAAACCTAATAAAAAAGTTTCGCGCGCGCACGTTATGAGGTTTTTCATATGAGTTTTCCGACACTTTTGATCACTTCTTACGAGGGTTTTCCGGCCTGCAAAACTTCTTGCACTATTACACCGCTCTTATTTGAGGCTTAAACTGCACGTTACAAAAGGTTTCGCGCGCGCCAGTTATGAGGTTTTTCAGATGAGTTTTCCGACACTTTCGATCACTTCTTACGAGGGTTTTCCGGCCTGCAAAACTTCTTGCGCTATTACACCGCTCTTATTTGAGGTTTGAACCCCACGTTACTAAAGGTTTCACGCGCGCCCGTTATGAGGTTTTTCAGCCAATTTTTTCGTCCGGGAAAACCGGCTGGCATTTTCATATCCGACCTGTGCTGACCTTAAGAAGTGGCGTTCGGTGATGTATTAAGTGGGAACCGCCAGTTTACAAGCTGAAATGGCGCGCACCTTATCGACCCTGTTTTTTGTAGCCAGCTCCCCGTCTACAAGTGTTCACTCTATTGGGACAAGGCTAGAGTCAGCGAGAAGTGGCTGAACATGGTTCAGTCTGCTGATTTCAGAGTTTACCGTCGTTACCAAGAGTT
This sequence comes from Diorhabda sublineata, assembly GCF_026230105.1. Classification (NCBI taxonomy): domain Eukaryota; kingdom Metazoa; phylum Arthropoda; class Insecta; order Coleoptera; family Chrysomelidae; genus Diorhabda; species Diorhabda sublineata. The sequence continues at coordinate 28,663,008 of NC_079476.1, forward strand.
GCTTTCATCAAAGACGCGGTCCCGGAAGAAGAAGGTGCATATTCGAGGGATATGACCGATTCATTATCAGCACATCGCTAAGAAATCGGGCCCTCACTGGTGTTTAATTCCAACAAGAGCTCATGCGAGCTAGGAATAACTGGACAGTCATAAGAAGACTTAAAGCAGGTAACCTTCAGCCAAAACGTCTAACTACCGTCCCCAAATTAACCTCAGTTTATCGAGTAGCCCGTCTAGGATTTGCCAGAAAACACGTTAATTGAACTGACGAACAATAGGGTGCGTTCTCTCTTGAGACGAAAGCAGAGTATGTCCACATAGTAGCGATCTAAGACCTAGAGAAACATTGGCCCAGTGCTTCATAAAATAAAACGTGGCTTTTGGAGACGTTTTCTGGTTGCTTTGGGCGGGCATTTCAATGGAAGTAAATACCGAATTGGTTTTTATTACAACTGGTGGGAGAGCAGAGGAATTAACGGAGAACCGATATATAGAGAATATTTTAATTGATAACGTGGGTCCTTACGCTAGTTTTATCAGTGAAAACCTAATACAAGACAATGCCCGTCCACATACTGCAGTTATGTAAAAATAACGGTGATTGCGGCATTCCATTTGGATTACCCTTAGCATACTTCAATCAATGAATATTTTTTGTACAAATACATACTTTTGAAAATTGATTTTAAGCCTTTTACATTTGATAGTTATAACAAGGCATAAGTTTAGGACGTCTTGAATTTATTTTCTTTCGATCACGAAGAAAATATTTCACAAAGACTTATTATTAAAATCATTATAAAACAAAATTGAAAATATTTCAGATTTTTTTTCTAAAATGTTAATATCAATGTGAATAAGTGAAAATTAATGGAAATCATACAATTTTTATCAAAGAGAATCGCCCATGAATTTTCTGAAAATGCAAAGAAAAACTCAATTCATTTAACTGACATATTGAAATTATTTCACGATATTCTTCTGAAATTTGCGCTGGTAGTAATTTGGTTTCATTATGCACATTGAAATTCTTATTTTCCGTAAAATTTTTTATTACCGTATAAATAGAAAAAACAAATTAACATTGATATTGGATCATTATACCCAAAGATGAACACCTTGTTTGAGAAATAAACTTTTGACGTCATATTACCAATTATTTTAACGTAAAACTGGTGTAATGAGTTTAAAAAAAATAAATTATAAATTAAACTTTAGAATTAGATTCACTTAAGATAAATTAAAACTGTAAAAAATATATCACTTTATTACCAAAATTTACGTAAAAGGTAATCCGAACCACATTTCATTGTGTCACACAAAGAAACGAATTAGCGATAATAGTGAAATTTTCTTTTTAAATTAGAGGCTACAAGAATTTGTAGTGTGTCTAATCACTACAGATGATGTTAAGGTCCGTACTGGACCTTCATGACAAAAATAAATAGGACATAAATAAACGGAGTTGCTTGAGTAGACCGTAGGTTAAAACCAACTTGTCATTTCAAAAACGCTAGGTGAGATATATTCTATATTGTATATAATAATATTTTCAATAAGCGAATAATAAACATTACTCGAGAACAGAATACCATATTATATCTAGAAGTTATTAATTTTTGTTATAATAATAATTCGTAAAATAGTTAATAGTTTTAACTTTTTATTTATGTTGTTAACGATGTAACCCTAGTAAATACCTCCTGGTTTCTTCATTTTTATTTTAGAAATATACTTGTTTGCTAATTGCAGCTAAATTACTTATGCCAATTTTTTGTATGGTACATTTACCATTTTGGTAATAAAGAGTTTGATGTGACATATATTTTTCACAATTTCGTGAAATTCTTCTGCAACTTGTGACATGACGATAGAATCGAATCGTTCGTCATTTATTCAATTAACAAGAACAAGAACTATTGTTTCTAGTCAATATTCTCTTAGTAATACATAGATTATGTGATTGATGTAGACAAAATCTCTTTTTTAACTATAAAACTCAACGGTAATTTACTTTATAGTTATTTAACAATTTATTGTGTGACAAGAATCAATTATAAATATATACCATAGATATACCTTTGGCTTCAATCTTCTTCACTATCTTTCTACACTTCCTTCGGTCCTTTAATCTCAATCCTTTCTACCTCATCTATATTCCGCTTGTCTTCTCGTAGCCATTTTTTCTTTGGACGCCCTTTTCTTCTTTTTTCTCCTTCTCCTTCCTCCAACATTATTCTCACAATTCTTTGCTGTAGCAATCTGACACTAAGTATCTTGCTCTTTGTGTCCGAACTATTTGTGTTATTCTATGCTTCTTGTAAATCAGATACTTTCCGTTGTTTTGACATCGTCATATATTTTCCTTTCCCATATTTTCAGTTTATCCTCAACGTTCTTTGACATCGTTCATGTTTCTGATGCATATTGAACTGCTGGTCTCACAATTGTTTCATACGACTGCCCTTGAAAGGTTTTTTGTTCTCAGTATTTTTGCTACAGATTCTACCGCTCCGTTACCTTTCATAATTGTTTTATCTATTTCAAAGCGTATCTCCATGCATTTTATTTTCTATATTTATTTGTAAAACAAACTTTTTTCTTTACTCCACCAATTTACTAAAAACCTCTTCCATTACTCGATCTTCGATCTTGTTATTAGCACTTTGTCATTTTGTCTATACTTTATGCCAATATTTGTGTGTTACTATATCTTGTTACTATTTTTAATATAATGAAATAGGTTCGTAGAGTGAGAGGATCGCCTTATCTCAGCTCTTTTCCCACTATAAATTCATCCGATAAATTATGTCCCACATTATGTCTATTGTTTGATGTGATTTTAATGAGATTCCTCATTTTTTTCGGGATTTCTAATTTTCCAAGTGCTTATTACATAAAATGATACTTTCTTTCGGTACCTCGTTATAATTTTATCTTCAAACAGTTTCAGTATAGATTAGAAATTCATACATCACTCAATTTGTTATTAACTGCATTAATTACGCATTGTAATTAATGTAACAGCTTCGTAAAATTTATTTAAAATAAGGATGTAGAAAAGAAGGCGTAGACACGGAATTTCTCAACCGGACAGTCATTAAACAACGTAATCTAAATTGCAAGTTCATGGTGCAATATCTCAATTTTTTACATTCTCAATTCATATTTAAACGTGTTTTTGAGAGGTTTGAACATCTATAATATATAATCCTTTCTGTATAAAAATATCAATTCAATGTTGAGATTTGGACTTGTAGTTTATCAAGTAGAAAACTACTGATTTTGTAAAATTTCGAAGTAGTTCTCATTGTATTTGAATTTACTGCTAATATACTTCATGGTGTTTCTTGATTTGACTAGTCGCAAAATAAATGTTGAGGTGTAAATGTAAAGAGCTGGTCGCCACTTTCTATATGTTATTTAATATATTTAAAGTAGAAAAATCAACTTCTGGCAGAGTTAGCGCGGTTGCAACAATATCCAGTTTTTTGCATATTGCAAATTTTTTATTTAAAAAAATCTTCACAAATCTGGCTTTCGAGTATATTTTTTATAATACAATTTTGAATATAAAAATGCCAGATGATTTGCTCGGTTGCAAGTATCTGTAAAATGGATCTAAAGTTGCTAAGAAGGCTGCAACGCTCTTCCAAATCTAAAGAAAATTTCTAACTATTTTGTAAAGTTAGGCATTTATAATAAAATATCATGATACAGGTAATTTCATATATATTTTTCTTCAATTACAAAAGCTTAATTGTTTAATTACAATACTTGAAAAAAATTTTTTTCCACTAATTATTAGTCATTCGTCTCCCTCTTCATCGGAAAAAATCTCGTCCCTCGAAATTACATCGTCGTCCTTTACATTGTCTTCACTCTCTGGAAAAGAAATTATTATAAACGTCATATATAGATGATGGTACAATATTTCCATCTTGCCATTGAAAAGTATACTTTTCTTCCTCTATTAGCCATCCATAATCGTCTGGTTTCAATGTTGTAGGACATTTCAGATGGGTATGGCGCCATATATTGAGTCCGTAAAAGTTGCTGCTTTAATTCTGATTCACAGAGTGGTAAATTGGATGCATCATAATTGACATGTTTTTTAATAAAAGGTTCAATTTTATCATTGTATGTTGAGATGAATTTGAAGTTTCGGGCTTCATTGACGTTGTCTGCTTTGACCATATAAATTTAGCAAATGAAATTTTCGATTGATTTAAATATCTCATTACTACGTCCGGTGATATCAGCATTTCCAATATCTGTTAATGCTTTTTGATATGGTATGGATTTGTTAAGGATATTCTCTTTAGAAATTAGATTTGGAAGAATGATCTGGCATTTTTTTATACTCAAAATTATTTAATTAAAAATATATTCGAAAGCCAGATTTGTGAAGATACATTTTTTTAAATAAAAAATTTGCATTATGTAAAAAACAGTGGATATTGTTGCAACCGCGCTAACCATACCAAAAGTTGATATTTCTACTTTAAATATATTAAATAACATGTAGAAAAAGTTTGAGCCTTGTGAAAGTACCTTAATCGAAGTGGCGACCAGCTCTCCGACTAGTAGAAGTATTGATGTTAGTACCAATAACCTAACTTAACTTGAAATGCTGCTTTCGAATAATGAACTAATCTCGGTGAACAATTTACCTATAGCGACTGAATGAACCCTTAAATTCTGGCAACCAATTTACGTGTCGAATTAATGAACGACAATTTGTTTTTTTGCCGTTGAGAAAAAAATAAGTAAATACAAACTATCACCAGCAGTGGTGTCAGTGCCAATAAAAAAAAGAAAATGGAAACGCAAACATATAGTGCAAATATTTAAAGACTGAATTATTGTGAATGTATACCAAGAGTGGATCGTAGATATGTAAGTGGCAAAAAAACATTGTGGGTGAGTTTAGGTACACAAACACATTCACGAAGACAAAAATGTATGAAATTTGATGAGACTAACAATAGAGCTTGAAGACAACCTCGTAATTCCCAATATGAGTCGTGAAAATCTGCGCAAATATGATGCTAGACACACGGTTGTAAAAGTATGGATTGGTACAATTATCACCAGCGGTTTCAAGTTCTTGAAGATTTATCGACGGAAATTCAAGCATCAAAGGACAAATAATAACAACTTGTAACTCGTATAGGAAGTCTCAGTGGATTTCTGATCTGGCGACTATAACGTACTTCTCGTTCAAACAATTGAAAATTTGAAATACAACAATAAATACGTTGAAAAGCGATGATACTACAATTAAATCTACATTGTGGATGAAATAGCTCGCGTTATTACAGTTTTACTTTACCATAAACATTTTATATCCATCGTATATTAAACATAGCAGTTGTGAATAGAATAAAACACAACTGGTACTTCATAATTTATTAGAGAATTGAATCTTGATTTCGAATGTCGAATGTTCTATGTACCGGTAATACAGATGACTAATTTAATTTTTGGTTTGTCAAAAACGTGAAAACACATACGATTTCAGATAGATATGATATCTAGTTAACTTGAAACAGCAAAAGCAAATAAACAGAAATGGGCAAAATAATAAGTAAAGTAAATACTATGGAAGTTACAGGAGAAATAGAAAACTAGTTAGACTATGAATAATAAAGGAAAGCATGGAACTAGAGTGCAAAGTAAAAAAAATCGGCGTAAATCATGGTAAAATGGATCATTAAGATTTGTTTAAATAATTAATGTTTTACAATCTAATAATTATCTAGAAAATCCGCTATTGAGTAAATTTTAAATAGATTTTTTTTGTGCTCAATTTTTTTTCTATATACTACAAATAGTAAGCCGTAACCATCAACCATTGAGCTTTTGAGCTTTTGAGACTATTTTACATTTAGCAAAATATTATATACATGGTGTACCAGGTAATATAAAATTAAGTTCATTCAATTGTAAATACTCTTACAGAATGATAAAAATGACAAATAGATTTACTGAAAGTTAAAAGTTTATTAGAAATCATGTAAACAGACACACAGTAAGTTCAATTAAATACAATGATAAGCAGAAATATTTTCAATAAATTAAACAAAACTACGGAAAGAGCAATGATTTATTAATGTTGCGGTATTAGAATCTCTCTGTAAACCTGTTTGTAGAGTATAAAATGGTGCTTAGCACACCTAAGCCGTCTCTGTGAGTGTCGACGTAATAGTGTCGTAATAATAGTCTTTAATTATAGATTCAATTTCCGTAAAATAGGCCAATGTCAAGCGAGCCAAGATCGTGATAGTGCCAGTGAGAGTAGCAAAGAAAAGCAATCTGGTGAAAGGTGTATATTATCTTCCTTCGATTCGTTTGTTTGTTACGTAAAAACTAGATGGAATTTATGAATCAAAGGCCAATATTGCGGTTGAAAAGTAGAAGAAAAAACATATTAGAATTCAATATACAGTAGGCAGGTTGGTTTCATTTCTTGGAATAGAATTACCCTGTATTTTTTTATTATGTAATATGGTGTATACGTGGAAATTTCTAATTGGCAAGTTTGGCGTACCATTTATCAGTTCGTAACTGTAAAATATGGTTATAAAAATTATATTGTAGAGCTTATTATTAATAATAATACATCCATTAGATTAAAGATAATTACAGTAGTTTTTAATTTGATTAACAGCAAATTATTTACAATATTCAAAAAATGAGATAAATTATAGTAACGACACCCCAGTTGTGGGATTTTGACGAAATGACGGAATCAATTAAAATAAAAAGAAAGTTGTTTTAATAAAATATTTTAGCCATTATATAAATTAACGACATATAAAACAGTATTCGTTGAACATTCTTCTCATAGTGGAATTAATCGTAAACATATAATTTATATGTTTTAAGTCAAATTATTTTACTTATTTATTGTGGCTCGAGCGAACTTTAATGAAAATAGAATATTATGAAAAGAAAATCCATCTATTTTAAATAAGTTTTTGAATGTTTAAAATGATTTAAGATGTTAAAAAGTACCTCAAAGTTCATTATTGAAATTGTATCGCAAGATTACGGATTTACACATGGACAAACAAACAACGAAGCAAACCGAAGAAAAAAATGTAAAAAATAGTGCCATGAGATTGCGGATTTATCCATAAACAATGAAGAAAAATGATGTAAAGAATGTAATAAAGTTACCAAAATCAATATTTTTTTCAACACTATTTAAGAAGTAAATGCTTGGTTGAAAAAAGAAATAACAATTTTTTCTGAGCATAGTCCATATTCCACCAACGACTTTTAGTCAACAATAGACAGTAGTTAGTATAGCAGAGGCAATAAATCACAAAAAGACGGATCAATATTCAACAAAGTATATTTAATTCGGGAATGCTTCAGGAAACTTTTTGAATCAAAATTATGATTAAGAAATGAAAATTGCATTTGGACAGGGGAACATGCGATCTTGAAAACTTCAGGAATGTATATTTCTGGCCAAATTGATAACGAATTTCTACGAAGTTCCATGAGAGAACGTATAAATCATCTATCCAGTGTAACAGATACCTCGCAGTTCATTGCCGTCGTTATGTTCGTGTTCAGCGACGTCGAAAATTCCCTAGTAGTAAGATTAAACTCATATTCGACAATATTTTTCGAGTTATAAATTTTTTTTCCTCAACAATTGGAGATGTACTCATTGGAGTGCATATTCCTCTGCACAAATGCAATTTTTATTTCTTACTCAGAATTTTTGTTCCTAAAGTTTCCTAAGGCTCCGATTCGAATGCACTTTGTTGCATCTTGATCCGTCTTACTGCTCCGAAAATTCTAAGTTTTGTGTTTCATTTCCTCCACAAGTGGCGCAAATTAATTACATAATAAAATAATCCAAAATTCTTCAATTTCACAGAAAAGCAGCATAGTTTGAGAAGAAAATAAATACTGCAAAAAGCAGCTGTACAAACAAACTAGTTATACTACATAAAACATAAAACAAACTCAAAAGAATGAGGTAAATATTACGAGGATGTCTTGATATCTAGTTAGCCTAGACCAATTCCATGCATAAATAAAATATTGCGTTACCATAGCAACGAACAATAACTTATTAGAAGTGTCAGTGTAAAGTTTGACGTCAAAAAAGTAAACCAGAGTTAAGCAATAAATTAAAAGAAAAAAAGATGTCCACCGACATTGTGAAAATCAAAAAATTAGAGTATCGAGCCATCATCAAGTACCTGTACTTAAAAGTGATAAGAAGTAACCAGATTTACAAAGATATGCTTAATACCCTTGGTGATCAATGTCCTTCGTATGCTACCGTGAAAAATTGGGCTGCATGCTTCAAAAGAGATAAATTTTCCATTGAAGATGATGACCGATCGGGAAGGTCAGTTTCTGTGTCAGCTCCCGAAAATATCGATGCAGTTCATGACATGATTTTATCAGACCGTCGAATTGGGCTAAAACGGATATCTGAAGCACTGAATATTTCATACGAACGCGTTCATCATATAGTTCACGTCAATTTGGACATAAGAAAAACTGCTACAAAATAGATCCCCAAATATTTGGATGTTGACCAAAAGCGTGCAAGGGTAGAAGCATCGCGTTCGATCTGTGCTCGATTTGAAAACGATGTAGACTTCTTAAACCCAATTGTTACTATGGATGAGACTTGGGTACATTTCTACGATCCAGAAACAAAGCAACAATCGATGAAATGGCGACACCTAAGAACTTTCGTATCCAAACATCTGCTGGAAAAGTTCTTGCTTCAGTTTTTTGGGATTGCCATGGAGTAATCATGATTGATTTTTTGGATAAGGGTAGAACAATAACTGGAGATTACTATTCGACATTACTGACCACTCTACGGGAAAAAATTAAAGAGAAAAGACGCGGAAAGCTATCAAAAGGTGTTTTGTTTTTGCAGGACAACGGCCCTGCACATAAATCTCATGCACAAAAAATTCGTGATTTAGCGCTTGAATTACTAGAACCCCCTCTTTATTCACCAGAAGAATCATTTTTTTTGGAAGGTCTAAAGAAGTTGCAGGTTCGCAGTAATGAATGTATCCAATTAATATTGAAATTTGTTTGGTTCTATAGTAGGCTAAGTATCTCTATCTAAAAATCTTTCAATAAAGCATAAAGTATGTATTATACAAAAGGATACAACTATGAATGACAATAAACGAAATATTGAAATGACGAGAATTGCATGCCCCAAAATCAATTTATGCCGCAGATTATTTACGATGTTAATAAAATCGATCATGCGTGATATGAGGCCTCATCGTTTTATCAAAAAAATTGTACAAATTGGCTCGCAAGAGAGTAAAATACCAGTAGGTAACAATTTTCAGTCATCAGTTCCTTTAATTTCCATGATATTGCCTTAAGAAGATAATCCAAAGGGTCCTCAACAGGAGTCAAAAGACTTAAATGTATGATGGAATTATATCAGAAAAGGAGTGGGAATGAATTGGTATCCAATTGCAAATTAGTGCTTTGCACTGATACACATGAGTTTTTTATTTAGTCGATTCCTCGTTTTCATTGTAGGAAAACCACATATATTTTCTGTTGGATCCATTCTAATATTAACAATCAACTTGGTGATTACTTCGTTCGAACGTATGATGTCTTTAAACCACAATATAGACCAGTTTTTAGACAATTTTATTTGAAATGCTCTGTTTCAACCACATTGATCGCCCTCGATAGAATGAGACATAGTTTTCCAAGAAAATAGTTTTTTTTACGCCAGGATAATTCAACATATGAACGTACGACTTGATAAATTCTCTTTCTAATCCTTTGTCCGAATTTAACTTCCGAATATGTGTTGTTGCCAAACCTGTATGTATAGAACTCAAATGAACTTAGTTGAATTATAATAAAATGACAACTAAAAACCCAAAAAATCACGAACTTTTTGACAATCCCTCGTACATCTACTTAACAGTGCTATAGTTTTATCTGAACAGCAATTTTTTCTGTTTATATAAAATTTGCTATTTTGACATTTGTTTGAAGCCCACACTTATATTCTTCAATATATTATTATCTTACTTATTTTGAGTTCGTCAAAAACGGATTACAAACACGTTACACCGACACGAACTGTTTTGGTGAAAGTTTGATTTCATTTTTACTGGCGAAATTTTAAACAATAATTAGGTAATGTTGGTTTTGTAACTCAATTTGGTGCCCACTTATATTGTCGGCGCTGGAAATGGATCCATATGAGACACGCAGGTTAGTACTCAGGAAAAATTGTTTCATTGAGTACAAACAAATTAAATATCACTATGTATTTGTTAAATACAATAGCTGAAGTACATTTTATTTAAGCTCATTATTATATATCATTACTGATAAATTTTCGGTAAAAAGGTGCACACACATCCTATGAAATGGGGCTTGGTACGTCACTGAATTTTGTTGAAAAATCAATTAGTAGCAAAATTTCTCTAGTCCTTATGAAAAGAGAAATTAACACACAATAAAATATTTGCTTTTGGTTTGATTACAGTTATTATATACACAGTTTGATGTAATTCCCTCATATTTATTTTGAAGGTAACCAACAAAAAACTACAATAGATTATTAATTTAAGAGTTGTTTCCATACATGTAGAAGGGAAATCGACTAAAATACGTGTTTCAAAATTGAACCATACAATAAACAGGATATATTATCAACTTTCAATACCCATTATTATATTTTTTTCACAGATTTATTCAAAATATTAAAAATTTACATTACATAAAATTTTTAAAAAAGATATATACATTATTTTTTCAATTTCAAAATATTTCGTTCATATTATTATTGGGCACAATATAAGAAAAGTTTTACTAGTATTTGGATGTTAAATATGTTTTCGCGTTTGTCTTGGCTTTCCTTTGAGTCTATTTTACTTTAGTCAATTTCTGACCTATTTAAAAATCAAAATAACTTTCTTTACGTATCATTGTACGTACTACATTATCTAATCTATATATACGGTATATATATATATATATATATATATATATATATATATATATATATATATATATATATATATATATATATATCTTGGTATCAAAATGGATTGTATCCAGCTCATAAATCCAATACTTGCGCTCATAAGAGTTGTCATCCAACACAAATGTACTTGCTGGATACATTAGGATAATATGCAGAATCACAGAAACATAATGAAAAGTTGGTATTATGAATTTAAAAGAACGTGTAGGTAGACAAAAACAAATTAGAAAACTCATTTGCAGACGTGTTATAACGCCGTATAAACAAGTGAATAATATTAGCATAAATGGATCTTTCGTTATGATGTAGATACTAAAATAGAGTAAGAAGTGCAGTAATTGAGGTTCACTACCACCGAAGATGCAACTTTGAGCAATGGAGTTGAGCAAATCGTATTGTTGGATGCGGAAGGCGTGATTGTAGCACGTTAACTTCAAATTTAGTTTCAAAATTAGTTGATAAAATGCACCATTATAATGTTCTCATTCAAATATATGTCATTGTAACATGTTATTTGAG